>NC_132993.1:45615000-46240000 GCF_048564905.1 Vicugna pacos | reverse complement strand
TCATAACCAAGGAATTGTCTGGTACTGGGAGGGATAGACAAGCCTCCATCTACAGCTCCCTTCAGTGCCCCCAAAATTTTATTTCCAGTACTATTTCTGGCAAGCCCTGCATCCAAATGGCAGCTAAAGGCACCGGGTTGACCATCAGTGCTTTCCACATTGTATTCATCTCCAGTCACCTCCACCTGGCCTTCATAAATCTTGTCCACACCAAACCTATTGAGAAGCCTGTGGGCTAGCAGCAGGCCAGAACAATATGCTGCAGCATACGTTGTCAGGCCAAACTTCACACCATACATTGGGGGTTTGTGAGCATAAGCTGCACAAACTCTCATATCCTTCTATACGGGCATAAGCAATCCGACAAATGATAGTTGGTTACACAAACTATCCTCCTGGATTTGGGTGTGTTGTACTCATTTTTATCTTGAATCACCAGTCATTTCTGAGCATAGTAATCAGTTTTACCGTCTCATCTTCTTCTAAGTTTCACTTGGTACTTCTTGAAGTAGGTTTTATTTTTGACAGCTTTAATAAACCCCATCCTGTGGAATAGAGACCTGAGCCTGTGTCTTCCCACAGAGCTGCAGGCCCAGCACTCCTCCAGTGGGGAAAAGCCACATTTGTTTTAAAGACTCAGTTTTACCAGAAGAAGCTTTAAAACAGGAACAGGAATGGTGCCCAAGTTTAGTCCCTACTTTGTGATTATTTTGGTTTTCCAAAGCCTAATTTTTTTTTCTAGATCTGCATACGTTAGTGATTCTACATCCTGTGAAAGTAGTACTTTATCTCTGCAGAGCTCCCTAATTCCCATTTACTCATAAGATTTAGAAGGGAGGAGCTCAAAAGGAAAGGTATTCAACCTGAAACAAAATTGCTACTAAGAAAGTAACTCATACTTGAGGCAGAAGAAAGCCCAGCTGTCCTACTTCCATTATCCAGTTACAAAGATGAGTCAATATACAAGTGTTTGCTGATTCGATTAATTTGGTAGGGGGGTCAATTACAATTATGGTATTATAGTAATGCACGTATGTAAATATGACTCTTTTAAAGGACACATTGGAAAATCCCTCAAATCCCACCATGGCTGACACTCTCCTGCCGCCCTGTGAGATCCAGGCTCGTATCTCCTCTGGTGTGTCCCAGGGCATGGCTCGTCTACCACTGGAAGTACCTGAGATAAGTTTGGGAGGTATGAGAACACATTTTTTAATTTCAACAGACTTCCAATATTTATTTTACAATGGATTACTTTTCTATAGCTACAGTAGATTATTTTTCTACAGGTAGAAAAAAACATAGCTGGCATATCAAACTCCTGAATTCATGGGTGCTATTGCTTAGGGTGAGATTAAAGTATCACTTTAGTAGATTCAAAGATAAATATTAAGTAAAAACTACAATAAAAAGTACACAAAAAACCATGAAGGTGGTACAGGAATGACTAAGGCTGAGATGACCCCTCTCTCTCTCTCACAGTGCCCGAAATATCATGGTACTTCATCATGAGGTGGGAAGCCCCATAAAAAAAGACCGGCAGGACCCCCAGGCAGGGCCACTACTCTCCTGCCAGCACCATCCGGTTCCCTGGCCCAGAAGCTCTATCTCACTTCTTGCCTCTGAAACGGCTTACTTCTAGGAATTCGGAACATACCCCTAAAATTCTATTGGTTCCCTGAGCTCACTCCTGATTGGTTATTTCCTTCACTCCTGATTGGTCCAGTTCCCTAACTTCTGATTGGTCCACTTGTAGTACTTCATTTGCATGGTGCTCACTCCTGATTGGTTATTTCTTTCACTCCTGATTGGTCCGTTTCCCTCACTCCTGATTGGTTATTTCTCTCCCTCCTGATTGGTCCATTTCTACAAAGCTTGTTCCTAATTAGTCAACTTTTGTTATACCTTATTTGCATATGATGTTGCGAAGTGTAAACTGACAGCCTATAAAAAGCCTGTGTAAGCCTGCAAACGGGGTCTAGATCTTGGAGTGTTAACTTCCCTTGGGTTGCTGGCGTAAGGAACCTGAGTTCTCCAACTGTCCGAGTGCTGCTTGGTCTCTCGCTGGGAACCAGGTTGCTGTCCCAACTGAGCTGTAACACCAAGGTGTAACACACTTTTCTGCAACAATCAGAGTTCGATAATGTGATACCTGATCCTCATTCGTTCTTCTTCCTGAAATATTTTCAATAATCTGTCACAGGCAAGGTAAGTTAAGTTAGCATCTGGTTTTCTGTGCTCCCCTGTTTCCTGCAGAGCTGGTGCAGCAAAGCAGAAGCCGTCTGCTGGACTAATTGTGCTGCATTTGGGTATCAGAGAAGGCATTGGGCATTTATCTGTTCAGTGGCCAATGAGTTTTAATTTGGATTTGTATTTTACTTTTGAGAAAGACAAAGAAGGAGGCAGTGCTTCCCCGCTTCCCACCAGGAGCCCCAGGCAGCTGACTTGAGGTCACAGGACCTGCTGGCCTGGAGGCATTTCAACACCAGACTCAGGCCCTTGCAGAGCAAATCCCATGACCCCATGGGACAGCCCCCAGTCACTGTTGTGCCAAAAGTCTCTTGTGATACTACTGCTGAAGCAAGTAGGTCCTGGAAAAATCTTTTTATTTTACAGTAATTTTATGAAAAGAAGGCACTTGATCTCATAGGATTTAGTGTAACAATTGTTATTTATTTATTGTTATAACTTCTTCTAGAAAGGATATGAGGTGACTTACAAAAATACACACACTAAGGCAAAACTTTAAACAAGTAGATGAGGAAACTGGGGCAAAAGGAAGGTGAGGGCAGGAAAGCTAAAATGGAGCCAAGAATGAGGGCTGTTTGGGCTCTGTGCTTGCCAGCGTGTGCGGCAGAGTGGCTCTCAGCTTCCCAATAGTGAGACAGTAATGGCAATAGTAAGTGATGTGGCCCACGGTGACCCTGACATTTTTTCCTAAAAAGAGAACACAGGGAAACAGCTGCTCCAGGGAAGGCTAACCATTCCACATGCTGAGATCAGAGAGGTTTCTAGTGTATGCGTGATGCTGTCGATAGAGCCCTCAATAGTGCTCCTGGGATGCACCACGGGGGCTTCACAGGGCTGCTTAATACCAAGTCTTTAAGCAGAAGTGGGGGCTTCCGGCCAAAGCGAGTATCAGAAATCAATTTAAAGGGGACATATCTCAATTGGTTAGCTTAACCTCTGAGTGGGTTTTTGGAGGACCCAATGGGAGTGATCAGTCTGCAGCTTGATAGCCATTATCTCTAAGCCAGCACTGCAAACTCCAGCATCAGTGAGTTCGGGGGAACCCTCCCTGACACATCTGGGCATGTGGCTGTTCCAGGCAGCAGTGCCAATGCTTTAAGGGGCTGAGCTGGAGGCAGGATTGGGACTGGCTGCATAATCTGTGGGCCAAGTGCAAAATGAAAATGGAAGACCCCTAGAGCAAAAATTAAGAATTTCAAGATGGTGACAACAGAACATTAAAGCAACCCCAGGGCCCTTGTAAGGGTGAAGCCCCATGGGGTGGCACAAGCTATAGGTCTACAGAGCCAGCAGGACAAATATCCTCATAAAACACTGAGGAACCTGGTGAGGGTACAACCCTGCAGAGAAGACCACCCCTACCTGCACATGCTGCCACCCCAGGTGGAGATATGGAGAATTTCCCCAAGTTCTATAGAGGACATGAATCTCAAACCTCAAATACGTATGTGGAAGAAATTTTACTTTATTTTTCATAGCAAGTTAATTTTTATGTCTATACCTCCTATTACAAAGCTGACAGATAAATAAATGAAGAGACAAACCAACCAACCACTACCACCAAGAACAACTTTAGCCCTTTCTAGAGTTTTTGGATAGAAAGCTTTATTACTTGAGTGTTTCAGAGTGAGTCCCCACAGGAGTTTCCTACAGGAAATATTGGGAGGTAGTGGGACAGCATGGTCTAACAGACTATTTTAAAGAAAACTGGAGAGGAAGGTAGGTCTCCGAGTGAAAGGTCAGAGCTAGTGGGAGCACCCTGCCAGGTTGGATGCTGCCCTGCCCCCCAGCCCTGGGTGGACCACTGGGGCCAGGAAGTAGGTCCAGCTCTGCATCCTGGACTAGGTGTTACCAGGCCCCAGAGTGCAGGATACTTATAAGACATCTACAACAGGGTCTACCAAGGAACATGTGAACTGTTCATTCATGAAATGCATGTTTATTGAACACTTACTATGTCAGGCACCTTCTTGAGGCTGGGGACATGGTTGTGAACAAAACAAACCACATGCCTGCTCTTGTGGAGTGATAAACTCCTTGAGGGAGACTGTTGTCTTAGAATGAATACAAGAACATGATAAATACTACATAAAAAATAAGCAAGAAAGGGAATAGGCTCCACTGAGAGTTGGGGATATTGCTATTCTAAATTTATCACTTATATATTATCAATTATCAAAATGCATCAACTTACACACTTTAAATAGACTTAAAGTATACTTTATTATATGTAAAATAATCCTCAATGAAGTTAGTAAGAACAAAGCAAAACAAAAAATTTTAATTCTTATTTTTTATTGAAGTGTAGTTGATTCAAAACAAAACAAAAAATTTTAAAAGTTTATTCCACAGGCTTTTTCCCGACTCCTCTGCACACTAATAACTTCCTGGGACTTATAATCCAAGGGAAGCAAGAGTGATGGAAAAGGAAAGGTGAAGCAGGGAAGGAGGGAGGACAAATACCAGGGGATATGTCATCCATCTGGCCACAGCCTTGTAACCAACAAAGAAGGTTGCTCATATCACAGGACATCTCAAGAGAGGCCATACACTGCATTTGAAACAGTCTGTTGTCAGGGAGGAGAAGCAAGAAGTTTGTCTGCTGCCTCTTTCCCATCCTCTCTCTCACTGGCCAGAATCTCCATGGGGCATTATCTCCCCAGTACTTCATCTCCATCGGGGAGGCTGCAGCCTCAGCATTTCTGGCAAATGGGTGTGGGTCTCTCTGCCAGTCGATCCACACATAGGCGCTCCTTGGTCTATGGAGGATGCATCCGTGGCCGGGGGCCTTATGACAGCGGTAGTAGGGGAGCCTTCAGTTGGACAGCTCAGGCTAAGAGCAGATCCTAGGTGGCACTGATACTGGCTGGTTGAGTTGTGTGAGTGTTGTCTGTGTTCTCCGTATCTGGATGAGTCTGGAGTTTCCAAAAGAGGTCGTGGGGACTGCAAATCAAAAAGGTTTTTAGATTCCAGCTTCCCTGCTCAGATCCAGTGGCAGGAATAAAAGTATGGGAGGATCCCTCCTAAGCACTCCCAGGAACCTCCCGCCAGGGATGTAAGAGAACAGAGCCCAGGGAGGAGGTAATGGGAATGGTGTGGGAGCACCTTCCCCCCCCCCCAAAGCTCAGGAACCAGCCTGCCTGTTGTGTTCCTTCTTCTTGATATTTGGAAGGACACCCAGGCTGTCCTCTGTTTTTGGTCCCAAGAAGAAGGGTGCAGCTATGGGGAGCCCTGCTCAGCAGGCAGCTAAACCAAGAGCAAACTCCAAGATGCTTATTGGCTCACAGCCACGGCCACTCAGCCCAACCCCACGTGCCAAACACAGGCGCCATAACCCATGGCACCTGGTGCTGAGATTTCAATTTCTAAGTACCACACTTCACTAAGAAGAATCAAGGCTCCTTGGAGAAATAGCTGACTCCTGAGCTGGGATGGGGAAAATATCAGAAAGCTTGAAACACCTTATTATGCCAAAAAGTAATAAATTATATAAATTATTATATGAGTTAATAAATTATGGGGACATTTCAAAAGAATGAAAACCAGTTTGAAGGGGCTCCCACTAGCCAAGTGGAACAATTTGAGCATGAAAATTAAGAATTATCGTAATGAATTTTAATCTATTGAATGAAACAAGAATCTATCAGCCTGGAAAAGAAGAACAAAGTCAGAAGACTAACACCATCTGATTTTCAGATGTACTATAAAGCTACAGTAATCAAGACAGTGTGGTGTTGGCAAAAAGATAGACAAATAGCTCAATGGAACAGAAGAGTCTAGAAGTAGATCCACACATATATAAGAAACTGATTTTTGACAAACATCTGAAGGCAATTCAGTGGGGAGGGGGTGGTCTTTCAACAAATGGGGTTGGAACAGTTGGATAGTCACATGCAAAAGGTGAACTTTGAGCCATACCTCATATCACATACAAAAACTCAAATGGACCACATTTTAAATGACTACATTGAGGTATAATAAATAATATATTGCACATATATAAAGCACACAGTCTAATAACTTTGACATACATACACACCCACAAAGAATAGAACTGCTGCTAAGAAAAGGCAGACTGCGTCATCAGACAAGGTTCAGAAGAAGAGAACAGAATCCACTCTCGCTGGTTTAAGCAGAAAAGGGCATTTCAGGATATAAAATGACTTACAGGGTCATTACAAGGGCCAGCAATATAGGCTCTAGACCAAGTTTCTAGGGACAGCTCTCAAAGTCACATGACCAAGGTTGGTCATCAAGCTGCCTCTGCTCAGCTAGGGAGCCACCCCTCCCTCTGCCAGCCTCAGAGCTGGGCCACTTCTGGGGGTGTCTTCTCCAGGAAACAGATGCATAGGCCTGCCCCTTCTCAGAAAGTCAGTTCCAAATTCAAGTCTTGCATCTAATGGTCAAAACCTAAGTGACATCTGAAACTCTAGCTTCAAGAAAGTCTGGGAAATGTAGTTTTTAGCTTTCCAGCCTCTGCAGTATTGGAAGGCACTTTAGAAAGAGCTGGTTTGGAGGAGAAAAGCAGGAGTTCAGTTTTGAACATGGTAACTTTAAGGTATCTTTTAGATCTACCAGTAGAGATGTATAGTAGGCAGGGGAATAAAATGTGGTATAATGTAGTGGGGCAAGCACAGATTCTGGGGCCCATCTGCTTGGGCTCAAGTCATAGATATATTGTTTATTAGCTGTGTGACGTTGGGCAATTTACCTAACCTTTCTGTGCCTCAGTTTTTAATCACCTGTACAGTGGGAATAGTAGTAGTATTTGCCTAAGTAAGGTTGTTGTGAGGACTTAAATGAGTTAATGTTTGTAAAGTATTTAAAATAGTACCTGTCACAAAATAAATATAGGTCTTTGCTATAAAAATAATTACCATGATTTTAATTAATAATTATTTTTTTAATTAATACTACAGTTGACCCTCCATATCCATGAGTTTTGGGAGACAGTGAACTTATGCTATTTTAAGCCACTTAGTTTGTGTTAATTTATTAAATAGCAACAGATAACTAATAGAATAGACTAAGTATAAAATGATATTAAGGAGTTAATAACTTATAACTGTTACAATTTGGAAGCGTAGAAAAGAGTTCTTTTTTTTAAGTGTTGCATACTGAAATATTCAAGAAGTGTCTGGGATTTGTTTTAAAATAATGGTAAAGAAATAAGCAGATTTTAAAAATGAAGAAAATATGGCAAAATATTAGTAATTATTAGATCCAGTTGATAGATATGCAGAGAATCATTGTACTATTCTGCTTTTAGGTATGTCTGAAATTTTTCATAGTAAAATATAAATACATATACACATAGACAAACGTGTATATAAAGAGAGCTCAGTCTTAACACCCCTTTCTCCTCCTCCTCCTCCTTTATGTTGATGTTTCCTGGTTGTCCCATTCACTTGTCTCACTCACAAGGGTGTCCCCTTTTGGCCATCTTTCTGAAAGATGTACCTATTGAAGCATATTTTCATATTCCTCTCCTCTTAAAAGTTAAATTAAGGCTTCAAACTCCAGCTCTGTGTGTCACGGAGTCCAGTGTGAGCCGACCCGGAGGGACAGCAGGTCTGGTCCACCCCTGGGGGCTGAAGTGTCATTGGAACAATGGTCCTTATTCGCAGCAGGGCTGCCTTTCAAGGGGCCTGGTGCACTCTCCTGGTGCCAACCCCAGCTGCCTTTTTTGCCATTCTGAACTCTTCTCCGCCACCTCGGCTGGGCCTTAATTCTTTCTCAGAAGCCCAATTCCTTCGGCAGAAGCTGCGTGTTCCGCTCAGGCCCCATCTGACAGCTGTGGCCCCTGGCCTGGCCCCACAGACATTCAATGTTCCCTTTCACAGGCTGTGGGGTGTTCCTGCCAGAAAAGTCCACTTCCTTTACGAGTCTCTTTTTCATGGTGTCACTCTTTTTTGGCCTCGAGGGTCATGCCAATTCCTTGCACACTTGATGAAAGGATTTAGGGGCAGAAAACTTGAATCAATGGGGTCTTTTTATTTTTGAACATCAGTAAACAGCACAAATCAATTCAACGAGTTCAGACTCAGTTATTTCCATGCTTGCTGTAGTCTCTCCCCAGTATTAAAGCCCACTGAAAATGCCTCTCTTTATCTCCAGCTAATGAAGAATGTCGTTCTTTTTTCTTGGTCTGAACATGCTCCAAAACATTGGCCTGAAAGATCAGTTTAACACTGGACGGCCCTGAATACAAACATCTTTAACTTTCCCTTTTGTCCAGCTCAATGACATTATTCTAATCATTTTCTTTCCCCTTCATTTTATTCTGCTCACTGACAGTATTTTTATGTTTGTTAGTGTAAAATGCAATCATTTGTTTTTGAGACTAATGAAGACATGCCAAGATCTTGTCCATCGATTAAGTTACAAATAATATAATTAGGAATGAAAAGGTCTGGTTAACCTGTTAATTTGTCATAGTTGTATCTCCATCAAAATGGTCCTTTCTCATCTGTGTCATTCTCAATATCCGAGCCCAGGAAAGACACTGCACAGTATATTTAGCAGCACCAGCAAAGAATATGGCCCTCAATGGTTTTTTTTTTTTTTACTTGAAATAGTCACTGATATATTAATTTATTCAGAAATAAAATCACAGAACAAATATTCCTGAAAAAGAGTTTAAGACAAAAAAACTATATATTGTCCCCCATAATACTGCATGCTCCCATATTTTTAAAAGGTTAAATCTTTTTTACTTAAACCATTAAAACCAGGAGCATAAATTAAGTGGTGCCAGTGATACAGCTTTACCAGATACTGCCAACACCTAGTGAACACTAGCCCAGTAAGAGGGTTCAGTGGCAGATTCTGGAACCAGAATGCAGGGGTTCAAATCTCAGTTCCAGTACTTAATAGCTGTGTGACCTTGGGCAAATAACTTCACCTCTCTGAGCCCTGGTCTCTTCATCTGAAAAATTAGAACCATTAGAGTACCTATCCACCTTTCCCCCAGGCGTTGGCGGGTTGTTGTGAGGATGTAAAACACTTATTGTCCAACGTATGAGAAGCAATCATTGTCATCGTCCAGGATGGATAACAATTAACTGTCTCTGATCTAGCTGCCCAACCCTGCCAGAACGGTCTTCCTGCTACACTGCTCCAATCCTTTCTCACACTTTCCCACGCTTGACAAAACCGCTGGCATTTTTTCACTCATCAAGTGGTCTGCCACTCCCCCTTGGGGGAAGTTTCCTTGCAGTGGCAGGATAAATCACCAGCTTTCACAGAGAAGGCAGGAATGATCAGGAAACCCCAGGTCACAACATGAAACAGATCTGGTTTTTCAAGCTCCTCGTTAACTTAAAAAAAAAAAATTAACCTAGATGAAAAGAGTTGAGTTAGTTTTATTCCTCTGTGTGAAGCACATTCTCATGAGTCTTCACATAAGTCTCTTCCCTTGTTTTGTATTTATTCTCTCACTCACTTTCATCACTCCCTTCTCCCCCACCCTGGTATTCTGTGCTTAAGGTCTCTGTTTCCGGCTTTGTGTAAAGGCAACGTGGTGATGGTGGATGCACATGTCTTTAAGCTACACAGGTGTTATGTGTAACATTCTCCCCAGCCCCGCATCTTAAGACCCACGCTGCTAGGCTTCTCTTCTCCCTGCTGCCTGGTACCCCAGGGTGCCCGTCCTTACATTTGAGTCTCCGTTTCCCCAGGTGACAAACACCCAGGTGTCCCCCAACCATCCTCAACAATAACCCAGGGAAAAGAGGGGTTCTCAGAAGATGGTTTTGGGAAATCTTGCTACTACGTAGATGAAAATAAAACTGGCCCTCCCCCATCTACCACTACATATGAAGTGAACTCTTGATCCCTTAAAGACCAAAATCTGAAAGCTGAAAACAATGGGATTAATAGAAGAAAGTGTGGGTGAAAATGTTAGTGACCTGGGAGAAGAGAAAACTTCTTAAACTAAATCTCAAAGGTATGAAAGTCGTTGAACATTTCTTCTGTTCACAGTGGTTTTCCAGTCCCCCCTCACTCTTGGTCAGCCCTTCTCAACTGCCAAGAGGTTACCTTTTGTTTAAGGACAAAAGTGGAGGAACAACAAAACTTTAAAGCCTGTCTTTTCCCTATTTTCAGTTTCCCCTTTCTGCAAATCAAAGATAGTATTTTCTCCTAGCTTTTCCTTTGCCCAGCACAGGGGGCAGTAATCTATGACCCATCAGCCAAGTCCAGCCTACCTCATAGTTTTGTACAGGCTGCTAAAAAACGTTTCTACATCTTTAAATGGTTGAGGGAAAAAACAGAAGAAGAATATTTTGTGACACTTGAACAATGTTTAATGTCACTGTCCACAAATATAGTTCTATTGGAACCCAGCCAAACTCACTCATTCCCGTCTTGTCTACACTTGCTGTTTCCCCACAGCTGCAGAGCTGAGTGGTTGTGACAGAGGCTGAACGCCTCACAAAGCCTGATGTAGTGACTTTGTGGCCCTTGACTGAAGAAATCTGCCAACTGGATTGGATGCCCCTTGGGGATGGGAGTCATAGCCAGCATATCCTCTATTTCCCTGATGCTTTAGCAAAGGTCCTCACTGGTAATCAATCAGTACTATTTATAACATGTAGAATTACTTTGGCTTCAAGTAACAGAATGCCCAACTGATAGGGTTTTAATTCTAACATAACAAGGAATCCAGAGATAGGACTGGCATTGAGTCAACAGCTCTGGGTCTCTTCCCCTGTCCCCTCAGGGTTGCAAAAGAGTAGAGACAGCTCCTAAGAGTGTTTCTTCAAGTGACCATGTTCAAAGGCAGAAAACTGGCAGCAACATGGGCAAAGAACTCAACCCAGGATACCCTCTTCTCATAAAGGAAGAAAATATTCCCTGAGCCGCCACCACTGCAGCAGACTTCCCCTGTTGGCATTTGCCAGAAGTAGGGCACGTGCTCACATAGACCAGGGGCTGGACCCCCTTCCTTGAGAGCTAGAGCCCTCCACCCAAAACTCAAACAGCATCAGGGAATGAGGAATAAGGGGACGGTTTTGGGGTAGGCAATGAATAGTGTTTGCCTAACCGTTAACTAATGATGAAGCTGATTTTTGAACTTGGAAAGGCAACCTAGAAATTCAAACTATTTTTCTCTGAGTGGAATCAAGCCATTGCTTGGTTTCCCTACTTTCCTTAAGTAGGGAACTTTCCCTAGGACTGATAATTCTTTTTAAAAGAGAATAAATTTTTCAAATAGTTTCCAGATAAGCAACAAATTTCTACTGTATAGCACAGGGAACTATATTCAATATCTTGTAGTAACCTATAATGAAAAAGAATACATGTGTATATATGCATGACTGAAACATCAGAAATTGACACAGCATTGTAAACAAACTATACTTCAATTAAAAATTTTTTTGATCATCTCAGATGGTTTTCAAACCACAGAAGTGTCAAAGTTAGCTGAGTAGTCATTTACAAGTTCTACTTGGTCTTTTCTGATGAAATTTAACGGTCCACAATCAGGATCCTTTTGTTGCTGCACAGAATCTCATGGCATGAGGCCATATGTTGCATAGTGTTCCTCAGTCTTTTCTCTTGTGGTCAAAACTTGTATATTCCTAATGGCTGGTTCATCAGGATCGCTGGAGTGATCTTTTGTAATGCTTAAACAAGCAGTCAAACAGAATGATAGTAATGTCTAACAACCGAAGTACGCTGCTGTGTATAGAAGAGGCCAGGATGTGAACACACAGGTTCCAGGGAGAGGTGAAGCCAGTGCCCAGCATGTGATCCAGGCCCCCGTTGAGTCAGAGCCACGGGCCCCGTGAGCATGCCACGACAGGTGGCCCCTTTGATTCTCCAGACTCACATGTTACACGTTCTGTCTGTAAACCTCTATACACTCAGTTCAGCAGATGAGCAGATGAAGGCACAATCAACAAGGACAAGTAGTAACAAGAAAAGTAATACATCTTTTAAACCTAGAAATCTCAGAATGCCAGCTTTATAAAGGGAGTGTTAGGGTGTGGTGAATTTTATATACTTTTAAAAATGTGGCTGCTCTACCTGCTCCATATCGGTGTTTCCCAGTTTTTTTTTTCAGCCTGTTGACTTGATGGGATCAGTCCCCATACTCTAGCCCTGTCCTATTCTGACAATCCCACCTGCCTTTACAAACCAGACGTGAACTTAAATGAGCCAATACACACACTCGTCCCCCACGAGAAACTTAGGGGAAATGGAAGTGGTGAGAAGTTACAAACTCATACGTAGCAAATAAACACTTTGTTTCATAAAGGCAACTGCCTTGACCAGTTCAGCGCACAGCTCTGACTTTGTAGATAAATGTTTCCTGATGTCAGAAAAGGTGGAGAACTGGTCAAAAGAACAACAAAAGAAATTAAAATTTTTAACCTTTAAAGCATTGACTTCTGCGGTGAACCTTAGTCTATCCAAAGTTCTCCCAGAAACTCAAATATGGCTATGGAGGTGCTCTCTGCTTCAGACAAACAGTAGACTTTTCAGGACTTATTATTATCGGCACCCCCAATACACACACACACTTAAAAATCATAATAGAATTTGCATTCTGTGGCGAATGGGTGAAAAGAAAGGGATCCATGAGGCTTGGTGTCCCCTTCCAGCCATATCCCGTTTCCCCAGATCCCTGGGAGGAGCGGATGAGACCTTGATGCTGGGTCCTCAGTCTGACTCTGGTCCCAGCTCTGGAACAAGGTGGTCAGCAGGGCACACTCTTCACTGAACTGTGTTTCTTTTGCATTTCCATACTTAGTCAGGGGTATGAGCAAAACCCCTGTTTCATCTTCAGTCATTTCATATAAAGGATTAATGAATATATACCATTTAGCTGTAAAGCTAAATAAGCCTTCAAAGTCATACGATTGATAAAAGAAAAGTCAATAAACGTGCAAGAAAGTTATTGTCCAATCCCACTGAACTAAGAAAATGCTGATGGTAAAGAGAACGAGATGAGATGCAGCCTCTTGTAAAAACGGTTCTGCTCCAACAAGGAAGATGGTGTAATTATGTGTGTGAGCTGAGAGGTCTCATTGCATTTATGTAAATCTCTTCAATGAAGTCATGTCCTAAACATTTTCAGAATTTTCCCGTATATACCTAAATCAGCTTGCTGCTTTTTA
Organism: Vicugna pacos; assembly: GCF_048564905.1. Classification (NCBI taxonomy): domain Eukaryota; kingdom Metazoa; phylum Chordata; class Mammalia; order Artiodactyla; family Camelidae; genus Vicugna; species Vicugna pacos. The sequence continues at coordinate 46,226,624 of NC_132993.1, read as the reverse complement.
TGTGAATGAAACTTCAGTTTGTTTTATAAATGGCACGTGAGAACTGGAATAGCCCTCTCTCACTGACATAAGGCCTGCAAACCTCAGCCAACAGGAATGGTCCAGAGCCTACTCCATGCCTTGCTCTGTGCTAGGAGTTTGTGTACATTTACTTTTAAGTCCTACCCTCTTCCATTTAATGAACAAAAAGTGTTCAAAAGTTATTGGAAGAGGTGATGCATTGAAAAGGGAGTAGTATTACTGATGTGGTGTTCCTGGGCAAAACGCATAACGCAAGCCCAAGGAAGCATCAGATGACTCCAAAATGAGAGGCATGCTATAGAACACTGGCCAATCCACTTCAAAAATATTAATGTCTTGAAAGATGAAGTAGGCTGAGGGGATGTTGCAAATTAAAGAAGACTAAGGAGACACAACAACAAAATACAATGCATGCTCTTGGATTGGAGCCTAAATTGGGAGGGAGGTATGGGGGTTGCCGCAGTGGATGTTATTGGGGTAATGGGAAAAATTTGCAAATAAACTAGGAATTAGATAGTAGTATTACATCGATGGTAAATTTCCTGATTTTGATAATTGCACTGTACTTGGGTTAACAAAATACCCTCAGTCTTGGGAAATATTAGCTGAAGAAAATAAGAATAAAGGAACATGATGTCTGTAACTTATGGTTCATAAAAAACAACAACATGTGTGTATATGTGTGTATACTCACAAGTATATGTCAGCATGCAAAGGTGACAAAATATTAAAACTGGTAAATCTGGGGAAAGGGTATTTGGGAGTTCTTATACTTTCCTAGTATCTCTCCTGTATGTTTGAAATTATTTCAGAATAAAGTTGAAAAAGTTTATGGGAACATACCTTACACTTCTGAAATCAGGTGTAAGAGAGATTTCCTTCTTAGTGAACACTGAAACATTATCTTGATCAAGACACTGATGACCCAGTTGAGATGAAAAGATTTTACAACCAAGTTTTGCAAGATTTATTTCCACTTTGAAAAGAATGCTGGAGACGGACAGTCGGGTGTGGAGAGAGGTTATTAAATCAATTATGTGTAATGGGAACTCACCCTCTACGTTTCCTCCTCATCTCCACTCCTGAGAAATCAGAGAAAAAAATACCAGATATGTATTAAAACATCTTTCCTTTTACACTCACTTTCCATCAAAATCAGGCTCGACCCTCCACCCTGGCTGTAGTGTGAGCCTGTCACCCTCACAGCCTGCAAACCTTAGCTCCTGCTGGGACTATGGCCCCCCACGAAACAGCGCAAGCCCAGGCCACTGCTCACCCCCTGGGGAAGCTCTTCCTCTGGAGCTGCACCGTGTGACACACTGGCCGCTGGCATGTGTGGTCAGTGAGCGCTTGCAACGTGCTGGTCTAAACTGACACGTGCTAGAAGTATAAAATACATGCTGGATTTCAAAGACTTTGCATGAAAATACATAAAATGCCTCATGAATAATTTCACACATTGATTACATGCTGAAATGATGTTTTAGAAATATTGAGTTAAATGAAGCATAGCATTAAAAGAATTTCAACTGTTTCTCCTTACTTCTTTTAATGTGGCTGCCAGGAAACAAACTTACGTCCATGGCTCGCATGGACAGCTCTGTATTGGACAGAGCTACTCAGATGGAACTGAGCAGCCCTTCCTCTGTGCCCTCGCTGGGCATCCTGACATGTTTCTGTCATAGCACCTACACATCCCTCTTCACCTGGCTGCTGCCTCAGCTGGACTGCAAGCCCCATAAAGCCTGGTGCCCTTTTCTCCGCGGTTTCTAGCATTGTGCCTGGCATGCCTAACAAAGGGCATTGTAGAGTTAATCCTCAATGTTCATTGGGGTTTTTTTTTTTGTAATCTGGGTGAAATTTACATAATATTAAACTTCTATTTATTTTATTTTTTATTAGGGGGTGGGGTATATCTCAGTGGTAGTGCACATGCTTTGCATGCATGTGGTCCTGGGTTCAATCCCCAGTCCTTCCATTAAAAAATTAAAACTTTGTAAAATTCAGTTTTTTAATTGGACTGTAGTTGATTTACAATGTTAGTTTCAGGTATACAGCAAAGCAATTCAGTTATACATATACATACATATATATTTTGTCTTTTCAAAATCTTTTCCATTATATGTTATTACAAGAAATTGAATGTAGTTCCCTGTGCTATTTAATAAGTCCTTGTTGTTTATTTATTTTATATATAGTAATCTGTATCTCTTAATCCCAAACTCCTAATATGAACCATTGTAAAGTGAACCATTCAGTGGCATTTAGTGCATTCACAATGTTGTGCAACCACCAGCTCTATTTAGTGCCCAAACATTTTAACCACACCAAAATAAAGCCCCATTCTCACCTCCTCACAGCCCCTGGCGATCACCAATCTGTTCTCTTTCTATGGATTTGCCTATCCTGGATATTTCATATAAGTGGAATCATACAATATGTGACCTTTTGTGTCTGGTTTCTTTCACTTAGCATAATGTTTTTTGAGGTTCAGCCACACTGCAGCGTGTATCATTTCTTCATCCTTTTTTCCAATGTTCCTTCTTCTAGTCACATGCTTCCCTCCCACCTGAATGCACCTCCGGGTTCCTCCTCTGTGCTTAGCCAGTTGAACTCATCGCTCAGGAACTAAGTCAAGTCATCCTTTCCCCGTAAAGATTGCTCTACATCCTTTGCCTTCTCTGAACTCCTTTAGCTCTATCAACATGACTTAGTTTAAATGCCACACACCAGTGACGTGCAGGATTGGTTTTTAAATAATCCAGCAGATATAGGTGTGGGGAGGGGGGTAAACAGAACAAGACTGGCCCTATATTGGTGATCACTGAAGCAAGTGATGGGTACATGGAGGTTGATGATGCTATTCTGTCTTTCTGTATGTTTGAAAGTTTCCATAATAAAAATCTTCCAAGAGTGTTTCATACTATTACCTGTTCTGTAGGTTAATGTCTTATCCTCCCCATGAGATCCTGTGCTCCCTGGAGATCAGAGGTTGTCATTTGTGTCTTGGTGGATAATGGCTACCAGAGAAAAGCAGACCTCCACCAGTGCTTGCCGAATCAACTTCTGTCTGAGGTGTTTAAAAATGTCATTCAGACAAAGCTAAATTTAGGTGTGAGAGTAAAGATCCAAGATGCTATTCTAGCTTTGGTTTCCTGGCTTTTCTTCTACAGTTAAAATCCCTTTTGATTTTTGCTCTAACTTCTTCTTTCTTGAGCTTATAATTGATCTCCAAGAATGAGTGCCATGCACTCACTCCAGTATTCTGAGATGTTTCTGGATAATCCATAATTATCAAAAACCTGGCAGCCAGGTTTCCATTTAGATTTCTGTTTTGGCCCCTCCCTTCTCTCTCTCTTCTAGAGAAGATCCCATTCTGGTTGTCCCTTCTCTGCACCACTGATCTGTGGGCACCAAAGGCAGAAAAGAGAGGAGCCCGTTCATCATTGCTTCCATATCCACACATTACACTTTCACATCTTATACTCCTTCTGCACTAATAATTCAGAGAAGGTACTTTAAAAACAAAACTAGGACTCAAATAGTGTGGTAACCCACATTTTTCTACACCTACTGCTCTTTCTAATTTCAAATGGGCCACTAATTCCATAAGAAGAGTCATGCCAAAAAATGTTTGCAGCCCGCACCCGAAGGAGAAAACTCCTTTACCTGGATCTAGTGTCTAATTCCTTCAGGTAGAAAATCAGGCTAAAAAATGCAATAGCTGTTGCCACTTTGTAATGGCAGAGTGCCCAGGAGAGAATGCGCTGACTTTTGTGATTCATTTTCTCCTCTTTCCCTGAAAAGCTAGGGAAAATATTTTGGTGGAAGAGTAAGTTCAAAACTTAGCAAACCTAGAAACAAGAGGGTTTAATTACTTATTCATGTGGGAAGCACCCAGACCAGGGAGGGAGTGTGGAGGGCTGAAGAACTGAACACGGAACAGAAATCTCTAAGTCATTTGTTAAAGCTTAAAATCTGAAAACCGTGATTCTCATTACAACACATTAGAAAGCCCACATTAGGATGAGGCAGTCACGTGGGCTTTCTCTCTGAACTGATCCCTTTATCTTTAGTCTTGCCTTTCTGCTCTGCCAAATATCACAGGCTTTGTTTCAACAAGTCTTGCAGCCTTTGAGAGAGAGCTACTTCCTATCACTGCACTCACCACACACTTTTCTTCATAAATAGAATATTTTTGCTAACCCGCCTGCTGGATGTCTGTGATGGGCAGAATCACCCCCGCCACCAAAGATGTCCACATCCTAATCCCCTGAACCTGGGAGTGTGTTCTATGGCAAAGAGGAATTAAGGTTGCAGATGGAATTAAGGTTGCTAATCAGCTGCCTTTAAGACAAGGAAATTAATCTGGATTATCCAGGTGAGCCAAATTAATCACAAGGGTTTTATAAGTGAGAGAGGGAGGAAGGGGAATTAGTGTCAGGGTGACTGCGTGTGAGAAAGACTTGATTGGCCGTTGCTGGCTTGGAAGATGAAAGAGGGCCACCAGCCAGGAAATACAGGGAGGCCTCTAGAAGCTGGAAAAGGCAAGGAAACACATGCTTTACTAGAGCTTCCCTGCTGATGCTTTGATTTTGGCCCAGTTAGACCCATTTAAGGCTTCGGACTTCCAGAATGTAATATAAGAGATTTGTGTTGTTTTAAGTTTCCAAGTTTCTTTAGTTCTGCAAGTAGTGGCAATAGGGAACTAAAACCACAGCCGTTTAAAAAGAGTTGGGCAGAAAAGGGCCCTAGGTTTTTTTTTATCTTGTTTAGGAATTTCTGAACTGAGAAGTTCATAAAATGAAAGCTTACTCCCCCCACTGCCTGACGTGACTCCTGGGTGTGGCCACCACCTGCCACTCCATGAGTCCCCCATTGGGTAGCTGCTGTTGACATCACAACTCAGGGGCTTCTCCTCCAGCCGGGACTGTGGCCATAGTGGGGGTTGTCAGAAACCAGGATGCTTAGAGGCAATTTAGGACATTCTCAAAAGTTGACTATGTTCTCGACAGTATTTTCAACAGAATAATCATGTCAATACCAAGTAAGTAAGATGCTTCCCTTCTTTCTATGAACAATTTCAAACACAATTTCAAGTTGTGAACAATTTTCACAGTATGATTTTATTTAAAAAAAAAAACCCATAAGCTTGGGGCTATTTCTTGTCCAAGATAGCCCACTATCTGAGTCCTAAAAGTAAACTATGTGCTGTCAGCTGTTGACTGTCTAGGCACTGATTCTCTGACTTGTAGGGCTTTGAAATTAAGAACTTCTGGTCTCTTCTTTGCCTCCACCCACCTGCCGACCTTCCACCTGTTTCCCTAGTCATTGCTACTTGATGGGACAGGGAAGGAGAGAAGACATAAAAAGATCTGACCATTGTGTCTGTCACCCTAATTAAGATCTTGTTATGGAAGGGTCTGACACTTCCAGTTCATTTAGAGCCAGAAGGAGCTAATCTGGCCAAAAATAGAAGCCAGAACTAATTGTAAATAACAAAAGGCAGTCATACTTTAAAAAAAATCAATAGTGAGTTTTCCCTGAAATGTTTTCTAAATTATATTACTCCATGTTTGTTGTAAAAAAAAAAAAAGCAAACAGAACTACATAGATTATTCACATTACATAAAACTAACAACCACTTGCATTAATCATTGATCCATCTGTACTTGAAAACGGTTTTGTTTCAGTTGTACATATGTTCCAGTCCCTGTTTATCCTTCCATATTTGCTTCAAAGACTGTAAAAGCAGCTCTAAAGAGCTGTGTATGACCTGAGGGTGGGGAGTTAGCCACTCCTATTCAATGGATTTGCAGTTTCACAATTTATTTCTGTTCCTCATTAGCAGAACTGAAACATAAAGCAACACCCCAAATTTCTATGTGTACTGAAAATGGTTATGTGGCTGTGACTTAGAGAATGATTACGTGCAGTAAAGTGTTCATGTTGCCACATTTTCTGCACATTCAGTAACTAGAAATGTTTGACTATAGAAAATTTATCTTCCAGGTGAGCTTGTTTTTATATTTAATCCCTGCTTTCTGTAACATAAAATAAACGTGCTGTATGTTTAATGCAGTTGGCCATGAGTGATACAACATATAAATGCTTTGAGAGCATTTATCAAAAATTATGCATTTTTTCCCAAAAGTTAAATGGAATTGCACAGACATCCTCAGTGCACTTTTGAGTAAATTTCTCAACTACTGGAGGCTATGTGGCTGTTTCAAGCACTTTCTGGCACAACGTATGTTGTTATCCACATCTGTCATCCACAGTTTCAAGTGATTGACACTATCCCTCCCCATCTTTGTTTCTTCTTGGGGGAAGGGGGTGTACAGCACCAGCTAGCACTGGGAAGAGCTGGCCATTTAATCACAGCCAAAGAAGCGTAAATGTGGCATCCCAGCATGAGCTGGGTGAGTGAATTATTTAAGGAACCGCAGCAAGTTGATAATTGAGGTTGGAGACTGAAATTTTATTTGGGGAAGGATATCAGAATGGGGTCTATGGAAAGGAAGTCCTTTTAATTAGAAATGTGGAATCACAGCACTGAAATGGCGTGCATCTGAAAAGTGAATAAATAGATGCTAAGAGGGAGTGAGTCAGAAGCACATGAGTAGTAAGTGGTTGAACTCCAGAGACCAGATCAAGAAACACTGCTTAATCCCATCACATGATCTGCCCCGAGGCCCAGTATTTGATTAAAATAAGGAGTGGGGCACAGCAGAAGCCAGAAGAGCAGTGTTGTTCTTAGTGGATGGAGCCAGAAGAGTCACAAGTTAAACCTTGATTGCCTGGGTCTGTGAGAATTCAGGATGCAATTTCTCTGCTGTTTCCTGGGATTTCTGCTTCTGGCTGCAAGATTGCCCCTTGATGTCGCCAAACGTGAGTAATTCTCAGTTTCTGGGTTTAACCCGTTCTCTGGCTACTGGCTGAAGTGATGGGTTTGTCTAAAGTAACATGGTTTGAGCCAGAAGCCGGACTTGAGGAAGCAGCCACACTCACTTGTTTCTTCTTCTGAAAATTGTTGGGGATGTTGAAACTGCAGTAAAATGCGTTCGGTTGCATTCGTTGCTTCAGGCTCTTCAAAAGAGAAAGGCGTGCAGCTCCTCTCTGGTGGAGGCTTTTTTCCATTGCAGATGCCACCCACTCTCTTGGAGAGGGTGGGAGAATGGGGGTATGAAGGGAACAGTCTCGGGCCTGAGAACAAAGCAAAGTTACCCACTGAATTTTGTCTGGTTTCCGTCCAACAGTGTAAAGCCCTCAGATGATTGGGAGCTCGAGGCCCAAAGTCCGGAGACAGGCTTTTGAATAGTCCCAGCCCAGAAACTGTTGCCAGTCCTGCTGGTGTGTTTTCACAGACCCGCTGAAGTTTGCTGCCACTGTAGGGAGGTTACTAAGAGAAGAGCTGAAGCTTTGGGTCTCTATTCTAGTTACACAGTAGAGGCTGGGGTCTTTTTTTAATTCAATTTTTATTACTCAGGTAGTCCCACAACCACCTTTGTGGAGCAGATGGTCCTTCACCATTCTACAGGCAAGGACACGAGGACCCGAGTTTTGCTTTTCACCTGCTGGGCCCAGTTCAGTGATCCTGGACACACGTGCACACCCCTTCTCTCACTCCTCCTCTCCTAATGGGAGAGAAAAGCTCTGCAATTAGGTGGTCCGTGGAGAGTTCCACCCAGGGCTGGCGGCTGCGGTGTGGAGAGGGGAAGGGAAGGAGCCGCTACTAGCTCCAAGTAACCCGCCCTAGGCCGCACAGCGGGTTAGGGGAAGAAGAAGGCTTCTGTGCCCACCGCTGTCCTTCCTCCCTGCTGTAGGGCTGGACCACGTGTGACTTAGCTCCACTGAGTTTTCATTTCCTTGTTTACAAAACTGGTTAATAGGGTTCTTGTGAGATCAGTTAACAAAAGGTGCTTGGAGTGGGAGGTGTACTTGGTAGCAATTGTCTTCCCTCAAAGTACCTCGCAGGACAGACACTACAAGAGCCTATAGTCCTAGAGATGGAGGGACTGTAGGCTGATAGGTCCGTGGAAAGCCCCTGCACCAAATTCTAGCCTTCTGCCCACCAGCACCCTCTTTGTCTACTCACTGAGACAGATAAGCCTGAGGTTGGCTGGCAGTTTGAGAGGAGTCCCAACCTATTAGCAACGTAACAAAAACCTGTAGGTGCCTGATTTCACATTGCCTTAAGGTTAAACATCCTGGCCAGAAAATAATAAGGATGAGTGGGATTTAGCAGTGTATCAGACACCAAGAGATTCCTTGCCACTTTCCAGTCATAGCCCTGGTAAAAAGGAGGAAGGAGAAGACATTAACAAGTGGCCTGGCCACCACCTGTATGCTGGTAGACCCATTAGGGTGTCCAAAGCTAGAGGGAGCAGACACAGGGGTGCTGGGTGTGACCCCATTTATCTCCACATCTGTTCTCCACATGCACTCACATCTTTTCTTTTTCTTTTAAAATCTTACTATTGGGTTTTTTGGTTCTGCGTTTTTTAAAAATATTTTTTATTGATTTGTAACAATTTTACAATGTTGTGTCAAATTCTAGTGTAGAACACAATTTTTCAGTTATACATGAACATATACATATTTATTGTCACATTTTTTCTCTGTGAGCTATGATAAAATCTTGTATATATTTCCCTGTGTTATACAGTATAACCTTATTTATCTATTCTATATTCTGAAATCCCAGTCTATCCCTTCCCACCCCCTGCCCTCTTGGCAACCACAAGTTTCTATTCTATATCTATGAGTCTATTTCTTTTTTGTATTTATGTTTTGTTTGTTTGTGTTTTTTTTTTATCTTAGATTCCACATATGAGTGATCTCATACGGCATTTTTCTTTCTCTTTCTGGCTTACTTCACTTAGAATGACATTCTCCAGGAGCATCCATGTTGCTGCAAATGGCGTTATGTTGTCAGTTTTTATGGCTGAATAGTATTCTGTTGTATAAATATACCACCTCTTCTTTATCCAATCATCTGTTGATGGACATTTGGGCTGTTTCCATGTCTTGGCTATTGTAAATAGCGCTGCTATGAATATTGGGGTGCAGGTGTCATTTTGGAGTAGGGGTCCTTCTGGATATATGCCCAGGAGTGGGATTCCTGGGTCATATGTTAAGTCTATTCCTAGTCTTTTGAGGAATCTTCATACTGTTTTCCACAGTGGCTGCACCAAACTACATTCCCACCAGCAGTGTAGGAGTGTTCCCTTTTCTCCACAGCCTCTCCAGCATTTGTCATTTGTGGATTTTTGAATGATGGCCATTCTGACTGGTGTGAGGTGATACCTCATTGTAGTTTTAATTTGCATTTCTCTGATAATTAGTTATATTGAGCATTTTTCCATGTGCCTATTGGTCATTTGTATGCCTTCTTTGGAGAATTGCTTGTTTAGGTCTTCTGCCCATTTTTGGATTGGGTTTTTTTTTTTCTTATTAAGTCATATGAGCTGCTTATATATTCTGGAGATCAAGCCTTTGTTGGTTTCATTTGCAAAAGTTTTCTCCCATTCCGTAGGTTGTCTTTTTGTTTTACTTATGGTTTCCTTTGCTGTGCAGAAGCTTGTAAGTTTCTTTAGGTCCCATTTGTTTATTCTTGCTTTTATTTCTATTGCTTGAGTAGACTGTTCTAGGAGAACATTTTTGAGATGTATGTCAGATAATGTTTTGCCTATATTTTCTTCTAGGAGGTTTATTATATCTTGTCTTATGTTTAAGTCTTTGATCCATTTTGAGTTGATTTTTGTGTATGGTGTAAGGGAGTGTTCTAGCTTCACTGCTTTACATGCTGCTGTCCAGTTTTCCCAACACCATTTGCTGAAGAGACTGTCTTTATTCCATTGTATATTCTTGCCTCCTTCATCAAAGATTAGTTGACCAAAAGTTTGTGGGTTCATTTCTGGGCTCTCTATTCTGTTCCATTGGTCTATATGTCTGTTTTTGTACCAATGCCATGCTGTCTTGATGACTGTAGCTCTGTAGTATTGTCTGAAGTCTGGGAGAGTTATTCCTCCAGCCTCTTTCTTTTTTTTTTTCAGTAATGCTTTGGCAATTCTAGGTCTTTGATGGTTCCATATAAATTTTATTATGATTTGTTCTAGTTCTGTGAAATATGTCCTGGGTAATTTGATGGGGATTGCATTAAATCTGTAGATTGCCTTGGGCAGTGTGGCCATTTTAATAATATTGATTCTTCCAATCCAAGAGCATGGAATATCTTTCCATTTTTTAAAGTCTTCTTTAATTTCCTTCATCAATGGTTTATAGTTTTCTGTGTGTAATTCTTTCACCTCCTTGGTTAGATTTATTCCTAGGTATTTTATTACTTTGGGTGCTATTTTAAAGGGGATTGTTTCTTTACTTTCTTTTTCTGTTGATTCATCATTAGTGTAAAGAAATGCAACTGATTTTTGAACATTAATCTTGTTTTGGTTCTGTGTTTTTAATTCAACTTTTTATTCTGAGGTCATTGTAAATTCACATGCACTTTTAAGAAATAATACAGAGAGATCCCCCTGTTTGTACCGTTTACCTGGTTTCTCCCAACAGTAACACCTTGCAAAACTATACAACAATGTCACAACCAGAGTGTTGACACTGATACAGTTAAAATACGGAACAGTTCCATCACCACAAAGATCCAAACCCACTTCCCTTCCCCACTCCGCCATACCCCCAGCCCCTGGAAACCTCGAATCCGTTCACCAGTTTCATAATTTTATCACTTCAAGAATGTTAGAGAAATGGAATCATACAGCATGTAATCTTTGGGAACTGTCTCTTTTTTTATTCAACATAATTTATTGAAGTTGTTGCATGTATCAATAGTGGGTGGTTGCTTTTTTGTTGTAGTTTTTTTTTTATCAGCGAGTAGTATTCCATAGTATGGATGCACCACAGTTTAACTATTCGCCCATTGAAAGATTTCTGGGTTGTTGCAACTTGGGTGGTTATGAATAAAGCTTCTATGAACATTCATGGACAGGTTTTTATGCGAACATAAGCTTCCATTTCTTTGGGACAAATGCCCAAGAGTACAGTTGCTTAGTTGCAATAGTAATTAAATGCTTGGTTTAACAAGATACTGCCAAACTGTTTTCCAGAGTGGTTGAACCATTGTACATTCCCACCTGCAATGGATGAGTGATAGAGTTTCTCCACATCCTCACCTACATCTGATATGTCACTTTTAGTTATTTCAGTCTTTCTCATAGGTGTATGGTGATATCTCATTGTAGTTTTAACGTGCACTTCCCCACTGGCTAATGATATTGAACATCTTTTCATGCATTTTTGCCATTTGTACATCCTTACCTGTGAAATATCTGTTCAGGTCCTTTGCCCATTTTTCAACTGGGTTGTTCTTAATAACATTGCATTTTGAAAATCCTTTATATGGTCTAGATGTTATTCCTTTATTGGAAATGTGGTTTGCAAATATTTTCTTCCCATCTGTAATCTGCCTTTTTATCCTCTTCACGTGGTACTTCACAGAGCAAAAGTTTTTAGTTTTGATCAGGTCCAGTTTATCAATTTTTCCTATCATAGGTCATGTTTTTGGTGTTCAGTCTAAGAATTCTTGCCTATCTATAGCCTGAAGGTTTCTCCTATGCTTTTTAATCTTTTACAGCACCATTTGTTGAAAGGCCATCCTTCCTCCATTGGATTGTTTTTGTCAAAAATCAGTAGGGCATATCTGTGTGGGTCTATTTCTGGGTTCTCTGGTGCGTTCTGTGGACCTATGTGTCTATTCCTTGTCTGTGTTTTTCCTTGACTTTTGACATTTAAAATCAGAGGAGAAATCTGTGTTTGGATTATGCTTCTGAAAACACTGACTTTCACTCGGGATCTGAGGAAGAGGAAGACTTTGTAACACTAGGAAAAACTGGTCCTGGGAATCAAAAGCTGAAAATCTTCATTTCCACTTGATTAAAGACAACTCTTAGTGTATCAGGTCACTTCTCTTGCCCTGAATTTCTTCATCTATAAATGAAGGGATCTGAACTAACTAATCTTAGTTCTTTCCACATTGAACATTCTACCATTCTGTGACTTAGTTCGAATGAATTTGCAGTTACAAACATTTATTGATAAACATGCATTTCCTGCTGTCATTTTGTTCCTATTTGAAAACAGATACTATCTCACAGTATCACACAGGACATTTGGTTTTTGTCTAACCTGAGGCCCAGAGAGGAAACATTGCCTGAAGTCACACAGCCTGTTTAGTAGCAGAACCTGGACTAGAAGCCAGGTTCAAAGTTCTTTTTCATTCCATCCGCCTCCCTTATAAGAAGGGAACTACATACAGTTTCCTCCTCCTACCAACAAGGAGGAATAGAAGACAGGCGTTAGTGGCATCCATGCAATATGGCTTTTCTGAGTGCCTGTTAAATACTGCGCCTCAAGGCAGGCGTCTTCCAGGGTTTAAGAGAAGAGACAGTGTTCCTGGCTCTGAGAGTCCATGGCCAGGCCAAGACACAAGACCATGACTTGATGAGAGAACAGTGTATGATAGGGTATGATTAGGGGCTGGCTGAGGATTATAGACAGTGGAGCCTTGGGCTATAACAGAATACCCAAATAGGTTGAGTAAGACCTTTATTATCTTAGTCTGTCCAGAGGTAGGCAAGGCTAGAGCAAGAGCTCAGCAGCGCCACCGAGGACTCCTTTCTATCCTTCCATTCTGACACCCTTGATGTGCTGGCTGGCTTCCTCAGATTTGTGCCCTCATGGTAAAATATGGCTGTCACAGCTCCAGGCATCACATTATGACACTGCTCTCTCCAAAATCAATTCTCAGGAAAAAACTGAATTTGTTCTCACATGTTTCTTTTTCTGAAGGCGGAAAACCTTTCCCAGAAGCCTTAAGCAGACTTCCTCTCAGCTTCCATGGGCCAGGATCTAATCATCTGTTCCTGCCCAAACTGTAAGGAAAGTGAGCCTCTGGAATTCTGAATCATTACAATAGAAACTCTGCCACAAGAGAAATAAAGAGGGAAAGTGCAGGCAGGAGGTGGCTGCTGGGAGGCAACCAACCAGCCTGCTACAATCCTCAAAGAAAAGACAGACAGACAGTGTGGCCACCAGAGTTGTCAGGAAAAGCAAAAAAACTGACATCGAATCAAGATTAGAAAGATGTTAAAAGAACTAGAATATGGGGAAGGTATAGCTCAAGTGGTGGAGTGCATGTGCATGAAGTCCTAGGTCCAGTCCCCAGTACCTCCTGTAAAAATAAATAAACCTAACTACCTCCCCCTGCAAAAAAAACAAAAGAACTGAAATACTATAAGCCCTGGAGCTATTCAAAGCAAAACAAAAAGGTATAGCTGATAAGCCAGTTGGAGATAAAGTGGAATCCAAAAATAATCCCAAAAGGTATAAGTGAAAAGGAATAAAGAACAATAAGGCAAATACAAAACATATGATAGTAGACAAATCCCACAATATTCATAATTACGTTAAAAATAAATTACCTGAACACTCCAAATAAAAAGTAGAGATTGTTAGACTAGATTAAAAAAAAAAAACCCAAACCAACAATATGCTGTCTACAAGAAACCCATTTCAAATATAAAATGTATACAGGTTAAAAGTGAAAGGATGGAAAAAGATGTACCAGTTAAACACTAAGCACTAATATCAAAATATTCTTCAGAACAAGAAATATTACCGGAGAAAAAGAAAGTCAATTCCTAATGATAAAAGGATCCTTTCATCAAGAAGGCTTAACAATTTAAAACCGAGTTTCAAAACACATAAAGCAAATACTGACAACTGAAAAAAGCCGGCAGCTTGGCAAATACATAATTGTGGTTGAAGTCTTCACACATTTTTTAAAAAGCACCCTCTATCTGTTTGACATATTGGAAACATTATGTATGTGCTTTCCAATCTTATGAAATGAGAAGTTACTTTAAGCATTGTTAGGTAATACTAGATGAGGAATGGAGTAGACAAAATAATTTTTTCAAATATTGTTACAGGATTTCATGATGTGCTGAGCAATGGCAGACCTTCTGGTTATATGAGGGAGCACAACCAATTAAATGGCTGGTCTTCAGATGAAAATGACTGGAATGAAAAACTCTATCCAGTATGGAAGAGGGGAGACTCTAGGTGGAAAAACTCTTGGAAAGGTAAATCAAAAGACTCAACCCAAACAACTGTAGTTTCCTATTTCAATTAGTCTTGTAGATTGTAGACTCTTAGATCACAGGGTTCATGTTGCTTGCACAGATGGCAGTATTATGGTTACCAAGTGGGAGGCAGCCGAATTCGGCAATATTTCCTTTATCTCAGCAATATCACTTTCTAAACCACCCATACACACAGAGTTTAATCTCCTTAGAAATTTACAAATTGGTAGCTCTTGGAAGATTTTGGAGAGTGAGTAGACCTAGCCTCAAACTGATGTAGCTATGTGGGAATGGGCATTTCAGAAGTTCTGAGACTCCGTGGCAGTCTTTAAATCTCTCAAAAGTGTGGTTTGTCGGAAAGTGAATACCTTTTCACTCACATCAAAGAATGAATCATTCAGTCATTGGTTTTGAAATTAAAAAATTACAAACCTTTGATACTTATTTCATCAATCTAACTAAATGGATTTTTATTATTTAAATTAAATGTTCCTTCTGTGGTTAGAGAGTTCTTCAATTGGTCTGACTTTTTTTTTCTTCTAGAATGTTATGCTCTGAAAGCGAAAGTTAGGAATCCAGAAAATAATTTATTGTAAAAAGGCATAAGGATCCTCCGGTCCTTATTCATAGATCTAACTTTACTTTTTAAATTTATCTGTGAAAGGAAAAAGAGATGTTTGATCACTGAGCTCTACTTTTCTGTGCCCTAGGAGGCCGTGTGCAGGCAGTTCTGACCAGTGACTCACCAGCACTGGTGGGCTCGACTCTCACGTTTGCAGTGAACCTTGTGTTCCCCAGATGCCAGAAGGAAGATGCCAATGGCAACATAGTCTATGAGAAGGACTGCAGAAATGGTAAGGAAAGTTGTTCACATCACAGGAACACGCTAGTTCTTCTAACTGCTAGAGACCCATCTCTTAAACCTTAATGCTCACGGGTAGTTCTGTAAATGCAAGATGCTACAATCATCCCTTGTCACCCCCTCCTCAAGTTAGATGGCAGGATGGTGAGTATGTCTGTCCCTTCATCAGCATCAGCCAAAGCCATTTCATCAAACTGGTGGCTCTCCGCTGCTGGGAACTCTATTTAAATCTACATTGTCGTGCCTCACTTTTTCTTAGTGTCCAGTTGATTGGACAGAGAATACCTTGCTGATTCTCAGATTTTGGTTTTATCACTTAGAATTCTTTTGGCTGCTCAAAGAATAGGCAATCTGACAAATCTTTGTTGATCAGCTCAATTTCTGCTTCTTAAGCTATGTGGCTCGCACAAATGCTAAAATGTGTATGTATATTATTCTCTCTTTTTTCTAAAAAAGTTGATTCTTATGAACATTTCAAATGGCAATCTAGCCCTCTGAGCATTTTAATGAAAAGTTTTATGAAATCTCTATCACTCCTAAAGGGAAATAGAGATCTTTGAAGAAATTAATGACTCCAGGTGTTTAGGGCAGAGAAAGTACCAGGTGGACCAGGGACATCTTGCACTAGAAAACAAGGAAATGCTCAAAGAATAATGGCGACATGCCACAGGGACACAGGAGGCAGCTTGACAGGCTCCTAATGGCCATGTTTGGGACAATTTAAAAATAAAAAATAATGGCTATAGTAGACTGATAAATTAAAAAGCTCTCCATAAATGTCAGTGACATGAAAAGCAAGAGGGTGAGGGGGTTGTTCTAAATGAAAAGATACTGATTGTGACTTGTTTAAAATGCAAAATGTCACGCACACACAAAAGTAGAAAGCAAGGCATGTTGAGATTCAACAACTTCAACATTTTCCCCAATTTGCTTCCATCTATCTTTTTTTCTGAATCATTTGAAGAAACAAGATAGCCAAATGTAGAATGTGACCCTTGATTAGACTGTGGTAGGGGTGGTGATGATGTGATTATGTAGGAGACTGTCCTTATTCTTAGGAGATGTGTGCTGATTTCACATGAGTCAGGGGGGAAAAAAGCTACAAATAGAATGTATCAAAATAAAAAAATAAAACATCCCTCAGTTTGGTTTGAATATGGTTGTGATTTGGATATCCAGTGGGCAGATAAATATATTAAGTGACATTCTCTAAACTTTCCTGAATAATTACTTTATGTAAAACTCATTGAAATATAACATGTCAGCAGAAAAATGCACAGGTCATAAAGGTACCATTGGATGAATTCTGAATGTGAGGCTTTTAGTGGTCCAACTATATTTAAACTAGTTATGGAAAAATATGAAAATGTGCTTAATTCATTGATGAGCATTGAGCATTCTGAGTCCAGATGACAAGCATGGCTTGCTTCTTTCCTGTTTAGATACTGATCCGTCTCCTGACCAGTATGTTTACAGCTGGATGGCGTGGACAGAGGACAGTGCCTGGGGAAACAGCTCCAGCCACAGCCGTCACGACGTGTTTCCTGACGGGAGGCCTTTCCCTCATCCCCGGAAGTGGAATTTCGTCTACGTGTTCCACACACTTGGTTGGACTTTTGCAGACCCCCTTAGCTTCTTCTTTACCTTCCCTTAACCTTTTATGTTTTCTCTCTTTTCTTATTCTGTAACTGAGAATGATAACATTGAGAGTTTAACAACAGTTACTCTGTTAACTTGCCTTAGCTGAAATGGAGGGTGAGGGATAAAAATTAAATTGATTAGCCTTGTGCAATCTCTAGGACACCAAAGAATTAAAAGGAGAAAAAGACAGATTCACCTTTTTCTCAAAAAAAAAACCTCTTTTTTTTTTCTGCCTTGAACAATAATATGAAAAAATACTAATATTTATTTATTTGAATGGCACATGGATGGACATTTGTTGATTTATTCTTTCACTTTTTTTTTATTTTTTTTTTCGGGGGGGGGGAATTAGGTTTAACTTGTTTATTTATCTATTTTTAGAGGAGGGACTGGGAATTGAACCCAGGACCCTGTGCATGCTAAGCATGCGCTCTACCACTTGAGCTATACCCTCCCCCCTGATTTATTCTTTCACTTTTTATGTTTTTAAAAGAATATTTAAGAATTCAGGGTGGGGAGGATATAGCTCAGCAGTAAAGTGCCTGCCTAGCGTGCACGAGGTCCTGGGTTCTATCCCCAGTACCTTCATTAAAATAAGTAAGTAAATAAATAAAAACCTAATTACCTCCCCCTCAAAGGAAAAAAAAAGATTAGAAGAAATTTTTTGAAAAAAAAAAGTTTAAGAATTAAAGAAACTTACAATTTTTGTAGGAAATTTGGAAAATGCAAAAAAGCACAAAAGAAAAATCAATCATAATTCACACCAAAGGTTATCACTGTTAACATGTTAGTGTTTCCTCTTCTAGTAATTTTTTTCTTAGTATTTCTTGTTAAAGATCATAATATGTACACATTTTTGCTCAATATCATGACTATGTCATTAAAATTTTTATATACATTATTTTGGTGACTGCATAATATTCTATTATGTTAAAGTAAAATAATCTAATTGCTGTTCTTCTTTGACACAGCCGACATTCTTTTTTTAAACCACAAATGATATCCACTTTGCTTTAATATTAGTGAAGGGATTATTTTTAGAAGTAAATTTAGATTATTATGAGCAAAGCTGCTAGATTCTTAGTTAAAAATCTCAGCAGCTGCCACCTGGCTCTGAGTATTTCAAATCTGCTCCTAGTTGTGCAGACTCCAAATTTTTAAATGTTTTGTCTTTCTTCGTGAATTACAGAGCGCTTCTCTTTCTTCAATTAACTCATTTACAAATCGAAACAACATGTTAGTAATACCTTCCGGTTGAACAAAGTATAAAATATGTATCAAATATTATGCATATCTATTTAAATCAGCTGATTTAAAGCTGACTTTTTTTTTTTTTCAGTGCCTCTACGTCCTGTCAGTTAACTCCCCAAATGTCATGATTTCTTTGACCTGATAATTTGCCTGGAGCCACTTAAGCTCACTTAACACTCCAGACTCTGTTTAGCCTTCAGTTCAGATACTGCTGTTTTCTTAATAGGACTGTTTTGAATTTCCATCTTCTGCTGAGGTCTCAGTTACCTGTTATTCTCCCCCAGCTAAGCACTGCCTCTCGGGTCTGTTTCTTGGTGCCAGAACTAACATTTCCTCCCGTATCACTAACCCCCAAGAGACGCCTCTCCCCCTACAACCTCCGACAGAACTGCCTCTGCATTTGCAGGTAAAGGGCAATCCCAAACTACATATCCCTTTCCTGACACCCCCGACCAGGTGACAAGCACAGTCTTGAAGCATCCCCAGCTCACAGGCATCTGTCTACAATACCTGTTGTACCACTGACACATCCATGCCCGGTTCTTCAAAAGGATTAGAAAAACCCTTGAGCCCTGAAGGAGAGGAATTACTTCCACTAGCTAGCCAGGGGCAGTGAGATTAAGGTTAGAGTTGGAGAAAGAAAAAGAACTTAAGAGCACCCTGGAAATGTGTTTATGGAACTACTCCATATCTTTTTATACCCACCATACCCTATTTCTTTTTCATCATTTACTGCATTTTTATATACAAATACTGCTAGAAGGTGGAGGATCCTAGTCCCCTAAAAGAAAAAAAAAGTTGCTTAATAATAAAGCTGAACTAGTAATATTATTACAAAAATAAGGTAGATTTTTGAATAAATTTTTAGCTCCCGTGGACACCTATTACATTAAATGTATTTTCAATGGGAAACATGTAGTTCAAGTGTGAGATGACTGACTTATACAAATTACTTATTTGCAGACTAAGAACTAACTGTATTATCTCCCTAAACAGCTCTTTTCATTTTGACCAGCTACACGCAATTACATTTACATGATTATGGATTTGCTTTATAAGGTTTTACATAAAAATGAGCCCCATCTTCCTTTCTGCAGGAGCTAAGGCCATATCCCCAGCCTGCTTTTCCTCTCCCAGAACAATCTCTCAATGGCAGTTGTTAGTCTTTAAGACACAGCAACTTTCTATACTGACCATATAATGTAGCCAATAACTAAAAATTTTCATCCTCTCAAAGGTCAATATTTCCAGAAATTGGGACGGTGTTCAGTGACAGTTTCTATAAACACAGCCAATGTGAGTCTTGGCCCTCAAATCATGGAAGTAACTGTCTACAGAAGACACCGCTGGGCATATGTTCCCATCGCCAAAGTGAAAGATGTGTACGTGGTAACTGGTAAGTGGTGTGAACTCTAAATTAACTGAAGATGAGGCACTTGGTATTGGTGATGTTAGTGGGTTCAGAAAGAATTAGAGCCAAGTTTTCTGAGTTAGGTTACAGTTCACCTGACTCCCTCTCGAGCTTATATATTAAATAATATATCCCATCTATGTTTTCCAGAATAATGTGGGAAAACTGTAGAAAATGTGCATCAGAAAAGGGAAAACGATACTGAGTTATTCCTAATTTTAATTTCTAACCTAAAAGCATTATTGAAGTCATCCACTAAAATCAAGCAATCATGCATTCTTTCTTCCTTTTTTGAATTTGTCTTTTAGATCAGATTCCTATATTTGTGACTATGTCCCAGAAGAACAATCGGAATTCATCTGATGAAACCTTCCTCAGGGACCTCCCCATTATGTTCAGTGTCCTAATTCACGATCCCAGCCACTTCCTCAATGAGTCTTCCATTTCCTACAAGTGGAACTTCGGGGATAACACTGGTCTGTTTGTGTCCACCAATGACACTTTGAACCACACATATGTGCTCAATGGTACCTTCAGCCTCAACCTCACCGTGCAAGCAGCCGTGCCTGGACCTTGTCCTGCACCTTCGCCCAGACCTCCACTAACCACCCCTTCTTTGTGTAAGTACTTTCCAGGTAATTTTTGTTGGGAAGAGATTCTGCAGTGATTCTATTTTATACCCGTTGATTTCCTTTTTTATCACCATTTTTAGATGTTAGAATATAGAAGGAAAGAGAATGCATTTAAAGCCACTTGGTGACTTGCATACAACTCTTTGACCTTCCTAATTCTCACTGGCCTTTGTTATGCATACATGTGCTTCCCCCTTCTACATCACTACACTTCTGTTTGTCCCACTTTCCCCAGCCATGAGGAGACACACTGGTCCTTTACAAACTTTCAGGCCATCCTGCTGTCCTTCCTCCCCCTCCCACAGTTGCTCCCCATTTCCATTCTCCTCCTCACCCTGCCCACATTTACCCCATGACCCATGAAAACTCAGCCATGCTTGAAGATAGTTTCCAGATGGCTCAAGAAAGAATGCACCTTGAAAATGTTTCTTGGCTAGCAAGCTGGAAAGATTCCAGATATTAAAATTTTTCTAGATACAAGGCATAGTTAATTAAATCTCACCTTCTAATAATAGTATATGAGGACATTCAAGACGTTCTTAAGAGTTTATTTCAAGTGTTAGCTCCCATCTGATTCTGCACCCTACCCCATTGTGGTCACCATCCTTCCCCACTCAGCCACTCATGAGTGCATCTTAGCACCCGGGCATCCAGGAGATGGTAACAGGCTGACATCCTCTCACTGGACACAAGAGGGCGCCATCACCAAGTCTAGACAGACCTCTCCATGATGCTGTCCAGACTTCTTGCAACTGTTTTGGTTTTTTTTACCCAAACCTGTTAGATATAAATTAGTAGGTGTGTTATTAATAAAAGATATCTTATTAAATCAAGAATATATAAATCAAGAGACAATAAGATTTACTGATTTTGATTCTTTTTTGAAATGTTTTAAATTATAAAATGAATGCATGTTCCTTAGCAAAAATTCAATATAGAAATTTAAAATAAAAGTGAAAGTTCCTATTCATGCCCTCCTTCCAAGAGTTAAACCCTGTTAATAGTTGGGAGCATTTCTTTTCAGAACTTTTTCTATATACTTATAAACATAGTCTACAAATGTACATTAAGGTTTGTGGTTTTGATTTTTAGGTGGATGAGTTCATGCAATATATATTGTTCTACTGTTTGCCTTTTTTCACTTAATAAGCATCACAGACATCTTTCCATTTTCAGTACATGTATGTCTAACTCACTTTATTCAATGGCGAATTTATTTAACCATTGTCTGATTGATGGATGTTTCATCCTCATTCCAATTATAAATAGAACTGCATTGAACAGCTCTAAACGTGTAGCTTTGTTCTAGTATTTCTGTCGGAGAATCAATTTATTTATCTACAAAAATTGATGGTCTTCTTAAGGGGACCAGGTGTGAAATTCAAAATAAATTACAGGTGCCTGTTGTATCTAGAACTGTCTAGAAATTCCTGAATGGTAAAGGGCTTCATGTTGCGTTATTTAATATTAGTCTATTTTCGGTTGCATTTTCATAAATCTAGCTTATTTTTCTTAGAACCTATTTATATCATGACATGTAAAAAACATATTTTAAGTCAATGAAAAAGTATTTTAAATTTGTTATTATTTTCCATAGGTTAGACTATAAGATATAAGATAAGCCTTATGAATTAGTTAAATTTTACAGTGAAGGGGAGCTGCCTGGCTTTATCTAAGGATGTTAAATAAACCATAATCAACCCCCAAATGCCTTAAAGCAGCTGGGAGACTTGGGGCACGGAGGGATGCTAAGTAATGGGACCCAAGATGGGGATAAGAATCAACCCATGACTCGAGAAAGCGAGGTGGGGTATTTGCCCTCTGGAAGAGAGAGCATTTTCAGCTCTGCAGACCATATGATCAGGCTTGGGTTATTGAGCACTGGATTATGATTTGACCAAAAAATATGTTGTCTCTACTTTGGTAAGTGACTTCAAAATAGGTATTGGTGATGTTAGTGGGTTAGGGGAAAGTGTAAAGCCCAGTATTAAATAGAAACCAGGTGCAACCACAAGAGTGAGACAGAAGCAGAGTTGAAGAGGTGACTCAGGAAGATAATTACATTATAGGGCCAATAGGCATGCACCAGTTTTAAGCCACAGAATTCTCCTTCCTTAGCTAGCAGTGCCATTGATCATTTTTCAGACTTTTGTGAACAAATCTTAAAAGAAAAACTTTTGTAACACTGATTCTAATCAGTGTAATACTATATATATATTATATATATATATATATATATCATATATCATATCATGTAGAACTTTTCTGCTTTCCCAAAGAATCAAGGGGTCTCACACTGTTCTCTGGGTAACAGGGAATAGTGACTTAAGTATGAGGTTAAGTTAGTTTTTCTCCATTAGCCCTTTAATCATACCTTGACTTTATATGTATATTACATACATAGATATAGATTTGGCTTTATAGAAACATCTGCAAAACTCCATATGCATTTTTATAAGCATTCTACCAAAGGTAGAATTATTTATTATTTGGTGATTATTTAGAAGAAGTTTTATTTTAAAAGATGGCAGGGTCTTGATTCCATGTTCTAACTTGACAGATAAATTTTGCCCATCAAGAATTTTAAAAGAAGAAGTTTCCTAATTTCCTAGGGGAGAGCCAGCCATCTTTAGTACCCTTCACAAACAGATCTTTCGCTGCAGAGCACAACAGTTAAATCTTGGGATGGAATGAATGATTCCCCTGTAACTTCCAAAGGACTACCCTGAAACTCCGGGGACATTTCCAAGAGTCTGCCACGGCCAACCCTGTGGATAAACCACTGTGTTTGAAACTGACGTGGTGTTAGAACCTTTCTAAGTTTTACCCAAGTAGCATTTCCTGAAGTGTGTGCCATGGAGCACTTGTCTCCAGAGATGCTCTGAGAACTGCTCTGAGAAGGTCTCTCTGAGCAAAGGAACATCACAGCCACGTTCATTCACCCACTAGAGGCTCTGAGGAGCCCTGGAGAAATCCCCGGCTTCATAGCCACATGTCCCTCCCTGTGTCAGAGAAGCAGCTCTTGTGACGCTTTGATGCCCTTCCCCCCAAACTGGGCCCATTTTCATGCCTTTGGAAATTTAAGAGACAATAATGTTGTATTTTCAGAATCATATTCTCTTTCCAGTCTTTTTATCTTGTTAACAGAACACCAACACCTTAATTAGAGCTTTTTAAATTGTAACAAATAGAGCATTAAATTCTTTGCTCTAATCATACACAAAGGGTTATTTTTCAAAAAGGTCTTGTGTTCACTCCCTTCCTCCCCTAAACATTCTGCGCATCCCCTAAACACTCTCGAATGTAAGCTTAGGAGCTATAAGACATTCCAGCAAGGAAACAATTGCCTTTTCCCATGTGGTTTTCTTCTTAATCTATTATGCACCCACCTTAATATTTAAAATTACACGTCTTATATATGTTATAGCACATCTATAGTTGAATAGAGGTATAGAAGTATATACTGGGTTGAGGAAACTGGTATTTCTTTAGTATTTCCTATGTAGCGGGCATGGGAAGCAAGCTTTATATACCTTATTTAAGTTTCATAGTTCAACCCTAGTAGATCAGTAAGTATTATTCCTATTTTACAGATGAGCAAATTGAGGCAAAGAGACATTAAATGATATGCCCATGCTCTCAAAAAGCTAAAAACAAGGGAAGTAGAATTTGAGCCCAGAATACCTTCCTCCAAAATTAAAATGTAATTTAATCTACTATTGCCTGCTTTATTTCATCGTGGTTGTTACATGACACATTTTAATATGGCTTCTACCTTTCATCTGCTACTTGCATTTGAACAAGATATGGGATTGTGCTTACTTATATAATTTAACAATTTTATAATGCCTTATAGCTCTCATATCGCTATGAATTGTCATACATTTAGTTCAAGTGTCTACAGCAATTTAATAGGATAGAATTCTGATGTTTTCTAAAGAGAAGGTAGACAGGTGTTCAGATTTTTGGTTATACCAATTACATCTTTTACATTCTCAGCAACTAATCTAAAATCTCATCACTCAGACTCTCCAGTGCCTGCTGGTAACAACCCCCTGGAGCCGAGGGAGATTCCTGATGAACATTGCCAGATTAAGAGATACGGCTACTTTACAGCCACCATCACGATTGTTGGTAAGACCAACAGGGGAAGGATGTTAGCATCCACCTTGGGCTACCCACTCCCTTCCCTGATTCTTGAGGGCTAGTGGTAGAGAGCAGAGGCCCTGACTCTGTCTGAGGTGATACCACGTATATTTGAGCCAAGACTCCACAAGTTTCTAGATTCCTGCCCACCTTCCCAGCCTTCCTTAGACATCCTGGTGGAAATGAACCCTCCATGAGGTCCACATACCAACCAGCCTGCCTGGGGCCTGGATTCCCCACCCTGGGCCTCCCAGAAACCTGAATGAATGTGCCCTGAAGTAGCAAGTTCCCACAGCTTCCACTTTTTTCCCCTGGATGATTTCACTAAGTCACACTTCCTGTGTGTAAGAAAGGGGAAAGAACAGGGCCAGCACACGCAGCTGTGCATTTGGGGCCCTGCCCACAGGGGCCCGACAGAGGAGACAGGTGGGGGCTAAGCCACCTCTGCAGGAGACCCTGGTCAAGGCTTGAGCCTGGAGCTGCATCCCCCTAGGGCTACCTCTTCCTGAAACACCTGCCCAAACACCTTTGACACGTACACAGCCTCCAGGGATAAAGGTTGAGGTACATCACGTGTATGTGGTATATAAATCAGTCTAACTTTGCAAATGCTGCCGGACACGTGTCCAACTACGGGGTAGATTCCTGGGACACAGGAAGGCTGTGTCATTTTGCCTGGTCTTCTGAGTTGGTAAGAAGTGGTTTGATTTGGTTTGCGTTGTATTTTGATGTGGTTTTCTATGGGGTTGTTTCGTCAGAGGGAATTCTGGAGGTGAACATCATCCAGGTGACAGATGTCCCGATGCCCAAGCCACAGCCTGAAAACTCCCTGGTGGACTTTGTCGTGGCCTGCCAAGGGAGGTGAGTCCATCATCCCAGTCAGAGGACAGGACTGAGTGAGGATCCCGGGCTGAACAAAGGGCTTCACACCTTAGTCCCCTTCTGAGCTGATTTAGATTCTAGTCCCTCAGTAATGAGCCAGGACAAGGAAGGACCCTCCAAGGTGCGCTCGAGCATGCACGTGTTTTGCTAGAGTTGAGCAATGCTCATTACCTTAAAGTGTTGATGAATAATAATTACTGATTGAACACTTACCATGTTCTTAAACTTTTATATCTGTTTTCATATCAAATCCTCACGCAATCCTGAGACTCCTCATTTTACAGATGGGGCTGCCGAGGCACACGGTGATTATAGAACTTACCCAGGTGGCGGGTACCTGGTAGAGCAAGGCTCACAGGCTGAGTTCTGTTTCAGAGCCTCTTAAGCTCCCAGAGGTTCCTCCGGAGTCGGGGAAGCCTGTGTGGAATGACTGTGTCCTAGTGCTAATTAATAGCATTGCCTGGTAACTCCATCTCTCGTTACAACTTCCAACGCTCTTTCTAATGCATTATCTAATTTGACTTCCTGTGGTTTGGTTAAACCTATGAATAATAGACTAAATATAAGTTAATTAATATGTGAATACTGTAGCAATTAATGAATTAAGTGTTAATATTATCTAGTTTACATATAATATGTAAATCAAGTAACTAAAGTGTACGTGTATGTGATGTATAAATTAATAAGACAACAGGATGGTATAAAAATGAGGCCTTGTTTGATAAAAAGGAAGAGCTGTGATGCTCTCCAGCTTTGCGGGAGAGAGTGGGATGAGGATGAAAGAAAACAGAAAATCCTGACTGAGGGGGAAGCTGCTGCAAGCAGCTGGGCCAAGTGAGAAGAGAGCATGTCCCTCCCCACACCCTCCCCAGGCCCAGCTTCAGAGCTAGTCTCTCCATGCAGGAGGTCTACTCAGAAGTGAACCTGTGGCTCAGATGTAACCCATGGCCAGGTAGCCTGGTGGTTACAAAGACACTGTTGAACATCTTTTTTTCAAGTCATAGCTCTACCTCTAACTGCTTGTGTGACCTTGGGCCACTTATCGCCTCTCCCCAAGCTGGCTGTCACCTGCTACATTAGGATAATATCAGTTCCCTCTAAGGTCTTTGAGAGGAATAGACAAGACTCTGTTGTGTGCCTTGCACGCAGTGAGCACTGTGTAAATGGCTCTGGTGGCTTCTGCTGTTACACCTCTGCAGGACCCACGTGGGGCTGACTGGCATTTCATACTATCTTTGCTTAACACCTGATGTCTGCACCTTTGGGCTTTCTAGGGAGCCAAGAAGGAGAGGGAAGTTCCCAACAGCCCCTTGCCTTCGGGGACGTAATTTCTTCCTTCTCCAGCCCCAGGGCTTTGTCTTCCTACGGATACAGAGGAAACAGTGGCTCACACCCAGGCTCGTCTAAGAGTAAATTATATGTGACAATTTCATGTCATATGCTTTGAGTAAGAATAAGATGAAATTTACTTTTATAGAAATGTAACAATTTTTCCTTTAAACTAATGTCATATTCCTCTCTCTCCCTCCTGGTGTCATTCGTGCCCTCAGCATCCCCACAGAGGTCTGTACCATAATCTCCGACCCCGCCTGCCAGATCACCCAGAACACAGTCTGTGACCCCGTGGATGTGGCCCTGGGTGACATGTGCTTGCTGACGGTGAGAAGGGCCTTCCGTGGGTCTGGGACATACTGTCTGAACCTCACTCTGGGTGATGATGCGAGTCTGGCCCTCACAAGCATCCTTGTCTCCATCCCTGGCAGAGGTAAGTTTGTTTTATGGTTGTCCGAACATTTATATTGCAGATAAAGTATGTGTCCAACACTACAGCTATCCAAGGCTTCACTCTCAATGTTTAGTTTTATTTCAGTGTAAAAGTCATTGAACTATTGTTAATGTGGATTTGAGAAGTGGCATTAAAATCCAACAGCAAATCTGCTTAGGGAAGGGATGAGAGAGAGAGATCCAAAGAAACAGTGGCCAAAGAAAAGCCTTTTGATGAAAAAAATCAGCTGTGATCATAGACCAGTAATAATGGGGTGTGATCACTGCTTGCTCAAATAGGTTTGTATTTCAAGGGGAAAGTGTAAAGCCCAACATCAAAAAAAAAACAATGTTCTCCAGTTAAACTATAACAAAGAGGAGGCTGCTACCATGCTGTCATTAGAATCCACTTGGGCAAAGATGTAAAGCCAGGAGAAATGAGAAACAGGTGGACGCATGGCTCCCTTCTAACCTGCCATGTACCCTCTCTTTCCCTTCTCATATCCACCAAGCATGACACCAAGACAGAAACAAACCAATTTACTTCGTCCTTAGATGTTCACCAGAAAAAATACTCTTTGCCCACTAGGTGCTCAGAGAGATAAAATGTTAACAATGTGGATAAAGGAACTTCATTGAGAAATTTCCATTTACAGGTGGCTTCCAATTTTTCCCAACCCCCAGTTAGGACTCTACCTGGTGACTAACTGAATTCCACATATAACCAACTATGTTGAAAGATAATATTTTATCTCTTAGAAGTGCTGCATGGGATGAAAGGGAGAAATTAACTCATGCACACATTACAGCACTCATTTTGCTCCTTAATTTGAGCATTGTCAGTATACAATCTAACTAACTCACAAATAACTCTTTTGGACTTGGAGCCTATCTCATAAGGTAAAATATAATTAAGCATATATTTACTCATTAACTATATAAAAGGCAACTTTAACCTTATGGAAAGAAAAGCATAGGTAATCATACATACAATTATTTGCATGAGTGTTTATTTTTGGTTAGAGCCAAGGTGCATGTTTAACAACAAGAAAACAAGTATGCAAAGGTTCCCTGCTTCCTCCCTGATGGGGATCGTGGGACCTGGTGTGGACAGCTGGGGATCAGGGCGGAAAGAGGCAGCTAGAGCCTCTGTATCCATGTGAGCCTGGACCGTCAATGCCATCATGTCCAGGAGCTGCTGGGACTGCCTTTTAGAGCAATAACCTATTCTAATAAGCTTCCTCAGTTCGGGCAAACCACAGTTCTCTTATCTGGATTAGATATTTAGATATTTGCTTTCCTTTAATCCTTCTTGTCGTGAGTGATAACTTTAGGTGTGAGCTGAGCCATTTTCAAATCCAAATAAAGGAAGCTCAGAGAGCTTTTAGTCCAGTGGGAATTATAACTTGATGACTTGGGTTTCAAAGTCAGAATTTCAAAAACCGATCATTGTTCAAAGGCAAACCCATAGACTTAGCTGAAATGACTTTTAGCCATTGATTCAATGAACATTCATGAAGCACCTGCAATACTTTCAACAAACATTCATCGGGAGTTCACTCCATGCCCAGCTCGGCTCCAGGCACCCGGCAGACAGTTCCAGATAGGGTGGGAGCACAGTGAGGAAGGTCCCGGCTTCTGTGAGCGGAAATAGACGACAAACAAATACGATGATATTGTGAAGACAGGAAACAAGGTCAGAGCATGGAGAGTGACATGCACTGGGGAGAGGGACAGAGGTTGGCTCTCTAGATTGAGGGGTCGGGAAAGTCCTGCCAACCCAGGAGCACCTGCTTGGTGAAGGGCATCCTCCGAACTGAGACCTGAATTTCAAGAATGAGCAGCCCGTCTGGACCCCTGTGTGTAGGGTTTGGGTTTTATTCTGTGTGTAAGGGGAGCCCCTGGTGGGGTTGAAGCATAATCTGATGCTTTTAGAAGATGGCTGAGACTGCTGAGTGGAGCAAGGATCATTGGAAAGTCACGGTGGAAGCAGATAGACAATGAAGAGGTCCTTTCAGGGGAGAGGGCTGATGGCTGGGACTGCGAAGGTGGCAGAGGAGATGGAGGGAGAACAGACAAAGTTCAGTTGTACTTGGGTGGCAGAGAAAGACAAGTTGATTAGCTGGATTCTGGGAGTACAGAGAAGACAGAATTCCCACTTCGTGGGTCTCACAATCTAGTAGAGGAGAAATAAATATAAAGAAGTCAGTGACACGGCGTGACGGAGGCAGAGGAAGAGGCAAGCAGAGAAGTGACAAAGGAAAGCGGGACCCGGTGCCCTCATGCATGTCTGGAAGGCATCCCAAAGGGGCAGACACTTGAGATGAGCTGGGGGAAGTACATTCCCGGCACAGGGCACAGAGGTCGGAAAGAGCATGGGGACGAGGGGATTTCCAGCACAGCGGGGAGGTAGGTGGTGGGAGATGAGGCCACAGGAGTGGTCAGGAGGGTCATGGAGGCCTTCCCTACGTGGGCGCGGCGGGGTCAGCTAAGACCTGAGCAGGTGTCTCCAGGACGTGACATCTCTCTCCTGAGCCCTTAACACAGTGTTCCAGACACACTAGCTCATTCTCTAAATGGAAGATAAGCTGCCCTAAAGACTATGTATTATGTAATGGAAAAGATTACTGAAAGCCCAGAGGGAACCATATATCTTCTGAGAGCTCCCTTCCTCGTTTATTTAATTACATTACAAGCAGCGTGTCCTCTAGGTGGAAGATGTCACTAACGTGGTCTCACTTCTGTTTTAAGACCCAGCCTTCTTTTTAAGAATGGCAAACGGTACCCTGGTCTCCGTTGGCTGCTTGGCTGCTGTATTTGTCACTGTGATCGCCCTTTTGGTGTACAAGTAAGTTGCTGGTTCTAGCACTTTAAAGCACTATAGTATATTGTCAAAAATAAATAGCATGTTTCGGCACAAATGGGCCATTTTCCCTTTTTTTGCTTTCAAACATTTTTGTGTGAGGGAGGAAAATCTTCCATTGAATAATGACTACCAAACTAGCCTATTAATTTTGCTGTGGTTTTTTTTTTTAGCCCTAAAAATGCTACCAAATGTCAGTAACTTTACCAAATTGTGTCAGCTTAATGTTTAACATATAATTTCAGTTTATAGTAAGTAGGCACACTTCTTGCATGAAGCAGAGAAAATAAATATATTTTCATAAGAAGACATCAATGTCTTGAAAACCATACATTTGGTTAAATGGAATTAACCCTTTTGCACTTGACATGTAAAAGATTGTAGAAAGTAACCAATTCCAGCTGGAGATCTTTAATATGTCTAACACATTGCTTTCAGAAAACACAAGGAATACAAACCAATAAAAAACAGCACTGGGATCTCAGTCAAAGGCAAAGGCCTGAATGTTTTCCTCACTCGTGCAAAGACCGTGTTCTTCCCCGGAAACCAAGAAAAAAATCCACTGCTCAAGAACCAACCAGGAATTCTTTAAATCTTCAGTCTTATTTCTGACCAACAGCTCATCCTTCAGTGCCATTTATGTGAGCTGTGCTAGAGTGGCTGACGATTAACTTTCTTCTAAAGATTACTGTAAAATATATATTGTGGTTTGGGAAGGTCCAATTTTTTTTATAGGTTAAATGACATTTTAAAGAAGCAGGAATTGTACTAGACAGAGCCAGCCATGTTATATAACCGATGAAACCAATTAGCGGCGCTTTCTATCATGATGATTTATGTTTCACTTATGATGTCTTAGGTGATCAGTAGGATAGACACTCTGTGTCCAAAGAGTAGAGGAAGAAGGTACTATTCATCAGGGTCTGACCTAGGTCACCGGGAAGGAGAGATACTTTCTAGCTTTCCATATAACCATATGTATAAAACCAGTGTATTCCTGTATTGAATGTTCCAAGCTACCTGAATCCTATTTCAATGAACATGCATGAGCTCTCAACAGAACAATAACAGACAAGCCTTCGGTAGGCTTGCATGCTTGTTATACTAAAAAAAAAAAAAAAAAGCTCGTCTAATAAGTAGGTGTGAATATTTTTGTGAAAACCTGCCCTGCCCAGCTGTGTAAAGGAATGGAATTCATTCATTCGTTTTATGTAGAACTTTCTGTATACCAGGCTTGTTGCCAGGTCTGTGGCCCTGCACCCAGTGTTGACATTTGTGTGTATATATTTGAATTTCTGTACACTCTGGTGCACATGTGTGAAATTACATATTATGATTTTCCAAAGAAGGAAGCCATGGTTTTCCTACTGATTTCTCTATGTAAATGATATAGAAACTTAATCAATCAGTGAGTATTTTACCTCGAGTTGTAACTAAAATTGCCCTATGTCCGTCATGACGTTCTTTTTCTCCTTCCTGAAAAATAAAGTATGAAAAGAGACAAGATCTTGGAATTGTCATTATTTTTCCGATTCATTGTTTGCCTTTCAATTTCATTTATAGTTTTAACACATAAAAAGTTGGTGAATGCTGCCCCGAGGAGCACTGACAATTTCCTAAGTGTTTTATATATTTAAGTCTATGTATACAGTATGTGAAATTTCAATACATTTTATATATAGAAATGTGTATAATCAGACTGATCTCAAAGAAGAGATTTTCCTATAAGCAATTGTTCTGGACTCTTGAAACAGTCAGTATTATATTAAAAATAAAGGTGAGAGGATAGTTCTAGGTCATAGATCAGCAATTTTTTTTCTGTAAAGGGCCAGGTAGTAGCTATTTTAGGTTTCAGGGGCCATACCGTCCCTGTTGCAACGACTCAACCCCATACTGCAGCACAAAAGCCATCATGTGCATCAGTGAAAGAGCACGGCTGTTTCCCAGCACAAGCATGTTTACAAAAGTGGATGACGAGCCAGATCTGGCCCACAGGCCATGGTTTGTGAACCCACGTAATAGACTAAAGGAGACTAAAGGGACACAGCAACCAGCAGCAATTTAGTGATCTAGACTGTATTCTAGTATTTAAAAA
This sequence comes from Vicugna pacos, assembly GCF_048564905.1. NCBI lineage: Eukaryota > Metazoa > Chordata > Mammalia > Artiodactyla > Camelidae > Vicugna > Vicugna pacos. Next base: position 46,194,897 of record NC_132993.1, on the reverse strand, counting down.
ACCGCTGCGAAAGGCATTCCTGGGACAACTGCAGGAAGTTGGAACACACAATGGATACAAGAGGATATCGAATTATTGTCAATTTTCTTAAGAAGTATATGGCTTTTCTTAAGGAGTTGGTGGAGACCACCATATAGTCTAGTCCCTTCACTTCATAGATGGCCTAGCAGCCCCAAAATAAGCTATTTGTTCAGGAATCATCTCAAAGAGTACAAAATTGGCAGAACATGAATTATGGAATTTCTCCCCATTTATGAGTTACCTGAAGGTCAGTGGTTCTCAGCCACAGGTTACTTTGCCCCTTGGCAATGTCAAGAGGCATTTTTGGTTGTCATAGCCAGGGTGGGTACTTCTGACATCTAGCGAGTAGAGGCCAGGAATGCCGCTGAACATCCTGCAGTCCACAGGACTGCACCCCACAACAAAGAATCCCATCTCACCTGGCCCACAATGTCAGAAACCCTGTTAAGGAGTAATTGGAGAATCCCTGGTCCTGGATGTAGGATAGGAGACGTGGATTGGAATCCAGCCCTGCCACTTTGAGCTGAGTAACCCTGGGCATGTTGTTTGACCTTTTTTTTTTCTGTTGAGGTATAGTCAGTTTACAATGTTGTGTCAGTTTCTGGTTTACAGTACAATGCTTCAATCACACATGGATTTACATATGTTCATCTTCATATTCATTTTCACCGTGAGCTACTACAAGATATTGAATATATTTCCCTGTGCTATACAGCATAAACTTGTTTATCTATTTTATATATACCTATCAGTATCTGCATATCTCGAACTCCCAGGTTTTCTGTTCCCAACCCCCTCCCCACTGGCAACCACAAGTCTGTATTCTATGTCTGTGAGTCTGTTTCTGTTTTATATATAAGTTCATTTGTATTTGACCTTCTTGAACGTCAGTCTCCTCTTCTGTAAAATGGACACACAGTCCTTCCCTAACTTACTTCACAGGCTGCTGCAAACCCATCTGAAAGAATGAAGGGACGTGACAGCACTCTGTACACGGCATGGTGGTACGTATACTACATGTGAGAAGCAATGTGAAGGGGCTTTGTTGTTTTTATGATGATTAGGAGGTCAGGACATCAGTACCTAAAGCAGAAAAGTAACATCAAGTTGCAGCAGAATCACTTGTAGGTTTGTTAAACACAGACTGCTGAGCACCACCCCATAAAATCATGGGTAGGGGCCTCATAATTTGGATTTCTTGCCAATTCCCAGGCAATGCTGATACTGCCGCTCCCAGACCTAACTTTGAGAAATACTGATTTTCCCTTCTGAAATCAACAGGGGGTAGCAGAGAGCAGCGAATATACAGTCAATCACCAGGGAAGCAGGTTGAAATCCTCACGAAACCTCCCTCGGTTTCAATCTAACAAATGACAGGAGAGAAGGCTGAGATCATGAATTATTTAGATTTATATTCTCCATGTGACCTTGGCAACAAATCATTTAACTTCTGCTGAATTGCTGTCTGTAAAATGGGGGAAATAACCTAAAAGATAGTGGGAAGACTTGATTAATGTTTGCTGAGAATTAGAACTTCCAAACAAAATTGAAATGTAGAGGTAATAAATTATTCTGGGAATTTCTTACTCCTAGGAGTTTTAATAAATGCCTGCATTTTAAACATTTCAGACTCATTCATAAATATTGGTTGCCTTCGCTGAATTTTCAGTTGTTTAACAGTTTAGAGGGCAGTACGTTCAATGCATCCATTATATCCAGAACGTATAATAACTCTAAACCTAAGTGACAGGCTAAGAGCAGGTGAGAAGATAGTTATCCAGGGAGTGACAGTGACCACCTTCTGATGGGGCTCCTGGTTGGTGGGAAATCCTTTAAAGTTTTCTCAAAGAGTGGTCCCAAAGCTGCTGGAATAAGTACCCTAAACATTCAGAGGTCAGTTCCCAGGAATCACCTCTTGCAGACCCATTTTGGTCCTTCAACAACCATTGTGTACTGGGCACCAGTGTGTCCTAGGCTCCAATCTCGGGTGGGAATAGCCATGAACAAGAGACAAGGATGCAGAACCCCTTGAGCTTGGGTTCCAGAGCTTTCCTGCCGTGAGAGCCCTGACCTCAGGCCTGGAGTCTCGCATCCTGGCCAACCCCATGGGCCTCAGTCTAACCTGTAGAGGTGATCCCTCTGCCACTTAAACTGAATTGCCATTCCTTTTGTCCTCAAAATACTGGAATAAAATTTGCTTTGGAGATAGGCTTTTTGGAATGTGGGTGCCTTGAGGGTATTTTAGTTATTTAACCAATTTTAATTCTCTGTTTAACTTTCCCATAGATATCATCATGTCAGCAAACAAAATTTCTCTTAAATTTACAATGCAACTGTCACTGTTAATTGCATTGTACAGGTTTTAATGATACAAATTAAATACCAAGACTTGAGCTTTGTGAATCCTTAATTTTAAGGTGTTTATTAGAATAGATTCCTTTAGAGTGAAAAAAAAAAGATGAACTGCTGATAAGTGGCAGAAAGATTTTGGGGCTGTGGATGTAATTTTAAATTTTGCTTTTTGAAATTGAGTGGAGGAAGGTAAGTAGAACTTAGATCAAGACACCTGAGGTCCAGCCTGGCCCTGTCTGTCACTCACGGGCTATGTGGCCTGCTCAGTTCTCTTCTCTCTCTGCACCAAAACCTCCTCATCTGTAAAATGGAGGAGAAGAAGACGAGACGGCAACTAAACTGGATGAACTCTGAAGTCTCCCTGGGTTCTGATGCTCCCCTGTGCAAAATGGGGAGGATGTTATTACCCAGTTTCCTTACGTGGGGTCAGGAGGCTTGTATTCTGTAATCAGAGGTTGGCACACTACTGTTTCTGGGTACAAATCTGGCTCTGCCTATGTTTTTATGCCTCGCAAGCAAAACTTAGCTTTTATAATTTTTAACGTTTGGAAAAAGTCAAAAGAGAATATGATTCTGTACCACATAAAAATTATATGGAGTTCAAGTTTCAGAGTCCAGAAATAAAGTTTCATTGGAACACAGCCACGCTCATCCATTTATAGATTGTCGGCGTCTGCTTTTGCACCACCACAACAGCGCTGAGTACTGGCTCGGAGTCCTGCGGTCTGCACGGCCTGAAATATGTACTACGTGTCCTTTATAGAGAAAGTGTGCTGATCTGCGTTTTAAAGCGTTGTTGAACTCCATTCTGAACAGAATTGCGAAACCAAGAATTTTTCAGAGAATTTCAAGTACGTGAAAAGTAATTGCCTTAATTTAGTACTTTGAGCTCTTACCCTCAACCTCATGTCCCATTACTCCGTAATGACAACAAATGCTGTATCTCGGACAAAGTGTCCATTGCCCATGAACTGCTCTGGGGAAATGTCAGAAAAAAGACCCTTCTGAAGAAAAAACAAAATCTAATAATCTTCTCGGGAGAAATTCACAAATAGAATCACAACATGAAGAACCAAGTGATGAAGGATTTCACAAATCCCCAAAAGCACCAGCCATCAAGAAAATGACGGATATATCGGATTATGTCACAATTTTTGAAGCTCTGTAGGAAAGACGCCACAAACTTCTAAAGACCCACAGACTCTCATATTCTGCTGGTGAAAGTGGAAGGTGGGGACCAATTCAGCAGTTTGTTAAACAGTCTGGCAGTTTCTTATAAGGTTAAATATACACACATCTTACCTTGGCCCTTTTACTCCTAGATATTTACCCAAGAGAAATTAAGACATAGACAAGACAATGACTTGTATGTAAATGTTCATAATAATGTTCTTTGTAATAGCCACAGCAAGAAACAGCCTAAATTTCCATCAGCTGGTGAATGGATGAACAAATGTGGTGTGTCCATATAAGGAAATACTACTTGACAATAAGAAGGAACAAACTATTGATAGATGGAACAACATGGATGAATTTCAAAAGCATTATGCCAGATGAAATAAGATGGATATACTGAATGTCTGTTTATATGATATCCTGAAAATGGCGAAACTGTGTTGACTGAACAGATCTGTGCTTGCCTGACATTAGACGGGGAGAGAGGGGAGTGAGCAGGGGCACAAGGAAACTTGTCGGGGCAAAGGAAACATTTTGTGGCATGATTTAGTAGTTAGACAACTGTATACACTTCTCAAATATCAAATTATAGGCTTAAAATTTGTTAAGTTTACTTTATATAAATATGCCTCAATAAAGTTGACTAAAAATGGGAAGGTACAGACTGGAAGAACATAATGCAATACACATGACTGATAAAAGATTAGTACCCAGGTTATATGAAGAATTATTAGGGGAATGCATCACACAAGCGAACATCATTTCACACCCACCAGATTGGTAAAATAAAAAAAAAACAACCATCTGACAAAAATCAAGTGTTGGTGGCAGTGAGAACACTGGAACACTTATACTTTGCTATTGGGAGTTTAAGTTGGAAAAATGGTTTCAGGGGACAATCCGGTATTACCTGGTGAAGTTGAAGATGCACCAATCTACGATCCAGCAGTCTCACTCCTCGGAGTGGAACACCCGAGAAACTCTTGCACACGTGTTCTAGACGACAAGGAAAAAACCGGCAAGAGTTTTTGTGAGGAACAACCCCATGTCCCTCCACAGTAGAATGGATGAAGCTGTTGTGACATACAATGGAGCACTCATCATCAGTGAGAATGAATGAGCCTACAGTGACAAACACCCAGAGGGAAGACTTGCCAACATGGTAGTGACAGAAAAAAGAAAGTTGCAAAAGAATACATGCAATATGATGCCACAATGTTTTCAAAAGCATGGAAAACTAAATATGTGAGTGTATTAAACGTGTAATAAGCTTATGGGAAAGAAGGTGAAAGAGTTATTATATGAAGCGCAGCACAGTGGTTGCCTCTGGGGAGGAGGAACGGGGCACTGGGGGAGCAGCACTCAGGGGGCTCCCATGGCGCTGCCCTGTTTTATTCCTTATACTTCCTGGTAGGTTTGTTTTATTATTATTCTTTATGTTCTATCCACATGCCATATGTATTCTTTAGTCGTTTTCAAATACTACTTCATTTTTAAGTGGAATAAAATAACTTCTAAAAAGAATTTTAAAGTAAAGACAGCTCAGTAAAAAAACTGGCAAAGATTTGGAAGCAGACAATCCCCAGGAACTCTGAATGGCAACACACATATAAGGAGATAGATGTTCAACTACACTAGTAACTGGGGAGAGGCAAATGAAAAGAACAAAGATATGTCAACCAGAAGCCATTGGTACAGTATTAAATATTTAGGGAAAATTTTTAAACATTTAAAAGTACACTGTAAGTTGTTTATGCCTACAGATGAAGTTCAAGAAGAGAAACAGGCATGGGACTGAAACACAGCAAATTCAGGGTAGTGGTTAATCTCTAGCCATTGAGAGAGGTATGGGTTTAGGGAGGGTTGTGAAGGGTGAATTTCCTTTAGATGAATCTGAAATATTTTGTTTCTAAAGGAAAAAAGATCTGAAATGAATAGAGCACATTAATTTGTTTTTCTCTCCCCTATATGTTTGAAAATTTTCATAATTTTTTAAAAGAATGAGTAATTAACAATCTTTTCATCCCTCATGTGTGGCCTGAACAACAACAGGAATGCAATTTAAGCTCTTCGATTCAAAACTGTGAACTTTAAACTTTGAAACCCAAAGCCCTGACCTCTTTGCCTTTTCCTGCAAAGTCCACCCTCTAACTTGAAGATGTGTTCTTTTGGGTTGGATTTGCAGAGACTGTTGGTGACTAACTCCCGAAACTATATTTCCCCTTAGCTATAAAATGAGAGGACTTGACCTCTGTCACCCTAGAAGCCCCTGACAAAGGTGGCCGGAGAGGCCCTCCACAGCCACTGGCTCCTGGCAGGAAGATGGCAGAGAACTTTGCTCGGGGAATAGAAGGCTGCCTCACTCAGCACGTGAGCTGTGTCTCCAAGCTTCCAGCTGCTGCCTTCCTTCATTTTATACTGTGTGAAAATAGCTGCTCACCAATTGGTCCTGAGCCCCAGGAATATCAAACATGTCCTAAGGGGACACCTGGCTCTACAGCCAGTGACTTTTGATTCCAGTCCTTGCCTGAGTCTCCCCTAAGCAACCCCATGAGGTTGAAGTGACTAGTGGAAATGTGCTCAGCCAAACTGTTTATCCCAAGGATGCCCTTAAAAATGTCCTTAAATGATAAACCCTCTTATGAGAAACTTTAAATAATAAGCACTTTAAAGACTCAAAAAAAAAACCCCCAAAATCTCTGTCTTTTCCTCTCCTACATACTTCCATCAGGCTGTTGTCACTTCAGACCTGGATTATAGTAATGGCCCCCAAACGGCTTTCCAACCAGCTCTCTCTCTCTCCATATTCATATTCATACTGCTCGTTGCTCCCAAGGCCGTCTTTTTTTTTTATTGAAGTATAATTGATTCATAGTGTTGTGTTAGTTTCAGGTGTATAGCAAAGTGATTCAGTTTTACATATATATGTATATATTTATATTCTTTCTATTACAAGGAACAGAATTCCCTGTGCTATACAGTAAATCCTTGTTGTTTATTTTATATATAGTAATGTTTATCTGTTAATCCCATACTCCCAACTTACCCCTACACCCCTTTCTTTTTGGTAACCATGAGTTTGTTTTCTAGGTCTGTGAGATTGTTTCCATTTTATAGTTTTATTCATCCTATTTTTTAGATTCCACATATAAGTGATAGTGTATAATATTTGTCTTTCTCTGTCTGACTTACTTCACTTAGTATGATAATCTCTAGGTCCATCCATGTTGCCACAAATGGCATTGTTTTGTTCGTTTTTATGGCTGAGTAATATTCCTGTGTGTGTGTGTATGTGTGTGTGTATAAAGAAGAAGTGTGTGTAGACTTCTTCTTTATCCATTCATCTGTTGATGGACACTTAGGTTGCTTCTATGTCTTGGCTATTATAAATAGTACTGCTATGAACATTGGCCTGCATGTACTTTTTGAATTAGAGCTTTCATCTTTTCTGGTTATATGCCCAGGAGTGGGATTGCTGGATCATATGGTAACTCTATTTTTAGTTTTTTCATTTTCTTTTTTTTTTAATGGAGGAATGGAAGTACTGGGAATCAAACCAAGTACCTCGTGCATGTTCAGTATGTGCTCTACCAACTGAGCCACACCCTCACTCTATTTTTAGTTTTCTAAGGAAACTCTGTACTGTTTTCTAGAGTGGTTGCACCAATTTACCTTCCCACCAACAATGTAGGAGGGTTCCCTTTTCTCCACACCCTCTCCAGCATTTATCATTTGTAGACTTTTTGATGATGGCCATTTTAACAAGCGTGAAGTGATACCTCATTGTAGTTTTGATTTGCATTTCTCCAATAATTGTCAATGTTGCGCATCTTCTCATGTGCCTGATTGCCACCTGTGTGTTTTCTTTGGAGAAATGTGTATTTAGGTCTTCTGCCCATTTTTTGATTAGGTTGTTTTGTTGTTGTTGTTGAGTTGTATGAGCTGTTTGTATATTTTGGAAATTAAGCCCTCGTTTGTTGCATCAATTGCCAATATTTTCTCCCAGTCCATATGTTGTCTTTTCATTTTGTTTATGGTTTCCTTTGCTTGCAAAACCTTTTAGATTTAATTAGGTCCCACTTGTTTATTTTTGCTTTTATTTCTATTGCATTAGGAGATTGACCTAAGAAAACATCACTACAATTTATGTCAGAGAATGTGTGGCTATGTAATCTTCTAGGAGTTTAATGGTATCACATCTTATAATTTAAGCTATTCTGAATTTTTGTGTGTGTATGGAGTGAGGGAGTGTTCTAACTTCACTGATTTACATGCAGCTGTCCAGCTTTCCCAATATGATTTGCTGAAGAGACTGTCTTATCTCCAGTGTATATTCTTGTCTCTTTTGTCAAAGATTAATGTGCTGTATCGTGTGGGTTTATTTCTTTCAGCTTTTCACCATTTAGTCTTATGGTGCCAAAGTCATCTTTTAAAAGATAACCTTGGAATTGTCAAGCTGGTATTAAGGAGTCTTCAGAGACCCCCCTATCATCCACAGAGAAAATCAAACTCTGGTGTTGTCTCCAAGATTATCTATGGTGGCAAACTAGGAGGCCTGTCTTCTATAAGTGATAAAATGTCTTTGTTCATATAAGGATCAAGTTTAACCCTAAAATCACTGCCTTGCACTCTGATATGCACAGAGCAGAACAGTATGTTGGTGTTACAACTAATGCCTGGGGCCCTGTGTTTGGGATGGTGACTCACATATGACGGGCCCTCGCTGTCTTTGTCTAGACTGAGTAAGGGGTACAGTCATGCTGCAGTCTGGCACCTGTCTGTAGCACCAAGAACAGTGCCTGGCATATAGTAAGTACTGAAAAATGTGTTTGGGATAAATAAATGAATATAATAGAGCCATACAAATGCTATAAATGTTATTGGTCCCTAAGAAGCTTTGCATTTGATGTTGTCACCTTGCTCCTGACAGCAGCAGCTGCATCAGCAGCAAGTAACGACCAAGAGGGCCCGGAGGAAACGCAGGATCCCCAGAAGCCACCCACACTATGGCTGGACTCGCAAGTCACTGAGAAAGCCCCTGTGTATTAAGAAGCCTGAATGGATCAGCCTGAAGAAACTCATTGCTCACCCTTCTCAGAATTTGTGTGTGTGTGTGTGTGTGCATGTGGTGTCAATTTGTGGAGCCACCTAGGAGACAGGAGAATTGATCTGCAACAGTGGAAATTAATGTCTGTCATCACTTGCTTTCCTTAGGTGTGGCCAAAAGGTGCACTGTCGTAAAGGTAAGATCCCAGATCAAACCCGAACACTCTGTGAGGTGTCCCCTCTCCTCTTGGCACCCGTCCACGGTGTGACTTGGAGCTGAAAGTGACCCAACGCAGGGGTCCTCAAGGCAGGGGTCCAGTCAGAGGATAGGAGCTCCTGCTAAGGAGGCTGAGTTTGTTTGTTCTGAACCAGCCCGTGGGAGGTTAGCCATCAGGGTCACACTCATCTGCTGATCAGAATCACTCAAGTCTCAGAATAATTACGAAAGGGAAGAAACTCAACAAAACTGGGATTAGAAAAAGGAAACAGAGCCGAATGTTTGCTGGATTGTCAACACATCTGATTAGAAGAAATCAGAGACTCAAAGGAAATTTGGTTTTGGTGGAAAATAAATAACCCAAGGTACTGTAGGTGGGGGGCGGAGCTCTGATTTGGCTTTTGGGTCAGGAGGGCCACAGAGCCTCTGAACTGGTCTGTAATCCTGCAGGGGGAGGTTCTCTGGGCTGGAGATGTCATTGGCCATCACTCAAAAGGGTTATATGCTCTGGGGAGAAACACGTCCCATTAGTAACACTATTGCAGTTTCCTTTAGAAACTTCACAGTCTGATGACCAGCAGGGCTGAGAGACAGACTCAGGGTCCTTGCCCCTTAGACATATAAAGCTGAGATCATGTAGAGTCGTGTCTGAAACCCCTTCATCTGAAGTGCTGCACGTGGGGGAGGAGGGCTATCAACGCGTCTCTGTGTGAAATGGCCCACTTGCCTCCCCTTCTTCAGGCAAGAGTGGGACCTTCCAGCCTCATTGAAATAATCCCGAAACAGCAGTTTCTCATTCTCTGTGATTTCTCAGAGACCAAGTTTGTTAATTAACAAAAGCAGTTTCCACAGGTCTTCCGTCCTACCTGAGGTGAAGACTCGGGAAAAGACAGTTACTCAGTAGCAAGGTCCTCAGAAATGCAAAAGGCCCCCACTTGAGAACAGAGCATCTGCTGCAGAGCTTGGCCTTTGTTTTCAGTCCTCGCTTGCTTTTTAAAGGCAGAGTCGGAAGCTTGACCATGTCTATCTTTGGAGTGCTGAGAATGGAGGGGTGAAGCAGCTTTCTGAGGGAATCAGGAATTATAAATTAACCAGGGCCCATGACTAGAAGGACTTTCAACTTTATGGATCCTACTAACATCCCTGGTGTGTTAATTCAGGAGCCTCCTGTTTGTTCTGTGAGTAGCAAAGCCACAAGGCACCTGAACTTGTTTCCTAGGGCTTCCTGGGAAGGTAGAAAGGTGGGAAGCTGCGGTCACAGAGATGTCCTGTGGAGCTAGCAGGTGCTACTTTGGGAGATGCCACCAGGGACCTGCTTCAGAAAGAACAGAGAGGAAGAATAGAACAGACTGGGCCTGAAAAGGGCCCAGGGACTAAACAAGAGAAGGGCTGAGCAAGCTTTCCTGGTGTGTGTACCCACACTTGACTCTGGGGCACTTAACACCACAACTCGTACATACATCATTGTTTAATAAGTGAGTGACTGAATTCACACAGTTTGGGGACTGGGAAGTTGATCAAGCCCAGCCTTTGCTTACTCCATGCATGAAAATCAACTGTGCATCTGTGTTTCCTAATCTGCGGCCCTTTTGGTTGGAAGGGATCCTCGCATTCACATGCATCACCATTGCCTTGGACAGAATGAACACACGTCTCCCACCACACTTGAATGTAGATGCTATTGCAATTCAATATAATTTTTTCGTGTATGTGTTCAACAACTGATGTTTAAAGAACCACAGTTTTAAAAACAGAAGTTCATAATAATGAAATAGGTTGGGACCACTTCTCTCCAGCTCAGCCTTCCTTCCTGACTTCACAGGGCAGCTCAATCCCCAACTGAGCAGCTGTAGCTGTTGGTGAGTACTCCTGCCTCATTTAAATTTCATCCTTTTTCTCAGATTTCCATTCTCTTTGTACTGTTTCTGTCCTCAGGAGACCCTGCAGAGGGGAAGAGCTAGGATTAAAATTACCTCTTTTATAAATCTAATTAATTCTAGATGCTCTCAGTTTGCGTGTTTCTATTTAACAATGATTTTATCCTCCTCTTTGTAAATGTAAATCTCCTAATTGGAAGAGGGAAAAGCCTTTTAAGTCAAAGTCCAGCAACAGGGATTCATTATTTTATAAACCCAGGGGTAAGGCATGCTTTTCTCCCCAAGCTCCCCATGGATCCAGGAATCTGTGTTGCCTGTCTGCTCAGATGTTTCCTGTTGGTTTGTGAATCATGCCATTCGCACTGTAAGGACAGGGAGTCCAACCCGGAGTGGGCATCGAGGCCTCTGATACGATGAATTGTTGGCTTCCCAGGAAGCACGGAAACTGTGGTCTGAGGGCATCTGGGAGCACCGCCATCTGGGAGCCTCACCTAGGAGGTTCCTATGTGGGAAGAAACTTCTCTACCATTTCTCCAGTGAGCCTATATTTTGGGCCAAATGGCAGATTCAGATTCCCACCAGTTTCCTTGGGCAGCTCTGTGTCCTCAGATTTCAGAACCATGGCTCACTCTGGTGGTGGGCCTCGGGGCACCCATGGTGTTCCCTCAGACTCTTGGGCGCTGGCCGGCATCCAGGCCATTCTCTCTCCCACAGCCTACAGGAATTGGTAAGGACCTGGAAGGTCCTCCTTGTACTCATCTCCTTGTACTCATCTCCACAGTGAGGAGGTACTTTCTCCTCATTCTGATGTGTGTAGGTGCAGTCTGCAGACAGTGTGCACATCAGGGTCATTCTGAGTAACCTGTGAGCTGCTATCTCCCAAGAGTCCTTACCAAAGTTTAAGGCAACAAACATTCCAGTGCCAGGTGCTGGGCCAGGGCAAGGAGGGGAAAGGTGAATAATCCCTGCCCCCTCAGGAGCTCCCAGACAGGGAGGAGATGGCAATTAGAGTAAATGTCATCAATATCATGTATTTGTATTTGAAAGAGTCCAAGATGCCTTGGGGGCACATCAGTGATTCTGTAAGAGCCTGAGAAGGATCTGAGAGGAGGTAATATTTAAATAGACCTGGGTCTTGAGGCTGAAGAAGGTGGTCTTAGAGCCTCCCACTGTTCAGCTTTAGGGGGCCCCTTTCAAGTTGGACTTGGGGGAATGAATGACAACCCCTAAAGTGATACAACTTGAAGGGGCTATGGGGTGACATTCCAGGAGAGGTGAATGCCATGGTGAGGGTATCAACCCTCAGAGAACTCTATGGGTTTTTCACTTCCACATATACCTTGGCCTGTGTCACGTTTTGTCCACAGAGCTGAATTAATCAGAGATTAATCTCCTGAATAAAGTGTAATGAGACACACAATCACTGAACTGCCCCTGCTTCAGGTCAGCATCCAATCCACAGCTGTCCCCACTTCGTCTGGGCTCTCCTTAGACTCAGCATAACCATAAGCCTTATCCAAAGCCCCTCCGACTCCCTCTGAGGGAGTGTGTGCAATCTCTCCATTGTGTGCAGTCTCTCTTGCTGCAGTAAGTTAAGTCTAGCTTTGACCATATATATGTTCCCAGGTAGTCTTTTTTTTTTTTTTTAGGCTAGGCTTTATGAGAATGGCTGGGTTCAAGGTATTTCCTCCCCTTGAGGCCAATTTATAAACAGACAATATACCAATTTTCATGTGATTACTACATGCCAAGTACTGTGGTATGTAATTTATATCTCTTATTTTATTCCATTTTTAAAGAAAATTCTGTGAAGAAAACATTATCATTCCCATTTTGCGGATAAGGAAACTGAGGCTCAGGGAGATTAAGTAACTTCAATGGTACACTGCTCCTAAACAGACAAGCTGGAAATAAATCTAAGTCTTTTCCAATGGGTTATCAACCAATCAAACATGGTAAATGTTGAAGACATTTGTGAACAAAGGGATGAAGGGTTTCTGAAGGACCATCTGAGAGAGTTGGGGGAGATATCTTACTGCTTAAGGTAGGTCTTACAGAGTGAGTCTGAGTTTGTCATGTGCAAAGGTGGAAGAAGAGCACTCTTTAAAAATGGAATAGTATGTGCAAAGCTCAGCATGGAAAGGTTACGGTGTGTTTGCAAAACAGCAAAAAGCAGATGAGGCTAAAATAATTTTAGTTGGCAGCATGGAGGATGGAAAGAGTAGAGAAAGATTAGAGACAGGACAGCCAGGTAGGAGGCTGTCTCAGTAATTAGCCAACACCTATTGAGGGACTAAGGAAGGAACAATGGGAATGAAGACAAGAAGTTGGATTTAAACAATATTTTGGAGGTAGTGTAAGCAGGATTTGACAACAGAATAGTTGTTGCAGGGAGATCCTGCAATGAATGCGGTCCAGAGTTTGGGAAATTTGGGGGGATGATGACCCACTACTTGAGATGACAAATACAGGTGGTAAAAGCAGGTATGGGATGTGGAAACACAGAACTGATGGCAAAAGCTGGGAGAAGCACCAGCTCCGTGCCTATGGGGAAATGGAAGTGAAGAGGATGAGACTTCACTTCATCTGTAACACATTCTTCTTATTTTCAAAAATAACTTGAAGCAATTGTAAATATTTGGTGTGGTACACACAGGTGCTTGCATTAGTTTCAGTAGTTTTTAATTTCCCCCAAATTAATGCTTGTAGTTCTTTAAAAGAAATTAAACAATGTATCAAGCGTTTGGAGTACCTATTAGGTGCCTGGAATTGTTTCTGGCTTATGAGCTATCTGCCCCCTTCTACTAACCTCTTCCTCTCAGAAGTCACCAGGCTGTACTTCAGAAACACCTTTTGGTTCCAGCTTGGCCATGGGCAAGTGACTTTTTCTCCCTGGGTCTCTTTCAGTTCTCAAATCCTACAGTTTAATTCTGTCGCTGCACAGAATTCCTTATTCTGGCATAAGTGGGCTCCACAGTACAGTCCACTGGCATAAAATAACTGCATTCGGGGAGGGTATCTGACCTAACGACGTTTTCCAAATAGTCCTTTACACCTTTGACTCCCACCCAAACCTAGCTCAGGATAACTGATTTTCCTCAGTTAAATTTAAATTTGCAAGGGAATCTTGATAACTTTTTTGGTAATGGGCGACGAGCTAATTCCAGTCTAACCAACAGCGGCAACCTCTGTACATTCAGCTTTAGACTCTGCAGAGACAGCAGTTAAAAAAACAAAAATTTCTGCAATTTACATTCCAGTGAATGGAGACAGATTGAAAAAAAAATACTAATAATGCAAAGATAACACAACGCGTCACTATGACGCAGACCAAAGCAAGATGACCAGTCAAATGCTAGTTACCTAACGCCTACAAAACCTAAATTCTTCCGGGTCACCGTGGGGTCACCATCGCCCACCCGCGTGGGCTTCAGACTCCGCCCATGGCCCCGCTTGGGCCCTGGCTACGCCCACGCTCCTGACGTCATTTGGCAGCGCAGAGACCTGACCAATCGAAAGCGGCAGACCCTCTCGAGCTTCACTAAGCCCCGCCCCGTGAGTCGACGCACGGCGACAGCGATGGGGCCGGGCGGCTGCGTGGCGTGGCGGCTCGCGGCTTTTCTCTGGCGTGGGGCCGCTTTCCCGGGAGCGTGGGCCGCGGCCGACGCGGCCCCCCGGCCTCGGCTGCTGGCGGTGGGGCGGCTTCCGAGGGGACCAGCGCTCGGCTGGGCCAGTCTGACCTCCGACCGCGCGCGCGGCCTGCACGGCGGGCCTGGCCTGGAGGAGCGGGCGGAGGGGACAGCCGGCGAGGAGCGCCCGGAGTCAGGCACAGCAGGTACGGCAAAGAGGAGGGAGCCGGCTCCCAACTGAGGAGGCTCTGAGTTCCCCTCTTTCTACATTTTCCTTGGGGTCACAGAACTCCTACAGAAGCCAGAGCTGGAAAGGGCTGCAAAGGTTATCGGCTCCAGCTTTGCATTTTCTAGTGAAGAAACTCTGAGGTCAAGAGAGGAACTGAGGTCTCCCGAACCCCGGCGTCCGTCCGAACAGCCACACCGGACTCGTGGCATCACAGTCTCATCGTCCTCATCCCCCTTCACACTCTGCCTAGGGTCCCGAGAAGTGGACTTGCCGAGAGTGTTGGGGCGTGAGGATTCTGAGGAAGAGCCGAGAGTCAGGGCTAAGGGGTGCGTAAGAAGTGCTGATAGGAGATGGGGCCAGTTTAAGGGTCTCTGATAACTAAGTTTTTGGAAACTTGGCAGATGGTAAACAGATAACATCTGTGAAAGGATGGAGTATGAGAGGGAGAGGTCTTAGTGGGCTCAGCCCATTTGGGAGTCACCTTTAGAACGTAAGAGAGCCATAAATCCATAAGCTCTAATACCCCAACGTGAAGAACAGAATATTTAGATCTCTACAGAAAAAAGAAAGTGTGTCACAGATAACAGTTGTTACATAACTCAAATGGCTTTGTAAGAAAAACTTGAAAGTTCGAAATAAGGATTGTTAAAATTTTAGCTAATTGGTTGATTGGGGCCACACACTTATTCGGCTAGGTCTAAGTTTCTCTCTCAAGTGAGGATTGTGGACCAGATACTGAGACCTTCCAGCTCACAGTCCCGGTTCTGTGATCCTTTCTGGCTGGGATTCAGTTGAATATGCTCCAAGATATTTCCACCTCTCTAAATTATGCTGCTGTTTTTTTCTCTTTGAATAGCACATCTGTGCTTGAGCTGTATTCACTTCATCAAGTGCTAGAAGAGAAAGCTCATGTATGATTGATTCTACCTGCATGTGGTAGTAGGAAAGGATGTGTGGTGATTTCTCTGTGACCTGAGCGTTCCTCCCATAAAAGTTGAGCAGTACACTATATGAAACCATTGTCCAGGCTCAGCTTCCAGGAGACCCGAGCCCTGCTGTTTTTCAAAACATTTCAGACCTAAACACCTCTATGGAGGAAAATTTTCACTGTCAGCTGCCTGCATTTTTGGGTTCATACAGTGTCTATCTTTACTTGGCCACCTGACACAAGCAAATCTTTGTGCCTTTCAGATCATACTGGTCCCAAGTTTGACATTGACACGCTGGTTTCTCTTCTGAGGCAAGAAAATGCAAGAGACATTTGTGTGATCAGGGTTCCTCCGGAAATGAAATACACGGATTACTTTGTGATTGGTAGTGGAACTTCCACTCGACACTTACATGCCATGGCCTACTACATTGTGAAAATGGTAGGTTTCTTATTCTTTGGAACCATTAACTTAATGGAATAGTGTCCATGCATCAGGCTGCAGAGCAGCACTTAAAGAGTAAACCCATCACTTGAGATTACGTGAGAAACCCAGATTTTCAGAATTTGCATGAGTGTTTTATGTTCTCTGATAGTGCAAGTTACGGGGACAAATACCTAGCCTTAGTCAGAATATTTCTTATTCTTGTCTCTTGTGACCACCAGGAGAAAATATTTAAAAAATAACCTGAGGCAGGCTAGAAGACAGTATAATCCAGGATTTCTAGAGCAAAACTGTCCACTGGTGATACCCGCTAGCCCCATGTGGCTATTTAATCATAAATTAAGAATTCAGTTCTTCACTTGTGCTGGCCACATTTCAGTGCTTGGTGGCCATATGTGGCTAATGGTTCCCATATTAGACAGCACAAATATTAAAACATTTCCATAGTTGCAAAAAGTTCTCTTGTCTAGTGCTGACCTAGAGTTTAATTCATGTGTTTGAGCATGTCCAGTGTTCCCAAGCACCGTCCTGGGTGTTGAGAAGACAAAAATGAAAGATTTAGTTCTTGCCCCCCCGAATTCACGAATCTATTTGAGAAAAGAAAGCAATTCATTTTCCAGCTGGACTGAATAGGAATCAGAATGAGGAAGAAAATATACCTGGAAGCTGATTCTGATACCACTTCAGAGGGGAACATACTTCTCTCACCACGTTGAAAATTGGATAAGACCAAAAGAATAGCGGATTGGTGAGAGAAGGGTGGTAAAATAAGGAAGCTGAGAACAGAACCCTGGTGCAACATGCCAGAAGAGAGGAAGATTCCAAAAAAGTAGTTGGAGAGGCAAAGAGAACTGAGAGGGCATTAAGAAGTTATAAAACACGATCCCAGGGTCTCTGTCCGTTGTAATAGTAGGTCAGAGTAAGATGAAGTCTTAGAAGTGACCATTGAACTTGGAGATATAAAAAGAATGAGAGGATTGTCAGAGAATTTTCTGTGGAAGAGCAAAGGCAAGGGACTAGAAATTACTTTTACAAAAATTTTAGATGAGGAGGGAGAACAATGCAAACTCAAAGTTTTGTTCTTGTTCGTTGTGGTAAAATATATGTAACATAAAACTTAATATTTTAACTTTTTAAGTGTACAGTTAAGTGACATTAGTTGCATTACATTGTTGTGCATCCATGACCACCTTCCATCTCCAAAACGTTTTTCATCTTGCAGAACAAACTGTAACAACAGTAACTTCCTGTTCTCCCTTCCCCGGCCTCTGGCATCCACCATTCTGCTTGCTTCTCTATGAATTTGACTATGCTGAGTACCTCCTATGAGTGAAACCATCTCTGTCCTTTTGTGATTGGCTTTTTTCACTTAGCATAACGTTTTCAAGGTTCATCCATGTTGTAGCACATGTCAGAATTTCCTTCTTTTTATGGTTGAATATTCATTTTAGTGTATGTATATACCACACTTTATCTTACTCACCCATCCATGGGCATTTGGGTTGCTTCTACCTTGTAGCTATTGTGAATAATGCTGCTGTAAACATGAATGTAGAAATACTTGGTCAGATCCCTGCTTTTAACTTCAGAAGTTGAATTGCCAAATGATGGTAATTCTATTTTTAATGTTTTGAGGAAACATACTTTTTTCATAGTGGCTGTACCATTTTACATTTCCACCAGCAATGCACAGGAGTTCCAGTTTCTCCACATCTTCACCACTTATTATTTTCTGGTTTGTTGATAATAGTAATCCTAAAGAGCATGAAATGGTATCTTGTTGTGGTTTTGATTTGCATTTCCTGAATTATTAGTGATGTTGATCACCTTTTCAAATAATTGTTTTTCTTTTTATTTATTTAATAGGTGTATATTTTTAATTTGTTTTTCATCATTTTTTTTTAAATAGACTTTATTCTTTTAGAGCAGTTTCAGGTTCACAACAGAATTCAGCAGAAAATAGAGTTCGCACATAGCCCTCCCCATCCACACATGTATACTCCCCTACCCTCAACATCCCTCGTCAGTGTGGCATTTTTGGTACAATCGATGAACCAACATGGGCACATTATTATCAACCAAAGTCCATAGTTTACATTAGGGTTCACTCTTGACGTTGTACATTCTATGTGTTTTGAAAAATGCATAATGACATGTAGCCACCACTGTAGTATCATACAGAATAATTTCATTGCTCTAAAAAATCCCTTGTGCTCCATCTGTTCATTCCTCCCTCCCTCCCTCCCTCACCCCAAACTCCTGAAAACCATGATCTTTTTATTGTTTCTGTAGCTGTGCCTTTACCAGAATGTCATTTGGGTTGGAATCGCACAGTTTGTAGCCTTTTCAGTAATATGTCTTTTAAGTTTCTTCCATGTTTTTCATGGCTTGATAGATCTATTTTTTTTTTACTGCACATACATTTTTAAATATACATATATGTACTGTTCATTGTTTCTGAGAACGTTTGGAGGTTTAGCTTTTTAAACTTATATAGTTATCAAAGGAATAAAGCCAACCACAAAATAAGAATTAACTCAAAAATACAAATACACCTTGCTATTAACAGCAACATTATTTATAATTGCCAAGATATGGAAGAATCCTAAGTGCACATCAATAGTTGAATAGATAATGGAGATGCTGCATGTGTGTGTGTGTGTGTGTGTGTGTGTGTGTGTGTGTGTGTAATGGAATACAACTCACCCATTAAAAAGATGGCTATTTTACCATTTGCGGCCCTTCATTCACTTTTTTTTTTTTCACTTCAAAAACAAGAATTTTATAACTGGCAGAGACATTTCCATTATATCAAAAACAACAAAATACCTAGAAATAAACTTAACCAAGGTTACCTATACTCTGAAAACCAAAATGACACAAAGAAATGGAAAGATTTCTTGTACTCTTGGAAGAATCAACACCATCAAAATGTCCACTCTACCCAAAGCAATCCTCAGATCCAATGCATCCCCCATCAAAATACTCGCGACATTCCTCACAAAACTAGAACAAACAATTCCAAAATTTATAAGGAACCACAAAGAGATCCTGAACACTCAAAGCAGTCTTTTGTAGGTCTCTTTTTTCCTCCTTCTTCTTTTTGTTCTCTTTTCTTATGGTTTGATGGCTAGAGAAGGTCCTTTCACATTTGTTGTAAAGCTGGTTTGGTGGTGCTGAAATCTTTTAGCTTTTGTTTATCTGTGAAGATTCTGATTTCTCCATCAAGTCTGAACAAGAGCCTTGCTGGATAGAGTATTCTTAGTTGTACTAAGTTTCCCCCTTGGATCACTTTAAATACATCGTGTCACTCTCTTCTGGCCTGTAGAGTTTCTGCTGAAAAATCAGCTGATAACCTTATGGGAGTTCCCTTGTATATTATTCGTTGCTTTTGTCTTGCTAGTTTTAATATTTTCTCTTTATCCTTAATTGTTGTCAATTTGATGACTATGTGCCTTGGTGTGTTCCTCTTTGGGTTGATTCTGTGTGTTACTCTGCACTTCCAGGACTTGGGTGACTGTTTCCTTTCCCAAGTTAGGGAAGTTTTCGGTTATTATCTCTCCAAAAATTTTCTCAAGTCCTTTCTCTCTTCTCTTTCTGGGACCCCTGTAATGCAAATATTAGAGCGCTTCATGTTAGACTATCCTCATTCCTTTTTATTATTTTTTCTTTTTTCTGTTCTGAAGTAGTGATTTCCACTAATCTTGTCTTCTATCTCACGGATCCGTTCTTCTGCCTCATTTAGCCTATTCTTGGTTCCTTCTAGTGTATTGTTCATTTCAGTGATTTTATTCTTCTTCTTTGGGTATTCTTTATATTTTCCAACTCTTTGCTAAAAACTTCACTCTGTGCATCTATACTTCTCTTGAGTTCTTGGCCATCATTACTTTAAACTCTTTCTCAGATAAATTACCTATCTCCTCATCACTTATTTCTTCTTCTGGGATTTTATCTTGTGCCTTGGCCTGGGAGATATTCCTTTGCCGCCTCATATTGTCTGTCTTTCTATGTGTTTGTGAATTCCTTCCACAGGTTTTGGGATTATTGTTTTCTTATTTCTAGTATCTGCCCCTGGTGGGTGAGGCTGGACTAGAGGTTTATGCAGGTTTCCTGGCAGGAGGAGCCAGTGCCTGCCCACTGCTGGGTGAAGCTTGGTCCTGGACCTCTGGTGGGTAGTGCTGTGTCTAGAGGCCTTTGTGGTTTAGGAAGTCTGATGATGGGTGTGGCTGTGTTCCCACCCTGTATGTTGTTTACCTGAGGCTTCCCTGCAGGCTGTTGGGTGGGGCTAGGTCTTGGTGCTAATGATCCAATCAAGCTGTTAGCCTCCAGGAAAGTTCATGTAGATAAAGACCCCTGGAAAGCCTGCCACCAGCTTTTATGTCCCCTGAGTGAGCCACAGCTGTCCCCCACGTTCCCAGGAGACCCTCCAAATCCAGCAGGAAGGTCTGGCCCAGGTTCCTGTGAAATCACTACCTCCGTCCTTGGACCTGGTGCATGTGAGTTTCCGTGTACGTTTCTCAAGCGAATAGAGTCTCCATTTCCCCCAGTCTCATGAGGCTCCCAGAGCCAAGCCCCTCTGGCCTTCAAAACCAGATGTCTTGGGGGCTCTTTTTCCCAGTGCTGGGACCCAAGCTGGGAGCCTGACTTGGGGCTTAGAGCTCTCACTCCTTTAGGAGGGCCTCTGCGACTTAACAAATCTTCAGTTTGTGGGTCGCCCACCCCGGGGGGTATGGGGCCCAATTATATCATGAGCACATTCCTCCTACCATCCTGCTGTGGTTCCCTCTTTATGTTTCCATTTGCAGAAGATCTTTTTGCTAGGTTCCAGTCTTTTTTTGATGGTTGTTTAGCATTCAGTTGTGGTTTCATTGTAATCACAGGAGAGGCAAGCTCATGGTCCTACCACTCTGTCATCTTGACCGCATCTTTTCAAATACTTATTGGCCATTTGTGTATCTTGGGAGAAATGCCTATTCAAGTCCTTTGCCCATGTTCTAATCAGGTTGGTTTTTTATTGTGAAATTTAGTAGTGCTGTGTATATTCGAGATCAATCTCATATCAAATACGTGATTTGCAAATGTTTTCTTCCATTCTGTAGGTTGCCTTTTTTACTCTGTTAGTGTCCTTTGATGCACGAAATTTTATTTTGTTGTTGCCTGTGGTCTCATATCCAAGAAATTGCCAAATCCAATGTCATGAAGCTTTTCCACTGTGTTTTCTTCTAAGAGTTTTATATTTCATAGATTTAGGTCTAATGTTTTGGTCTTTGGTACACTTTGGGTTAGCTTTCGTAGATGGTGTGAGATAAGGCTCCAACTTTATTCTCGTTTATGAAGATAATCATTTTTTCCCAGCTCTGTGTTTTGAAAAGTCTTCCTTCCCCTACTGAATGATTTGACAAACTTGTTGAAAAGTTGTTTGACCATGGGGGCTTTTTATTTTATTCCATCGGTCTATAAGTCAGTTTTGATCACTGTTTTGATTACTGTAGGTTTGTGGTAAGTTATCAAATCAGGAAATTTGAGATCTCCAACTGTCCAACTGTGCTCTCTTTTCAAGATTGTTTTTGGCTATTTGGGGGTCTCTTTAGATTACATATAAGTTTTAGGGTAGAGTTGTCTATTTCTACAAAAAAAGTTACTGGAATTTGGATAGGGATTGATTGTATTGAATCTGTAGGTAGCTTTGGGTAGTACTGACATTTTAACAATGCTGTCGTCTTCCAGTTACAGTCTATTTATTGTTGTCTTCTTTCATTTCTTTAGCCAAATTTTGTAGTTTTCATTGTACAAGTCTTGCTTCCATAGTTACATTTAATTCTAAGTATTTTATTTTTTATTCTATTGTAAATGGAATTGTTCTCAATTTCTTTTTCACATTGCTTATTAAGTGTATAGAAACACAACTGATTTGGGGTTGTTGACTTAATATCCTACAGCTTTACTGAATTCGTTTACTAGTTCTAACAGGTGTTTTGGGTTTTCTACATATAAAATCATGTCATCTGCAAACGGAGATAATTTTATTTCTTCCTTTGCAGTTTAGTTACCTTTCTCTTTTCTTTTTTCTTTTTTTCCCTTGCTCTAATTGCTGTGGCTGGAATTTGAGTATTATGTTGAATAGAATTGGCAAAAGTGGGCATTCCTGTCTCATTCCTGGTCTTAGAGGGAAAACTTTGTCTTGCTATTGAGTATAATAGGTTATAGCTGTGGGCTTTTCATATACAGCCTTTATTATCTTGAGTTTTTATTATTATTATTATTTTTTAATCATGAAAGGGTGTTGAATTCTGTCACATGCTTTTTCTGCATAAATTTGAGATGATCCTGTGGTTTTTGTTCTTCATTTTGTTAATGTGATTTATTACACTGATTGATTTTCATGTGGAACCATCCTTACCTTCCAGGAATAAATTCTGTGTGGTTGTGGTATATAATTCTTTCAATGTGGTGTTGAATTTGATTTGCTAGTATTTCATTGAGGCTTTTTGTATCAGTATTCATCAAGGTTATTGGCCTGTAGTTTGTCTTGTCTTGTAGTGTCTTTGGCCTTGGTATCAGGCCATGCTACTCTGATAGAATAAGTTAGGAAGTATTCTTTCCTTCAGTTTTTTGGAAGAGTTTGAGAAAAATTTGTGTCAGCTTATATTTAAATATTTAGTAGAAATTACCAGTGAAGCTGTGTGGCCCAGGGCTTTTCTTTGTTGGGAGGGTTTTTTTTTCTTCCTATGTACCACCACCCCCCACCCCCACCTTCTTTTGAGATATAATTGTGTTGCGAAGTTTTTGATTACTGACTCAATTCTGTTACTATTACTGAATAGGCCTATTTATGCTTCCTATTTATGCATGATTCAATCTTGGTAGGTTGTGTTTCTAGGGATTTGTCCATTTAATCTGGGTTTTCCAATTTCTTGTGTAGTTTTTCATAGTACTTACAATCCTTTTTATTTCTCTAATATCTCCTCACTTATTTCTGATTTTAGTTATTTGGATTTTCTGGGGGTTTTTTTTGTCTATTTTGTTGACCTTTTTGAAAAACTAAACCTTCGTTTCATTGATTTTTGTCTTTTTTTCTCTGATTTTTTTTTCTTTCTGCCAGTTTTAAGTTTAATTTGTTCATTTCCTAGTTCTTTAAGGTGTAAATTAACGTTGATTAGGGAACTTTCCATGTAAGCATATGTAGCTATAAATTTTCTTAGCACTGCTCTCACTGCATCCTGTAAGTACACTTGTCTCAAGAT
Organism: Vicugna pacos; assembly: GCF_048564905.1. NCBI lineage: Eukaryota > Metazoa > Chordata > Mammalia > Artiodactyla > Camelidae > Vicugna > Vicugna pacos. The sequence continues at coordinate 46,171,733 of NC_132993.1, read as the reverse complement.
AATTTCTAATTTCTCTTATGATTTCTTTGACCAGTTGTTTAAGCTAATAATTGTTTGATTTCCATATATTTGTGGATTTTCTGTTTTTCTTTGTTGATTTCTAGTTCATTGCGATCAGATAATATACTTTATATGAGTCCAATCTTTTAAAATTTAAGACTTGTTTTGTGGCCTAATATATGATATATCCTGAAGAATGTACCATGTGCACTTGAGGTAAAATTGTATTCTGCTCTTGTTGGGTAGAATGTTTTGTTAATGTCTGTTTAGGTCCAGTTGGTCTGTAGTGTTCAAAGTTCTGTTTCCATATTGGTCTTCTTACTGTTCTACCCATTAATGAAAATGGAATATTGAATTTCCTATATTAGTGTGTTGTCATCTATTTCTCCCCTTAACATTATCAGTGTTTGTTTCACATGTTTAGGAGCTCTGATTTTTGGTGCACATTTATAATTGTTAGGTCATCTTGGTTAGTTGACTCTTTTATCATTATATAATGTCTTTCTCTCTTGTAATAGTATTTTACTTGGCCTTTTTTCTAATAGTGTACCTGTTTTAGACCATTTATGGAATCTGCTGGGAACAGAGACTTGAGATGATAAAATCTCTCACTGTCAAAAAGGTAGATAAGATGAAATTAGAACTGAGAATACCTAGCCTTAAAACAGGAAGGTAGCGTCTGGCTCTGCTGAGAGTGAAGGGAAGCTAGGATGGACAGAAAGGATGATGTAGGTGAGAACCAGGTATTGAGTGAGCTTAGGCCTGTCTGCCTCAGACACCTTGGTGAATGAGTGAGGTGGCCCCTCAGAAGGGTTTGGGCAGGAGGATTCAGGAGAGAGGAGTAGGAGATGGGTAGGATTTAAGGGGCAAATAGTTTCCCTGTGTTACTGACTAAAGGGCATGGTATAGCTGTGAGGAATGAATAAGCTAGGTCCCAAATTAAGAGCAACAGAAATACCCCCAGACCTGTAAGAACAGATTTCCCCCATCTTCTCTGCCTTTAATGTATGACTTGGGTTTTTTCAGTACAAATACCTGAAATGTAAAAGTGAGCCTCACGTTAAGATTGAAGGGAAGGACACTGATGACTGGCTCTGTGTGGACTTTGGTAAGTAGTTTTGGCACACTCTTCAGATAAAATATTTGATATTGTACATCTTGAACTATTTTCAATTATAAAGGGATCAAAATCTTAGTGTTTTTCCATGTAAAAATTTTGAAATTTATTTAAAACAATTTTTATTTAATTATAACCCAGGTGGTCTTACTCACATGTGAAATCCTCACCTGACCTGATTTGTGTATCTAACTAGCCATAAAGGTGGAGAACAGGATGGCTAACATGGTAGAGGTGGGAGAAATCCTTTAATGGTAGTAGAAGGCACCTTGGGTTATACATAACCTTGGTCTTAAAGAACTCAGAAAAGGTGAAGGGCATTCTAGGCACAGGCAAGGACAAGAACAGAGGACTGTTATTTTGGGTATTAATATATACATAGTTTAAAAATATTTCCCCATAAGACACTTACTACAAAGGGGAAAACAGTAACTGTCAAGAACTGTTAAAGGTCTGAGATTTTTTTCTCTTACTTGTAAGCTATTAAGTTAGTCAGTTTGGTGGATATTGGTAAGTTACCCAAGACTATTCCAGGGTTAGGTGAAGCACACTTTGTTACTCAGCAGTAGAAGCAGCAAGCAGCATTTTTGTACCAGGTTCCTTGAGCAACACAGGTCCAGATGACACTTGCACACAAAGTCCTAACAGAAGAACTCCAAGATTAGGGGGGGTCCACATTTTTGATGATGGGCAGGAAGCAAACCTGCATTTGCTTTGGTGTTAAGACACTTTTTCTGCCAAGGCTGTAAAAGTCAGGGTTTCTCAGCCTTGTCACTGTTAACATTTTGGGCCAGGTAATTCAGATGGGGAGGAATATCCCATGCACTGGTAGGATGTTGCAGGTATAAAAATAAAAAATCTCCCCAGTTGAAAACCATTATTCTAATTGTCAGAGAGGTGTGTGAGATCATAAGGATAAGCTTCTTGATTATAACTCTTTATCTGTCCTTGATAGGCAGCATGGTGATTCATTTGATGCTTCCAGAAACCAGAGAAACCTATGAATTAGAGAAATTATGGACCCTACGTTCTTATGATGACCAGTTAGCTCAGATAGCACCTGAGACATTACCTGAAGACTTCATTCTTGGAATAGAAGATGACACTTCATCCCTGACTCCTGTGGAGTTCAAGTGTGAATAAGATGATATGAACTGCTTTATAGTCATTTCAGAGTTGGATTGAGTCACTTTAAACCCCACCTAGGTTGGTTAGGCTGTTGTCAAAACAAGTCTTGTTAATATGAGTGCCTATAGACATGTGGAAATTGTAGGTAGAGGAGCTAGTTCTCACACCAAGAGATCAGTACCTTCAAACTAGAATTAACATATTTTCTTTATTCCTGAGGTCCCAGTAGGATTTCCTGGTGATAGTGTTGGCCTCTGTGCTTCACCTGCGCTCTCTACTCAGAGTTCAAGTGGAACTCTTATTCTGTAGAATGCATCAGCCAAAAATTTTAAAAATAAAGCAGAAAATAACCACCTCACACTGGTCCTGTTACTTAAAACCTACAGTTCTTAGTTCATATGCAATATTATCAAGGTTCACAGTAAGTACACTAGGACATATTGATGTCTACCTTAAGATCAACATAGTATTACTAAAAATCTAAGTTTACAGTTTGACCAAATTCAGGACATTTAACATTTATTTGAAAAACCAAAAGTAGAACTAAACACCAAGCTGCACCTAATGATGAAACACTTTATTCTGCATCAAGGTATCTGGAAAATGAAGCTGTATTTGGGGCACATTACAGATGAGGAATGATCCATATTCGGTGAGTACAAAACAATTACAGAATTATTCCCTAGTATTACCAGATACTCCATTACCAATGCTTAATTGAAAGTAAAACATGATTTGCCACACTAGAAGGCTAGAAGTGAAATATGACAGAATTTCAACAGGCAGATATAAATGTAGCACCTATCTGTATTAAGAAAAAAAGTTGGAAAAATCAAATACTGAGGAAGATCTCTGGCCTTAAGCACATTTCACCTGAAATCCAACCAGAAAGCCAGTCCATTATTAATTTTTTTAGCAATTCGTTGTATGAAAAAAAATTATGAATGCTATATGAATTCAGTGACAAAAAGGGCACTTTTTGGCTAAAACTACAAAATAAACTGGTTTTCTGAAAACATTTAGAAAAACATTTCAAGTCATTTTCAAAATGTCTAACTGATAGGGTGATCCTCAGAAAAACTTACTTAGTCTGTGTAGAAATTCATCTTGAAATACGAATGAGGCAAATGATTTTTAAAGGATTATTATATACCCTTCAGATCAGTATAATATGATGACTGTGATTATTTAATGAACAAAAGCAACACAGAAACAATTCTGAGAGCTGTGTGGCCTTGTAGACCACCCACACCCACATAATTGTACATACCAGGCTATGCTATCAAGTTAAGGAATGGGCAAATGAGTTTAGTATCAAAGATCAAATGTTTTATCACAGTCATTCAAATTATATTCCAAAAATTGTTTTCTTGTATTTTTCTACCTTTTGACTTATTTTCAAATGACTGGTTGCAGAGAATACAGAAATCCTGCTGCATTTTAGGTAGCCTTTCATTTTCCTTGGTTTATCATTGCTTAAAAGTCTTCCACATAGCTTAGTGAGGCTCATGACAGTGCCTGGCACATGGAGATGTAGCCTTTTTATTGCCTTTGAACACTGTCACACCATCTGACTGCCCAGTTGGTCTTCACAAAGCAACTCTTTTGAGGTCTGCTCAAAGCGAAGACCAACTGGTCTGAAGTGTATTGGCAAGCTAAACATCCTGTAAGGCAAGCTAAAGCTTTCTTCTTGCCAATCGGTTTAAAGTCCACAGGGGCTGCATCTCTTCTTTGATACACTTTCTTTAGGTAGTGATAGTCAAAAGCACAAAGCATTTATGCATTCAGTCACGTAGCCAAACAAAAAAACTGAAGTCGCCTGAAGCCATTTAAAACTAGCTGTTCCAAAACCTCTTGCAACCACTTTACTCTGTTAGTACCATCAAAAACTTACCTACCATAAACAAAAATACACGGTATTGCTGCTCTCCAAATATAGGCACTGCTTCCTATCTTTGAACATTTATTGGATTTTCCAACTAATAACTGTCAAAAGCCTCAAAAAACCTTAAATTAAGTTTCCAGCTTTATTGTCAACCAGCCAGAAGTAAAAATTTTTAGTTACTTGCCTGTTAGCTAATTAAAGTTTATTTTTTAAAAAACAGTTGGACTTCTCTTTATAAAGTATATAAAATTTTCAAAAAAAAAATTTCGCTTTCATTGCATTACTGAATACCTGAGGTAGTTGAGTAAAAATGCACGTTTAATACCCCTGCCAACACCATTCAGCACTTCCCTTAGGTTATTCATGTTAGTGTTTAGATAAAAATAAAACTGAAAATTTTTTCTATGCTAATAGCTTAACAATTAAGTTCTGCGATAATTATGTTCCAATCCAATTTTAACAACTGGACTTATGAGCAGTCTATTTTTATTTGATGAATTTAGTGAATGCACCATTAAGCCAATTTCTGGCTTTATTGGGGGGAATATTAAGAAAAATTAGAATACTTGTTACACTGAGAATACAACAAAAGGGAAGTGCAGAGCTCCTCTCTTTCCCTCCCTCCCCCCTTTATTTTTTTTTTTTTAAAGCTGGGTGTCATACATTTCAGAGAGCATAAAGTATACATTCTCACAGAGACAGGAGTTCGAAAGTTGCCTGGTCCTCAGAAACAACTGGCTAGGTAAAAACTTGTGCATGTGATTCTGGATAGGGGTTCAGCGCCCATCTGTTGGTTAAGCAGTCTGTCTTTGGTTTGGCATCTGCCTCTGTGGTGGGCTGTTTCCTGAGCCTTCACTTCCGTCTTGACTGAGGTGGTCCACTTTGCAGAGCTTTCTGCTGTTGGTGCTGCTTTACCTGAGTCAGAATTTCCTGAATTTTTCTCTGAGCAACCTGCAAAAGGAGAGAGCTTTGAAATTTCTACCTGATCAAAAGTTACTGAAAGTTCTACTTTTCCATTTCACCAACTTCAAATAGAAATTTACTTGAAGACTAAAGATACATACTAATTAATTTAGTTTAGTAGAGTCTCTGAAATCACCTGCTAAAAAGGGGATTAAAATTGTTAAGCACCAAACTACCTTAAATATTTATATGGGGTAGGGACACCCATGGGAGAATTGCTTCCATTTGAGAAAGAGGCAAAAGAGCTTGCTTATCACACTAGAGCCCACTTGCCTGGCAAGCATAGAAGTGACCAGTTATTTTGACAACCACTTGGTCATTCTCATCAGGCGTCTGATCACGAGGGACAACAACTTCTGCACTTGACAAATTCTGGAGCTCATTCACCTGAAAAAGGTAATTACAGATCATGTCAGGTCAAAGGTTTTTGTTTGTTTGTTAATTATCATTTCCTGAGCACTTACTATGTGCAGAAATACTGAGCAATGTATTGCTTTACAAATCTCATTAATTCTATCAGGTTATCAGTACTGTCCCCATTTCAACATAATTAAAACTAAGCCTTAGTCAAAGAAACTGACTTGCCCAAAGTTACACAAATTAATGACAAAACGAGATTCAAACCCTGAAAGTCTGATTCCTAAATGTACACTTTCAATCACTTCAACACTGTAAACAGCTTTGAAAAAAAAAGTTTGTAAATAGCTTTGAAAACAATTTAGAAGTTAGATGTATTAAAGAGAAACTGGAAACAATTTGCTTTGTTCAGTTATAGAAGTCTAAGTTAGAAAGGTCGATGGAATTTTTAAAAATTTCACATCATTTAAGTGTTTGCACAATAAAAATAAAAAGCTGACATATCAACAGAAAAATGCTATATGCCCCTTAGAAATATCAAAGCGGAAAGAGAGGCATTGCTTTCACTAGTAACTGACACCAACACTCAGGAGGGACAAGAGGCAGTCTTCTCCAAACCTTGGCCCAGATGGTCCTGCTTTTTATAAGTTAGCCAAAATTCAGGGTCTTGGAACTCCTAAGTACCTTTCAACGCTTTCCCTTTCATACCACTGCACAGGTTTTGCTGAAGTACTTGCCGTTTTGCCTCCTTTTCCAATAACTCTGCCAGCAGCAAAGGATGGCACTCTGATGTGAGCTTCAAGTTTCACCTCTTCCTTAGGACTAACAAAGTTTTCTTCTTTAATTTTTCCATAAATTCTTCCCTGAGCCTACAGATGAGAACACATCCTATCAGTGACATTCATGTAGGAAACACAAAAGGTCCATTAACTTTAAAGATGGCCCGGGTCCACTGGAATAGTCCTTTGCAGTATACATCAGCATCTGATAGAAAATGGCCCCTTACTCTCTGATCTTGAAAGGGTAAAACCTCTCATGGCAATAAGACAGTAATTACATTTTTCTTGAGTAAAAGAGACTAGGGAAGAACCACAGAGCCCACTATTCCAGGCTCGCAAGAAGCCAAGCTCATGTCTAAATGGGCCAGTGAGAAACATTTTCTGTTAAAAGGTTTTATCATTTTAGTCAGATAGTTTCTACTGTTAAGTACAAAGTCAAGTTAACACACATACCTCATAGTTATTAGTCAAACATATCCTGTCACTTGCTGCATACAACTAGAAGTTATACATAAGAAACCTCTTCTCTTATGTACAAGCATTAATTTGCTCTGGTATACACCAAAAGAAAAAGAAGTCAGAAGTGCTTTAATTTGACAAGCTGCCAGGGCGAAGCACAGAAACTAGAGAACCCAACATGTTTCATCGGTGTAGAAATGATAAGCTTATTTTAGGGGATTAGAGTGAAAAATCCATTTTAGTACCCTGTATTACGTTTGTCCTCAAAGTCACAGGCTACAGATACAGTATTAACACAAAGGACACTAGGGATATGTGATATATATCATCCTTCACAAACAGCAGCTCTTCAGTTTATAAGAAAAAATATGTGTTGGGAGGTTTACTGTTCCTTAGTTCTCTGAAATAAATTTATTTGTAATTATCATTGATCTCATAAATGATATTTAAGCATTACAGCTTTTCTTAAATGTCCCATTTAAGACAACTGTACAATACAGGCATTCAAGGATACAGGGAAACTCAATTCCCTAGCATACAAGTGTTAAAGGAATTACAAGATAGTAATTCCATTTAAAAAGCAGTAAGAGCATAAGAAACATGCAATGATTGATATTTGTATTTCTATCTTTTTTAATATTTCATACTACACTGACTGAACCTGTAAGTTTGGGATAGGAAATAATTTTCAACATTTCTGATTCTGATTTGAACTGCTTAGTATGAGGGAGTGAATTTCTTCACCTGAGCTTGAGCCTAGCCAACTGCACGCACATCTCAAAGTACCTCCTTTTGTTTTCTTTCTTCCCATAAAAGAAGTGAAAATAGCTTTGGATTTTTAGTGGAAAATGGCCCCTAGGAAAACAGAGGTCAAAGAAAGTGATGGTTTAAAAAAAAGGTGAGAGATAGGCACTTGTTACTTAGCCACATTTTAGAGCCAAGGGAACTAAAGCCTAAGGTTAAGGAGTTGTCCTGTTAACACGGCTGCTGAGTGGTAGGAACAAGACAAGGGCTTTGGGTAAATTAGTTACACTGAATTCAGTAGCTGCTTTCACCTATGACAAACAAGACACCTTACTGAGTTTTATGGGAGAAATCATATACTCAAGGGTGTGTATGATTTGATGATCTGACAGGGTCTAGGCTGATTCACTCAGAGTCTGCTCAACACTCCCGCCAGCACATTTATATTGTATTTCTCATGTCGGGCACTATTCTAAGCACTTTTTATTCTGTTTAAACTTTATAACCTTGTTTAAACTTTGTGGGTGCTTTAATCCCCGATTTTGCAGATTTTACTAGCCATAGGAAAGTTACGTAACTCATCCAAGGTCACACCACCGGTAAATGGTAGCACTGGGGTTTGAACCAGCAACTGCCAAGTCACTGCTCTTCATCACCCTGCCACACCACCTTTCAGTGTACAGTGGGAGGCACTCCAGCCCAAAAGGCCCCAAACTCCAACATGAGCAATGCCACAAGAGTTCCTGCCATGTCCGTCTCTACAGTTCAAAAGATTAGAGTGATCTATAGAGAGACTATGGACAAGGGCTAACAGTTAATCCAAGGGTCAGAAGAAAAGGGAGCATTTTGCAAGGGTAAGGCCTCTTGGACAAGAGAAAAAAAATCTGAGAACAAGTTTTCTAAGGCATGTTAACTAGACAGATTTACACGTCTTAAGGTCTTACCTTCACGTATGGCAATGAGGCACTGAGCAAATTCTCCTTTGGGAGACAGGCAAACCCAACAACCATTTGCAGAGCTCTCAAAATTAAACAGAGGCTTTGGTTTATTTTTAAAATGTAATTTTGGGTATGTCTCTACTCTTCTTATGAATTCCCATTAAGAGATTCTTTCTATTGAGTATTAGATATATTTAAGGGAGAAGCCAGGTTATGGAGTTCCTGAAAAGAAGGCATTAACATTCTCTGCATCCATTTATTTGTTACCTGTGCACACACTCTAGAGCACATACCTTGAATTGAGCCTCTGGTGGCCCAGTGATAATCACCATCCTTACTTTAGCATCTGGTGCTTCAGCTGGAGCGATCTGTAACAGGCCCATTAAAAAAAGGGTTATGACACTTTCAGGTACCACTGATAAAACTGTTGCACAAACTAGCCTGTCATTTGCACATGACTTACAGACTGACTTCTGGAAGGAAGTTTTAGAGAGGTAGTGAGTAGCGTAGATTCATTAGTTATGGCTCCTGCCACATACTGTGTACTTTCACATTAGGACCAGTGACATGTAATCTCTAGCTAATCCTCACTACATCCTGATGTGGTATTGCCTCTGCTCAACAAATAAGGAAACCAGACGCCGGAAAAGTTGAGTTACCCGGCTCACGATCACACAGCTGACAGAGCTGGAGGGAGAGCTGGGTCTGTCCCCACTGACATGTTCCTAATCATGACACCAGTGGTGCTCAAAGGGTGGTCCTTGGCCCACATGCATTAGAACCCCCAGCTTCCAGTATGTGTGCACAAAACTGCTGGGTTCACTAAATCTAAGACTACTAGTGAACTCCCCTAAAGCACACTCACTGGAATAACATACGGAATAGACAAACAGTAATTTGGCAGAAGAAAAGTAAACTCAGAGTCTTCTGTTTTGGCAGAGCATATGAAATCATACAAGCAGCCTGGGCTGGGGATATGCTGCATAGACTGCTGAAGGCAGAGAAACCAGCATTCCCCCAGAGCCACAGTAAGAAAGGGTTTTGGAATTGGCTGGTAGACGTTGTTTTAAAAGAAAAAAAAATTTATATTTGACAAAAAGAAAAAAGCTAGATGTTTGGGGCACAAGAAGCAATTCTTAACTATAGTAAATAATGAGAGTAGGAACCAAAAATAGTATAAAAGCCATCCAACTACCACTCAGTATGACACTGTCAATTACTTAGAGTTTAGTAGACCCTTCCCCACACGTTTACAATCAAAAGAATGTTTTTACTTTTAATAGTCATGCTTTCTCCCTCTCTCAAAATAAAGCTAACATTTCTGTTACCTAGATCCAAATTGATACTATTCCTGCTTTACACTAGGCACTAATTTTGAGTCTATTAAATAAGCAAATAATTACTTCTTTTCAGACCACGATTTTTGAATTATTCACAGGAAACCTGTAGAAAGAAGGTATCATTCTTAATCTTTCTGACTATAGTTTTCTTTTTTAAAAAGGACCTTTGTCAGGAGGAGGGTAATAGCTCAGTAGTAGAGCACATGCTTAGTATGCACAAGATCCTGGGTTCAATCCCCAGTATCTGCATTTAAAAAAAAAAAAAACCTTTGTCAATCCTAGTGATAGAGGGCTGGTGCCAAGAGCACTGGTACACTGAGGTGTAGGAGCACAAATTGCTACAGTTACTCAAAAGCCTGAAAAGAGCACATGCCCTTTTGACTCACCAGATCTACTTCTGTAGATTTATGTTAAAGAATAAGGTTGTATGTAACAATCTGGCCAAAAGAACTTTGTCCCTCACTGCAGTTTCTGTGCAGGATAAATTAGGAACAACCTTAATGTCCAGTAAGTGAACCCAGATAATTATGGTTTGGTGATACCAGATATGCCTATTAAAGTAAGTATATGTATGTGGAAATCTGCATTATGGAAATCTAGCAAACTGTTCAGAGTGGTGATGAATCTTATCTCTCAAATTATGCATGTTCCAGACTTTTTGGAAACAAAAATATTTTAAAAGCTCATTATAAACCCTCCATGAAAGCCAGAAAGAAAAAGAGCCAAACTTCTAAATAACCAACTCTTCTTGTTCATGGAATGTTCACTGCAGTTTTTCCCAAAATAATCTGCTAGGTTCTTTTTGCATGTGTGATTTTTTTTTTTTAAGATTTATTTCACTTATGAATCAGGAAACTAGAAGGACAGTAAAGTTAGCTTACCACTTGGTCTTTACCACCTCTTTTCTTTTATCCATTTATTTGTTCTGCATATTCTGTTCACATATTTTATCATTTGCTACAACAGCATGTAAAAGCTATTTCTGTGTGTTTTGCTTTTTTTTAATTTACTTGTGTTACATTACATACAGTGAAACTCACTCTTTCAGTAACAAATGCAGAGTTGCAAACACCACCACAAACTAAAAAGTTTCCATCACTCAAAATTTCCTCATGCTGCCTCTTTGTTTTCAACCCCTCCTCCACCTCCTAGTAACCACTGTTTTTTTCCTCCATTTCCATAATTTTGTTTTTTCCAGAATTTTCATTTAATTAGGGTCATATAGTAAGTGGCCTTATTAGTCTTTCTTTCTCAACCTAACACATGCAGTTCATCCAAGCTGTTGTACGTATCAATGGTTTGTTCCTTTTTATTGCTAAGTAGTATTTATTGTATAGATTGGCCACAGTTTATGCATTTGCCAGTTAATGAACATTTGCTTCTTCCCATTTTGGGTCACTTATAAATAAAGATGATATAAACATTTGAGTGCAGTTTTTTTTGTGTACTATATTCATTTAAATACAATTTTTATAAACTTTACAAAACAAAACCAAAATAAAACCCCCAAAAGACTGATGTTTTCTTGAAGGAAGCCTCGCCCAGAGAAGATGAGCTAGAAGGAATATACGTCCAAGGACCTGGGGGCAGAACCACCATGCCTGCGCCGGACTGCTCGTCTCCAGATTGCCTTTTCTGGAGAAAGAATTTAACTTACCTTGTTTAAGCTACTGTTAGTCAGGGTTTTCTGTCACACCCTTATGTAACCCAGGGATAGACTGCCACATTCAGTTCAGATTACAAAGTGGCAGAAGACACATGTCTCTGAAATTTGCTGTATGTAAAGAACACGGAGAGCCACAGCTGGCAGAACAGTACCTTAATAGACGCTCCTGCAAAGCGAGAAAGCTGTTTGATGTGCTGCCCCTGCTTGCCAATAATGGCCCCGACGGAGAGTGCTGGGATAAACAGGTGAACAGTCTCTGTTTCTGATTGCTGCTGGAAAAGAAATACAGGACGTACGTGCTTATTTGATACAAATCAGGCTGTGTTGCTGGCACAGGGATGGGGCATTCTCATACTGTAGGGATATTAGGATAGTTTTAGGAAGAACCACCGCAGTACGTTGACGTGAGTTTATCTAACAGGTCGAGAAGATCTCATATTCATTCTGAAAGCATTAGCATTTAAAATGTCACTACACAATTCTCTTAAAGTTTAGAATGTCATCCAAGTTATAGACTTAAAAGCTATGTAAATGTTATAAGGTTTAAACATATCAGGGACAAGAGTGTGCTTAAAATTAAGCAAGATTCCCCTAGCAGTACATACTACATCCAAGACATTCTTGACAAGTAAATGAAGAACCTTACCAATACCATTCAGTACTACCCAAGCACACGACAGGGTTAGAAGAAAACTAATTGACTTTAGTGGTAAAATGCTGTCCTTCATCTTCCCGCCTCAAGCCAGCTGTGTCCTTCCTGAGTCTCCCTTCAAATAGTCATTCTTGAAGCGCTAAAGGATACACTCACTCAAGAGAACAGTTCAGTGACTGGGTTCCTAAAAAGGCCAAGTCAGGGTTCAGTAATGTTACCAGTGAGCTTAAGGATTCTAAATGCAGGAGCAGTGCACGTGTTTATGCAGTTAACAGTTTGTTTACTTTCTGCCAGTAAGAAAAATATGCTTCCAAGGATAATTAAGAAATTCACTCTAAGAAAATATTTTAAAGTATTTTTATTTTTTAAGACTTTTTAGAGCAGTTTTAGGTTCACCACAAAACTGAGACTGTAGAGATTTCCCATATATACTAAGAAATATTTTAAGATGACCCACAACTGAATAAACCAAAGTAAAATAATACGCATTTGCTTAAAAAATTTATACTCACAAAAATTTCTAAAGATGTTAGAAAGATATTTTGCAATAAAAAATGTACACTTTAGATAAACTGCTTGATAAAAAACACTTCACAGAATTCTCTTGAAACTTCTTATATTCCTGGATACTCTTAAGTTCCGTTCGCAAGTACTCAAGTTACATCAGTACCCTAACATGTACACAGACGGCCATAAAACAGCTGCTGTCGAATTTTTGGATTTTTTAACCAAAACTCTCCCCAAATTCTTAAAAAGTCTCTAAGACATTCTAGTAGTTTTGCTTTCAAGGATCTCAAGAACTAGGGAAATCCTTAGAATTTGATCATTTTCAGTGGTTTCTGAAAATCTTGGTCAAAGAAAACAGCAGCACTGGGCCCATTCATTTTCACCAGATGTGGCAAATTTTGTGCCACTTAATGTTGGTCCAGCAAACAACATCGCCGCTCTTACCACGCAAAAATCACTAGTGGCAGTAACAGCTCCATCTTCTCCCTGGAAGCCCAGTGTGGAGGCAGAAAACAAGAGGACTAAGCAGCACCGTCTGGCAGGAGCCCGCGAACAGAGGGACCCCTGTTCCACTTCTTGTCCCTGAGCACAGACTCGCTGGAGGCTGCTCCACAGGACATGGTGTACTCTCACTGTTCGGCAGGAAATTTTTTTTTTTTAAGTTTTTAGTTCCCTTCCTCTGAAGCAAAGTTATTTTTAAAGAGTAAGTTAATAAACAGACACTCTCCAGAGGTAACAAAAGGCTGAATTGGTTCTTTAATTAAAAGGAAAGCCTTTTGCCAATTTATCAATTAAAAAATGGAACTGAGAAAAAGGAAATGATACCAGACAAGATAAAAAATAAGATACAACCATGTCAATACTAATGAAAATGTCAAAAACTTTTAAATTACCAAAATCAATTAGAAAAGCTTAAACTGTTAACTCTACAATCAAGTAACTACCTAAAACTATTTGGGCTTGGCATTTTAATTGATTTTTTCCAAGCCAAACAATCAGGAAGAATGACAAAAATCCCAATGAAAGGGAAGACATGAGAGACTAGAAAAGGACAGGCAGACATGCTTCACAGAGAAAAGTACATTAAGTAAGAAAATGAATAAATGGGACCATACTACCAATTACATGTTCTAATTAGCTTTTTTACCTTAACAACACACCTTGGGTGTTTTCCCGTGTCGTTCACACGTCCCTGCCTCATTCTACGGAGTTACTCCTTCAGAGACACCACAGCTGACACGTTTTCATCCCTGTTCTGCGGTGCAGTCAGATCTTTGTACAAAAAAAGTTGTGTCCTTGTACAAATATCTCTAGTTCATAAATTCTTAGAAGTAGAACCAGGGCCTAAACATTTTTAAAACTCAAAAATGTTATCAAATTACACAAAAAGGTTCCCACTCAGCCCACACAGAATGGTGGAATTCCAGTTAAGGCATACATTCGTGGAACATTTTAAAGCCACCTTTGTGTTTTTTAAGTAGTCAGAGATGGGTAAAAAGCATGCTGAGCTAAAAAGTCAGGTTTAAGAGGAAGAGAACTACGATTGGGGGCAAGTGTCTATAGCAATCCTGTGTGATAAAGCTTTGTGAGTTCCTCTGTGTGAGGTGCTGGGCACTTACAACTCACAACTGATCCAACTGACAGAAACTAACAACATTCCCATTTTAAAGATGAGAAAACTGAACCAGAGATTAAATCACTTGCATAAGGTCATACACTGACTGATGTTGGAGCCAAGATTCAAACCTGGATTTCCCTATCTCCTAAAATATGTTCACACACACAAAGTATATACCCCACTTCCAAGGGGTATGGATGTGCTTTAAAATATCCATAGAGCTGCAGAAGTGACTCTAAAGAAAAATGCCAAATAGGACTCTCAAGGAGGTGCTGCCTTCCCTGGTTGTATCATTCTTCTATCTGTTTTGAAATGACTTCCTATGAGTCAAAAAAATGTGTTATGTGTAGGTGGCAAAAGCTTAAGCTTTTGATCATTAATGTGCTAAAAGGGGCATTAGAGACAGGCCATTAAATTTTTTCTTGATTTTGCAAGAATAGGGGTAACTGCAGATTAAGAATGACGTAGAGAGGGGCAGAAGGTACAAACTTTCAGTTACAAGATAAGTAAGTCCTGGGGATGCAATGTACAGCATGGTGACTACAGTTCACACTCTAGTGCATATCTTAAAGTTGCTAAGAGTAGATCTTACAAGTTCTCATTACAAGAAAAACACTTCTGTAACTCTGTGTGGTGACGGATGTTAATAACTAGACTTACTGTGGTAATCATTTTGCAGTATATACAGATATTGAATCATTATGTTGTACACCTGAAAATTATGTCAATTATAACTCAATTTAAAATTTTACCCCCAAAAAGATTACTTTAATTGAATTACCAACATATATACGTATATATGAAACTTTACTTGAACAAGGAACAGAAAGAGGTTTGTTGTCTCATCTGCACACACCCATCCTATGCATGTGTAAGATGCTTTGTAACTGAAACTTAAGCGTTTCAATGTTTGTTTCTACTATGAGAATAGAATAACTACATCACAGAGTTGTCCAAAACAAACCCCACAATCTTTATCTTCCCCTTACTATTATTTTGCTATATCTAAGAATGCTATTTTAAAGAGCTTTTAAAAAGTGTGGTTTCCAATTTTTCACTAGTTTATGTAACACTGCAATCAAATCTTTAAACATAAATCTTGTACCCTCAGACTTATAAGATTTTATGTAATGAAAATGCTGGATCAGAGCATGAACGTTTAAAATTGTTATTTCCAAATTCTCATGCTAATAAATTTATTGTACAGTCAATAAATGTGTTAAAGACAGGGGGAAATCATTTTGGTTCGAAACATACCCTTCACTTAAAAAAACAAAGCAATGTGGGATTCTAGACCCCGTGCCTCATTTTCTACAAATAAAAATACCTGAACCCTGCTCTTCTGAGTCTCTTTCCTTTATTTGTAACCCACCACCATGCACTTCCTTGCCTCCTATACAACTTAGCCTAAAATTCAACTCCAGAAAATATTCTTGACAAAAACCATTGGATTTTTCTCTGATCATTAGATTCTGTTTCATTACCATCTGTATAGACGTACATACTATATGCTTTACAACTTGGTATCTCTTTGGTATTTCCTATGTTTCCCAGAGCGTCGTAACACACTGTAGGTCTTAATACAGTTGTCAGCCTGAGGAGTCTCCCCCGTGGCTCTGTAAGCCTCAGTACACACACACCAGAAGGGGCTTTGCCTTCCCACTGAACTCCTGACCGTGGAGATCTGTCAGAGGTGCCTGTCCTGCACAGCTTACCCAAGTCAACCTTTGTTGTTATGCATCAGGGAAGAACACCACAACAAAATAATTTCATTCTTCAGTACTTCTCAGTCATAAGAACAGTGCTTCTTTCTGGAAAGCCCCGTACCTCACAGCCTGCCAGGGTCTTATGCACTTACCATATACCATTTATTCCAGAGGGACACTTTAAAGCCTTTCTTATTTTAATAGCTGCACAGACTAAGTGAATTAATGCTGACAGTGACCATAAACTGTGCTCAACGTTAGTATCCATTTATTTTGTCATTCTGGTTCTTCTATTAAAACCGTTAGGTTAATCTTAACCAGGTTTTTTGTAAAGATAGGATCTAAATATTTTATCTAACTGAGAACATCCATATAACATTCTTCTGAATAATATATATATATTTTTTTAAAGCAGTGGCAGGAGGAGGTCTGGTGGGGATAAAGACTTTCCTAATGATCAGACTAAATCTAATGTGTAACTTGCCCAGATCTGCCCCATTGTACTTTGCCATGACTGTATAATTATTTGCTTTCTGGGCCTTGTTCCAGAAAGATTTTATGCTGCTTACAAAATACACAAAATTTAGAAAGGTAAGACAAAGGAAGTGAAGAAATAAGAACATAGGGACCTCAACAGATAAGATAAAATCAGAAATGCTGTTACCATACAAATTTGGCTCTAAGCTTTCTAGCTGCTAATTAAAGAAAAAAATGAATTAGTTGCATGATTTACCATGTCCATAAGAGAAAAACTACTTGTTCACTTAGTAAAAACTACTTTTGCAGAGACTGACCCCAGAGAGCAACTTCTGAATATCCTCAGAGGCCTAATGTAACAGTTGTCATCCTTAGAGCAGAGGTCCTGGAGCACGTGTCTTAGCCTGGAAGATACTGAAGGCCAATGCTATGAGAAAAGCTGATGGGCAGAAACTGTTACAGCCTCAAAAACTGAACAAAAGCAAAATTATTTTTCTGACACAGTGATGAAAGGCTACAGATGGTTTTTTTTCCCCATTGATTTTTGGGAGGTGGGGGTGGGTAGGAGGTAACAAATCCAATAGGCAGATTAAGAATACATTTAAAAGTTGTATAGAGCTTTGGAAAAGGAATGGTGATCAGGAGAGAAAGGCTAAATGGACCAAAATATAATAGAAAGAAAGGGCAAAGACATGAAGAATCAGTATGCAGACAAGTGTGCTAACTTGGGATGAAAACAGGAGCCCCAGAAATCTAAGGGCAGTGTTAGAAGCAAACCAAGCACACAAGGAGTGGGCCTAGACTGGTGGGCAGTGCTGTGTGCTCTTGGCAGTAGCCCCTCATGAAAAGCCGACTCATCAGATGTCTTGAAGCCTGATGAAGATGCTTCTGAACACCCACCCAGTTCCCTTTGTTCCAGTTCCACGTCCAGCAAGCCTATCCCTGGCCATAAATTAGTTTTCAAGGAAAATTTCCTCTGGGAATATAAGTCATTTCACATAAACATCCTGTCTACTTGACAATCATTAAACTGGCCTGTTCTTATATGGGATTCTGTACAGTGAGCCATGTTTCTAGGATTGGGATGGACACCCAGATAAGCAGATAATTTTTACTTATAAAACTAAGAAGCCAGAACAATGGGCTATGATAAACCTCTTTCACCTATGAATTTAAGTCTCTGAAATGAGCTTGAAAAAACTCAACTCTTTCTCCACACGCATGCTTTGCATTTAAGTTAACGTTCAGCTGTGTTATCCTGAACCCTTCTTCCTAAACCTTCAGAGGTGAAGGATATTCAGGACACAAGCTGCTTCCCAATGGCTTTCTGCCAGATGCCTATCGGCAAAACTTCCTTTGGCCTTCTTGGCAAGCCCTATGCTATAGCTTGAAATAACAGAAGAACAAAGCTGCTCAACTGAGAGTTTGCATAACTAGCGAAGCCTGCCAATGAGTAATTCCTAATCGTCTATGATGAGGAGATACAAGAATGAGCAAACAGTAAGGTTAAGTGTATTTACTTTGTGGGGAACAGAATCTAAGACATCACAAAGGCATGGAAACACGCATGCCAGCCAATGAGCCCAGCCTCCGGGAACCTGGAAGAATGCCAATGTCTCCCTTTGCCTTATAAAACAGATACTCCTGGCGTTTTTTGTTTTGTTTGTTTTCTTTTGTTTTAATGGATTTTGGTCTGGAACTGAAATTGAGTGTACTCAACTTCATGACCTGAACAGAATGCTGAAGTCTTTAAAAAAAAAAAAGAAAGGCAAAAAAGTTTCTCCCCAATAACTAGGTAGCTAAGGCCTCTTAGAGATAATAAATGTATTCAATGAGTTACTTACTTTGAAACTGTTTACTGACAAAAGAAGTGCACCCCCAGTAAGAAATTCCAAGGAGCAGGACTAAGAGACCCCATCAGAGCCATCTGATCTAACAAATCAAAATATTTTGTTTCTTAAAGAGCACCTCAAACTAGGTAAGACCTATGAATGTGTTCACCTTTCTCGCCTCTTCCATAAGCAGAAAGCTAGCAATTTTCAGATTACACTGTTCTGGAGACTTTTGTGCAGCCTCCAAAGACGCTATCAAAATGATGAAGACAACGGCTCTAAGGCTAACTTCTGCCAACCCAGACGCAGGCTGCCAAGAGCGCCCAGCTACGGGTGCCGTCGTGTGCTATGCCAGCTCCAGCTCCTGCTCTGCTCGCTAGCTGCCAATTGCCTCTTCCCTACTGTTCAAGCATTTCTGAAAGGAGCATTTCCTGTCATTTATAAACTCAAAGTTTGCCAATTAAGTACTGCATGAGCCAGCTGCTAGGCAGGAACTAGAGACTTTTTGTCTGTTGGAAGAACCGACTCTGGCTCTATTGGAAAAATCAACCTGGCAGGTTCCAGGAAGAAGGGTATGATTTAGGGGGAGGGAATGCAACAGAGGCAAGGGATTTATCCCAAGACAAGATGCATCAATTCTACTTTCATGTTACAAAGCAGAAGAGGGAAAACATAAGTAGAAAAATGAAACAAGTCTAAAAGAGGAAGCAGTACATAAAAATAGAGTCAGAGTCTTTGAACCACTTAGTCATCCAAACCTACTCCTTGCCAGGCAGTTTACATTTCAAGTAAAAGCAGATTCACTGCTCACCTAACAGGGCATCAGCGATAGACTATCTTAGTATCGGACTTCTCCGTGGGAGCTTCTGTGGAACAGTAAGCTTCTCAGCAGCAGCAGCAGATGCAGTGCAGGAGCATCGTCAAGTGTTGAGAGCAAACGCCTGCCTGCCTTTAATTCTCTACCCCAGTTTTTAGACACAGGCACACCTCAGAGACATTGCAAGTTCGGTTCCAGACCACAGCATTAAACCATGTATCACAACAAAGTAAGTCACGTGAATTTTTTTGTTTCCCAGTGCATATGTTATGTTTATACTATACTGTAGTCTTTAAGGGTGCAATAGCATTATGTCTGAAAAACAGGTACATACCTAATCAAAAATAATGCTGTTGGAAAACTGGCCCCTATAGATTTGCTCAGTGCAGGGTGCTGCAAACTAATTTTTTAAAAAAACAAAAATAAAAAACAAAATATCTACAAGTGCAATAAAAGGAAGCACAGTGAAATGAAGTATGACTAACTGTAACTGAACACCTACAATACTCGGTTCTTCAGCAGGAAAAGTGAAGCCAAAGGGAATAAAGGAAATTGTTAGTAAAGCTTTGGTAAATTTAATTACTGCCTTTAAAAAAATAATAGTTGGTTTATCTGAATTTCAAAAAGTTGTGACCACTTAATAGTATTAGTGATATGGATTTAGAAAAAGAACAAAGTCCAAAAATAGATAATGAAGGCAAAGCTATTCCAACTTAGAAATCCACCCCCTCCCCCAGCCCCCTGCAAGTTATGTACTGAAATAAAACATGCTGAAGAGTTGTTTCCTGAAACATTAAACTGGAAAATTACCTGACAGCCATTTGGAAGTAAAATTTACTTTAACTGGTATCCAGAGACACAATACAATTCTCTGAAAACTGTGTTTTCCCTTTATTTAGATGAAAATAATCTGGAGGAGTGGAATTTTCTCCTCTAGAATTCATTCATTTTTCTTTGTTTTGTTTTGGAGGACTTAATAGCTTACCTCCTCCCTCCCAGGCTCCTCCCACCCAGAGATTCCTCTGACAGGTAATATTGCTAAATTCAGTAGGGCAGAGTCAAATAGCTGTCCCCAATATCTCTTTATCCATTCCATTACAGACTGCTTCCCAGCTTCTCTTGCTGGGACATGACCAGGTGTTATGTTCTGGCAAACACAACACCAGCAGAAGTGTGAAAAGCTGTCCTCAGGCAGTATCCTTATATGAAGTGGCTGCTAATGTTTGATTCTTCATCCTTCCTGCTGGCTGGAAACAGACCCAATGGCTGGAGCATGAGCAGTCATCGTGGGCCAGGAGACGGCATGCTAAGCCAGGAGGAGCACTAGTCCTAGATGACAGGGCAGGACTACTACCAGCCTTGGACTGTCTACCCTTCAACTCTTTTCATGAAAATGGAAAACTCATTTAAACTTTTTTTTTTAAACTGTAACACACAGCCAGAGCTAATCCTGACACAGATAACATGCCAAAATATATTTAGAAGCATGAAAACTGGCATATGGCAGCACCCCACAGACGCTTTTGGCCTGATATTTACCTATGGGTTTAAATGACAGGTGGTCTGAAGAAAAAGGGGTGAGTTTTTTCACCACACTTTAGCACTGAACAAGCTAGAAAAAGGGACATAACGTGAGTGGTGGATATTTACGGTTATCCCAAATATTGTCTCCTATGCAACAGCTTTGACAGAAGATTTTTTTAAAACAATATTTTAGTCCCCACAGAACAGTAAACGTTACTTGCAGAACAGTAGTTCTTGACAATGAATGGGTAACAAAAAGCTCCCGATCACCTTACAAAACCACAAGTTTCTGAGCTTTCAAATGCTCCCACTGAGATTCTGATTCATTAAAGCACAAAATAGAGAAAACTGTACATTATAGAAAATTGCCAACTAATAAATGTAATGGAAGACATAAAATATATGATTTGAGCAAATGTCAGCAATTTGGATATTAAGCTCAGGGTAAAAGACTGTTGGGAACAAGATACACAGTCTCGAAGTACCGCTCATTACTTTTCCTTGACCACAAAAAGGACAGGTATCTTTACAATCAAGAACTCAGACATTGCCTTTATATGATCAAGCTTAACGTGACCAATAATGAGGCACACTGACATCAACTTGCTTCCCAATGTGACACACTGAGAAGGTATTCCTGCCCCCCAAAAAAGGTATGACCTGAGCCTAATCGTGTGCAGGCAGTCGGTCAAATCCAAATAAAGGTACATTCTACAAAGCCCCTAACCAGGGTTTTTCAATGCCACATAGAAGAAAACAAAGGGGTTGGGGAGATGGAGCGTGGGTAAAGATAAAAAAGGAGACTAAAGAGACATCCCAGCTAAGTGAACTGTGTGACTCCTGACTGGATTCTTGACTGAAAACACACAGCTACATGGAACATTATTGGGCTAACTAAGGAAACTGAAATATGGACAGCATATTAAGTAACAGTGTTATGCCAAATTTCCTAAAAGTTTTGACAATGTTGTAGCTAACATCAAGGTAAATGTTCTTGAGGAGAACAGTTCAAAATAGTACAATGCATCCATTAATAATCACTTCTAATTACAAAGTTTATAAAAATACCAAACACCCAAGAGAGGATTACAAACCTATGTATTTGTAAAAGGAAAAGGCAACTGTGAGCACTTATTTTTAAAGCTCACAACAGCAAAGATTTTTCCCATTTTGGATAAAAGATGGATTACAAAAACATGTCTCCTTTCCACTTTTAAATTCGATGGATAATTCCTGACACATTCTTTGAGATCTAAGACCAATAGATGGATTTAGTCGTAGGTCTAAGTCTACAGAGAAATCACAAGAACACACTCATCTTTACCAAACGCACACAATATATCCACAATTTCAGCCATCCCAGCTAGACAGATGACAGACTTGCCTCATTTCTTAGCATTTAGTGTTTCAAGTGGAATCACCTATACCAGTTCAGGGAACTGTCCGGCTGTGATGTTGGGGATTCTGCTACATCACTACCTAGAATACATGTAGAGTAAAATATGCCCACTGGAATTCTGCAAAGAACATGGATTTCTAAGAATGTCCACATTTTATCCTTTTAAGAATGAGAATTTCCTTTTCCTGCCCTTGAAGCCACCAGGCAGGCCGTTCGGGGTTCCGGGCTCTGCCATCTTGCAGTGCTTCCCCCTTTGCCACTGGCAGCTCCTGAATCTTCCGTTCCCACTGGCTACTTCCAGTTGCACCTACTGTGTTTAGTTTAAAATTTCAAAAGAAGCAAGACCACCTTATTCCAGTGAGATCACTCTCATTACATTTATTCTTGGCTCACTAATTAAAGATCACTGATCTCCTTCTCCCAGGTCTTAAAATAAAACAGAACAGCTACTTGTTTAAGTCATTCAGACATTTAAGACGGTAAAAGTGCTTTGGAAATATATTTTTAATATGATATCACTTCTCTTAAAACAATCCTAATTTTTCCAACACAATAAATAAACTATTCTATAGAACCGTATCATTAAATTAAAAAATTGGTGAGGGGCACGGTGTATAGCTCAGTGGTAGAGCACATACCTAGCATGCACAAGGTCCTGGGTTCAATCCCCAGTACCTCCACTAAACATAAGTAAGTAAGTAAATAAACAAATAAACAAGTAAATAAAACCTAATTACCTCCCTCCCCTGAAAGAAATAACAATAATTTAAGAGAAGAGTTGTTCAATTTAAACTGGGAAAGTGACGAGTAGAGAGACTAAGGGGCTTGCCCAAGGAGTAAGCTAGAGCTGCTTGCAAGCAGAAATGTAGGTTAGATAAGAGCTTCTATAGCACAGAATTACTTTAAATAATCAGCTCCTCGTGGTTTTTTTTAATCAACATCATTTTACACTGAAGTGTCAGGGAAATATCTGCTCTAAACTCAATCATAAGACAAATGCATCTATTTGTAATAAAGAAATTAGCAGGCATCTTAGAGGTTAAGCCCATACACTCTCTTTAGGCTCACTTGTACCCTCTTTTTCTTATCAGACTCTATAAAAACTAGAAATGTTGGACCTGAAGGAAGAGTCCTTACAGATAATTCATCCAGCTCAGCTTCTTCACCGTGCAGGTGAGAAAACAAGCCTGGAGGGAAGTGGAGACCGACCACATCGATACCAACAGAGCTGGCCTGACCAGGGTTCTCCCAGCAGGGTGCTTTGTCTTCCCACCAGTTCCCTTTAACACCAGGGTACAAACATGGCAGCCACTTCACTTCACCTTGAGCCCTGGTACAAAGCTTCAGCAAACGCATCATCAAACTATTCACACTTGGTATGAAATTTTGATGCCGATCCTTGGACTAAAGGGCTTTGTTTCTAGGCCCAGACAGGTTCAAAGTGGCAGATGAGCTGCAGTTGGCAAATGATGCCAACAGTAAAGACAGAAACACACACACACACTGCAAGAAGATGACAAAAGCTAAGCACACCTAAGAGAGGCAAAGGCAAGTCTCATTCTAAAAGGGACAGGATGAACAATCAGCAACCTGTGTTCCCTGGAGGATACAGTGGCATTTTATTCTACATGTACTCTAGGCAGTGGTATAATGGAATCCCTCATCTCCTCCCCCTGGACATTTCTCTAATTTGGAGTAGGAGGTACCACTCAACACTTTATTTGGTAAGATCAGATCCAAATAGGAGGAGAAAGATGTAAAATCAAATTCATTGAGGAAGATCCTAGAATGCTAATTATTACACATGATTAACAATGATAATTGGAGGTAGACAATGCAAATGAATTGTGAACTTCTTTCCAAAACCAGTATTGCACAGGGGGAGGGTGTAGCTCAAGTGGTAGAGCACATGCTTAGCATGCATGAGGTCCTAGGTTCAATCCCCAGTACCTCCTGTAAAAAATAAATAAGTAAACTTAACTAGCCCCCACCCCCACCCCCAAACACTATTATACATGTTGTCTGCTCTGCTGCATTTATTTTCATACTATCACCGGCCTCCTATTTCTGACTCAGGAACAATTCTATTCTTAAAAAGCAAATATAAAAATAAGGATTATTTCTTAATAATCAACCTATTTAAAAACAAACAAATAAAAGCTGTTTAACGTTTGCATACAAACACACACGCACAGCAGATCTGTGGGCACGACTGTCTGAGCTCACTGTTTACTAAGTACAAACATTCAAACTGGAAAGCATGTCTGGTCTTTACTGACCTTTCAAAGCAGTAAACTTTCAGGTGAAGTTCAAGATGAAGGAAGCCTTTCAAAAATTTTTTCCTTCAACACTTAAAAATAATAACCCTTCCTCAGAGTCTACAACTTCTCTTTTTATATTTGAAAATACATGCTACCTACCACCCAAAAACTTCAAAAGAAGTAACTCAAATGTCTACAAAGATAAAAAGATTCCATTGACAAGAACTGGAAAGCACGTACTGGCGTCAAACTGATGAGCGATCACACAGGGACCAGGTTTTACATTACGACTTCCCCCAGTTTGCAACTAATGTCACACTACTTGAGGGCAGTAAGGTCAGACTGTGTCCCTCTGACTTCATCCCACTCAACCATCAAGAAGGCCAAGGCACACTCTCTTACCTCAAACTGCGGGTAAGGAGGAGTCATAGCTGAAGGGGGCCCTGAGGTGGGAGGTGGCATCCCTGAAGTGGGTGGGAACAGACCCAAGGCATTCAGATTCAATCCAGGAATTAAATGTGCTTGAAGCTGCAATGGTAAAAAGGTCCCTTCATTTTACAATTAAAAGGTAAGTGTCAGTGAGCATTTATAAGTGATAATATTAAGACTGTGACCTCTTGTCTAGTAAAGAAAAAAGATCATTTTATGACTCAAATTTTAGAACAAAGCAGACATCCATGTATAATTACATAGGTTTGAGTACATAGGCTATGTCTGGTTTATATTTCTTGATATTTTAAAATCCACGACTGTTTGCCTCCTCTTTGATCTGAAGCCACACTAGGCTTCTCAAAGCAAGGAACATAACACTTTCTTTCCTTTATGACCGGCTCCCAGCGCCTAGACACGCATGTACTCTGTACACTCTGGGTGCACAGTAAATACAGACTGAAAACCTTGCATTAACTGAGGAAGCAAGCAAACGAGATCTGTTCATTGAAAAACAAACCAGAAACACAGACACATCTATTAAGAGAGCTTTACTTCATGGAAAAATTTTGGCAGTCCTGAGGCTGAGTCAAGCCCTTTGGAAATCAGGTCCCAGCCGCATGAAACTACTACAACTAAACCTTTCTTTGGAATGGATCCAGGAGCCAGAAATGGGACTTTGTTTTGGTTTCATTCTATCAGGGTTGAGGAAGGTGGAGATTAGAGAACTGAGACGTGCACATACTTGAGACTCTTTCAAAGGCACACGGGGTCGGGTGCACTCCCGAGTGACCGAAACGACTGAATGGCAGTGGTAACGTGGAGGCAGGCAGGAGGCAGGCAGGCGTGGAGGGGTAAACCAATGGGCACTCTAGGCTCTTCCAACAAAGGTAGCATCATTTTCACATTTCCCTTCTCCTAAGTGTAATGTTTCAGATGACAGGCCCAGTTGAGGCTTTTTTCCCCCAATCATTTACTTGAAAATTCAAGAGGGACTTTTGAAATGCTCCATTTTCAGCACCATCCCATCCACTAAGGAATGTCAGCAATTCACTTTAATCGCCTTCACTGCATTACACAGGTGGGTTTGTCATTTGAAATTCTTCTACCGCCAAGGTTTATGAGTAACCAAGTAAGTTTTAAGTTTATATTCCTAACAGTAGCTTTCATGTGCACTGTATCTATCATAATCCTAATAAGCATACAATGTAGGCAGTAGCCCCATTTTATCGATAAGGAAACAATGCTCGGTGAGACCATGTAAGTTGTCCCAGAGGACAGAGCTATGGCTAATGAATGGTTGAGCTGGGATTCAAACCCAGTTCACATTCCTCTAAAGCCTACATGCCTAATAATCTCCTTCAAATTAACATCGCATGGAAGATACTAACCTTTTAAAGGCAGGTAGGTACTAGCCTTACCTCACAGATAAGCAAGCTAAGGCTCAAAGTTGGCTAAAATCACAGAGATAACCAAGCATAACGTCAAAGCCTGTGACTTCCGAACTTTTCCAGGGCACAGTGGTGCTAAAAATCAGTTAGAAACTACATCTAACAATGATGCCACTAAAAGAATCAACGTTAATGCAACTGAAAACATCTTTTAACTGTTCATCAAAATAAAGACACTTCCTTCATATTAAAACTAACATTCATGGAAGCAATATCATTTTCGTAAGACTCCCTGATTTTCTTCATTATCTCTTCCTCAGCTTTGGCACACGTTTCCACATTGCCTTTGACTGTAATGGTGCGCTCCGGATTGTACAGCGTCAGTTCCTGCAATCTGCAGAAGGAAACAGAGGGGGAAGAAAAAGACTGGAAATTATAGGAGGAAGAGAGTTAATAATAGTTCAGCCACAGATGGCAATCAAAACCCAAATGTGGAGGCTGGCAATACATAAAAGTGGGTGTTTAGGCATGATGAAAAATGAGTAAGCCCCCAAAGACATGAATCTAAGAACTGTAAAGCTACAAGAGAGAAGAAAATACTGCTCCCCTCCACCTTCTCAATAAAAATCACTGGGCGTACACAGTTCAATTAAGCCCATGTTTTAAACACAGGATACCTCTTGACCCCTTAAGGTGAACTATTTTCACAATTTAACAGTGAAATGAAAAGAAAATGATCAGGGGATCTACAGTTTTAGCAGAAACCAAGAACCAGATGTACATAACCGTTACGAAGTATGTTCCTCGTCTGCACTGACCAATTCTAGGCATAACTGGCATTCTCGTGCAATTGCCTTTTCTGGGTCACCAAGCAGGGAATAAGCACAGACATATTCCAAAAAGGAAAAGCAGAATTCATATGTCTAAACTTACTTCTTGCCAGTAACTTTAGAATTTATATCAAAGTAGGCTGGAGGAAATATAAATCTATTTTTGACTCAGTTTAAAAAATGGCCTCTTAATGACCTTTCAGACAACTAAAAAGTTAGAATGCAACAGCAATATTCAGGAAGCCCCTTGAAAATCAATTCTATTTCAATGAAAGAGAAGAAAAAGAAGATGCAGGGATATGAGAACCCTTTAATTGGAAAAAAGAAAGAAACCCCTTGCTTGACTCAGATCCTGCTGAAGCTTCAAAGTCCACTCAGATGACATCTGAGACCATCTAAGCCTGAGACAGTCAATAGCCTTGAAGGGAAAGCAATGAGAGATACTTACCTGGAAACAAGACTAAGTACACAGACTGAAAGGATACATGATATTGGGCCAGTTCTCCTTTATATTCCTAGGGGTAAAATTCTCACTGTCACTACCAGCTGTCTTAAGTTAAACTTGAACCAGATGAATGGGATCTTATTCTTTAATGTCTTCCTAAACTTGCTAAAAATAGAAACATCTACCCAATGAGGACTATTTGGCCAAGACTAAAGAAGTGTTTCTCATCTCCAGTGTCACCTCTCCTCTCCCCTGCCAAGCATTTTATATTACGCTTTTTAAAAGCTGCTTCCAGAACACCTTTTAAGATTTCTTTCTCTTAAAACCCTCCCATTTTCTGAGCATAACATTCAAGATAGGGTAGGACTGCTGGTTATTTTTACCACTTTGTGGTTTTTCCATCATTTACAACCAAGCAGGACTTTCCTACCTCCGTACCATCCCTTTCTTTGAAAGCTCCTTGCTACATGAGCATATTTTCCCCGTCTTTCCTACTATTCTTCATTAGTCCATCAAATCTCTTCCCACCTCAACTTTTTTGGGTACTCTGAATGAAACTAAGGAAAGCCACCCTCAGAAAAGAAAGGCCTTTCCACATCATTGCAGAGCACTTATGGACCCCAGGTGTGGTGGCCAGCCCCCAGGCTGACCCACTCCCCAGAGATGTGTAGCCCCTCCCACACTGAACAGAGCTGACTTGTGTGAACAAGAGTGAAATGGTACAGAGTGCGACCTCTGGGGCTACGTCCTAAAACACATTAGCACTTCCGTCTTGCTCTTTCCTAGAGCATCCACTCTGAAGGAAGAAAGTTGCCTAGTCCCGAAGACAGCCTGACAGCCGTGTGGAGAGGTCCACGAGGAGAGAGCTGAGCTTTGTCCAAGAGCCGGCACCAACTTGTCAGCAGCATCAAGAGACCCCGAACCAGAACCACTCAGTCAACCTGCTCCTGTGTTCCTGACCCACAGAAGCTGGTGAGCAATGTGCGCTCACCCTTGTCTTCAGCTGTCAGATGTTGGGATACTTTGTTACACAGCAATGGATAATACACTGTATTACGTATTTCAACTCTGGGAGTAAATGCCAGAAAATATGACCAAGGCTGCAGCTACAAAAAATGAATGTGAAGTATTTAGTGCTTCCTGCCTTTTGAGTCAGATAGCAGGCAGTGGACCGAGTTTGAGAAATGAAGTACAGTGGTACAGGCCAGCTCAGACAACTGTAAAATGCTTAATATATAACCTACAGCTTAGAAGTAGTGTTTGAAAATGTTCTAATTCAGAAGAAAGTAAGACGGCACTTACGGAGATATTGTGATTTTAGTGTCCGTGTCTTGCTCAATTTTTTTAAGGTTTCTTCCTTCCTTACCAATAAGACGTCCTACAAAGTTATTATGGGCTAAGATCTTCAAGGGAATCTCTTCTGTGCTGTAAAGAAAAAAAACACGGTCATGAAATCAGGGTAAGTAAACCTACCCTTGGGTAAAAAGACAATATTCATTCATTAAACATTTACTCCCTACCTACTACATAGGAAGCATTACGCTGGGTAGAGTTTAAAGCCTGTGACCATTAGCCTACATTCTAGCGATGCATGAATAGAGGGGGTGAAAAAACATTAACAAGTGTTTGGAGAGAAGTTAATTTTTAAAAGTTTTCTGTTCATCTCAGGAAGTATTTTCCAGTGATGGATTCTGTTAGCTCTTTGAAAACACCTTACTCAAATCTAGTACCAGTAAACAAGGTACAAATGCAAAACAGTATGATGTTAGAATATGTTTAAAACACCTAGAGACAGCATTCCCAATTTACATAAATAAACAGAAGGAACTCAACAGTGGTAACACTTTGGGGAAAGAATTTAAGAGCAGGAGGGAGGGGCAGGGGTTCACTTTCCTTTTGTACTTTCCTAAATTCTCAAGTCTTATACACATTACTGTTTAAAAAATGTCATTGGGGTTATCTGGACGGTGGCCTTTTCTTTACTTTTCTCTATATTAAAAAAAGAATTAATCTTACAAAACAGCAACTTATAACTAACAACTTATAACTAACTTATTTATACTGTATTTTAAATGCATATATCCAATGTGTGCTAAAGGTCCCTACAAATGAAGTGCTGGTGCCCCCATCCCCAGGAGTCTGTCTCTAGCACAGCACCGTGCTGAACACTGCAAGCAGCCCAGAGCCCAGCCTCTGCTCAGGGTTCCTGTGCAAAAAAAGATATTTGGAGTTTCAACCTTAAACACCCAAATAAGTCTCCAGTTTACCTTAGCACAAGATGAGGGGCTCCCCACCTTCATTCTCCCCGCTGCTGCAGGGTGGGGCTGGGCAGACAGAAGCGTGAAGGAGTGAGGATCTGGGGCTCCTGCTTTGGGTAAATCCCTTGGGCACTTCTTGGACCTTAGGTGGGCTTCCTGTGACCCCCCCCCCATCGCCTTCTTCTGCAGCTGGACTTTCCCCATTAACACCACCCACAACATATCCCAACATGGAACGAAAAGAAGTATTTAAGAGATTTATGCTTTACAACCAAGTCAACAGTCCCAACCCACTGTCACTCTTTGGGACAGCATTTCCCTTGGTTTGTTGGCAATTCCCAAGAATTGTGTCGCACAATTCCAACACAAGACAGCATAATATCAACCTCTTCAAGGTTAATCCTCTTTACTCACAATTTTATATCTTGAGCTTCTTTGTGCATGATCTCCAGGATAGACTTACAAGCCGCAGAGGTGCCCTCAGGGGTAGAGAGGATAGTAATCGACTTCTCAGCAGCGCCTGCATTCTCTTTACGATGGACATCAATTCTTACGGGGTGCAAAAAGGGGAGGAAACACGAGCTGTGAGCACGTATTCACGACAGAGCCTGTAATTACCAACTCTGAAGTCACAGGACTTCTGAGCAAAGAGTGGATGACTCACTTCCCTCAAGAGCATAAACTCTTGATAAGCTGTCACCATTGATGAGACAAATATTAGTTCCCGGAATTCTCCCCTCTCTTTCCCCAAGTAGGGGTATCTTTCATTCTGTGCAAGCTGCATGTGCTTAATTTTCCTTTTCGGTGCCACAGGTCAAACACTCACATCCGAGAGCCTGGGTTCAAACAAAAGGCCTTCTTCTGCTCTAAACCCAAGGGGAACTGGAACACATGCCAAGAGGACTGGGGTGGAATCCCACAGGCCAGGCTGAACGCCTGCCTCTACGCAGCACGTCCACCATTCGTCATATGTGGAGATTTCGTTCATCTGTTTCCTCCTGCAGGGCTCCTTCTATATTGCCTCCTTGATAAAGGCAAGTCCACAGCAGTGATAGGAACGGAAGCCAGAGAGATGGCAATTCTACGTCAAAGAAAAGCAAATGGCCAATAAACACAAAATGATGTTCAACCTCACTGGTAATTAAAACAAGATGTCATTTTCTTCTAGATCTGCCGATATTTTAATGGATGAAATTAAGTACTGGCAAGAGGGTGGGTAACTGGGCACACCCATACTCTCGGCGTGGAAGAGGGTGTAGAACAAACTGCCAGGACCTAGCAAGGCTAAGCCGCAGGTTATCTCTTGGCCCAAGAACTCTACTTCTCATAACATCTACAAACGGAGTCTCACGCATGGGCCAGCACTGGTCTTTCTCACCCTCGGCACTACTGACATTTTGGGTCAGATCAGTGCTTTGCTGTGGGGCTGTCCTGTGCACTGTAGGACGGTCAGCAGATCTCTGGGCTCTGCCCACGAGATGCCAGCAGCAACCCCCCTCCTCCAGTTATGACAACCCAAAATCACCTCCAGACATTGCCAAATGTCTGCTGGAGGAAAAGATCACCACTGGCTGAAAACCACTGAAGTGCAGGAATGTTCACTGTAGCACTACTCGTGCCAGAAAGAAAATTGGAATTATCTTTAAAATACCTATCAGGAAGAAATGGTTCAGCAACATTATATATTATACAGCTGTTCAAACGCATGTGGTAATAATATTACAGGTACCAATGTAGTAAGAGGTCCTTGATCTTCTGTGAAAAAACACAATGCATACCATGATACGATTTCTCTTTTAAAGCTACACATGTTAGTAGATACATGGAACCGGTCCCGTGAAGACACATCCCCGAATAAACAGTGGTCACCTCGGGGGTTAGATGAAGGGTAACTCTTTGTTTTTACAATGTGCATACTATACATTTTGGATTAGAGACAAAATAAGTCTTCTTTTTAAAAAGTACAAAAAAGAAAATCAACTATCCAAAAAAGTGTGTTCAGGGGAATTTAAGTATCTGTGCGTTCCTCTGGCCACTCAGACACTGGACAAGAGCTACGTAGCTCCTGGGCATGAGAATGACCACTTCATCATGCCAATAAAATGAAAGCTTGCATTTCTTTTTCCTAAATGTCTGACTGAAAACTGAAGATTTATCTCACAACTAAAACCTACCACTAAAAATAAGGGCAATGTAGAAATGAAACAACTAAGGGCTATCCAGAAATGACCAATAAAAAAGTATCTAAGTATCTGAGAGAGCAGCTTCCATCTCTTCCAGTCCCTGTTCAATTCCCCATCACGGTAAGTATCGCTTCTGTCCTAGTAGCAACATGTTCATCTCCCTCCTTCTGGTTTACTTCCACCTGCTCTGTGTTAAGGGTTACTAAACCCTGATCCTCCCAGAGAAGGAGATGCTGCTTTACAGATGAGGGTAGCCCTCTGCGGCCATTCCAGAAACAGAGGCTCTGATAATGACTAGCTTCAGTGGCAAGAGTTAATTAAATCCGCTAGCAGAGCTGCAGGTGAATCATCGGATACAACAAAAACTGCTTCCCTTCCCTTTCCCTCCTCCATCCTCCTGCTTAAATAAAACAAACAGTTCAATTTAAATCACAGAAGCTCTTTCCTCTGACAAGGAAATGAGTAGCTTTAAAAGGAACAACTCTCTCTGCCACGTGACAAGGAAGGGGAAACCATTAATAATTAGTTTCTGCAGGTAACAGTGGATCATGGGTAGCAAGAAGCCTTTAAATTTTACTATTAAAAGCAGGCAGATCTAAGATGAAAACTGACTGGGCTAGGGTTTAATTGTCTTCCCCACCCTCTACATGATCAAGTCAAGGCCACTGAGCTGCACCAAGGTCACCAGCACCCAGCACCTCCTGCTTCAAAGCAGGGAAGGCAGGACCAGACGCCACTCTCTGGGGGAGGGGCACACAGCCACCACTGGACAGCTCGTTTGGGTTCTGCCTGAGTAAGGAATCTGCTCGCTCAGCACAGGCATGGCACCTAAGATGAGTACAGATAACCTTCTAAACCTGTGGGAACAAACACAGAAGCAAGGTATACACAGCACCAGACTTGTACTTTCTGAGAAAGATTGCTGAATTCCTTGGATCACACAAAATAACTGTTCTTACTAAATTTAAAAAGCAAAATAATACACAGTTGTCTCTGTAGCTGGCCCAAGGCCACATCCCTACACTTCTGTGTAGAAGGACACAGAGAGGTGTGGACACAGCCTCGTCCCCCTACTCCACCCACAGCTCCTCAGGAAACCTGGCAGCAGCCGGCCCAGAGCTGTGCCTGGGGGCAATTTACACAACCAGGGTGGCAAGGGAGCTCATCACCAAGCTTCTTTGGGTCAAAATCTCCACATACAGCACAACGGGATGGTTTACAAAGCAAAACAATGAAGATATAATGCACTGTAGCTTCTAAACTGAGAAAGTACCTCAGATGTATGTTAAGAGCACTAAACATCATTCACCTGCAGTTATTTCAGTCACTTGACAAGTGTGAGAGCCTTCCACACACCAGGCAATGTGCTCAGCACTGGGACCATGGGAGTCAATCAAAACCAACAGTTCCTGCTTTCTACTCCTAAAAAGTTAGCTCCAGGGTCTGACGGAGGAGAAATCTTTCAATCCCTTAAAAGCTGCAAATTAAAACTATCAACTGACTACATGGCTTAAATATGGACAATAAGCTGAATGACTCTTGACTCTTGGCTAAAGTAAAGCAAGACTGAAAAACGATCTGTTTTGGACCCAGGAAATTACTTCCAAAAGCAATGAAGGCAGGTATCACGGGAGGCAGGAGTGGAGAAGGGGGAGCAGAGAACCACCTAGAAGCTGCCCTTTTGTTCACCAAGGCCTCCCTCATCAGAAGGGGATTAGGTATCATTTGTTTTCCAATCACGTGTGAAAATCTGAGGCTCCCTTTGAGATTAAGTTTTAGCCCCAGGTTCATATAAAATGAACACTGAGATATCAAATCACAAGGTTCTTCCGGATTCCCAAGGACCATACCAGATGGGATCATAACCGCGTTGGGAAGGGCGCCAAGCACCAGAACAACATACTCTGTTTTTAAGACTCAAGGGGAAACCGTGAACGCCCCCCGACACACTCAGGAATACTCACTTCGACTGGGTCTGCTTGGTAATGTTCCGAATGGTGGCACCTTCTTTTCCAATAATGGCTCCAACGAACTGGGTGGGAACCAGCAGGCGCAGGGGCAAGTCACACGGTTTCTGCTTGGACACTGACCCTGGAGACCCCTGCCTCGATGAGCCCCTCTGCCCAAACCCACGGCGACCCCGGGGCTGCTGCGAGGGGTTCTGCTGGGCAGCCATTTCGTCGGGGATGTAGGCCACTTTCAGCGTGAAGTTCTCTAGCTGGAATCCATTCAGTTTGTCTAAAGCTCTAAAAGTGGACAAGGAGCAGGGGTTGGGGAGAGAAATCGAGCTATGTAAAAGAACTTCCAGCAAAGTAATACCCACCTCTCCCACTTGGGATTATTGGCTCTAAAACTTCTAAACAAAGCAAACTCAGACCACATAACCCACCCCCTACGACTTTTCCTTTGAAGACACACAGGAAAGACCAACAAGTTCCCAAAGGGAATGTATTTGCCATCTACCAATAAAGTAAAGAATATTCTGTCCAACTCTTGACTACGCTATTACCCATGAGGTTAGTAACAGCTTATGAGTTCCCGAACAGCAGGAGGGAGTGAGCAGTCCCCGTCCTGCCTAGTCTTTTCAAATCAGAGTGGAAAAGAGGTTACAAATACAAACCTCCCCCTTACTTCAACCTCATAAAAAAATGCAGATTTATTTAAAACATTTTAAGAATCAAAGGCCAAAAGTCTCTAAGCTACTCACTGGAGATGGACAGAATTTAACACTCAGGGAAATCAATCACTATAAATTCTCAGTACCTACTATGAGCCAGTCCCTGAGAAAATACCTGACCTT
The DNA here is from genome assembly GCF_048564905.1 of Vicugna pacos. NCBI lineage: Eukaryota > Metazoa > Chordata > Mammalia > Artiodactyla > Camelidae > Vicugna > Vicugna pacos. Next base: position 46,137,228 of record NC_132993.1, on the reverse strand, counting down.
GTCCAGTTTGATATGATTTGGGGCAGAGAGGCAGTGGTGGTGGTGAACCCTCCCCCAAAAAAGCAAATGAAGCTATTTTCTACCTTATCTATTTATCCATCTATCCATCCATCCACTCATCCCTCTATTCTGAGAGAAGCTTTACTTCTTTTTCCTTTCATTTTTGAACCTGATGATGGGAAAGTACCCATTCTTAAGCATACATCTCAATGAATTTGCACACGGTGAACATGCACATCCAGATCCAGAACCAGGACACACCAGGGTTCCAGACACCTCGCCAGTACCTCCTCCCAATAACGGCCCCTCCCCTAGGCTTCCAAAGCCTTAGATTGATTTTGCCTGTTACATTTCTTTATAAATATTTATGAGTAGACATGTACTCTCTCGTACCTGGCATCTTTTACTTATCATGCTTTTAAGATTCATCCCAATTCTTGTGTTCTACTTCACCTACATATTTGAAAAGCGGAGAACTCAAAAAAAAGTTGATAGAGAAGATACGGCCAAGTTATCAGAAGCACACGTAAACACATTCCTAGTAATACATACGCCCAGTACACAACAACATTAAAAACAAATAAAGGCCCCACACTTTCTCTCAGGTTCCTCAGATTCTTTGCTCAGATTGTGTTCCAATGGGCCCTGAGTTCAACCCAGGCAGGGAAAGAAAAACAGGCATGAAACAGTCTCTCTCTAGTTGCTCAGAATGGTCATTTCTGGCTCACATGCTGCTGCTTTCCTTATTTGGGGCTCTTCAACTTTTGACTTGGATGGAAAGAAGGAAAAAAGATAGTCCCAGCACCAAAAAGGGCACCAAAAGCATGAAATTAGATGGCAGAGCTAGGCAACCAGACAAGGCATACTACTGTTCCTAGGACCAGAATTCTGCCCTTTTCTCACCTCAATCCCCTGTTCCGTCACTGTCCGACAGTGCCTTGCACACAAATGAACTCCTATTATAAAAGATCCCAGTCATACAGAAGAGCAAAGCATCAAGAAATTTCTCTGGCACCATCACCAACTCTCCAAGACCCCTCCCAGAGTAACTGTTCACAACTGTGATAACTTCTGAAAAGGGCCCAGTCCTTCCTATATGTTTACACAGGTGTGTACATGTTCAGTACCTTCTTTAAAAGCATAACTGAGATCGTGATACACAGTCTTGTGACTTGCTTTCCCCCAGATATAATATATCTTGAAATATTTCCTTGTGATTTCTATGTCTGAAAGGCATTCTTTTCATAAGCTTCAGAGGTGACAGCAGGGCCACAGTACAACTTATTTTATCAATGCCCTGATATAAGATACTTACGTTAAATACTGTTCCTTGTTTTTTCCCTCTCCCCTTTCTTCTTAAGGAAAATGCAGATTAATGGCCCTAAAATATTTTGGCTGTTTCTGAAGGAAGACAACAGCTGAGAAACTGTATTAATATCTACAATGTGCATTTATTATACAAAGTCTCAACCAACTAGACAGTCATTCAAAGCAATATTAAACCTTTTAAAGGCCAGTAGAAACAGATCATTGAAAGTTCTTCCAAAAACATAAGGAAAGCCCAACCCAACGAAGGAATCTACTATACCTTCGGGCATAAAAGGCAATACAGTTCACTATGACATCCTTTTCCACTACAAAACTGAGTATTGCCAGCTTCAGAAGAGAATAAATTTCACTGTGGAATTAAGTCAGTAGTGTTACCAAAAAAGGTAATTAAATTCTTTTCTGAGTGGGAGGTAAGAGGGAGGCAGACAGACAGACCTCCTTCTCCATGGGCATAAACAGAGAAGAACATGTCAGTCACCAGCCGCTTTTATGCACTCTGGGGCTCTCCAAATAAAGCCACATGTGTCCCAAGAAACAACACTCTCAACTCGGCATAACCTGTAACGTCCAAACTTCACTGTGCTGCTTTAAAAAGATTTCTTTGAAGGGAAGAGAAAAGATTCTCTCACTTGGGAGGTCAGATAGCACACTGTTCCAGGACCCAGTGCGGAGTCTGGGTCCCAAAGACTCCCAACTCAGGCTGTCAAAGAGCAGACAGCACAAACTATGCATGTGCCATGGCTAACTGTGTATATGCCTCCGCTAACGGCCAATGAGGCAGGGTTCCTGACCCCTCAAACGACAATGCTCCAAACTTGGACATAGCTGAAGGGTCAGGAGAAACCTAACTGCAAACAACAGCTTTCTCATAACTAAAATTCTACATTTCTGAATTTTAAGTCAACAACTGTAACTTTTCTACGCACAAAGTTTAACATTCAGCTATATCGTTTAGCAGTCTGCTGAGTTCAGGGGAAAACATTATAGTATTTTCACCAACTCACCCATATATGTGAGACGTGTGATGAACAACTGTCATCGTAATTATTCAAAACATATGCATTCAGTTTAAATGGAACTCAAGGCTGTTTACCTCACCTGTGTATGACTCAGGATTCCCCTTTCCCATCACTATGTGACTCTGCTCTGATGCTACTGTAAGAGTCATTCCGAAGATGGTAAGTAGTTTCATTAACTGGCAGCACTTAATTACACTGATAAGTTTATTGGGGTAGATCACAGTGTAGAGCTGAAAGGGCCCTGAGACAGAGAATAAATAATTTATCTCAAGGATGAGGGAGAAAGAAATGAGACCCAGAGAAGTTAAACTTATCCAATGGTCCACAGATACGGATCTGAAAAACAGGTGGACTAGAGACCAGAATGCTAACCCAGCTTGAACAGTAAGTAAGCCATGTAACCGTGCAAAGGCCATGTCGTTGTTTGGCATTCGTAGCCTCCTCACCTACGAAACTAGAAGATTAGATATGGGCCCTCTCAACTCTAACCTGCATGTCTCTAACCTCCTCTTTCTTACATCTAGACCTCACTGCTGTACATCCCATAGGTCCTAACAAAATGAGGCTGTAAATTACTGTAAAAGTCATACCATTGTGCTTTCTCTTGTACCAAGAATAAGAGGATGAGACAAACAATTCAGCAATAATTACCGGAAGCCTGATCACACCACTGCAGGAATCCATTTCAACAAAACAATTACAGACAAAGCCTATGCATTTACCCACTAAGGAACTTCATTTCTAAACTAGTTCCAAAAGAAAAAAAAAAAACCTGCAAAAACCAAAACAAAACAAAAAACTGCCAACAGCCTATATGCCCAGTAGAGGCCTAGACAGAGACTGTGGGGGGAATCAAGTATCACATAGAGATTAACTCACAGAATGATCTTTGGTATTTTAAAAGTTGCAGTGTGTGGGACAAAGTCTGCCAAATTTGATTGAAAACTTAACAGCGGTTATCTCTAAATGGCAAAAAGGGCAAGAAATTCCTTGACCTCACTGCTTGGCCTATTTTTCCTTTTTCCAGAGTAAATCTATTTACATAATTTTCAAAGTTTAAGGATAAACATCCTCCCCTTTAGCGATCAGCCAAGTTGTGTCAAACACTTCTGGCCATAACTGTGTGTACCTGACACAGATCCACCTGTAAAGATCTGCAATAATAGCTTCAAAATATCAACTATATTCCCATTTCCCAACAAAAAATTAACATCAGAAATAAGTACCCTAAAAAATAAAGTTTAAGAACTAAATGCCTACAAATTCTAAAGGGTTATTTCTTTGCCGCACACTACAAATCTTCCAATGACTAGTACCTGTCTTTGTGCTACCGGAGCATCCCCAGAAGATGAAAGGAAGGAAATAGTGTTCAGAAACCCAAGTCTCTCACTTCCAGGAACAAGAAACACTACGTATATACTTCTGGCTTTAATGATTTTTTGAAGTTTCATTATTTTTACTCACTTATTTTAATAAATCAATAATTTGAGGCTTAAGGCTAAAACAAAGGTATATGTTTCCTAGTAATATGTGTACTATTAACCCTAAGATTTTTCCTAGCCACAAGGTGGCAGGAATTTCCATGTTAAATTCTGTCTTAGAGAAACAGCCTTATTGAGGAATCCCCTTAAAGTGTCATTCATAGAGCTTTAAGTAACAAGAGGCTTTTGAACTAAGTCCCTAACTTCTGATTATCAGTAGCCAATCATTTTCTGAAATGAAGTATCCTGCGCAAAAACAGGCTGTTATCAAAAGCAATGAGAAATGCATAACAGCTGCTGGCTTAGGAGCTCTCATACCTTTTAGATATTATGATAAGTTTTTGAGGTACTGTCAGCCTCCTTCAACAGCCTCAATGAGCTAAGGACTATAATTATTCCCATCTTCCAGACAGGGCTGAATTATGACAGATTAACTTGACCAGAGTCACAGCTATAAAAGGGGCACAGGGAATCCATTCCTTGGAACTGGACTATGGAACACACCCTCTTAACTTCCATGCTCCACTCACATCTGCACAAGCACATTCCAGTTACACAGATTCTCAAGAAATGATTGCTTTAAAAAATAAAGGAAAAAGTAATGTCACCTTAGTCCTCATTACCTAAAGAAGGGAGCTTTGGATGGCTGCCAAGGAAAGAGCACGAAGATACCATGCCAGGGTAGTTTAGACAGCAGACAGGCATTCCAGACCGACAGCAAGCTTGCAGGGTTCAATGGAGCAAGTTCTGGACGGACCAGCCTTCCCCAGCTCAAGCCACTTCCAGCTGCACTACAGGCAGCTCAGAACCAATGGGTTGAATAAGAGTTATTATTTACCAGGTGCCAGGCCATTTGATAAGACCACTGTCTATAAATATGGGCATACATGTTAGTTCTTGTCAACTCTCATTCTGTAGCTGAGAAAACTGAAGCTCAGAGAGGTCAAGATTTCAGTCTGAGCTGCCTGACTCCATGGTTCAATGCCTCTTAAATAAAATTGATTCTCCTCAAAGAATGATAATATACTCTGCATCCTTTTAGATGCAATTTTCACAGCATTATACACAGAACTGATTTGTCCATTCTTTAAATCTATTAACCTTCTCTGAATACCCATTTGTTTTCTAATTCTCTTTGATCTTTGGATTCCTGAGGGGGAGAAAACCCAATTTCTTACAAGGAAACTCAACTTGGGCAGGAATTAAATCAAGTGTTTCCTCTCCCAATACTCCTTCACCACTGGGAGGTACATCCTTGAGCAAAGAGGCTGTACCTTTATTCATTGGTAACTTCTGGTCAATAGTTGTTACTCAATAAATGTAAATAAACTGACTCTTAGAACAAAGGATATGATGACTATTTCCCTCACTGAAACACCCAATTTATTTGTTTAGATTATGCAATTACCAAAGCTACAAATTCCCAACAGTCTTCTCCTCCCTCCTTGTGATAAACAGGACCCTGCCAATCTCCAATGACCACTAGGAAGTACTGAAGTGTCTCCACACTCAGCTTGCTGTCATGTTAGGATTCTTTTCAGCAGTTAATTCTGCCTTGACCAGCAGCCTACCCTGCCTGCCACTTGTACTTTTAATGCTCTGGGGGTACTTTTTAAGCGGGCAGGGGGTGCTAAATGTCAACCTGTCCCTATTAAAGTTCACTTTAAGTCTCTTCAAAGTTGTGAAGGTGTGTCTCCAACACGCGCTCTCCCACACGACTACAGAACATTAACTTCGTCATTTTCCCTCTTACTTAGCTAGCCTCACATCAATTACCAAATCAGGCAATTAGAACAGGCCGCTTGACAATCTCCAGATATCCTTGGGTTTATCATGCTATCCCGTATCTTCCATCTAACAAAGAGTTAACTCTACCAAGTATCTATTACAGGTCTTTGTAAAGACTGAAACATGTAAATGAGTGGAGCCTCTGCATTCCCACTGCTCACTTTTGCCCCTCAACCTACTTGGGGTATAAAACATGAAGTTTCCTTATATGATATGTCTGAACAATAAAGTTTGTAAGAAATACGTTTATCTGGCAAATCATACCACAGCTTCTATAATGTCCTCAGATAAACTGTTAACATTTTTAAAATGAATGAAGGATACAAACAGAATGAAAAACAGAGTAGTTTAAAATATATTGAATCTTATATTAAAACATTAAAAGTAAATCTGAAGTCTCGATCACGCAAAGTGAAATGAACACAATTAGACCGATGCTACTTATCACCTACTTGATGGGCAGTCTGATAAAGCCTCGTGTTAGGGAGCAGTAAGGAGAAATGGACTCACACAGTGCTGGTGGGAATTTAAAGTAGTTCAAGATCTATGAAGGGTAATTCATCAATATCCAACAAAATTTTTTAAATGCACATAAATTTTGATTCAGCAAATCTACTTCTAGGAATTTACCCTACAGCTATACTCACACACATAGAAAATGACTGCAGAAAGGGATTCACTATGTCATTGCTCATAACTGCAACAGACCAAAATATCCAATCTGGGACTAAGTCAACTCATACCCATAGAATTAAGTTATATCCAACTTGAAGAGATATATTTATATGTATAAAAATACTCAAATGTTATGGTCTCGTTTGTGTAAAAAGGAGAAAGAATCCACAATATATTAGTCTTCATATGGTTTATCTCCGAGGAAGGGAACAAGGTAATTGGGGAACAATACTAGGACAAAGATTTGCACTACATGCATCTTCAGACCTTTAAAATTCATAAGCATGTGAATATTACCAACTTAAAAAGTAAAGTTCCACCTGTATTATGCGAATTTCCATCTCCTTCCCAGCCCTATCTTTCTTTTCCTAGTCCCTCCACGTGTGGGTACTGCCTTTGGTAACCTCACTGTATTCCCACTCTTGCTGCTGGTTTTGCCTTTCCCCTTTAGGGCTCAGGGTCCGCGAGCATGGTCTTTTCCTTTCATCTTCCCTACACAGAGGACAGTCTGTTCCTGCCTGCACTTCAGCTGGAGGTGGTTAAGACTTCCATGGTCTGCTGACACTCGGCACTGTGCTGCTGGGCACTACGCCACTGATTTGTCAAAAGCAGCATTTGTGGGACCCTCATTTCCCCTTTCTAGTGGCTGTTCATTAGACTGCCCCCAAGCCTACAGAATTATCTTTTCCTAGAGGAGATTTTTTTGATCTATGAACTTTTGCCTGTTTGTTGCATTGAAATATATTTTTTTCTACCAAATTACAGTAGTCCAATGTCTGCACACTCAAATAATGACAATGGTAATCATTAAAACATCATTGAACAAGAAAACTTAACATTTAAGACTGCCGTTAATTTAACACATGATCAACTTACCAGCTTTGGATAAAACAGCAGTAATATATGTATCATACCAATAAGAAGGAAAAAAACAAGTCTTTATGTGATTTGGCAGTGATACCCAGGCCCCGAGCTTTTTGCCAATATAATAATTCAGCTTCATACTTTATCACTCTATTATTGGTATTAAAGATATACTGAAAATGTAATAAAACTTAAACCAATGCAGTTTCTTTTTTTTTTCTTTTTTTTTTTTTTGCAGGAGGGAGGTAATTAGGTTTACTTACTTATTTGATTTTTCAGTGGAGGTACTGGGGATTGAACCCAGGACCTCAGGCATGCTAGGCATGTGCTCTACCACTTGAGCTATACCCTCCCCCCTTGCAGTTTCTTATTAGACATTCAAACTTAAAAAGAACTGCAAGGTCAGACTTTGCAAAATAAAGTTTATGTCTGCTACCCACCAGCCCAAAATGTAAGTATTACATTTAACCTAGTTACTGCATAGAGATAAAAGGTTTCAAACTGCTTACTGTCTAGCTTGGTCCTTGCTGGAATAGGTTACATTTACGACTGCAGTTTCCGAGTCAGTGTTCACTAGAGGAAGAGAAAAATGAAGAGAAAAAAAGATTAGTTTTCTTTCTACCTTCTTCCTTTTACAAATTTGAAAGCAATTGAGAAGACATGTACCTTGCTCACAGCTTTCCACCACTCCATACTGGACTAGTAAACTATCCAGCACCTATCAGGAGGGGGAGAGAAAATTATAAATTTTCAGTTTCCCATGTTATTAGCAAGGACAGAAATATGCTTTAAAATCACAAAGTATTGTGATGGAAATGAGCCACAAAAAATTAACTGGGGTTTGGGACTACAGAAGTGAGTGAAGGGCCCCACGGAGAGCATCTGGTAGGTCCTTCTCTCCTGCCAATCTTGAGACTTCTAACTTCAAGCTTATTTAACCAAGAAGTAAAGGGGCTCAGCTGAAGTGTTCAGAGCTACAGCTGCTGGCTCCTGAGGCTGCATGACAAAGCAGCATATAGTTCCCATACACACACCAACACATTGACTTACTTCCTCCTTTCCTAGCAAGTCACGAGACAAGGGCTCGTTAAGTTTTATCTTTAAAATGTTCCTTTTCAAAGAACTTCCTTGTCCAGCTACAATGGATATATCAGAACAGACTACTCTCAAGGCAGGACAGCAAAATAAATCATAAGAAAGATATTCTACCCAGAGTCTTGACTAAAGACTAACCTAAGTGGTTTATCAATACTTGGACAGTAAAAAATATAAAAAGAACATTTCTAAGAAAATATAAAAAGTGAACATTTCTAGTCTACAGTGAGTTGGAAAATGTACAATTTGAAACTGTCTATCTTTCCTTAGCTGCATTATTTCAGATACATGTTATTCTAATGAGAGGCTATTAAAATTGTCAGTAAATTTTATTAGAGTATCAACTAGTTGTCTATGTCAGTATAAACCAAATTCAACTACCCTTCATTTTCAAGAACTGTAACAAGTTTTTCTTGAAAAGTAAAACAAAATGAGCTTCTATTTATTTATAGGAAAACACTTACTCATCAACTTTATTGCAAAATTTGAAGGACAGTCCCTTGAGAATGTTTTCTGGCCCCCAGAACACAATAAACCATTAAGAAACACACTAAATAAATTTTTTTTCTTTTTCTTTTTTTCTAAATAAATTTCTATGGTAATTTCCTACTAAAGTTAAACATTCCTTTAGAAGAAATTGCTTAATCTTAGTGGGACCTTTCAGGTTTTTACTTGGTCTGTTGAGTCCAGGTTGGTATTTATAGCAAGGTTTGTCTGGAGATGAACTTCTAATTTTTTTCTATTTTAAATAAGGTTAACACCTATTTGTAAATGGAATGGTTAGTATTTTCATAGTTAAGTTCTGACATGGTAAATTTCCTTTGGGTGGGGCCTACCAGAAAAAGCCCACTGATCTTTATCTCAAATTATAGCTACTGTTAAATCATAAAGCTTAATTTTTTATTTTTAATTCAGAACACTTAACTGGCTATTTAAAATTTCACTTTTCTGTCTCAGCCACTAGAATGCACGCTCCACGTGAACAGGAAGTTTTTACTCACTATACTAACCCCAGCACCTAAAATATACAGGTACAAAAAAGACATTCAAAAATTTCATAAGCTAAGTGACTACTTCTCAGGAGGAAATGCTAGTATAGCTTATTAGGAACTGCACTCTTCATAACAGCGCTCACCTGTTTTAGACATAAATTTGCCGTGCATGTAATGTTGATCATATTATATTTTACAAAGGCCAAAAAATAGGAAATCTTTCACAATGCCATCCAAATAGATACTATGCAATGTGTAATGCCTTAAATTTTTCCAAGCAGCAATCTACCTATATTTTTAAAACTAAAAGAAAAATTTAATACAAAAAAAGTTTTACATGTAAATTTATAGACTTCTAACAAGGTATTTAATTCATTCAATCTTAAATAATTAGAGCAGCAGGAAAGGTACATCTACCATTTAAAATTTAGTTTTCAAATGAAAGCCACTCTAATCGTAGAGCTTTATAGCCACTTGGATATCTTGAAGGGCAGGGGGCACAGAGGAGTGTGGAGACATAGGAGGAGGAAGGTAGGAAGTAGGGGGTGATTGCCAATTTAATATGTTAATTAAATTAACATCATTTGTAATTCTTCCTAAAAGCAATTTGTTCACTAAATACATTAGTCTCCACGTAGTTTAGCTTATACCACGTTAGCTTTTACTACTTTAAACACTACAAAAATTAAATACTATGATTTATAAACAATGCTGACTAAACCTGCAAAAATGCTAATGAAACTAATGTTCTCCAAAAGGCCCAATGGCAAAGTGACATATAAATTATATATGTATTTATATACATAACACACACAAATATACACATATTTATGTCTATGATATATACATATACACAGACATAAATGATACAAGTAAAATTTTTTAACTTAAATTGAGGAAATATACATCAAATTTTTTACTGCATGTATCATATAAAGTTAAATTTATGTTCAAAACAAAAGTTGCTTGTAAGAGTTAAACATTCTATTCCTAAATAATAATAAATGCTGCTGGCTGTCAACTATCCCATGTGTAAAATCTCAAAAAATTACCAACTACAATCCTATATGCTAAAAATGATGTATTTTATCGTATGTAAATTATACTTCAATAAATCTGACTCTAAAAACAAAACAAAACAAAAACCCTATAATCCCTAAAAAAAAATAAGTCAAGTATCAATCTTGGTACCCAGTTGACAACAAATTAACAACATAACGATTTTTACCTAGACATCATAAATGGATTTCAGTGGGTTTTTGATGTCATATCTCTGAAGCTTTATGCGGGTAATCACAATTGAGAGATGGGAGAACTGTCAATAGCCCAGTCAGATTCCCAAATTCCAAAAGGGTCTCCAACCCCCAAATGATTGAGCAATGCTATAGTAACCAGATTTCCTTCACTCTGTTAGGTAGGCGTTTGTCTGGCTGTGCTGTCAGGCAGAACTGCTAAACTGTACCACGCCACTCCAACGCACCGCACTCTCAGAGTACGTACGTACAACTTATGCTTGATAAGTTCTGACGTTTTGACTCATCCTGCATTAACCAGAAAGACAGGATAAATGTTTTTATCTGTCACATAAACCGCCTACCCCTAGCTTCTTGTCTCCTCTCACTTACTAGAACATCATGTATTTTCTACCTCTCCCATCTATCTCAGCCACAAGGGTTTCTTTTAAGAAGCTTTGTTTAAAAGTTAAAGAAAAAACAAAAATACTTCCACTGCACTTTTCCAACATTTTCAAAAATTTCTTAACAAACCCAAATTTTTATTCCTAACTGAATTTATTTTACTCAAGCAAGAAAGGAAACATTTCTCTAGGCTTGGAAAGTTTAAATTTCACCTGGAAGAGAAAGAAGGTATCTAGGCAAATTAAAGCCTCAGAGGAAATGTCTTGCTGGAATTCATCCTTTTATATATTTAGGACTTAAAAAGCTCACATGTTCAACTTAAAAAAATTTTTTTTGTAATTATTATTATTTTTAGAGGAGGTTCCAGGGATTGAACCCAGGACCTTGTGCATTCTAAGTATGTGCTCTACCACTGAGCTCTCCCTCCCTCCCCCTCAATGTTTTCTTTTTTTAAACGTTCATCCAAAAATAGAAATAGCAAAGAAAGGATCACATGATAAATGCAAAGACCATCACTTTCCTTAAGATAGAGTAAGTAAAATCATTCATAATAAAGTGGAAACAATCAAAATGTCCATCGACTGATGCATGTATAAACAAACTGTGGTACAGCCATACAATGGAGAACCATTTGACTGCAAAAAGGAATGGAATACTGACACATGCTGCATGGATAAACCTTGAAAACTTAAGTGAAAGAACTCAGTCACAAAAGGCCCCATATCACATACGACATGTCCATTGTAGGGAACGCTACAGAGACAGAGTAAACTAGTGCTTACACAGGGCTGGGGACAGCGGGAGGGTAAAGGTGACAGCTATCGGCTTTTTTCTGAGGTGATGAAATGTTCTTCAGTTGACTGTGATGATGGTTGTACCTATCTGTTAACATTCTAAAAAGTCACTGAATTGTACTCATTAATGAGTGAATTATATGCCACGTGAATTTTATCTCAATAAAACTGTTAAAAATAACTAAGATCAGTATTATTCAATAATGGCCTCATTTTTTGAAATCTTACAGTATCACTGAAGCACAGTGAACTGCACAAAATTTGATCAGTTTTGCCATTACATATACACTCATGAAACCACCATAATTAAGATAACGGTTTCTTCTCGCCCCTCTTCAATCAAGTAGCCTAGTTTATTCACACAAGGAATGCCAAATAAAGAACTGAAAAACTATCTTTGTACCTTACACATGGTCAGATTTCCTCTGCCACAGCAGCCCCACCTCAACTCCCAACAAAACTAGCTATATTTCAGCTGACCCTCTATGGGCATGGAGTAATTCAGGCTGTGCAGATTTATCTACTGCTGACGACTTATTCTTTATACCCACTGCTCAGGTCCCATCACCTTTGAATTACCTGAACCATGTGTCTAAATGACATCCTTGCCTCCAGCCCACCACCCCATGGCTATTCTCCTGCCAAAAGTTACCATTCTTTAGTGTCTTCAAAATGCCAAACTTCCACACGGTGTAGGAGGTCATCGATGATCTGGTATTGCCTACCCCTCCCATCATCGTCAATACACAAAGAACAATCCTACACTGCATGTCCCAATAGCGTTTCTAATAAATACTGGTACAAACTTCAAATACAAAATGATTTTCAAAGATATCTACCTTAATATCAATTTGTCTAAACTGCTGCCATTAAGATTACTTGGATAACATTCAAACCATTCCCTGACACCAAACTCTGAAAGACTTTCAACTCAAGAAGGACAACGTACACAGACCAGGTCACTGACAACCTCACAAGCCATGTTGCACATCATCTTCATCACTGATAAACCCCAGAGGGAATCTCAGCCTCCAGCTGGACCTTCCAGTTGGAACTAACACATGGACCTTCCAGTGTCAGAGGTCTCACAACTTTCTTCTAGCCATCCTCAACTTTTACAAGTTAGCTCCTCTGACAAGGGGAGGAGACTATAATTTAGCATTCCATAAAATCACGTGATCAGAGCAGCTAAGAGAGAATATTTCAAGTTAGCATCCACCCAAACAGATCTCAAAGTCACAGAGGAAGATGAGTACCAGGAGGAACCTTATTCAAGCAATGCTTGAGATCTGACATCTCTGCCCAAGGCCAATACTGAGGCCATTTCTCTCTGTTACTGACCTTTACGGTAAGCGGCAACACTATCTACAATTATGTCTGCCAGAAACCTTGCATTCAGCCTCGATAACTGCACCTGCATCTCCCTCAAGCTCCCCAATAGTCCACCTACCTATTGCTGCCTCCTACCTATTGCTCTGGGCCAGCCAGCGCTTTCTCTTTTGCCACCACACCAGACCAAGCCTCCATCATCTCTCTCTGGACTACTACAACATGTTCCTAAATTGTCTTCCCATACTCATTCTTGTTTCCACTTATTTGTTCTCTTAACAGCTAGATCTGCATTGTGCAGTGTGATAGCCACTGGCTGGCTACCTGTGGCAACACTACCTACAGCTGTGTATGCCGGAAACGTGGCTAATCCACATCTGAGATGTGCTTAAGTGTAAAACAAGCACTAGATTCTGAAGCCTTAGTACAATAAATATAAAATCTCAATTTAAAAAATACTGATTGCTTTTTAAAACTGAAACATTTTAGACATATTGAGTTAAGTAAAATATTATTAGTTTTTACCTGTTTTCTACTTCTTTTTTTTTTAAGTTTTTAACATGACTACTAGGAAGTTTTAAATCATGTAAGTGGCCTGCACTATTTTTCTGTTGGACAGTACTGGGCTGGACTGATGTTTAAAAGCTGAGCTCATCAACTCACACCCTACTACAAATTCTAAGAGCTTCCCTCTGTACTGGGGATAGGCTCCTAATCCCTAGCAGGTGCCCTGAGGGCCCTGTGTGACCAGCCCGTCATCTAACCTTCCCACTGCACTGGCCTTTTTTTAGTGATAAATCATGGGTGATAACGTTTGCATGCTTTCTAGTAGCAGCACTGCCCCAAATACTTAATCTATTTTAACTTATTTAATCCATACAATCCTGTGAGGTAACATCCCATTTTATAGATGGGTAAATGACAGCATGGGAAGTTACATAGTATTGGAACTTGGATGGATGAGTAAGTGATGGAGAAACGACTTAAACTCCAGCTGTCAGATTCCAGAGCTCATCCCCATACTTGGTCAAGCAGACTGCCTCATTTTCCTCTACAATTAAAATAAAATGTAATGGTACAGACTGAAAGCGGTTCAATCCTTACTTTGCTGGAAGATCAAAACCTTTCTTTAGTAGGCCAAGAACTTTATCAACCCCTAGGGTCAGGAAGCTTCCCCGCCCATGTTTCAAGTGCTGAACACTGTATTTTTATGTACCTTAACCAAATGGAGATATTAACCAGCATTAACTTATTCTACATTTTACTAACAGAAATACTGGTAAAAACACTCTAAGTAATATAAAGTTAGGGTCCCTTTTGACTAGGTACTAACTTCCAAACTGGTTACCTCTTCCAAATGCTAAAAGAAACCACCATCAGTTCGGGGGCTCTCTAGATATTTTTAGAAGTATGTGTGTCACATGAAAAATATGATCAAAATCATTAGACAATAAGGAAACGCAAATCAAAACCACAATGAGATACCACTTCATACTCACTAGAACAGCTGTAACTTTACAGCAAGTCTTGGCAAGGATGTGGAAAACTTAGAACCCTCACATATTGCTGAGAGGAATGTAAAATAGAGCAGCCTCTATAGAAAACAGTATGGCAGTTCCTCAAATAAATAAAAAATAGAATTACTGTACGATCCAACAATTCCACTTCTGCACATACACCTGGAAGAATTGAAAGCAGGGTCTCAAGTAGATTTTGTACACCTATGTTCACAGTAGCATTATTCACAATCACTAAAAGGCAGAAGCAGACCATCCCAGGTCCTAGCATCTTACCCACTGCCCCTATTAACGCTTATTTAAAAATAAAAAACATCAAGACGAAAGGGGTTGGTTCCAAAGTAAATAGTGATTAAAAAAAAAACTAATCCTTCAGATGTGCACTAGATATTCAGCTGGGTTCTATCGGCCTCATAATAAAATATCTGGAACTGATGAATGGATAAACAGTATATGGTGTACTCATATACTGGAATATTGTTCAGCCATAAAAAGGAATCAAGTACATACTATAAACATGGATGCACCTTGAGATTATGCTTAGGTAAAGAGGCTACATATTGTTTAATTCCATTTACATGAAATATCCAGGACAGGCAAATGCACAGAGACAAAGAGTAATGTTTCCCAGGAGCTGTGAAGAGGCTAGAAGGGAGCAAGGGCAGTGACTATTAATTCTGTGGGTTGCCTTTTTGGAATAATGAAAATGTTCCAGAATTAGATAGTGGTGACAATTTCCAACCTCGTGAATACACTAAAATAAACTGAATTGTATACTTTAAAAAGATGAATTTCAGCACAGTACTAGACGCCTTAGCTACGGCATTCAAGAAAAAGAAATAAAAGGGATTTGAATTGGAAAAGAATAGGTAAAATTGTCACTATATGCAGATAACATAATACTGTATATAGAAAACCCTAAAGATGCCACACAAGAACTACTAGAGCTGATCAATGAATTCAGCAAGGTAGCAGGAAACAAGATTAACATACAGAAATCTGTGGCATTTCTTTACACTAACAATGAACTATCAGAAAGGGAAAGTAAAAAAAAAAAAAAATTCTTTTAAAATTGCATCAAAAAAATAAAATACTTAGGAATAAGCCTGAACAAAGAGATGAAATACTTATATGCTGAGAACTATAAAACATTGATAAAGGAAACTGAAGATGATTCAAAGAAACGGAAAGATATTCATGCTCTTGGATTGGAAGAATTAGTAATAGTTAAAATAACCATACTACCCAAAGCAATCTACAGATTAAATGTGATTCCTATCAAAATACCCATGACAGGGGAAGGATGTAGCTCAGTAGCAGAGGGCATGCTTAGCTTGCATGAGTTCCTGGGTTCAACCCCCAGCACATCCTGTAAAAATAAATACATAAACCTAATTACCTACCCCCAACAAAAAAAAAAAAAAAAAAGAAAGAAAGAAAGAAAGAAAGAAAGAAAGAAAAGAAATAAAAACAACTCTTTAATTACTCATGACATTTTTCACAGAACTAGAACAAATAATCCTAAATTTATATGGAACCACAAAAGACCCAGAATTGGCAAAGTAATCCTGAGGAAAAAGAACAGAGTTGGAGACATAACTCTTCCATACTTCAGACAATACTACAAAGCTATAGTAATCAAAACAGCATGATATTGGCACAAAAACAAACATATGGATCAATGGAACAAAACAGAGAGCCCAGAAATAAACCCACACACTTATGATCAATTAATCTTTGACAAAGGAGGCCAAGAATATACAATGGAGAAAAGACAGTCTTTTCAGCTAGTGGTGTTGGGAAAGCTGGACAGCCACATATATATCAATGAAGTTGGAATACTCCCTCACACTACACACAAAAATAAACTCAGAATGGCTTAAGATCTAAATATAAGACATGACACCATGAAGGTCTTAGAAGATTACATATGCAAACATTCTCTGAGATAAATCATAGAGATGTTTTCTTAGGTCAGTCTCCCAAGACAATAGAAATAAAAGCAAAAATAAGCAAGTGGGGCCTAATTAAACTTGAAAGCTTTTGCACAGCAAAGGAAACCATAAACAAAATGAAAAGACTGAATTGGGAGACATTATTTCCAAATACAACCGACAATGGCTTAATTTCCAAAATACACAGTCATACAACTCAGTAACAAAAACAAAACAAAACGAAAAAACCAACCCAATCAAAAAATGGGCAGAAAACCTAAATACACATTTCTCCAGTGAAGACATACAGATGGCCAAGAGGCATATGAAAAAAGGCTCAACGTTGCTAATTATTAGAGAAATGCCAATCAAAACTACAATGACATATCACCTCACACTAGTCAGAATAGCCATCACTAAAAAGTCTACAAATAAATGCTGGAGAGGGTGTGGAGAAAAGGGAACACTTCTACACTGTTGGTGAGAATGTAAACTGGTACAGCCACTATAAAACACAGTATGGAAGTTCCTCAGAAAACTAAAACTAAATTTGCCATATGATCCAGCAATCCCACTCCTGGTCATATATCTGGAGAAAACTCTAATTTGAAAAGGCTTACGCACCCCAGTATTCACAGTGGCACTATTTACAACAGCCAGGACATGAAAGCAACCCAAACGCCAATCAACAGATGAATAGATAAAGAAATGGTAGTATATATACAATGGAATACTACTCAGCCATTAAAAAGAATTAAACAATACCATTCGCAGCAACATGGATGGACCTAGAGATTACCATACTAAGTGAAGTCAGCCAGAGAAAGACAAATATTTATGCTAACACTTATATGTGGAATCTAAAATAGTGCAAATGAACTTATTTACAAAACAAACAATCTCACAGACTTAGAAACCAAACTTATGGTTACCGAAGGGGAAGCTGGGGAGGGATAAATTGGGAGTATGGGATTAACAGATAAACACTATTATATATAAAATAGATAAACAAGGATTTACTGTATAGCACAGGGAACTATATTCAATATCCTATAATAAACCATAATGGAAAAGAATCCGAAAAAGAATACATACATGTATAACTGAATCACTTTACTGTATGCCAGAAACTAACACAATGCTGTAAATCAACTATACTTCAATTTAAAAAGGATAAAAATAAAAATATGAATTTTATGGTATATCAACTATAGCTCAATTTTCCAAAAAAGAAAATGTTTAAGACATAACAGAATATAAACTTATACAGACAACATGACTCAACCATGTAGAAAAATGCCTATCACACTGGATTGAACCAAGAGTCATATAACAATACAGCCATCAGGAGAAAGAGATTTTTTTTCTTCTTTCCTTGTCACTTTCCAAATTTTCTACAATAAACATGTAATTTTATAATCAAGCAAAAATGAGATCATCATTAAATTGGATTATATTGGCCTTCAAATTGTTTTCAAAAAAAGCAATGCCAAGAAAATAGTGTTCTCCTCTCCTATCCTTAAGGCTTTCCTTGGATAGAGTACTGGAGAAAAAACTGAACAAAGGGCAAAGCCAAAAGCATGAATTATTTGGGAACTGGGCAGAGAAAGGAAAGATGCTTATGACGTCAACCCACACTGCAGCAGACTTGAACATCGCTAAGCCAAGGTCAGACTGCTAGAAGAGAGTGGACTGGTGACAGAAGTCAAATGGAATCGCTTTCGTCCATTGCTTGTTTCCCATGAAAGACATGTATTTCATGTTTAGCTCCTTCTGAACAGTGAGGTGGGCAAGTCATCACAATACTGTCAAGCTAGTGACAAAAGGAGTCTATATAAATGTCCTTGGAATTTCCCCATTCTGAAACATACTGGTCTGGTAGCGGAGGAGGGTTGACCACAGTTTTGCCACACTCACCCACTGATCTCGGTCTCTGGTAGACTGCGTTCAAAATTGAGGCATCACTTGGAGCCTCAATATTTGCAATTCTAAAAAAACTGCTAACTAAGCTCTTAAGTACTGCTTTTGATCCAAAATTCTGTTGCACAAGCTTTTCACCCAGATCCTACCCCTTTGATTGTAACATGATCTTGTGGTTTAGAAAAGATTTCAGTCGAACTTGGATATCACCTGTTACTGATAAATTGGGACTAGAAGTGGGCATGCTCAAGTAATTTTAAAGGCTTTAATAGGCAGCAAATGTCCAAGAATAGTCAAGGAAAAGTTATACTTAGAAGAAGACAATTTAGTTAACCTCAAACTTTAGGAAATCAAGTCTATAGTATACGTGCTGCCAAAGTGAGCACGGAAATCAAGTCTATAAAACAGCAAGTTCAACTCTCAGAGGCTCTGTTAACTCGCTAAGTTCACCAAGGATTTTTAAAAGATATTGGGGTTGGGGGGAGTGCCTCAATTTTCTGATCTTCAGACTCCTCCTCCTGCTTCCTTCTCCAGCTGCAGGGATTCCTGAGTCCTGTCTACAACTCACCACTCCCAGCACAAACTTGGTTTGGAAACTATGCTCTATGGCTTCTACTTGGTCACTTCAAAACATACTTCCACGTACTTGTTATCCGCTTGGCAACTCTACATCTCTATTATTGCTCAGTGAATCAAAGTCTTATACAGGCATATTTCAGAAGCAAAACCATGGGCAGCTCTCCACATCCTAGTAGCAGAGGGCGCCAAAAATTTGAGTACCAATTTCTAAGATGTGTTAGAAGATTCATAACTGGGTAATTTCCTCAACTATAGAAAGCTATTTCAAAATGTTCAGCCATTACATTACAACAAAAATCCATTATTCTATGTGAATTTTTAATTTAAAACCCTTGAGGTTCCCCGTGGCTCTTAGGAGGGAAAAATCCATGCAATTTAATATGGTTCAAAACTATTATCATGCCTCCCTCTCCAACCTCATCTCTCATCCAATCCCAACTAATTCCATAGTAACCATCTTTCAAATAAAACACATTTTTGGTCCTATTACCCTCTGGAATGCAATCCCTGATCACTCCCAGTCTGGGTTAACCTCCTGTACTGGGTTGAATAAGGTCCTTTAAAAATTCATGTCCACCAGTACCCGTGAATGGGCTCTAATCCAATGACTGGCATCCTTATAAGAGCAAAAATTGGACACAGAGACACACAGGTGGAACACCACGTGTCCATCTAGGTAGATTCTGGAGTGACGCAACTACAAGTCAAGAAATACTCATGACTGCTGGCAACCACCAGGAACTAGGAGAGAGGCCTGCCGGCACCCTTGACTTCAGACTGCTAGGCTCCAGAACTGTGAGAGAACCCATTTGTGTTGTTTTAATCCTCCCAGTTTGTGGGAATTCGTATGGCAGCTTTATGAAACTAATATAATCCCCATCCTCCACGGTAAGTACTTTGTACTTAACCCTGGGACTTATCTTTACTGTAACAGTCCATTCATCTGCCTGTGTTGGAATTAAAGACTCCTCACCTCATTACTGTCTCTTGACTAGGCCTTAGCACACAATTACAGGCTCTGGAAATTCAACATGGCAGCAGAGAACCATGTCAATGGCAGCTCTATGTACACACACAGTAATTAACCACCAAATATTCTCTCAGTTCTTCACATCTATTAGTGCATTTAATCATCTAGACAACCATCAAAGGTAGATGTTAATCCTGTTTTCAAGATGCAAAAACTGAACTAAGAGGAAAGGTCACGTGCCCAGTGAGACAGCAAGGACATGGGGAGTCGGGATTTAAAATCCCCTCAACTCTAAAGCCAGTACTCAATACATTACATCATCCATTTCTCCGAAAGGCACCATCTTGAATGGAAAATGATTCTTCAAAAGCTCTTCACAACAACATCAAGGGCAGAAAGTGGATAAATATAAATGTAGAAGCTGATTGACAGGTACAGGAAGATTCACTGTATACTCTCTACTTTTTTTTTTAACATTTTTTCATTGAGTAATAGTCATTTTAGAATGTTGTGTCAAATTCCAGTGTAGAGCACAAATTTTGACTTATACATGAATATACATACATTTATTGTCACTTTGTTTTTCGCTGTAAGCTACCACAAGATCTTGCATATATTTCCCTGTGCTATACAGTATAATCTCGTTTATCTTGTAGACTCTGTACTTGTATACACTTATGTAGAGAAAATGTAAAAGTTCTTTACACTTGCTGAAGTGATGCCTGATTTTTTCAATCTACTTCAAAAGTCAAAGTGACAAATTAGTATCAGTATTTCTCAATAATTTTAATAATCCTTGGGGAAAAGTGTAATATTTGTACCACTCATTAAAATTTCACTACATAACAGGCACTACCCAGGTCATTATCTCTGAATACAACAAGGAAAGGTTCACAGCTGCTTCTCTGTATTTCAGAGAACAGCACAGACTTTTCTGAGTAAAATGAAATTAGATCTCATCAGATTTATTGTTTCCAAGATTAAGTTTCCCAGTATTTCAACTATGCCATAAGAAATGTTCTCTCATTTTTTATATTCTATAGACAAAAACAAAATTTTAATTTTTCTAGCAGTTTTTCTAAAATTAAAAAAAAACTCAAGCATTTTATGTCAGAATTTAAAACATGACCAAAAGTTTAGCTAAATAAAAATTCATTTGTATCACAACCAGTGCATCATCTGCCATCTCAGTAATTATCCTCCCACCACTTTTCATACAATCATTCTATTATAACCTCTATAGTGAAGAGAAAATGACCCTACTCATTGGTGATACCTCACATAAGTATAAAGGTCAAAATTCCAGAACCCTATAACAGACACACTAATTTTCCTTAGGCAAAGCCATGTGCAAAAACACTCTAAGTACATTGATCATTTTGATAACAAACCTTTAATAATTACTATTCACACACATACAATGAATACTGATGGAAGCTGAGAGCAAAAACTGGGACAGGTGAGCTGATTTACATGTTTACATGCAGGCTATCATGTTAACCATGTAGCTGATAAGGGACTTGTATCTAGAATATTAGAAGAACTCTTATAACTCAATAAGAGACAACACAACACAACTTAATAGACATTTCTCCAAAGAAGATATACTAATGGCTAGTAAGTACATAAAAGGATGCTTGACATCCATCATTAGTCATCAGGGAAATACAAACCAAAATCCCTAATGAGCTATCACTTTACACCCACTAGGATAGCTATAATAAAAAAGTTAGGTGATAATAAGTGTTGACATAGGATATGGAGAAACTGCAAGTCTCATATGCTACTGGTAAGAATATAAAATGGTACAGTCATTCTGGAAATCAGTTTGGCAATTTCTCAAAACCTTAAACAGAATTACCACGGAACTAAGCAATTCTGCTAGGTATGTACCCAAGAGAAATGAAAACTTACGTTCATACACCAAAAAACTGTACATAAATGTTTTACAGCAGCATGACTAACAACAGATAAAAAAGTGCAATCAACCCAAATGTCCATTAATGGATGAATAAACAAAATGTGGTATATCCAATGGAATATTAATCAGCAATAAAAAGGAACAAAGTATTGATGCATGCTACAACATGAAGAAGCCTTGAAAACCAAAAACACTTTGCTAAGTGAAAGAAGTCAGACACAATGACTAGAATGATTACATTTTTATGAAATGACCAAAACAGGCAAATCTATAGAGACAGAAAATTTAGTGACTGCTTAGGGCTAAGAGGGATGTGGGGACAGGGAAGTGATAGCTAAATGGTCCAGGATTTCTTCTTGAGGTCATGAAAATATTCTTAAATTGACTGTGCTGACAGTTGCACATATCTCTGAATATATCAAAAACACTGAATTGTATACTTTAAATAGATGAATTGTATGATATGTGGATTGTAGCTCAAGAAAGTTGTTTAAAAATGGGGGCCTATTTATAAGACTAAGGAACTGGAAACCATTAGACAACTAAGATAAATAAATTAATCTTTTACCATTTCTACAAACATTCAAAATGCATGGCCATGACTTGGTCTTTACAATATACCCGGTAGGTACAAAACACTAGTTTGCAAAACAGCACTGATTGTATCATCCCGTTTGTGTAAATAACCACACGTGTACAGCCAAAAACTAAAGCCAAGTTCAGTTCAGAAAGTTCTTCAGTAAAGCTAGTAAATGGAAATTTTCACTTTGACTTTTTTGGCTTTTCATATAAGCAACATACATTTTCTTTATAAAAATAAGAAACTTTCAGTTCATGGTGTCATTTCATGCCAACTTTTTCACTTTATTATCAAAGGTGACAGCTGTATTGTCAAAAGAACTCAGGAGCTACCTTGAAAGAGCTCCTGTTGATTAAAAATGGGACAATCTGACTACAGTAAAACTAACAAAAATGGACTGATGTTAATGAGGGAGGGTATAGCTCAGTGGCAGAGTGCTAGCTTAGCACGCAGGAGGTCCTGGGTTCCATCTCCAATACCTCTGTTTAAAAATTAAAAATAATAATAATAACAAAAATGAAAAAAACTAATTACCTCCCCCAACAAATAAATTAAAAAATTTTTAAAACAAAGTGCTAATATTATAAACTCCAAGTATTTAAAGAAAAATATCAGTTACCGCTGGAGAACTGAGAACTGGTAAATGATCAAACATTTGCCTTGCCATTTTTATAAGAATTCAGTCTCACAGTAACCACATAACGTATCTGGGGAAGTTTCTCTTTATAAAAATGGCTCAATTAATAAATGAAAGAATAGACTCAGAAAAATCACTCTTTTGCCTCCTTTCATGAAATAATGAATTTCTCAAAATCTGTGGCTGCTAAATCACAAAAAGAGAAACTAGGTAAGTGCTTCCGGACAGTAGTCTGTACCACCACCTATGAACTACTCTTGCTTAAAGAGAAAGAAAGGAGGAGAGGAAGACAGGGTATCTGAATATGATTAAGCTTTCTGTGGTTCTTAACCTTGGGAGCACAGCATAATCACCTGGGGACACCTTAAAATATCAGTGGCTGGGCCGCCATCCTGGAGATATGATTCTGTTAGCCTGGATTATAGCCTGGATTAGAATTATAATATTAGAATTTTTTAATAAAAATCCCCAATTGATTCTTACATGCAGCCAAGGTTAGAAACTGTGCCAGATCTAACTATCAATTCATGGGAATACAGATGACTGAGAAACAAACTACAATGCAAGGATGAAATCAGCTAATCTATGTGCGACAGGACAAAAAAATCCAGTTTCTATATAAAAGTTTATATCTACTAATCCTAAATTAACCCTCTACCCACCACCTTCCTCCCCTTAAAAAAAAAATCCAGTTAAAATGACAAGGAAACAAAAAGGAATGGGACTTTAAAGATTAAAAGGTTTAAGAGAAAAGTCAGCCAATTGCAAAATATGAACCTTTTTGGATCCTGATGCAAATGTATTTTTTAAATATGTGGGGCAACTAAAATATCTGACCAGACTTCACATTTTATATTAAGAATTTGTGTGATGATATTGGCTTTATATTTTTAAGCCCTTATCTTTCAGAAATACATGCTGAAACAATTATCAATAAAATTATTAAGATTTATTCAAAATTATCTGGTGGGGAGAGGAAATGAAATTGGCCCAAAACTGGTAATTGTTGAAGTCAGGTGATAGGTTCATGGGGTAATTTATTATACTATT
Organism: Vicugna pacos; assembly: GCF_048564905.1. NCBI lineage: Eukaryota > Metazoa > Chordata > Mammalia > Artiodactyla > Camelidae > Vicugna > Vicugna pacos. The sequence goes on along the minus strand of NC_132993.1, from coordinate 46,113,117 downwards.
CTCTTTACATTTGTATATGCTTGAAACTACCCATTTTAAAAGCTTTAAAAATATGAAACATCTTTTGATTATCTAAAATGGTTGAAGAATGAGCATATAGTTCATACAAATCAGTAAGATAATGGTAATTACCACCAATAGTCTCTGAAAGACTTAAGAAAATGAAAAGACAAACCATAGACTGGAAGCAAATATTTGCAAAGTATATATCTGATAAAAAGCCTGCATCAGAATATGTACCAGAAATCTCAAACTCGGGGGAAGTATAGCTGGAGTGTTAAAGTGCATGCTTAGCATGCAAGAGGTCCCAGGTTCAATTCCCAGTATCTCTTCTAAAAAATAATAAATAAATAAGTAAACCTAATTACCTCCCCCTACCAAAGAAAAAAGAAAAGAAAAAAAATCTAAAAAAATAAAATAAAATAAAATTCTTAAAAAAAAAAAAACCTCAAGTCAATGACAAAATGAATGTTTAAACGTTCAAAATGTTTAAACAAAACACTTCACAACAAAAGATACATGAATAGTAAATACACACATGAAAAAAATGTTCAATTAGCAAAATGCAAATCAAAATTACAATGGATATCCCTTCACACCCTCTAGGATGGCTAAAATAAAAAGACAACTGGTGGCAAGGATGTGGAGAAACTGTAACCCTCATTCATAGCTAGTGGGAATGTAAAATGGTCCAGACACTTTGGAAAACATTTTGGCAGTTCCTTAAAATATGAAATATAAGGTTGCCATATGACTCAGCAGCTCCATCAGGAATCATTCTACTAGGTCTGTATCAAGGGAATTGAACATAAACTCACACAAAAACTTGTATATGAATATTCACAGCAGCATTATTAGTAATATTCAAAAAGTATAAACCATCCAAATGTCCATAAATGATGAGTAGATAAACAAAATGTTGGGGGAAGGATACAGCTCAGTGGTAGGGTACGTGCTTAGCTCACACGAGGTCCTGGGTTCAATCCCTAGTAGCTCCATTAAAATAAATAAACGACCTAATTACCCACCCCCCAAAAAACCAACACAAAATGTTGTACAGCAACACAATGGAATATTTAGCAATTTAAAAAAATGAAGTATCAGTAATATTTAGCTTAACATAGATATATTTATTATAAACACAGGTTACTATATACATATGTATCTCCTTATCCTGTCAGATGAGAGAACCTAGAAGCAGTAACACCCCTGTAGCAATACTGCCCAGATCTTGGTTTCTAATACATTTATTCACCAATAAAAGAAGCCATGCCTCCTTAGAGAAATGTCTGATTCTAGGACTGTAGCAAGAATTAAGCAGGATGATTGGTTTATCTTCTATGGCCAGGAAGTAAGAAAGTGCTTAAAAAACAATGAACCAAAAAAAAAAAAAAAAACCACATACACAAAACCACCACACACAATGGTTAGGGTACCATAGGGACACAGGAGCCAACTGAAAATTTCCAACAACCAAAGCTGGAACAGTATGAACAAAACTAAGTTAATATTGGATTATAACCCAAGGTACAAAATAAATATCCATGAGTCCAAATGATTGAATAAATGAACACATGGGAGAGTTGATACATGTTCATGGAGATGAATTTCAAATAATTTATGTAGATACTCCATCCTCAAGGAAGTAGAGCTTAACTCCCTGCTCCCCATCTGTGGGCTACACACAGTGACTTCCCTCCAATGAGTACAGCACAATGAAAAGGGGTTTGGAGTGAGGAGTAGCTTTTCAGTGGAGCAATCTAACATACACTATTTCATCAAGGTTAACATCAACAGTGATGTCATGTAGATAGTATGTACTCTTTTGATACAGTGTAATAGGAAAGGCATTTTATCTCTCTGGTCTTCCTCCCCAGAACCCATAAATCCAGTCTAATCACGAGAAAGAGTTCAGACATGTCCCAACTAAGGGACATTCTACAAAATACCTAATCCATATTCCTCAAAGCTGTCAAGGTCATCCAAATCAATAAGAGCCTAAGAAACTAAAAAGAAAATTAAGGAGGAACTAAGAAGGCATGATAACTAAACATAAAGTGGTACCCTGGATGGGATCCAGGAACAGATAAAGTACATTAGGTACGAACGAAGGAAATCTAAATAAAGTACGAGCTTTAGTTTATTATAAACTAGGACCCAGCAATGCTGGTTCATTAACTGTGATAAATGTACCATATGAAGGAAAGACCTTAATAATAAGGGAGACCAGCTGTGGGGTATATAGGAACTCTGTACTAGCTTTTCAATTTTTCTGTGTATCTACAACTATTGTAAAATACTTTTTTTTTTAAAGGAACAAAGCACTAAAACACACTGCAAAATGGAAGAATCTTGAAACCATACTAAGTGAAAGTAGCCAATCACAAAAAGCCACATATTATATGATTCCATTTATGTAAAATGCCCAGAATAGGCAAAACCATTAAGACAGAAAGAAGATTAGTGGTTGTCAGGGGCTGGTCAGAGGGGAAAATGGGAAGTGAGTGGGTACAGGGTTGCCTTCTGGAGTGATAAAAATATTCTAAAATTACCAAGTGGTGGTGTCCCACAACTCAGTAAATGTACAAAAACCACTGAATTGCCCACTTTAGGGCTGGACCTCTCACAATACCCTACTGACGGAAACATACAGTAATACAACTACCTTGGAACACAGTTAGGCAGTTCCTTAAAATGTTAGACATGTATTTATCTTATGACCCAGTTAATTCTGTTCCTCCAAGAGAAATCAAAGTGTTGGGAGGAAAAACTTTTTTCTCCCTCAAATTAGGTTCAGGACTGGAGGCCTGTGAATTTAGCTGACAACAGACAGATTAACAGAAGACACACCAACTTTATTCATAAATGCATGTGGGAGCACACAAAAGAAGTGGTTCTCTAGATAAAAATGGCCACTTCTACTTCTTACTTGAAGGGGGAGAAGGAGGAGAGAGAAAAGTTTTCATAGGAAGAAAAAATGAGCAATAAGGATTGTGATGATGTTTGTTCACAAAGCACTGAGGGGTCTTCTCCATCTTTCTTCAAACCAGTTAAATGCCCCTGGAGAGGGTAATTACGGCAGCCTTACTCCCACAGATTTCTGCCTTTAGTCAATAAGAGAAGTTCTGAATGGGCTTCTTTCTGCATCTGTTGAATCTCAAATGTCTTTAGTGTGAAATAAGTGACACACCAACTTTGGAGGTCCAGGTGAGTTCCCACAAAAGCATACATCCATAAAGAGACCCACAGATACAAGCTCATACCAACCTTACTTGTAGTAGTCAAAACAGGAATCAAACCAACATCCATCAGCAGATGAACAGATACATTGTGGCATATCCCACACTGGAATACTACTCAGCTGTAACAAGAGTGACCTACTGATTCATACAACATGTACAGAACTTAAATTATGCTGACTGGAAGAAGCCTGACCAAAACAGTATACATTATATGTCTCCCTGTACCAAACTCCAGAAAATGCAAGCTAATTAAGCAGAGCGGTAGTTGCTTGGGGGTAGGGGTGGGAGGGACTACAAAGGGGCATGCAGAAACTTTTGGCCAGTTATAGTTACGCTCATTTTTTTATGTGTGGTGATGTTTCACAGGTATTTACTTATGTCAAAACTTATCAAAGTGTACATTTTAAAGATATTAGTGTAATTCACCGTACGTCAATAATACCTCAGTAAAGCTGTTAAATGAAAGCTTTACTAATATGGCTTAAACTGTTACAAATTAATGAGAAAATGGAATTACTTTCAATGTGTGAGGTGAGAAAAGGTTCTAAAATTAAGTGCAATAAAATCAGTACTGTCTTAAAAATTAATAAGCCTGCACAAATGGAAAAAGACACAAAGAAACTGGAATGATAACTCTTTCATCCCGACACATTACAACTACTGTTAGCCCAGTTAAGTGTGAAAAGTATTATTAGACATACAGGGAGAGGAAAGGGGTGATGAACAGAACCGACAGCCACAAATGGTTAATATGCATTTTAAAAATTTCACTATTAGCCAAAGGCAGGCAAATATGCCAAATGAAATAATAATGCTAGCTTTTCCAGGTAAAATTGGCTAAGATTTTAAATTATTTTAACATGAATTATGCTGGAGAGCATACGGATGAACAATTAGTCTCATCTATTAGTGGGGGAAGTATAAAGGAGCGCAAAATTCCTGCAGAAGTTTTGAAACAGCAAATGACCTAAAAACTCACACTTTGATCTGCTAATTCCATGTATGTGTATTCCTGCATAGGAACATGAAAGGTATACCAAGACTTTTTTGTACTTTCCAAATTTTACCCAATGAATCTGCATTTCCTAAAAATGAGAGAGGGGTACTTAAGTCATTCCTTTACCAGCAGCTTCCCCAAAAAAGCAGTTCAAATCAAAATACTAACAAAACAAGAGTTGATATGTCCCCTGACTGATCAAGACATGAAGGATGAGGCCCCCCAGCCAGAGGCAAGTAGAGAGTCTCATGAGTTTGGGGTAAACCACCACACCTGTCAGGAGCAGCTAGCTGGGAGATTCAGGGAGCAGCAAGCACCCCAGAACATCCCATTCTTGCCCAGGAATGAGATCCCTCAAGTGCCAGCTAGAGCTAAATACAGACTTGTAAGCACACAGATGCCAAACCACAATTTTATAGTGCACAGGACTCCCATTTTTGGAAAGAAGCCTAAAAACTTCACAGCTGTTTGTCACTTTGGCTTGTCTTTGCTTTTCCGTGCTCTCACTTCTGTGGCTACTGACATAGGATATGTCACCCACATACAGAGGGTGAGCCTCTCCACTACACTTTCACTTTCCAGGGTGTGCAAGGACGGCTATGACAATGTGATGGGCTTCTGAAGACACTCAGATATTCTGCCCTCTTTCTGGAAGCCCATGCTCAACCACTTTTAACTTCTTCAGAACCAAGCCTCCAAAAGAACACAAAACTGGGAATTATGTTGCAATGACCCATGTGCTACATATGCCTTTCCTTAGAACCAACCACATCACCAAAGCAAGGCACAACTACAGAAATGTTTCATTCAAAAATTACAAACTTTTCTGTGTATAGAAATAAAAATAGCAAACATCGACAGTTGTCTGTAGATAAGCCCAATGCATGCTGTGGTTGAATAAATTATAACATAGAAAGTAGAACAACTTAACATCAAGACGAGTAAGAAACCTGAGGCAAGAAGAATGAATGTTACTGGTTTTAAATGTCAGTGTTCATTATCTGCCATTTCTAGTCCTTACTCTTAAATGCATTTAAGTTCAAGAAACAAGTATGTTGCTAAGCATCTGAAAACAAAGCTAAAGACACAGTAAATCTCATTAATGGCCCTTCTAGGATATTCATGACAAAAAATACAGCGCACTCAGATTAAAATGCACAACCCTGGTGTCGTCTGCTACACACCCTAACCAGCTTGGCTAGCCCTACTAAAATACAAAGTATTCCAGTCCAGAAATGACTCAGTGGGGAAACATACAAAAAAGGAAAAGAATGCTCTTCTTCACATACACAGTTGCTGCTTGTTTCTAAATGACGGCCAGTACTGCCTACGGTGTGGCAGATGTGGCCAAAGAAGGCAGACCTGCAGTACCTTCCTCACTGACCTGTGAAGAATTCTCAGTGCTGGCTAAGCCTCAAATGAGACAGACAACACTTTGAGAGAACCTGCCAGAGTCCCAAATAGCACAAAGGCTCAGCTCAAAGAAAAGCTCTCAGTAAGTGGTGCTACTACAATTGGAAAACCATTTTGGAAGAAAAGCCCAAGGACAGTTAACTAGCTCATCCTTTATACAGATCAACAGAAATACTGAACTAGTAAGGGGTTACCTTCGAATGAGAGAGTATTACAGGTACCTTGGGGGGGGATTTTTTTCTACAATAAACACAAAACATTTTTAATTTAAAAAATTAAAATGGACAACACTCGTTGCTGTAAGATGGCCAATAGTCAATTTCTTAGACATTCATAGTGAGAATAACCCACTTCCTCAGGGGGCACTCAGCAAGTCTTGTCACCTTTTTTACGGTTAACCTACCTCAGCTTCCATGACCAAGGAGAACGAACGCGCTGTCATCCCATCACAGCACGTCCTCTGCTCCAGAAGAGCCCCTGCCGCACAGAAAGTCTCTGCCCATCACCTCACCAATCACCCTGACCGGCCCTTCATGTTTGCATCAGGAAATACCTCTTAATTCAAACACCTCGTTCTCAGAAGCCTCCCCACACATATCTTTTAACATATAAATCAATAATACTTTAACATTCTTAATACCTGAAAGCTAGTTCAGTTGTCATCAATGAAAGTCTCATGTCCAGAGAGTGTGAATGAATCTTTCCATCACTGAACAAATGTCAAGGAGAAGAAAGGTCCTACACTGCAGTAAGTACAGTGCAGCTCCATACAGAACACTATACTCAGTTCTGAACCCTACTTGCCCAGACTCAGAAACCCTGCCCCTCCAGGGGAAACAAGTGTGAGGAATCAGGAGGACAGAACAGAGAAGGGACAAATGAACAATACGGAGAAGGGCATCTCAGATAAACAACGTACCCCTAATGTGCTCTCTTCACATACTGGCAGGATTTGCACGTCAACAAGGTAGCAGACACTCTCAATGGAGAACCAAATAGGGGTTAACACAAGTCAAAATGGATAGTCTGTTATAAGATTATCTAGTCCAAAGAGAGAACTAATGTTCTTCCTGCACTCCAGCTGCAAACAATGGGTTGTGAGTATCTGGAGCATTGTGTAAGAAGGATTCTGAGGCTTAATCTAGGCTCATTGGGAAAGAGTCTCTGGGAGAGTCCCTCCCGCTGTGGAAAGAAGGTGGCAGGACAACACAAGTTCATGGACTTCCTACCATTGATTCTCGATCATTGGAATGGATTCTGTCAGAGGCCGCAGAGTTACTGCAAGGGTGAACCATTCCTTTCATGAATTTTTGGCAAGTTGAATAAACAATGAATCTTACACATGTGCATACCACAATTTTTTGGATGTATATATGGGGTTGTTTGATTTAAACACTAACTAGAGTTATTGAGTCTCATTGTCTCAAGGTAGGAAGTCGTCAAGCTAGTTCACATATCAGGTTTCCTAGCTATGGAAAAACCTGTACAACTGAAAAATAACTAATTCCCCAAGGGATGAAGCAACTTAACAAAAGACAACACAAGACTTTTTAAATTTTCACCAGAGAAAAATAAAGCCAAGGAAAATTAAGGATTAAAAAAATTGGTGTGAAGTTAGTGGTAAAGTGAAAACCATAAAATACACTGTAAGGTAGAGGTGGCCCTTAAACTCAGTAACAGACAACACCAAGCTGCATCAGTAGAAATGAAGGTTCTATTATGCACTACACAGCTCGGTCTCTAGAAGCAGAGGGAAGCCTAGGAGCAAAGGTCCTCTTATTAAACAAACGCTAATTCAGTAACAAGTCAGGATAAAATTTCTAGCATGCAGAAACAAAGCTATGTCTGGTCAAAGACTTGCCAATGTTTAATTAAGCAAGAAAGAAACATGATTAACTCATCTCTTACAGAAAAGACATCATGAAGGTTACTTAAAATTAGAAATATTTGTTGAGCTGGGCCACTTCAAGTAGTGTTCAACAACACTGGAATACTGGAAGCACACAGAACATGCTCTGAGTTGATGGGCATCAGATTTGCTGAGAAAGGAGAATGTGGAGGTAATGATGGGTGTAAACTCAGGAGGACTTAGCATTAATCCATCCTAAAGAGGCCGGCATCTGGGAGCATAGTCTGCTCTGTAACAGCCGTAAGGAGCATCACTCAATGATGCTTCTGACTTTTTGGTGACTCATTTCTTCAACACAAGATCTGAGGCTTTTCTTTTAAAAAAAAAAAAAGTAAGAAATTGAGCTTCCCCCAGAATAGAAAACTTGAACTGTAAGCTAAAATACTATTAGAAACACTAATCAAGAACATTTGAACTACTTAAAACATTAAACAAGTAACCAAAGCAAGACAAAATACCTGTCAGATTTCCTTCTAATACAATTTGTTGCCTGCTACTGAAGGGTGCAACATAGCATGTAAAAAAATTTCAATTTACTCTGCCCCCCCCCACAAAAAAAATTACAAACCAAAAACAAAACCAACACCATTTAAAGAAAAACCTTCAGTGACTGATTTCTCCTTTGGTAAACTCAATGACCTGAGAAAAAAATTACATCCTATTTTCTTATACCTACCCTCTCCATTTCTCCCAACATGCCCCCCTCACCAAAAAGAATCCAGTGAACTAATTTTTTTAATCTATTTCAGAGTTGAAAATTTTTCCAACCAGGAGACATGCGTGAATACTGACCAGCTAGTCTATACCAGGCACTACTCTGGGTCTTTGATGGAAACATGGGGGAATACACACAGCCTCCAGATCCTAAGTTTAGAGTCCGACAGGAGAACAGAAACAAGTCAGAAGGCAAATAAGGGGTGAGGGCAGAGCTCAGTGGTAGAGCACAGGCTTAGTATCCACAAGGTCCTGGGTTCAAACCCCAGTACCTCTGGTAATTAATTAGCCTAATCCCAACCCCCCATTTTTAAAAGGCAATTAAAATATAAAGTGCTGAGTAGTGCTATAACTAAGTGTAAGAGAAATAAAGGAGACACTTAATCCAAGTACGGCAGGAAAAATAAGATTTTGTGAATGAAGTGACATCTAAGTTGAAGTCTAAGTAATTATAGCAATTAAGAAAAATAGAAAGGAACACATGGACTATTGGCAAAGAAAACATGTACAAAAGCCCTGAAACTAAAAGAGTGATGGGATTGAGGAAAAGTAAAGTACTTCATCACAGTGGAGCACAAAGGATGAGAATATCAGCCAAAGATCAAATCCCTTGAAAAGGGTGATTAATTCATAATAAACTACGTGGCGATGCACGCACCTGTGTTACTTGCTGGTTCTGTGACCCTACAAGGGCTGTGTTGTTAATCCCCTTTCCACAGACAGGAAAGAGGTTCTATATAGTCAAGACACCTTTGCACCAAGTCCCCAGTCTTCCTCCATCATTCTGGGGTTTGATGTTCAGACATGGAAACCCCATCACCTCTGTCTTCTGTTCTATGAAAACATGTCTCCAGATTTATGTAGAGAATAAATACGCAAGGCATTGGAAACATATAGCGAAAAATCTATGCAAGGTTCAGCTCCAGCACATAGCAGGGACTCAAATAAATTCAATGAAGGCTTATATAAAAACCAACAGAAGCAGAGGCAGGGAGGGGCTAGGCTCGGCAGCTCAAGAAAGAGCCACCTGTGACTCTGTGCCTGGGTCCATCCCATCAATACCTAGGCAAACACATGCCAAAGCCAACCACACACATCACAGCAGAAAGACTGCATGCCAACTGCTTCAGCTACAGGAGGGAAGGTATTCAGAATGCCATCAAAACTCAGATTTTTAACTCACACTTAAAAGAAAGTCCCTACAAAAACCAGACAATTCTGTTCTTCTAGACGAACCTGAAAGGTAGGAAAAGGAAGCTGGTCACATTTCAGATCAGTCACTGTGGCAAAAGCATCCAGTCTCTCCAGCAGTGCTTGTGGTCTCCCCACAGATAAGCAGGAGAAGGTGTGCAGGCCGCCTGCTGCAGGTGTTCTGCCATTGGTGTCACCAGCATGAAGCACTAGGGGCACTGAAGGATCCAGGGCCTTTCTGGCTTGTGATTAGAATTATCTTCAGTCACTAAGACTCCTCTCAGTATGAAAAACATTGCAGGAAGTCTTCTGAAATCAAAGTTGAAAAAGTCACTGCTTCTCTATGGGTAAGCATTTGACTAGGGAGAAACGAGACTAAAATCTTCCAAGGGGAAGAATTTTTTTTCAGAGACTTTATTCATTTTTGGGTGACTTTGGGGAAACAGTGAGATGAAGATAAAGAGACCATACCAGGACAAGGTAAGTGCAGAGTGGAGATGAAGCACTTAGAAATACCTATGGCAGACTGCCAGCACAATGTTATGTCTGCTGAATCTAATAATAAAAATCAGAGCTTGTCTTTTTGACTGACTTAAAATTTTTTTTTCTAATAAGTTTTTCATTTTACAAAGTCAGTGATTCATGGGAAATTTAAAGACAAATTCATCCTTCCACAAAGCTGAGGATGAATGACCTGGAGAAGTAATTCTCAACGGAGAAAACTTCACCACTTTGGAAGTGGATTTAGAAATCTGTGGGGCCTTAATTTGACACAACATTGTAAAATGACCATAACTCAATAAAAAAAAAGTTAAAGAAGAAAAAAAAAAAAAAAGAAATCTGTGGGGCCTTTGAGGTGGAGGAAGGGGGCTTCACTGACCCTGGACAGGCAGAGACCAGACAGGTCATATGTCCTGACTCGTGCAGGACAGCCTCACACAACAGAGACAACCCCATGCACAGCACAGCTCTTGAAGGTTCTTGACATTCACATACACAAAATTCCATTTATTTGAGCATAACCCTAATGAAGTATTTATTGCTCAGTTTTAATATATACTCTATCTTCCAAAACTGCAACCACCATGTAAATGAAGATACAACAATATTTGGGGCTGCTTATCATCATGACAGAAAATCACTTAACTGAGAGCACAACACAACTTTGAGTCACTCATGTCACACCTGAATATTTATGTCAATATTGGTTTGCTGAGGGCTATTCTACAATAACACAAGTCCTGCACAAGTACTTGATTATTTCACTATGCCTTAAGCTCTGGTCATGCCAGCTGTTTCGGTACTAAAATATTATTTTGTATAAACTATTTCCCTTTATTTCTCCTTTCTGGTATTATTAAGACATTATATTGATTTTTAAATTACATATGTAATGTTTAGCACAGGGAACTACATTCAGTATCTTGTAATAACCTTCAATGAAAAAGAATATGAAAATGAATATATGTATATATATGCACGACCAGGACATTATGCTGTACACCAGAAACTGACACACTGTAACTGACTATACTTCAATAAAAAAAGAAAGAAAAAAATTATATATGTAAGTGAGTTGTATTTTCTGTGAATTTCAGGATCGTAATTGGGACATTAGAAAATATTTGTTAAAAAGAGGATGCAAGTTAAAGGGTTGAAATCCAAGTCTATTTAAATATGTCAGTGTTCATTATAGGTCAAACATAGTAAGAATTTATAGTATATCTAGATAAAAACATTTTGATGAAGTTGGTGTTCAAAGTCTTGCAGGGGAAGTTGGAGGTCACATTCTTATCTTAACATATGAGATGACAGAACTACGGCAGTTTACATAAAAAGGGGGGCTTTGGGGTCAGAATGCCTGTTTTGAATCCCACTCAGTGTTAGCTGCAAGACCCTGGCAAGTTTCTCCATTTCTCAGCTACCCGCCCCCGCTACAGTGAGGATAGCACTATTTCCTTCCCATATCTATGGTTGGCTGAACAATCAAATGAGGCCCTTTCTGAATAGTTTACCATCCAGCCCTGCCCATGGTCAGGCTCCCCACATGTATGCTATTATTAAGTTGATCTAAAACCTAAAGGCAGAATAGTCTAGAAAAGAGGGAAATGAGAGCTAGGAATGTGATCCTAAGCATAAAATAGGCGAAAATGGACAAACCAAATAAAGATATCGTTAAAAAAAAAAAAAGTCTGAAATATCCATTCGTTACCATCAATCAACTAACTAAACAATTTCAAACATTTTAATATACACTTGCACGTGGCACAAAACAACATCAGACTGAGAAAGAATCTACCAAGATGAACACAGATCTCTATCTGGGTTATGGTCATGTTCTGAAAAGCATCACGTTACTTTATTGGTTCAACCAATGCTTACTTACTCATTTTGTCTACAAGAACCAGTAACTGAGGAATCCTGCAAAGATGTCAGTGCATGTATACTACACATCTAGGGAAGATCACAGAAAACTACAGCCTTTCTCATCCTCACATGACAATCGACTTTAAATAGTAAGATTGTATTTGGGGTGAGACCAAATAGGCCATTCAACTTTACACAAACACAAAGGGGAAAAATGCCCTGAGTACCGAGGCAACCCTGCCTCTCTGGTTGAAGATGCTAAAATTAGGAATAGGATTAAGGGTGCCCTGCCATTCCCAGTTGGGTTACTGTTCTAAACCCCTGCCTGGGGACTTCTGCTTCCTTCCCCTGTGTTAACCCCGAATACCTTGTTCATCAACATCAGAGGGAGGAAGCAACAGGAAAAGAGCAACAAGTGAAAGCTTTTATAAACTCAAATTTGAAATGATCTTTCTTTTAGCATTAATGCTAAAAGTAATTAATTAGCATTACATACACATCTCCAGTGCTGAATCACATGGACAGTTTGAATACAAGTTTCTTTTTGTAAATGATAACTAAGAACCTGTTCAGCCTTAATTCAACCAAGGTTTACCCAAAAGAAAAAAAATAAACTTAATACAAATTACTTAAAAATAGTTACCCTATCCTTGAGAAATAAATGATTCAACTCATCTCTTGAAATTTAGAAATAACAAAAAACTGAAAGGAATCATTTAAGCTTCAGTTCCAGGTTCTAGATCCAGATAAAACTGAGTGGGGGTGATTCTACCCTGTTTCTTCCATGGAATGATAAAATCTGGACAGAATGTATGAAGCAGCTATTTGAAGACTCTCAAAGTGTATGATAGCAGGTGGAATAGGGAATTGGAAGTATAACTGAATGTGAGATGATTTATTTCCCCCCACTTCACTCTGATATGCCCCAGCCTGGACTTGGAGCAGTTTAAAACTTGGAAATTGTTACTGAGCATGGACAGACCTCTAGGAGAAACCCGGAAGCTCTTATTCGAAGAGCAGGAAAGGGATACCTAAAACTCTGGTTAGGGGAGGAGCTATGATTCCAAAGGGGTGGGGTTAAATCCCATTGCTTTTTGCATCTGTCTTAGCCCCAGAGATGACTGCAGTTCTGAGAAGTACACCACCAAGCAGGATTAACTAAGGCCCTAGCTTCTCTGGGGCCAGAGAACTAAAAAAAGCAGCCCTTGGGAATCAGAAAGTACTCATCAGATCATGAAAAGGTGAGACCTCAGGAAAGCAACTGCATGAAGTTGTTTAGAAACTGCTGGGTTTAGCCGTAAGATATGCATGCTTGTATCAGAACCCAAACAGCATACCCAAGACTTTGAGAACAGAACCACGGGAGAGATCGCCCAGTCCCAAACTGGCCACCACTGGGCAACACACACATGAGACAGATCCAAAGAGTACTTCAAAGGCTTTAAAAATAGAAGTGAAATTGGAACCATAATCCACAGAAGGCCAGTTGCAATTTGCAGCCTGAAGCCAACTGGGGCAATTGCATCCTAAATTGAAATTATTAACGTTCTCCATAGAATTTGAACAAGATCCAGAGTCTCATTATATTAAAAATGTCCAAGATACTATCCAAAACTACTTGGTGTATAAAGAACTAGGATAACCTCAACTCATATGCGAAACAGCCACTGACAAATGCAAATGCCAAGAATGACACAGGTGTTATTATCCGACGGACTTTCAAGAAACTATTATAAAAATGTTCCACAATAAGTGAGCACTCCTGGAAAGAACAGAAAGAAAATATTTAAGGAAACATAAAAGAAATACAAATTTAGAACCTCAAACAATAACCCTAAATAAACTCATTAGATGAAGAGAACAGCAGGCTGGAAGCAGAGGATATTGTCACCACTCATGAAAACAGATCAACAGAAATTATTCAATCTGAGCAACTGAGAAAAAATGAACAGAAGTTCAAAGATCCTTAGGAAAATACCAAAAAGTCTAACCTTTATGTTAATAGTATCTCAGAAACACAGGAAAAAAGAAAAATACTTGCTGAAAATATATTTGAATAAATGGTTACTGAAGTTTTTCCAAATTTGGCAAAAGATATAAACTTATAGATTTTAAAAGGTCAGTGAACCTCTGTGAGATAATAGAAAACACATATATATTCGTCTCCTCTGTCCAATCCTTCCCTTTCCTGGCACAAAGCTCCTAAAGTTCTTGTAATTTCCAAAGTGATAAGAGCACCAGGTTCATCTCTTGCTCTACTGAGGCAGCTCTGGATGACTTGTGGTTGGGGACTGATCATGAGAAAGACCATGCTTTGATTAGAAGCTTGGAATTTTCAGCCCCACTCCCCATCTTCCAGAGAGGGGAAAGGGGCTGGAAATGGAGTTAATAATTGATCATACTTACATGAAGAAGCCTCCATAAAACCCCGAGAGTAGGGGGTTCAGAAAGTTTAAAGGTGGGTGAACACATCTACATTGGGAGAGTGATGTACCCAACCCCACAGGGACAGAATCTCCTGCACTCAGGCCTCTCCCAGACCTCACCCAATGTATCTTTGTCTGGCTGATCATCTGTATCTTTTATTATACCCTTTAATAAACTGGTCAACATAAGTTTTCCCCTGAATTCTGTAAGCCACTCGAGCAAACTAATCCAACCCAAGGAAGGTCTTCAGAACCACTTATCCATAACCGGTTGGTAAGAAGCACAGGTTTTTACAACTGACATCTAAAGGGGGCAGCGGTGTGCAGTCTTGTAGGACTGAGCCCTTAACCCACGAGATCTGATGCTGTCTCCAATTACAAAGTTAGAATTGAGTTAAAATTATAGGACATCCAGCTAGTGTTGCAAAGAATTCCTTGTTTAGGGTGAAAACCTCCATGCATTTGGTGACCAGAGTGTTAAAAGTGAAGTGTACTGAGTAATAAAGGATACACACAGCAAAGAAAAACACATAGTAGGGAAGAACTGGGTTTTTCCCTACACAGACGGAAAACCCCAAGCAAGACGAACCCAAAGAAATCTCCAGACAAATCATAAACTAATTGTTGAAAATCAAAAACAAAGAAAACCCTCGAAAGCAGTGAGAAAAATAACATATTACTCACAGGACAGTGGTTCTCAGCTGGGGATTATGTCGTCCCCAAGGGGATATTTGACAATGTCCGTTGACATTTTTAATGGTCACAACTTGGGGAGGCACGGAGCTGCTGCCATCTAGCAGATAGAGACTAAGGAAGCCACTAATAAGCCTACAAAACCCAAGTGTGTGCTTCCTTTAAGAAACTTATTCCAACTATGTTATAGGTAACCTCAAAGTAAAAAAATTATAAGATACCATGCAGACACTAATCAAAAGAAAGCCAGAGTGGTATTTAATCTCAGAGTAGACTTTCAAGCAAAGAAAGTTACCAGGGATGAAGAATGACATTACATCATGATAAAAGGGTCCATTCACTTTGAAGACATAGCAATCCTAAGTGTATACAGACCTAACAAGAGAGCTTCAAAATATATGAAAGAAATACTAACAAAACTGAAAAAGAGAGACAAATCTCTGATTATAATAGATTTCAACACTCCGCTCTCAGGAATGGATGGAACATGACACTAAAAGTCAACAAGTAGACAGAACTGTACAGTATCAGCCAACTGGACCTATTTAACATTTACAGAACACTCCACCCAACACAAAACATTTGCCAAGATACACTGTATCTATCTAGATATAAAACAAGTATGAATATATTTTAAGGAAGTATAAACATACAAGGTATGTTTACTAACCATAATGGAATTAAACTAGAAATTAATAAAAAAAAAAGGTACAGGAAAATCTCCCTTCATTTGGAAATTTAAAGTACATACTTCAAAAAAAAAATCCATTGGTTAAAGAGGAAGTCTAAAGGGAAATTAGGAAACATTCTAAACTGAACAAAAAATTTAAAAACATACCAAGATATATGGGGTTTCATGCTTTAAAAAGAAATTCATGTTTATATCAGAAAAGAAAGGTCTCCTATTAATAACTCAAGCTTCTACCTTAAGAAACTAGCAAAGAAAGCACAAAATAAACCTAAAACAAGCAAAATAAATAAAATGAAGAGAAAAATCAACGAAAATAAAGAGAAAGAAAAATCAATGAAACCAAATGCTGTTTTTTTTGGGGGGGGGTCAGCAATAAAATGGATAAACCTCTGGCAAGACTGACAAAGATGAAGGGACAGAAGGGAGGGGCAGAGAAGGAGACAGAAATTACCAATATCAGGAATAAAAGGAGGTAACACTACAGACCCCAAAAAGATGTTTAAAGGGTAACAAGAGAATATTACAAAACTTTATGCACCTCTATTCAACAACTTGGATCAAATGAACCAATTCTTCAGAAACTACAAATCACCAAAATGATCTAATATGAAATAGCTAGAAAAGTCCTGTAACTATTAAGCGATTGAACTTAAGCTTAAAAAAAAAAAACAAAAAAAAACTTCCGGGGAAGAAAACTCTATGCTCAGGTGGTTGCACTTGCAAATGCTATCAAGCATTTAAAGACATAATGCCAACTCAGCACAATCTCTTCCAGAAAACATAAGCAAACACTTCCCAACACATTTTGAGGCTGTGCTACCCTGATAACAAAGCCAAAGACCACACACACACACACACACACACACAAATGAAACTACAGACCAATACCCCTCATGAACACAGACACAATAGGTCATCAACAAAAAGTTAGCAAATTGAACTACGGGATAAATTCAAAGAATAAAACACCACAACCAAGTGGAATTTATCACAGGAATGTAAGATTTGTTCAATATTTTAAATTCATCTTAATAACAGCCTAAAAAACTATATGATCATACCAATTTGTGCAGAAAAAGCATTTGACACAAACCAACATTCATTCATTATAAAGACTGTCAGCGAACCAGGAATAAAAGGAAACATCTTCAACCTGATAAAGAGCATCTACAAAATCCATGCAGCTAACATTTTAAACGTCAAGGACTGAGAAAAAGGCAAGGATGTCTGTCATTCTAAGTCCCTGGCAGTGTAACAAAGCAAGAAAAGGAAACTAAAGGCATACAAATCGGAAAAGATGTGAAGCTATGCCTATGTGCAATTACATGACTGTCTAAGTAGAAAATTTCACACAATCTATAAGAAAACAAACTTTTAGAACTTGTATTTGCATTGATGCTAAACTACTGTAATACTCCTGAACTATATACTTAAAAATTGTTAAAATGGTGAATTTTATGAGTATTTTACTACATTTAAAAATAAAAAATCATTTACAATAGCATCCCCACCTGCCAATTTAAATATATAGGTATGAATCTCACAAAATACACGTAGGACTTGTTTGCTCCCAGCAGGATTTTTGTATACACATAGTTTCCCTGGTTCTAAAATATATACGGAAAGGCAAAGTAACTAGAATAGATACAATTCTGAAAAAGAATAAAGTTAGAAGAATAACACTACCCAGCTTTAAGACTTACTATATAAAGCCTCAGTAGCCAAGAAAGTGTAGTATTAAAGGATAGACATATAAATCAATGGAACCCACACAAATATGGCCAAATGATTTGTGACAAAGATGCAAAGACAATTCAGTGGGGAAAGGGTAATCTTTTCAACACATTGTGTTGGATTAACTGGACATCTATATGCAAAACACAAGTGTCTCACACATTATACAAAAACTAACTCAAAATGCATCGTAGATCTAAATGTAAAACATAATACTATAAAATTTCACAACAGAAAATCTTCACGATCTGGATTTAGGTAAAGAGTTTTGACAACACACCAAAATTACTCTACATAAAAGGGGGATGGATGCTTGAAGTCAATAAATTGGACTTCATTAAAATTTAAAACTTTTGTTCTGATAAAGAAAATGATGAGAGAATGGAAAGACAACTGACAAGGAGAAAATACCGGCCAAGCACATGGTTGACTAAGGACTTCTATCCATAATGTATGACGAACTTTCAAAACCCAATTAATAAAACAACACAATTACATAGAGGAAGACTTAACCAGATATTTCAAATAGGATATGCAGAAGACAATCAGTACAGAGAAAATGTTCAAGCTCATGAGCCACTACAGAAATGTAAATATAAAACCAAAATGAGATACCACTACACATCTATTACAGTAAATTAATTATTTAAAATTAAAAATAAGAATACCAAATGCTGGTAAGGGTACTGACCATCTTGATCACTCATAAATTACTGGTGGGAATGCAAAAATGGTACAGCCACCTTGGACATCAGTTTGTCGGCTTCTTATAAACATATTATATACACAAAAAAACTCTTCAGTTGTTGGTGGAGTAGATATGACTACACAAGGATATAATGTGGGGTTTTTTTGGCAAGATGGAATTATCCTGTATCCTGACTGTGACTGCATTACACAAACATATACATGTTAAAACTCAAAGAGCTATATACCAAAAAAATGCTGATTTTCCGACAAATTTAGTTCCATACTTTATTATAACAAGTTAGTGGGCAGGAAGACATCGAGAACTAGATAGAGTCATAAAGAAAACCAGCAAGATTAACATCTTCCCCACCCCCTTGCCCCAAATCTCTATCACGTACTGTCCCTGAGTCCTGAAGAGTCCCTTTTTCTAGGATGAACAATTCAGGAGCCCCAGTGCATCTGATTGGCATGACACCGTCAATGGATTTCAATACTTTCTTCCGAAGGATGCTAAGAGAAATTTCCTATATAGTAACTTATCTGTACCTGACAGAGTCTTGCTAGCTTTTCTGACCACCAATCTTAAAGTTGATGGGTGTGTAGCCTGGGCATCCCGCTGTGCCTTGCCTCTGAGATGAAGGCAGTCCTGTGAGATGGAACCTGTAACTTGTGGAGTCTGACGTTAAATCCAACAGTGTGAGAACTGAATTGGATGGAAAGACATCTAGGTGGTGTTGGAGGGTCAGAGAAGTGGTATTGAAAAAGACACCGTGTATTTGATATCAGAAATGCTGTCAATAAAAATGACACAGGTCCTCTCTCTCAATGTTCTCAATCAAGCCAATAAACCTCTTACTTCATATTTAGGGTACCATCTGGCACAGAAAAACAGCCAGGGTTAGGTAAGTGTTTTGAGGGCACTTGAGAGTCGAAAACAAAGATCTATCGATCCCAGGCAGAAAAAAGATTAAAGTTTTAAAACAAGTTTTTTAAAGCTACTTTGTTCAGCTATTTGGCCATGAAGCATTAAAGTTTCGGTAACTATTACTTTATTTCCCAACCCAAGTAGTTAACTTCTTTCCTTCTCAGTCTTCATTCACGAGATCACTTATTCCTAGTTGTCCATCTGAACTTTGAAGCAGTACTGGAATCATATAAATCAGAAACAGAGACTTATCAATTATTTCTTTAATCTCCCATGACTTCAGGTGAATACTACTGAAACCAAAGACCTCTTTTTTTTATGACCGTTCCCGTTTACAACCACAAGCAATCTGTGGTTGTGGGGAGTCTAATGTAACTCAGACAGAAAGGACCAATTACTTTCATTTCAAGAGTTACAGGACCCATTTGCAGATTATGAAGTTAACAGAGCAATTTCACAACTTGGCACTCATCAGAATCCTAAAATTCATGCTCAGACACTTCTAAAAATGGTTTTAAAGCTTGAGAACACACAACAACAGCCCTCTACAGTCACCCTCATCGGGTGGTTGTGCCTGCAATGCTGTTTTTCTCCATTTATACACGGCAATGGTTAAAATGGTGGACTTAAGACTGAATCCTCTACAGGATGGTGGCCAGGGGTACAGGAAAGAACACCAAAGGAAGCATGGGATGAGAGTGGGAAGGGACCTTAAGGACACCTGGTTCCAGTGGCCAGAGAGCAAAAGGAAGACAGAATTGAGGATGACCTCAAGGCTAAACCTGTATGATCTAAGTAATATTAAATTTCAGAGAAAGCAAAGCAATGATTCAAGAGGGAAAAAGTTTGGTTTTAGACACCTTAAGATCAATGGCTATTCCAGTGAATGTTTGCTTCCAAGTAAAAAGAAAAAAAAAAATCCAGTAAAAACAAGGGGAATTTCCAAGAGAGAAAAAACAAAGAGTAAATAAAGGAAATGTTTACCCTTAGAAATGGAAAAGCGCATGTTGGGGAATAATACACAAGAGTAGCCATGACTAAAACCTGCAGGGAGAGAAGTGAGGGCATAAATGCTGCCAAGAAAATGAACAAGCAAGGAAATACCCATGGATGTGGTCCCGAGAGGGGCATGAACATACTATCTCTCTAGTTTCCCAGAAACTAAGCTTTTTGGACGAAGGGCAGATTCCCATCCTTGGAACAGGAAATGTACAAGATGAATCTGGGACTTACTTCTTAAACCAAAACCAAGGAAGCTATAACTACTGAGGGATAACCGAAAGGACCCTGACAGGCCTCTCAGGATAGGATAATCTGAGTATCACTAAGAATGATTCCAGTAATTTTGAAACATAATTAGGTTTAAACTCATGAGCTCATAATTACACACACAAAAACTCATTGCTTAAAAAACCAAAAAACTTACTGGTCAACCTGTAGGATGCCAAGGCACACAATATTTGTAAGGTAGTAAGTAAGTGGAAAGAACCAAGTATTTTTCCTATCTCTCCTATGTAAACTGTACTTCAGAGTAATTAAATATCTGATCACAAACTCCTTTTTACAAATGCATTACAGCTAAGAAATAAAGAAATCAATGCATTCAAGCTTATTTATTAATGAAGAAACTGTAGAATTAGAATATCACCACCCTACAGCCTCACAACAATGAATCTAAGCAATGATCAATGGCATTTCACATCACAAAGTCAGACATCATGTACCACCTGGTGAAAGAATACATCACCATCTATTACTTTGTCTCATCCAATAAACCCGAAGTGAACTTGAGTCTAATCCAAGTCCCACAAGGGTCAGAGGAACATGTTAAGTGACCACATGTGGATACAGTTCAGCAAAATAAGAATGTGGAACATTTACAGAATAAACCAACCTCAAAAAGAGCACTACATTGTTTAAAAAAAAAAAGACTATAGATTAAATATCTTGAGAAAGATCTTGTTTGGATCCTTACTCACATCATTTTTTAAAAAGATAATCAAGGAATTATGAATGGTTAGATTTGATATTTGAAAGTTATTATTAATCTCATATGTGAATTTTTTAAAGAGATTTATGGGTTGAATTGTGTCTTCCCTAAAATTCATATGATACAGTCTTAATTCCCAGTATCTCAGTATATTAGAGATAGGGTCTTTATAGATGTAGTCAAGTTAAAATGAGGTCATTAGAGTGGTCCCTAGTCCAGTATAGACGGTGTCCTCATAAAAAGGAGAAATTTGGACACAGACACACACAGTAAGAACGCCACATGAAGACTGGATTTACACTGCCACAGACCAAAGAGCTATCAGAAGAGAGAGAGGCCTCAAACAAATCCTCTCAGCCCACAGCAGGAACCAAATGTGCTGACACCTGGATTTCAGAAGAACTGAGAGATTAAGAAGTTTGTTGTTTAAGCCACCCAGTTTGTGAGGTTTTCTTACAGCAGCCCTAACAAACTAAAACAGAGACATTATCTCTTAGAGATGCTTTCATTATTTACTGAATTAAGTGATATGATGTCTAGGTTTTGCTTCACAATAATCTGGGAGAGGGTGAGGAGAGTAGAATTATAAATAAAAAACACAGGCTGACCATATATTCATAAAAGTTGAAACTGAGTGTCATTATATTAGCCTTTTAGTTTATGCTTGAAATTTTTCATAATAAAAGGTTTAAATAAAGGGCATGGAGATCTTTGAGACGACCATCTCAGAAGAACTATGAGCCGCAGGACAAAAGTCCAGGCATCAAGTGCAAGGGCATGGTCAACACAGGAAGGTAGCAGATAAGGACCTGAAACACTTGTCCCACACACCCCTCATCGAGGAGTCATAGGGAAGCTCTGGTATTCCCCAAACACCTTCACTTGATCTTTCTAACAAGGCACAGTCTGATCCATCCCAGAACAACGATGCATGAAGAACTCTACCGTCCCCAGTTCTCTAAATGGAAGAGTTTACCAATAACTTGCTCAAATAATCTGTCCAATCCCATTTATCATTCATAACCACAAATTTCTTCCAGACCTGGAAGGGATCCAGTCTCTACTGGGTTCACTGTCAAAGTTTCAGAGGCATGTGGAAAATAAACAAATGAAGATAATTACAAGAAACAGAAATTTACCTTTAGGGGGGAAGTTTCCTGTTTGAGTAAGCTGATTAAGAGCAGAAACTCTACCACTTTCCAGCTGCATGACCCTGAACAAGTTACTTCACCTCTTTGTACCCCAGCTGCCTCGTCTGTAAAGTGGGGACATGGGACTGTTGTGAAGTTGTTTAAAACAAGTTCTTAACTTAAGTCAGCACCAGGCACTTTAGTGCTCAGTAAGTGTCAGCTCTTTATTGGCCAGTGCTCGGAGTCAGGCCATGGTGAAGAAGGAGCCCCCATCAGTGTCAATGGTCTCCTCAAACTGCCTGTTAAGTTCCTTCAAAATCATTTGATAGAGACCAACTACTTCTAACAACTATTCACAGTCAAATTCACTGAAGCCATGGTGATTTTCAAACAGTCCCAACAAAACCTCCTCTTGTGGTTTCCTGGACCCAGTTTCAATGTGCAGAGAAGTGTGGTTTCCCACATCACCAATAAGCAATTCTCAGACACTAGATGAGTGTCCTACAATTCAGCTCAATTCTGACACTACCTGGAGATAGCATCGGATTCCACAGGTTAGGGGTTCAGCTCCACAAGACTGCCCTCACCCTTCAGAGGCCAAAAGCAAGCCCAGGAGGTCACCTATGCTTCCAGTTACCTGTGCTATAGCTAGGAGGTTCCAACAACCCTCTCCTTGGGTTCCATTACTTTGCTCGAACAGCTCACAGAAACATTTTACTTAATCACAGGTTTTTTTTTACCAAAGAAGATAATTCAGGAACAATCAGATGGAAGAGATGCATGGGGCAAGGTGTTGGGGAGAAGCCAATTCCTCTCTCTCCCCTCCCCAGAGGTGAGGGTGGGGGGAGCACACATGAGACTCAAAGTTTCAACCCTCTAATCACCTGGTTGGTAGCTCTTGTCTTTCAAAAGCCACATCATTATCAAAAGACCCCTTTATCACTCTAATCACTTAGGAAATTTCAAGGGTTTTTAGGAGCTCTGGGTCAGAAAAGGAAGATAAAGACCCAATATTTATTTCTTATAAACCACAGTATCCAACCTTTCCCAAGGGATTCCCCAGGGCCAAAGAGGGAAACACCAGGCAAGGTTCTGTGCTACCTCTGAATAACTCTATGTTCACATACATACCAGGTTTCTGCCATACCACCTCCCTTGAAGAAAAGAGAAGAGTTTGAAAATCGCCAACCTAGAGCACTTTTTTTTGCTACTACCTTAAGTACCAAGAAGTCTGCTACAAAAGGCAGCTTTTAAATGGGTTATTCCTAATATTTAACATTAATGCCTCCTGTGACTTCTTGCTCAGTTCATGGTTAATGTCAACCCCACTGTTTCTACAGGTACCTTTTTCTGCTTGAGTTAAAGTACCTCATGTTGTTAGCTTTACACTGTCGATTATACTTAAAAAGCTTTAGTCTCAATCAATTTCTGTTTGGCATTAATTCACACACCCATCATGGACCATATAGCTTCTGACCAGGGCACCAAACAGGAATCTGCACTCAGACAGATGAAGATGAATGACAGCTCCTGCAGTTTTTTTGTTTGTTTGTTTGGTTGGTTTTTGTGGGGGGAGAAAATTAGGTTTATTTATTTTTTTAATGGAGGTACTGGGTAACTGAACCCCGGACCTCATGCTTGCTAAGCACGCGCTCTACCACTGAGCTACATCCTCCCCCTTTTGCGTTTTTAAGAACATCAAGATTCACTGGGGACTTCACCTTACAGACTCCAAGGCCGTTACCTAAGTCTCTTCACTCGGAAGGCACCCCACCTCTCCCCAGTTTCCCAGGTCGTCTTTTAACTCTCAGCACACAGGAATCCACGAATTACTATGAAGGCTCTTTGGGCCATTTAAACTATGCTACTGTTTGTTTTCGCCCCTGACTAGTTGACATTGCCTCACTACTTTGTTGCTTCCTTCCTTCCTTCTTTCTAAATAAAGACTCCTTTGCTCTCCCTTCTTCTGCAGCACCTAGCATAACAATACTGCTGTTTCCTACTTCCCTGTAGTGCAGCCAGGGAGGTCTCCAGCCATCAGCCTTCCACACTACAGTCAGAGTCTATGTAGACTCAGACTTCACTGGAATGTTACCAGCTTTAAGAAGCTGTTATCAATCTTATGGACGTTTCTGACCTCTATAACTCACTCTCATTAAGCACTTCTCCATTACAAGTCCTTGCCTCATCTCATAAGAGGATGTCGTTTTTCTGAGACACTACCTTATCTGTTAGAGTATATTTTTCATTACCGTCTGAAATGTGGGCATCTCTCTAAAGCATCAGCCCTTCTACCAGAAATTGAATGTGACTGACTTGAGTGTAATTTACATTTACAGGAACTTCTGCCTCCTCCTATAACATCTTACTATTAATGCCACACTCCCTACCCCCAAATTCAGAGAATAAACTTTGTTTAATCATGAAGGAAGCAAAGGCTTTCTAATACTCCTTATACCCTAGAAGTCTACTTTCTTCAAACTGGTTACTAAGAGGTAGGTTCAAACTAACAAGGCACTATTTTCAATAGCAAAGTGTTCTGTTAGGGCAACCCTTTGGCCCTACAGAAAAGACTTTTAAGATTTCCTACAAGATCCACTTACTTCCAAAAACTGCCTCAAGCTGATGCAGAAAAACCTAAAAGAATTTCAAAAGAGAAATCATTTAGATAACTCTGAGAGAAAAAAGCAAACAATATTTTACATTGCAAAGTTCAACATGTAGCTCTGGGCCTTCACGTTCAGTATACCGGTTATTTTCTTTCCACGTCAAGAACCAGAGACCAACCCACTGGTATGTGAGAAGACTGAATGCTATTTGAGGCTGCTTTAGTTTGAAGAGCTCCCCTTTACTTCCCTATGTTTAGACCAGGAGACAGCTTCCACTTCCTTTACTCAGTCACACCAGACACACATGTGGCAGAAACAGATCTTATACTGTGGAAACCTCTTCAGAGTTTCTTCCCAAGATACTCATCCTCTCGCCTCAATTAAGTCCAGGAAAAACCTGATATTCAGCCTCGAGGCAAAGCCAACATATATGCATTTTCTAGCAAGCTGTAATTTTAAATACATTCCCCATAAGTTCTTGTCTGATCACATATTCAAAAGTTTGCCTCAGAAAATAAAGTCGCTCCATCATGGGCAAAATCAGGTCCATGTCTGCGCGTAGAATCTTACGATGCGGACCACTAGCCAGACAGCTGACTCTGGGGAAACATCATTCTCCTTTCAATACATGACCCCAAAATGAGAACCTAACTTGCCCTTTACTCTACACACTTCATTTACTTATTTAATGGGTTTTTCATTTCCCTTCATGGATGGTATCCCTTTTAACATTTTATGAGTACCTGTAACTGTGATGAGGAAGTAGAACTAAGATAGTAAGATTAAGGAAAACTCTCATTGAAAAGGCCTTTCTCTTTAAATGCAGAAAGACACCACTTAAATTTAGGAAATGGGGCCAATTTAAGACATTGAACAGGGCAAAAGGACAAGTGTTCTCAGAAGTGTTTAAAGTCAGTGCTGTGCTGGGGCTCTAACCCTCCCCCACCTCTTCCCCATTGCAGAAGATGCGCCTTCCAATCCTCCCCACACACGTTTACCTCCCTTAGGGCATCTGAGGATCCAGAGCAGTCAACCATCAGGACTCTCCGTACAGGAGCCCTTCCAGGTCTGGTCACACCAAAAATCCACTCTTCAAGTGCCTCAGGCAAGAGAGTAGGAGGTGGGGAAGAAACAGTTGCTTCTAATTCCCTTCCACAGTCCACGTATTTGGGAAAAACCAAACCTACCTAATTCTCCAGCAGCAGGGCCTTCCAAAAAGTTAGTTTCCCCGTATCTGTATCTGCCCAAATACTTATGTAGCGAAACATTTAGCCAGTCCAGAGTCCACAAGCACACTTTACCATCACCCAAAACTAAATGGCTGGAAATCATTTAACCCCTGGATGACATACAAAGTATGCAAGACATGCCACCCCAAGAACGAGAGAGCAATCTCCTTGCATCATTTGTCAGTATATGGTGGCATAGAGATGAAATAAATAAGAAATACAAATATAAAATAAAAGTGTCACAGTGGTATAAAGCTAACTAACAATCCAATTACAGATCTTATAAAACGCCTCACAGGATTGTTACTGCTACGGTCCCAGACTCTGTCACTTCTCTCATGACCTCACAGAAAATGCCTCGTAAGAGGACTGGTAGGACA
The DNA here is from genome assembly GCF_048564905.1 of Vicugna pacos. Taxonomy (NCBI): domain Eukaryota; kingdom Metazoa; phylum Chordata; class Mammalia; order Artiodactyla; family Camelidae; genus Vicugna; species Vicugna pacos. The sequence goes on along the minus strand of NC_132993.1, from coordinate 46,086,787 downwards.
AGGGAGGAAGTTTCACTCCTGGGATAGAACTTTGACTGGATATTAAGCTCTCAGTTCCAAATCCATCTTTCAACTTTGTGATGCTGGGGCTGGGACTCTGCACTCTGTGGCTCCTTTGCCAGCTGTTACCTACTGGTTTCTGTGGATGTTCTGCTTTGTAAAGCTATAGCAACTAACAGTATGTAAAGATGCAGTAATAGATAAATAAACCAAGGAAACAGACTAGTTATGTAAGAAAGACCCATACATATATAATCCCTTGATTTATGACAGAAGTGTCATTACTGTGAACTTGGGGAGAATAATTTTTCCAAAAAACAGAGTAAACTGGGTATCCATGTGGAAATTTGAAAAGAATAAATATTACAGATGAATTCCACATTAAAACATGAAATACAGAACTATGGAGCTTCCAAAAGAAAATGCAGGAGAATGTCTTCATGAGTTGGGATAGTCAAAAATTTCTTTAAAAGTTGATAAATTATACTATACATTAATACTAAAAACTTTTGGTTTGTCAAATAACACTGCTATGAGTGAAAAGTATGTCTGAGTTAGAAAAGATAATTGCAGTATATGTACCCAAAATAACACATTCAAATTTACAATAAATAAAGTCTAGAAAAAGCAACAGACAAAAAAAATTGACTAAGTACGTCACAAACACACATAAGGATATTTGTGTCCATATCTCTGTCTCTACATCAATATCTTCATCAGGGAAGTGCAAATAAAATGATGATGAGATACCATTACACACACACACACACACAAGGCACTAGAGGAAGACTAGAAAGCAGGAGTGCAGACAGCCCATGTTCCTTCCCACAGATCCTCTGCTCGAGTCAGCGTCATCCTCCCAGCCTTGGTCTCCAGCTGCTCTGGGCACTCCCAGAACCAGCTTCACTACATCCCTTCTTCCCCGATCCCAGGCACCCTCCAAGGCCAGGGAGCATCCCTCACTCAGTCTCAGCTACTCAGAGCTCTTCCTTCAAGCTTCTAGGATCCAATAAGCTCAGCCTCTTCCCTTGACCCCTTTCCTCCCTGCTCAGCCCTCTGGGCAGTAGCTGCTGCCTGCAGTCACTACCTAGGGATCCCCTTTGGCTCTTGCAGCCAGCCCTCTAGCACCTCTGTAGCTTCCCCTGGTGTGATACCTAGTGGTTTTTGTGTGTACTACAGGCTGGATCTGAGTGATTCAAGCATAAGAACTTAAAGTTGGGGGGGGGTAAATTTGGTTTTTATATCATACCGAAATTGTAGTGTGCACTTATATGTACCAAGCATTTTCAAAGGGCTTCAGCATGCATAATCCTATTAATGCCCATTACAACCCAGTGAAGTGGCTATTATCATCCCCATGTTAGAAATGAGGAAAATGAGACTCTCAGAATTTTAAAAACAGGTTCAGAGCTCATAAGACTAGTAAGTAGTGAAGCTGGGATACAACTCCAAGTCTGACTCCAAAGCCCACATACAAAAAACTCTAAGGCTCTTCTAGATACTCCATGCTGCTTCAAAGGGCTGTTTACATGGTTCACAAATAACTTAGTATAGGGATATGCTTTCTTTTTTGCTATCTTCCCAGGTCTTATTCTGTAACAATCACCTTTCCTTTTAATATGCCATCACTTGATTAGTAAAACAGTGTCCTTTGTCCCATGCTCTGGACTTGGCTACTTTTTTCTTCATGGCATTTAATTTGTGCTTCTATCTTCTATTATTTCCTGTAAACTCAAAAGTCAGATTGAAATTGAATTCAGTCAAGTCTTTTTTTTTTAATAAGAATATTTCACCTATGTTGCTATGTATTACCTACTGCATCCAATCAGAAGGCACATAATGTCTGGTCATTCCACTTTCAATGATTCCAAGATTAATCGGTGGATTCAAAGTCTAATCCCTCCATTATTAAGAGAGCACAGACCTACAAATGCAAAGTTATCATCTTCTACGATAAGGCTTTGGCACAAGACAGCCAGCACACTCAGCATGCACAAATAAAATGTTATACAGAGTGCCTCTCCAAAAGGAAATCAGATAGTGTTCATTCAAGTCTTCAAGGAAAGAAAATATTCCAACAGGTCATCCTACTCCTGATAAGCCCTCAGTAAGTTTGTTTTTGTTAATAAATATTTCAAACTATTTAAAAATTTGTAAAGGGGTCAAAAGTCAACCATGCTTCTTACAAGTCAGTGTTCTTGCTTAATTCTTTGAATCCTGTGTGCCCATACTGGCCCATCTGAAAGTGGAGATAATGTCACCAACTTCATCTTACCTCACAGGACTATGGAAGGGCAAAATGAAAAGTTAGATACGGCAAATAAAAATTTATTCTCATAGATTAAATTTTACTCAGAATGAGCAAGAATGCAATAAACTACAAGCTTGAGAAGCCACCAAAAATACAGCAAGCAATGCTTGATAAGCCATTGCAACCTAAATTTGAAGAGATTAAACTATAAATGAATTAAAAGGAAACTGCCTCTTGCCTGCGGGTGATTTGCTAGTGCACTAATAATTCACATACTTAAAATTGGCTGCCACCATTTGACTACTTCATTGAAAGCAATATTGCATCAGATACAGCTCCCAAACAGAAAATCACATTTACCATGGCCCATGTTAAAATAAGAGGATTAAACCAGTAATCTTGATACCCTAACACTTGATTCAGGGACCCATCCTCCAAGCTATTAAATTCCCTAAACTAAATGTTAATCTAAAAACAAGAAAATTCTTCGAGTTTAATCTAGTAAGTCACTGTTTCCATCTACAAAAGTATACTTTTTATACATTAGTGGGGGAGGATATAGCTCAGTGGTAGAGCGCATGCTTAGCATGCACAAGGTCCTGGGCTCATTCCCCAGTACCTCCTCCAAAAAAATAATAAATAAATAAATATACATTATGTAAGTTGAAAAATATTCAGCCTAGACCAAAGAACCAACTCCTCCTACAAAGATTAAACTCAATACTATTGTTCTGAAAATAAATGCTCTGTAAAATATTCTGAGCATAAATGATTTGTTACTAGCTGGACCTCAGACCAGCTTCCTTCAACTCGTTACCAAAGAAATTTTTTATCCGTTCTTTGCATTTTGATGAAGGTCCTGGTTTAGTGACTCTTCAACTATCACTTTGGAAGACTAATGTGAAACACACAAAAGCTAGTTACTCTTGATTTTTATATTAAAAACACATAAAAAGCTGAGCAATTTTCCCTGCACCACCTTTTCCAAAGTAGGTTTTAAGAACTTTCAGGTTCTATCATCTAGAAGAGTCAACAGACCTTTCCTTTTATCTTTTCAACTACGGGGGTCTCAAATTCTCACCATGACTTCATCAACATGGTTTGGAAATTGCCGACAAAGGCTATTCAATTGTGCTAAAAGGTTTGTGTTTATATACAGTCACTATAGTGCCACCATCTGAGCAAAAGAAAGCACAGTAACACTTTAAAACAAAGCATAAAATAAGCAGGTTATTTATTTTTAAAAAATTGCCAAGGAGAGAACTTCATATTTAAATACAACTAGCAAAACCCATCAGAGTAAATAAACGTACAGTTAAGGGAGAGTGAGGAGAAGAGGGATAAATTGGGAGTTCAAGATTTGCAGGTACTGACTACTATATAGTAAATAGATAAACAACAAGGTCCTACTGCATAGCACAGGGAAGTATATTCAATATCTTGTAGTAACCCATAATGAAAAAGAATCCGAGAACGAAATATATGTAATGTATATGTTTGACTGAAACATTATGCTGTACACCAGAAACTGACACGACATTGTAAACTGACTAAACTTCAATAAAAAATAAAAATTCAAAAAAATTTTTAAAAAGCCATCAGAAAGATCTCAAACAAGATTCTGTTAGGATGTGACTGAATGAAAAGCTTACCCAATTACCCCAGTACCTGTTTCAACTTTATCTCAAAGAGCAGATTTTTAAAAGATATGGTGTACCCTCATAAAGAAAAGCCCACTGCAAGGTACAGACCATAAAAGAGAAGGATTTTGTGTTCTAGAACATCCAAGAGTGGGAGAAGGAGAAACCCCTTCAGAAAAACTAAGAGTAGGCTTAGATACTGAAACCTTAGTTTTAAATAAAGAAATTCTTACCTCCCACTGTAAGTGAGGCGGGATATTTCGTATCTGAAGTTTCCGAATCCTGCAGAAGAATTAAAATGTTTTTTAAAAGAAAAAAAAACACAAAAGCAAAAGATATTAATAGCCAAGATGGATGTTTAGAAACTACTAAATATTAATTTTATATTAACTACAAACCAATATACATCAAGAAAATGCAGTCCAAGAAGGAAAAAGGAGACAAAGTTAATCACAGGATTCATATTGAGACCATTTGGAAATCTAGCATCATTGGACTGTTATGGTTTACTCTAAAAGCCACTAAAATTGGCAGATACAATGTTTGAAAAACATTTCATCTGATGACTGTATTCTAAGTTCAAATCCTTCAGCCTCAAAGCAAGCATCCCAGAACACAAACAAAGCCTTAGTCCAGATGTTCTTAATCTGAGATTGCAGCCAAGGGGTCCATGGATAGAATTCAAGGAACTTGGATAGGAGGGGCGGGCCGTGGGGTGGGGATCACATATTTATTTTCACTATCCCCTGACTGAAATTTAGCACCCTCTTCAACTCTGAATGCTGGCATCAAACCACAGTAGAATTACAAGACTTGTACTTTGGACATTAATATAAATCAGGTATTTTCCTATCACATTAAGTTGCTGCAGATCTTTAAATATCATGTACACTCATTACTGAGAAAGTTAGCTGTGTTGCTAGAAATTGTCACTTACGTTAACAGCACATTTTGAATTTTAACATTTTTCCAACTGTAGTTCAAAATAAATGATTTCCTTTATAATCATATGTATTTTATTTTATACATTAAGAAGCATCCTAAGAGGGCCATACATTTCAGGCTGCCAAAGGAGTCTATGGTACAGAAAACATTAAAAATCCCCCAGTTTAGTTCAAATGCCTATATATATATACACACACACACACACACATACATATATGTATTTCACAATATATGTAATACACAATATGTATTTCATAAAATAATAAAAATTTATTGTATTATATATCTCCTCTTCTACCCCCTCCTCAATGATATCAGAGGGAGAGAGCAGAGGAGAGGGGGTGGAAGGAAGGAAGGAAGGCACATGAATTATGTGAGACTGTACTACGGATACCCACACTAGTCACACCCTTAGGAGGAAAAGGAATTTACAGTCAACTAGCTATTTTTTTTTAAAAATGAGACTAGCATTTAGGCACGATATCTCAAGTGAAATAATTACATTATTTAACCTCTAGAATTAGAACTACAGTTAATTTCCCTTTCTGGTTCAAATAATCCACTTATTTTTAAGTACCAGGGCAAAACACCAGCTTAGATTAGATTCATAGCCTAGTCCTTTGTCTTATCCATTCACCCCAAAGCACAAGAACAAATAAACGCCACAGACACTGCCTGTTCCTTAGGAAATGCTAAAAATGTAGATTAACCAAACTCAGGTACATCCTGTTTGTAATCATAAATTAGAGGGTGAAGGAAAAAGCATTCTTACATTATTTTTGTGAGACAGTAAAACAAAGCACAATCACCACGGACAGTATATCAAAGAGATAGTGAGGCAATGTCAATTTAAGAAAAAAATTTTCAAGCACCACCTAGTCTCAGAATTTACAAATGCTAGTCTGGGATCTGTTTCAAAAATAACTCATGCACTAGTAATTGTTAAAGCTGCAGGATGCATACTGTATCTCTCCTTCTGTGTAAGTTTTATATTGTATTTTCTATAAAAGCCTTAGAAAGATAGACCCTGATAAAAACATTTTTAAAACACAGATTTCAGAACTGCCATATCTTGCTTTAGCTAGCAGAAAAGTTACTCACATTATGTAAATATTTACCCTGGGTAACCAAGGAAGTAAGAATTATTTACTATACATTTGCAGTTGCTAATCTGTCTTAATCAAGCATCTGACACAGTTAAGAAATAGCAGCACAGTGTTAAGAAACTAAATATTCATCTCCACTGGCATCACTTTTCTGGGTATATATACTACCCCAAATTTTTTCCAATAGCACACACATAAGCGTGTATATAGAGTTCAGGTCAGCTAGCAGGGAATTATCACAAAACAAAAATCTACTTCACAGGGCTCCCAAGGAATTCTTTAAATCGGATACCATTTTTGGTACATTAGAAGTACCCCATTAGCCATGTATTCCCCACACACTTTTTAAAAACATACCCATTTACTTATCAGAAGTTACTCCAAAATAATTATGTCCCTTTAACGGCTGTCCAGTTTCCATTATCTGATTCTCTCAAGTTTCATTTAGGATTATTTTCATACAGTTCGTGTTTGACTTCTAGAATTGTTCTTTCGCACTTACCCAGTAACTATTCTCAAACCCTGCAGTTTCACCTCTGGCTCCTAACCCCATGTTCCATTCTTATCAGTACAAAAGCCAAAAGGCTCAGCACTAAAAGAGGCCAAGCAAAAGCGTGAATTCTAATCAACCAGTACATAAACACAAAGTTCTGAGCAGGAAGGTATGTGAGAATATCTACCCCACTCAGCTGTACTAATCAAGTGTTTTATCACCTGTTTTCTGAGTTCTTATCTCCCATCTAAGCTTTCAGAATTAGGTTATATTTAGGTTTGATTCTTAATACTTAAGAGTCAAGAAAATGGATACTGATATTTGTTTCTACCATGTGATTACCAAATAATTACAGTTCAATTTAACTATCAGCAAATTAAGTCAGTTTTTCACTTCCTCCTAAAACACACCTAGAAGTACAGGATCACACCCCATAACAGGAAGGACTCACTGCTACATTCAGAGCCTGAAACAGTGTCTGGCACCCGAGAAGCACTCAACTGATAGTTAAATTAACATTTGTTGTAATATACAGAAAGGGAAGAAAACAAGACCCAGATCTGCTATCCAGGAGCTACTAACATTTCTAATGATCTTAAGTTAGAGGACAAAAACCAAGAAAATGCTGATTCAATCATTTGTGCTATTTTATGTGTATTAAAAACCTTGAAAACAATCTAAGTTAACCATACAGAATTTAAGGGTTGCCCCCAAACAGAGAAAATGGTGAAATGGGGTAAAGTTTAAGTTCTCATTTAACCTTTAAAAAATGCTTACTATTCTTGAAATAGTTATGATAAAAAAAAATGAGTTCTGAATTTTCAACAAAGTGAAGTCAGAAAAAGACAAATGCTATATGATATTACTTATATGAGGAATCTAAAAACAAAAAAGATATAAATGAACTTATCTACAGAACAGAAAGGGACTCAGAGACAAACTGGAACTATAGTTACCTAAGAGGAAAGGGCAGGATGTGGGGGAGAGAGAAATTAGGAGTCTGGGATTAACAGATACACAGTATTATATATAAAACAAACAAGGACCTACTATATAGCACAGGGAACTATATCCAATATTTTGTAATAACCTACAGTGGAAAAGAATCTGAAGAAGTATATATGTATAACTGAATCGCTTTGCTGTACACTTGAAACCAACACAAGACTACAAATCAATTATACTTCAATAAAAAATAAAAATAAATAAATTTAAACATAAAGGGCGGGAGTATTCATAATTTATTAAAACTTCATCTAATTACAAGATAAAAAATCAACAGAGAAGCTCATGTAGACCCCAAAAGGCATCTTCAAGACTTTTAGTAATAAAAGGAACTGATTTAAATTGATTTTACAGAAATTTTCAAATCGACATCAAATGAGAAAAATAAAATCAACCTCCATAAGCCCATACCAGCTTCAGTTATCATGTAGGATCATCTGACCTTGTTTATCTGTATCACACCTGTACCAACAAGTCCCACTTACATGGCCTGTCATGCTGAAGCACATCAGTAAATACCAACAAAAGGAACTTTTTTGTTTAAAAATAACTGTATCACCATTACTGCTCCTAGAAATGATTAACAAAAATCCCTTGATAACAGATAACCACTGTTTTTATTTCCAATTGCCCAATAACTATGTTTTTACAGTTGATTGTTCATATCAAGATCCCAACAAGATGCACACACGTACAATGTCTCTTAGGTCTGTTTGACATAAAAGTTTCCCTTCACTCTGTTTTCCTGCTATTTATTTGTAGGTTCAGTTCATAAATCTCGCGCAATTACTCATTCTGGGTTTATCCATTGCATCCCCTGTGTCATTTTAAATAACTGTCATGTTGAATTTGACATACAATGGTATGTAATATCTTTACATTACAAAGCATAAGACATATACGAACCTATTTCACCAATTAGAACCAGACAATTGAAGTTACCATGCTCCTCTCCCATCCCAACGCCTGCCTCCCAGAATGTAACCATAAACCAAACTTTTTATCATTTTTAAGCCTTTTACATTTATATCCCTGTAAAAATGATTCTTTAAATAGCCAAAATACTATTTCTAGTCCTTAAAAACGGACAAAATTTCACATTAAATATCTAGTCAGACTTCAGGTTTCACCAATTCATTTTTTTAAGTTTGTTCAATCAGTATCCAAAAAGAGCCATGCATTTCAGTTGCTTCAGTAGGACTCTAGTCTCAGTAACTACATATTTCCCTTTTTATCCTTGCAACTTATTTGGAAAATAAAAAACACAAAACCTGTCATTTGTCCTCTGGTTTCTCACCGTCTGGATTTTGCTAATTACACTCCCATGGTGGTGTTTAATATATTACTCTGACCTCTATAAAAGTGGTAATTAAATCTGAAGATTTGATTTGTTTTTGTTCATTGCTGGTTGTTTGTTTGGGGAGAGACAATAATCTATCCCTGGGGGAGTCTTGTACTTCCATGACAAAGTATGCTGTCGCTGGTCGTCTTCCTGGATGTTGCAATCACTACTGACCATTGCCTAAATCTACTGTTTCATTCAAGGTTGAAAACAGATTTTCTCATTCTATCATGCCTTCCATATTTTTTTATTTAGTTGGAGTTCTTCCATAAGGAATAACTTTCTTTTATCAAGCATTTGGATACTCTGATCCACAGTAAGTACAGTGAAGGCAGGATGAATGATTCCTTTTCTTCTGCAGATGATTTTGGACCCCTTTTCACGTCCCCTCCCCTCACTCACCTCTGATTCATCCATAGCTGTGGTGGACAGTCCAAGCACACTGAAGCTGTCCACATCTTTCCATCCCTAAGCACACACCTTATGCATCTTTGTTTTATCTCAGGTTTTTCTCCAAAGCCTCAGCAGAGCTCTAGAACAGCCCAGAAGCAGAAAAGAAATGAAACTCTTAAGACAATCTGTGATTTACGGAGGGAAATGTGGAAACCAGTAGATAAATGCTCCAGTTTTCCACCTGGGAGGCATTCTGTACATTTCTCTAAGGTCCTATTTCCTTATGGCAACCTCAGTAAAGTATTCTTCATTGGCTTGTCCTAAACTCCCATTTCACTCTCCCCATTCCCTCATGCTTGCTTCTTGAAATCATCTCCAAAATAAATCTGCTTCATGCAAATCCGCATCTCAATCTTTTCTTACAGGAGATCAAAGACATTATTATTTTAAACTTTTCAGAATAATGACTTGGTCTCCTGGCATTGTCCAAAAATGACCAAATGCTTATTTCTTTTCAGTGTCATTATGGGTTCATAGATATTTTGTGTGTATCAATCCATTGCATTAATTCTTTTTTCTTGATGAAACTTTCTTTTCTGTGTTTTGTTTTGGGCAGGGGGGTAATCAGATAGATAGATAAATAGATAGATAAAACCTATTTATCTATATATTTATTATATATGGAGGAACTGGTTTTGTTCATTTATTTAGTTGGAGAAACTGAGAATTGAACTCAGGACCTCACGTATACTAAGCATCCACTCTACCACTGATCTATACCGGCTTCCCGCCCCACCTCCACCACATTAATTCTTTTTGAGGCTCAAATTGCCCAATCTTTGGCTAGTCTATGGAAGCCTCTGAGTTGATCCTGCATCTTTCAAAGTGACTCCAGTAATCTTTGAGAGATCTTTGCTTTCTCTTATTATAATCCAGGTTCAATGTGTACACTTCCCACCTACCCCATCTTAACCAGTTTTATCTACACTGAGCACTGGTTCCTTTTTGTCACAAGTACTACAGAGACATAATCTGGTCACTAGGGTGCTCACTGTTACTGGGTTGATCACTGTTCCTGGACCAGAGCTAGAAAATATACATTTTGTTTCAAAGAGAAATAAACCATGTGTTCATACTGATTATAGTCATCCTTCCATATCTGCAGGGAATTGGTTCCAGAACCTCCTCAGATCCCAGAATCCACACGATGCTCAAGTTCCTTATATAAAATGAGTAGTATCCCATATGCTTTAAGTCATCTCTAGATACTTAACAATACCTAAGACAATGTAAATACTACATAAATAGCTGCAATTTCAATGTAAATGAGATATACATAGATGCTGGCCCAAGGCAAATTCAAGTTTTGCTTTTTGTAACTTTCTGGGAATTTTTTCCCACAAATATTTTTGACCCACAGTTGGTTGAATCCACAGATGTAGAACCCCAAAACACAGAGGTCAACCAAATTTTCAATTCAAATTTTAGATTACTAGATTTTTTTCCCAGTCTTTGATATTTGCATCTTTTTTCCTAGTAAAGTTTGACACCAGATATAAATAAGAATATAAACAAGAGAATGTTTTATGTCTGTTATGGACCGAATGTTTATGTCCCCCTCCCCACAAAATTTCTACGTTGCAGCTCTAACCCCCAAAGTGATCGTATTCAGAGGTGGGGCCTTTGGGAAGTATTTAGGCTTACATGAGGACATAACGGTGAAGCCCCCAAAATGGATAACTGCTTAAGAAGAGGGACCAGGGCTCTCTTCACAGGCACACACTGAAGAACGGTTAGGGGAACCCACAGTAAGAACGCATCTGTCTAAGTCAGGAAGAGGGCCCTCACCAAGAACCCTAAGAATCTGCCTGAATCCTGATGTTGGACTTTCCAGCCTCCAGAACTGTGAGAAATAAACCCAGTCTACCAAAAAAACAAACAAACAAACAAAAAAACTCAGTCTACAGTATTTTGTTATAGCAGTCCAAGCTGCCTAAGACAGTGTCTGTTATCTCATCCAACCTCACAGTCAGCATGTTATAGAGTAGGAGACAAAAGCACACTTGACCTTGTCCAAGTACACACCGCTCATGAGTGAAACCATGAGAAAACAGTTCTGGACATTGCAGCTCCAAAGTCTATCCTCTTAACTATATTCAACCTTACTGATTTCAAATGTAATCTAACCAATTACATAACCATATTAAATAGATTCAGAAAAATTACAGGTTGCATGTTAAACCAAAAAGGTCAAAGACATGCTAACCTTTGGCAAAATTTTCACTTTAGCCCAAAGCTTTAAACCATACATCAATTTTCGTACCAAGGGTCACTACTGACATTAAATGGAGAAGATTACATATTAATACCAAGAAAGGAAGCCAATTCCAACTATGCTGGAAACTCAGCTAATTTAACTGCCTCAAGATATTAGGAAAATTGTATACACCAGCACCCAGGCACTTGAAGCTGGTCATTTCATGCCGAGTCCTAGTACAAGACACACATGTGCATTAGATCTGCAACCTTACAAACTATCTATAAGTCCTAAGTGTTCATTTTCTTTACCTTATTTCTCACAAAAGGCTCGTCCCTCCTCTTTCTCTCTACCGTCACTTACACAAATCAAGAGAATCCACCCACTGCTTTTCTACTCCATAAAGAGGCTGAGGCTTGGATTATGATCTAACACTGCTAACATCTGCTGAAGACAGGAAAAGAAAAACCAAGTCTCACTGGTAGCATGTTCCTTTTTGCCTGGCTTTCTTACAGGAAGAACTGGGATACATGGTCCGTATGTGAACTGGTCATTTTTAAATAAAGAGCCAAGCCTGTGGACTCAGAGCAGTATGGTGCAGCCTTTTCAACCTGCCACCTGGGGGCACTCTGCACCGGCTGCAGATCTCCATTCCAGCTGTGCCCAAGAAACAAAGGCTATGCCCAGCGAGGAACCTGCTCACCCTGGCCAAATTCAGTAGTTGTTACTTGCATTAACTTCAATATTCAATATTGTAATTATACCAATCCTTCCTCGTTTTACACAGTTAAGAATTAGCTCTTTAAAAGGTCAACCTCAATTTTTTAGAAGCAGAACACTCTAAGGAGATGAATACCAGTGGAAACGATGCGTTTCACATTGCTGGTGAAAAGCGTCAATTCGCATAACCTTGCCTCATCATCGACTTGGCAGTCTCTTATCAAATCCCCTGACTAGAAAGGAGCACAGCCTCTAACTCAAGGATTCTCTTTCTTACATCATTTCCTTAGGTACAGCTGTACCAGGCTCCAAAACTTAGTTGTAAGTTTGTAAATAGAGAAAACTAGGAAGAACCCAGATGTCCAAGGAAAAGAGATGAGTGCAAAGAAAAAAAAAGCACCAAAAACTTACATAATGTTGGGGATAGAAGTGTTCCACATCGTGAATGTGGCTGTGCTTTCACAGGTGTATGTTAGCTGTCAAAACTCATTGTATTCCATAGTTTTAAAAAGATGCACTTGACTGTATAAATCATACCTCAACACAACTGTTTAACAAAAAGGGATTAGCTAAATAAATTATAATATATACAACAAAAACTCACGAGACATTATAAATGTGTAACATTTAATGAGGACATATGTTCCTAACATTGTTCATTGAAAAAAAAAAGCACATAACAAAACAAAACATGGATTACGATCTCATTTTAAAATGTGTGTTTTACCACAGAAATGAAAAAATGTCCCCAAGCAGAAGAAGAAAAAATGTGCAAACAGAAATAAAGAGGAGTGGTATAGCACCAAAACACTGATGAGCTCTGGCTGTAACAAGCACATGCAGTTTTCAATTTCTTTTTGCTTATGTGTTTTATAAAATAAACATTACTAACTGCTAAGGGAAAAATAAGCTATTATTTCCAACCTGCAGTATAACATAAGATTAATCAAGAGAAAACAGTTGTCAGTCCAACAATTCTAACCAGCTCCCTAACATCAGTTCTCTCTCTCCTCCAAAGATTTTACAGTCTGGCAGAACAAAGTAGGCATTTCACAACAGTCTTCAAGAAGTGTCAGTAAAACTGGGAAGGAGAGAACAATGTTGAAATTTAGGAGTGAATCGGGCAGACCTCAGGCTTAGAATCTCTGTGAAAGACTAAATCCCACCTACTGGATTGAAGTTAGGAGGTCACATGTTCTGTAAAGAAAAGCGTATTTGCTCGAACACTTAATGGGGATGCCAGATCCTAGTGAACTCAACACTGGACAGAGGAAAGGAAAAGAAGACAAAGTATGTTTTCCCTCAACTGTACAGGAAGAGAGATGTCATTCTAAGTGTGGTGTAGGGAACACCTACATTAGAATCACCAGGAGGGCTTACTTAAAACGAAGACTCCAGGGCCCCCATACAGACCTCCTAAATCCGAACCTCTAGGGATGCGGTGGGGAAATGTGGTTTCACACAGTTTGGTGGCCACTGAGGTCTATTTAGCAGGGCAAGTCCCATGAAGGCAAAGTTGTTTCTGCCTCACTCATGACTGTATACTCCAGTGCTCAGCAGACTGCCTGGCTCATAGTGGGCATATGTTACTCAACGTTGCTTAAACAAAGGAACAAAAGGCTCACTACAGCTCCAAGTGAGAATCGAAGGCGATTCTTCTGTCATCTGCCAGCTCCCAGATCTCCAAAGGAGCACCATCCAGGCCCCCTTAACTAAAACAGAGGTATGTATCTTTTAAAGGTACACACCTTATCATCTTAATCTACATAGAACAGCCAGACAGCTGTAAGTGTATGGATGGAAACCTGAATGAACCCAGGGGTACTGGGTTGGTCAAGTCCAAGAAAAACTGAGTGTTCTACTATGCGCTGCTCTTATTACTAATGCTTGCAACTCTGCACTGCCATCTCTCGTGTAGGAGACTAAATGTCCCTTAAAGGGAGGAATATAGTTAAAGCTCTTAAACTTCCTTAGGATATGTGCAAAGCAAGATGACAGAATACTCTGAAAAATAGTTAAATTAATAGGGTACAAACTGATTATTGATTCCTGAATAACCAAAGATTTCTCTAGTCATCATACTGAGAATGTGAAAATGTGCCTTTAATCAAAAAAGTCACCACGAGTATCTCAACCAACTATAGAAACACATGCAGTTGAACATGAGGGAGAGTTTCTATTTAAATAAAAGACTCATTGCCTATATGACTCAAAAGTCTAGCTCTTTCAAAAGTATAACATTAACACAAGATAGCAAATTACACATATATTCCTTGAAAATGAGGGTGGTCACAAGGGAATAAAGTACTCAGATACAAAATCTCTAATATGTTTGAGTCACATTGAAAATTAATCATTCCCACATTTTTCCACTGTTAAACTAATTTTATAAATACCATTACATTTTTTTCCAGCAAGACTCACCATATTTTGTAACAAATGATTTGAAAAGTTGGTATATCTTTTATTTTTTAATCTATTTATTTTATTTTTGTTATTTGTTGGGGGGGGAGATACTAGGTTTACTTATTTTAGACGGGGCACTAGGGACTGAACCCAAGACCTCATGCATGCTATGCACGTGCTCTAGTGTTTGAGCCATATCTTCCCTCTTGGAAGCTGTATTATCTTAAAACTACTCTGTCCAATGGAATAGCCACTGGCCACACAAGGCTACTGAGCACTTGAAACATGGCTAGCCCAGTCTAAATTGAACTGTTCTTGAGTGTAATACATGTAACAGATTTTGAAGACAGTACAAAAGAGTATAAAATTTCTCAATAATTTTTATACTGATCACATGTTAGAAAATTAAAATTTGAGATCAGGTTGTAGAATATACTAATTTCACCTGTTACTTCTTATTTCTTTCACTGGCTACTAGAAAAGTTTTATCACATATATAGTTCACATCTTTCAACAGGACAGAACTGATCTAAGACTTGTATATTCGATGTTCAAAGGCAAAACTGACTGAATTTTATTTCTGTTTATAGAGGTAATTTCAGGATCAAACAATGTTTTATATGGTGGAATAATTATTTTCCACATAAGTCACCATCACTAAGTCAATTATACCTGTAAGAAGAGGTGTTATAAAAGGACTAAACTTTTAAAAGTAGTATATTTTGGATATAGGGGTATCTCTACAGTAACACTTTTATTTCATATTACTGCTAATTGGATATAGCCCTCATCCAAGGCAAATCTTTGGATTTGTGTTTTCTTTTTAATGGGAAAGATGCAGTTGGTCATTATCTAGTTCTAACACTGATCATGATCATCAACTTAAAGTAACTACAATAATCCCACTACACCTGAGAGTCTGAAGAATGCAGAGTTTTTAGCTGCCTTGTTTCCCAGAAGTAGAGCTATACAATCCACAGTGTTTATATTTCCAATACATTTTGTATCATCAAATAAAATAAGCAAATAATTGTTATTGCTTGCAAGAGAATCGGTATAAAATTCTGTTTTATGCAATTGAAAAATTCTTATGTAGCAAGAAAACAAAGAAGGTAGACAAGTTTAATCCAAGTATTTATGACATTCCTCACCCAAGGCAACTCAACTCTTTTCTTCCAAGATGTAACCATGCTAGACTTTGCAGATACCCTTTCACTGTGATTATACACAAAAACACACTACCTATGACTAATAATATCCAAGCCCATGGAGAACACAAGCCTCTTAAAGGAAGAGCTCCTGGTCTTCTTTACTATATAGATATGACTGGCCAAAAAAGTTTAACATAGGCCAAAAGGTGAGGCAGCACTGAACAGCAAAGGTATAAAAGGCTCTCAACTTTGCAGAGTACTCACACTCAAGTGTAACCAGAGCACATCTACCTGCCCTCAGACTTTCTCTATAACACAGATACCAAACCCCTCTACTCCCCAAAATGTTCTAACCCTTTTTTAACTATCAGAAAAACCATCACAAACCAAATCTGTCATTAACAATCTGTACAGTAAAATTTTAGTATTAAATTTTAGTAGGCTGGACTTTAGACTTTAACACCTTGTAAAAATGTTGAAATAAAAGCTTGTGCATTTTCAAAACACTTAAGAACGTGTTAAAGGGCTAAACTCTTTAACTGCCTAAGACTGACCTGTAGAAACAAGTGCAAAACCTAAGCTATCAGGACAGACCGTCCACCAGAGGGCAGCACACTAGGACTCTGACACACCCCTAACCACCAACCATCTGTTCATTTACATACCAGGTCATTTTTATTTTTACACAGGTTTCAGAAGGGCTGGGGAAAAACCTAGGTCAAAGTTTTAACTTTTTTTCCTCTAAGAGGTTCTACATCATACACATACACTTACATTTAGCATGCTCTCCTGACGATGAAAACTGGAACACATCTTACATGTAAAAATACTGTATCAGTTATAAATATTGGGGATTTTGAGTCCCTTCCCTATAGATTTATCTGTTGGACATCACTAAAATAATTATGTATTCCTATGTTTAAAACTTTAGGTGTTTGAGGACTTGGGAAGGCTTTAAATATATAAAGTGGGCAAGTAAAAAACCAGCTATAGAAGTCTATCTTCTCTCTCATACAAGCAGCAAAATCAACAGGAAAAATACTGTGTGCAACTTGGTCTGTCTTTCCAAAAGCCTGTAAATTCAGAGTCATAACAGTTCCAAGACCAAACAAACAGCATCAAAACAACTAACCAGAACCAGATATGATTTACTTGTAACACCCAAATTTTAAAATTTTGTAGATTAAAAAATAAAAGACTTTCAAATGGGAAAACAGGTATACGTATGTGCATGACTGGGACATTATGCTATACACCAGAAACTGACACATTATAACTGACTGTACTTCAATTTAAAAAAATTCAAAGAAAAAAAAACCTTTCAGAATCTTAATAGCTCTCATCTTTTTTCAGAAACTGCAAATCACCTAAGCAGACCATCTAAAAAACAGCCCAGCTGTGTATTTACAGTTATTGCCAACTATGATAATGGCTAAAAATGTTAATGTACATATCATTCTTACAGATCTGCTTTTTTAATTGATTAAGATTACTGTAAAATGTTAATCTTTCTCTTTCAAAATTGCTTTTTTGGTCTCTCTAGCACCTGGGCACACTGGTCTTTGGCAGGACTCAATAGATAAGTTGAAAGAACAAAACTGCAAATAAGCCACAGAAGTCAAACTGCAAGTATCAATAGCTTTAAAATGCAATCTTTTGAAGCAGATTTATTACCAATTGGCTGTAAATTAATGACATCTTGGAAATTTTTAAGTTTTTTTCAAAGTCAGTAATATAGGAATCTATTTTCAAAAATCTCAATTCTTAGCATTTTTGTGTTTTCTTCATTATTGGAGTAACAAGAAATATACAGACACATACTCAGACTTTGCTGAGGCCAATTCCAGATTCTAAGAAGTTTTAATGTTTCAAATTTTTATCAAAAAGCTTAAGTATTCCTTTACTAAAATATCCATTTAGTCCTTTGATAAATTTAGAGATTTTTAGGATGGCAGTGTTTAAACCAAATTAAAAACTACAATAAAACTAGCTAACTCAATTTTATCTTTGACCAAGACATTTGGAAGTAGTTTAGTGAAATTTTAACTTTTTCTTCAACATTTTCTATTGATTTATAATCATTTTACAATGTTGTGTCAAATTTCAGTGTAGAGCACAATTTTTCAGTTATACATGAACATATATATATTCATTGTCACATTTTTTTCTGTTAGCTACCATAAGATCTTGCATATATTTCCTTGTGCTATACAGTATAACCTTGTTTATCTATTCTACAATTTTGAAATCCCAGTCTATCTCTTCCCATCCGAAATTTTAACTTTTAATTACTCTATCACAGAATTTACAATTTGTTCTGAAAAAGTTAAATACTAATACTGACATGCAAACTAACATGACCAAAAGTATGTGTCAGATCTACATTATTTATTTAGACAGTATCAACAGTGATTTTTTAAAATAAACTTAATTGTTTAAAGTTCAAGATACAACTGATCTTAGATATACTGTGCAGTATTGAATTGCTAGCTATAGTTATTATGAGATATTTAATAACATTTAATTATGTAGTTTATTTAAGAGCTATTAATTTAAATAAGTCTGTAAATTCAGTATTAGCCAGACTGATGTGCACTAAATGTTTCAGACTTCCACCTGGAATTAAAACATACCATTACTGCATTTGTTAAAAATTTATTAATGCAATTTCACTTTAAAATATTTAAAAATAATTTTATCAGTTTAATATCTGATACGTCCTCTATCTGAGGACAATATATTAAATGGATTTTTTGGAGCAGGGAGTTGGAATAAGAGCTTGCTCCATCCACTCCACGCATCGACCTGGTACTGCAGTACTTCCAGTAATGGTGCAACAAAAATTAAATAAAATAAAATGTTTAAAGATATTTTAAAAACTAATTTCCTTCTTTAAAATCGTGAGCTATTAATTTTAAGCTAACAAATCAAGTTTCAGTATTTTCCAGAATATTTTAATAAGATTTTTCTGTAAAAATTATAGCTTTAAAAATAAGCAGTAGTTTGGGAACCCAAAAAATCAGTTTAATGGGCTTGATTTTATTTATTTATTTATTTATTTTTGTCGTCACTGGGTTTTTTTGTGGGGGGGGTTAGGTTATGTTTGGAGGAGGTACGGGGGAACCAAGGATCTCATGCACGCTAAGCATGTGTTCCACCACTTGAGCTATCCCCTCCCCTCTCAAAAAGCAGTTTGAGAACACCACTAAAAAATAATAATAAAAAGAAAAAATTAAAATATTAAAAGTAAAATAAAAGTTTAAAGATTTTTAAAGAAATGTTTTAAAACCCAAATAGTTGAGGAAAAAAATCAGAATTAAATTTAGAGCACTGAACTAGTTCTAGTTAATATCACACATTATATACATGCTATTTAAAACAACTACTTTGATGTTTTTCAGAGGTTTGGGGTTTTTTTTCTTTAATTTTTGGTCAAACATTGCACAACACGTTTCTTCTTTCCATAACTGATGATGTGGGTAAACCACAAGCTGGAGTTTTCGGAAAATTAGAATAATCTGTAACAAGTACTAATAATGAAACCTGTTGATATCGTATTAATAACAAAGACATTTAAACAAGCTTTAATGTATTATCAGCCCAGAGATGGGTAAATATACTTCACTTTTAAATCAAGACTCCACTATTTTAAAAGGACTAAACATACTACATATTACAACAATTTTACCCCCTTCCAGCTCCCAAACACCTTTAAAAGTGCTTTTTAAACCTTCAAAACTGTAAGGGACAGAAATAAACTATACTTTTCTAAAAAGTATACATCCATAGATGCTTACATATATATACACAAATCTCCACGACAAGAAGAAGAAACTACACAGTGGTTGCATTTGGAGGAGAAAAGGATCATTTTAATTATTTTTATGGTTTAATTTTTGTCATGTATACCACAGGGTTTTTTTTTTTAAACTCTTCCAACTTTTTTAATTACCATAGAAAAAAATGAGTTTTGTTTGATTCCTGTGGGTGTTATTTAAACTAGTTCCTGAAATATATACTGTATAGGATTCTATTTGTTTTATTTCATTATTTTATTTTGGGGGGAAGGTAATTTGGTTTATTTATTTTTAGAGGAGGTACTGGGGATTGAACCCAGGACCTCGTACATGCTAAGAATGTGCTCTGCCACTGAGCTGTACCCTCCCCGCTCCATTTGTTTTACTGCACATACCACTCACCAAGAGATGTAAGATTAAACAGGAACAATGAAGACATATATGGCAATGCTCTGCCAATTCACATCTGCTGCAGGGTCAGTACATCAAAATGCAACAGACTGGGAAAAATACATGATCACGAGCTAAAAATAAAGTAAGATGGGTATGGAAAAAATAATCTACAAATGATTAACAATTATTATAAGTGATGCATGTACCGACAATATCTATTACATTTTCAGGTGCAGAGCACAATGTCTGAAATTTAGAGTTAGTATGTCTTACACATGCTGTGACCTGATTTTCACTAGTTACAGGATAGCCCCAGAAAAGACTCAAATACATTAGATTTATTGCATTTAGGCAGCTAAAGTCTGTTTCCAAATTAAGTACAAAGCTGCTCATCTAAAACTGAAGTACAAGCATGCAAAGATTTCATCTAGTACTGCAGACATTAGATTATCATAATCACTTTTCCATGTGTGCTGAATTGTGCCTTCAGCGCACCACCATCACGCTAAAACACCTCTTACCTTAAAAACTTTCACTTTGACAGAGCAACAAAATATTAGTAACACGTTATACTCTGTAAAATAAGCATCCCTGAGTCCATATTAATATAAACAACGTAAATGAAGAAGGGAAAGCGCTTCCTTAGAATAAAATTCCAATTAATAAATGTAAGAAATAACAGAATTAGAGCATCACCAATTGGCAGCCACTACAGTTAATAACGGTTTCAGAAAAGAATCATCAATGAATGCTAAAAATCAGTCAAAGTGTGATGAGAAACAGGATTTTTACATTGTCTCGAAATATTCCTCCACAAGATTCTTGACAGAAAGGAGAAAATACACTTTACACTGGAGAAGCCTGGCAGACACACCGAAAAACAACTGATCAAAATGAACATCTCCAGGAGTACTGGGACAAAATTAACATCTCAGACCTCCTGATGTGGTCACTGAGGACATCATCACTTATGCAGTATTTTACCAAAAACACATAATCTGATTTTAACCATGGGGAGACATCAGACCAACCCATATTGAGTGGCATTCTGAAAAATAACCAGCTTATACTCCTTAAAAACATGAAGGTCATAAAAGACAAATAAAAAACTAAGGAACTGTCCCAGTTTAAAAGAAACCAAAGAAACATCACACCTAAATGTATTATGTAATCTTGTCCTGGATCTGGGATCAGAAAAAAGACATTTAGTGGGACAATAGGCAAAACGTGAATAACATCTGTAGATTAAATATTATTTTATCAATGTTATTTATTTTGATAATTTTACTATGGTCATTTAATAGAATGCCCTTGTTTTTAGGAAACACACATCAGGTATTTAGAGGCAAATGTTTTTGTAGTTCTGCAACTTACCCTCAAATGTCTCAGGAAAATTAGAGTAGTCAAAACTACCATTTGGTGGGGGAGAGGGCATAGCTCCATGGTAGCATGCATACTTAGCATGCAGGAGGTCCTGGGTGTAATCCCCAGTACCTCCATTAAAATAAATAAATACCTAATTACCTCTCCCCACCAAAAAGATTTTTTTTTAAGTTAAAAAAAATACTAACATTTGGGGAAATGGGATGGAAGATATAAGGATAAGGTATACTGCTTTTGCAACTTCCCTGCAAATTAAAATGGCAAACTTTTAAAGCCCTCCCTTTAAACTACATCCCCTCAACTATCATCCCATTTCTTTGATGTCTTTACAGCAAACTCCTTGAAAGCCTATCCACACTCACCATCTCTACCTCCTCTCCATCTATGCATTCTTTCACAGACCCACACCACTCAGGCTTTCAAGCCTCACTGCTCCATCAAAACTGCACCTGTCAGGATATCAGCAATGATCTTCCCAGCTCCATCCTCATCCTATTCTACATCATTTGTCATAGCTGATAACTCTTCTTAAGCACTTTTCTAACAACTTCCAGGGACTTCTTTCAAGATTCTCCTCCTACCTTATGAACCATTCCTTGAGCTCCATCGCTGGTTCCCCTTCATCTCCTCTCCATCCCCTTGGCCCCTCACTGTCCCCCTACCTCCTTCTCCTCCATTTACTATCTATTCACTGTCTTATCTCCACATGTCTAACAGGCATCTCAAACTTAACCCAGCCAAACTGACCTCATCTCCATCTTCCCTGACCATGCTGCTCGCACAACCTTTCACAATTAGAGGAAACTTCATCTTTCCAGTTGTGATTCAGTCATAAACTGTCAAGGTATCTTTGGTTCCTCCATCACTCCCTCCACATTTGCTGTCGGCTGTATCTTCAAAACAGAATATTCTAACCATGCATGCCCACCACCACTGTCTCTGACCTATACAATTATAAGTTTTCTCCTAACTGGTCTCCCTGATCTCACTCTACCAACCATGGTCTACCCTCAGCAGAGTTCCCTTTTAAAGATAAATCTCATCAGAACTGTCCTTTCCATAAATCCTTCCATGGCTTCCTCTCATTCCATTCCTACCCCGCAGCATGCACGTTCACCTCCTACAGCTGTCCTCCTGCTGCTCTGATCTGGCCACAAGGGCTCCTTGTGGACAAGAAAGGCAGTGAGCACGCATTGGTGGCTCCCGGGCCTGCTGTCCCCTCTGCTTGGGTCGCTCTTCCCCTGGACATCTACCTGTTCATTCACTCCCTTACCTCCAGTATGCCTTTGCTCATGCAGCACCTTATAGATGAGGCTTTCCTTGATCATCCAATATCAAATAACTAAACACAGCCCCCTGCCAATTGTCCCCATTCCTCGTTACCTGCTTTTTTCTCCCTCCATAGCCTTTTACACGCCTCACATTATGTATTTACTTGTCCATCTCCCCTCTCTAAATCCATGCTATCCAACAGAAGTACAAAACAAGTCACAAATGCAAGCCACATAATATTAAATTATCCAGTAGCTACATTCAAGTCAAAATAGGTGAAATTAATGTAAAAGTTACTCATGAGATATTTTATTCTCTTTTTGAACCAAGTCTTCAAAATTCAGTGTGCATTTTACACGTGCACCACACCTCAATTTGGATTAGCCACATTTTGACTGCTTGATAGCCACATGTGGCCAGTGGCTGCCCTACTGGACAGTGCAGTCCTAGACCCTAAGCTTCACAAGAGTAAGTTCTTGTGTTCTGTTCACTTCTGTTTCCCAAGAACCTAATGCAGTACCTGGCATGTAATAAACACTCAAAAATTTGTTGAATCAATCATTTAAAAACTGCTAAAATCCAAGATCAGCAAAACAGAACCATTTGAAAAAGAAAACATAATGGCAAGCTACCAAGCTTTCTCAAATCAGTAAAAATATAAAGAGTGGAAAAAGACGTGAAAGGTCATTGTTGCATTTAATTCTTGAAGGAAAAAAAAAACATTGCCTAAGACAAGAAAACTACCTTGCCTGTGGTAAGAACAAAAGTAGTTATTTTCTAAATTTAACCAACTTACTTAGGGCAAAGAAAGCTGGCTGAAAAATGTCAGAGGCAGGACTCTTTACATGGTCATCCTTACAAAGAGTTGGCACATGTTTCCAGCCTCAAAACACCTAAATTGTCAAAAGAAACTTGACAGTGCCCTGAGATTCTAGTTACACTTCTTTGATGTTTTAGGAATAACCAAAGGTACTGAAGGCTGTTCACTTCTATGCAGGGTTCACTTTGGTTTGAGGAACTTAAAGTGTAACTGTGGGTGCCCTAATGTCCAAACTCACTTCATTTTGCTCATGTGCATTTGTTTTAAATGCTCCCTAACTATTTAAATATTTTATCTTTCGTACACCTGGTTTTTTCTTTTGTGTTTAGCTTCTTACATTTTTTCCTTTTGTTTTTTTCCCTTTCCACACCTGTTTTTCACAAACTGACTTGTGTAAAATTCCCCTATCGAGGCTAACATGCCATGGAGTTGCATAAAATCCTCACTTGTTCTTGCCATCTGTTGTGTTATGATGTAAATACATATTCACAGGAATACTGAATCCAAATAATTTCAAACATCACATTTGTGTAGAACAGCAATTCCCAGCATATAGCATGTGGACTCTTGGGGGGGGGTCCCCTAAGACACTTTCAAAGAGGTCGAAAAAGTCAGAACGATTTTTATAATACTACTGAGATGTGATCTGCCTCTCACTGTGTTGACATTTGCCCTGATGGTGCAAAAACAATGGTGTGTAAACTGCTGGCACCTTAGCATGAATCAAGGCAGTGGTATAACCTGCAGTAATAATCACCATATTCTTCACCAGCACTTGCAGTAAAATATAATCTAAGTTTCATCTTTAAATGTCCTTGATGAAGCAGTAAAAATTATTAATTCTCTTAAATAACCCTTGAGTACACACCCTGTTAATATCTGCATGAAGAAAAGGGCAGTGCGTGTGAAGCACTTGTGCTACCTGGTCTGGGCGTCTGGAGAAAAAGCGCTGTGCAGCTGTCTGAGGTGCAAGATGGAACCAGCCACTTTTTGCATGGAGCACCATTTTCACTTGAAAGAGCTGTAGATAAACTATGGTTATTTATGGTAAGTGTCTGCTGGACATTTTCTCAAAGGGAATAAAATCAGCCAGTTACTTCAAGAAAAACTAACAGCATTTATTGCCAATGAATGAATTTGAGCTTTTAAGTAAAAACCAGAATTTTGGCAAACTTATCTACCACCTTGAGCTTTGACAGTCTTCCAATACTTGGGGGTAAAAGTGCAAGAGAGACCAATGGATTTTAATGTAACAAAGCACAAAAAAGTTTACTGATATGATTTCAGATTCCACAATTGACCTAGCCTTCAAAAAAACTTCCACTTGCCGAGTTTTGGGGTCAGAATAAAATATACACAATTATCTAAAAAGGCTATTAAAATATCCCTTCCCTTTTCTAACTATCTGTGAGAGGCACATACTTCAATGAAAGCAATATATCACAACAAATGAATGCTAAAGTAGTTATGAATGTCGCAGCTGTCTATTAGGTCAAACATTAAATCTGCAAAAGTGCAAAACAATCCCACTCTTCTAATTTATATTTTGGTTTTAGGTGAGTTTTTTTTGTTACCAAAATCTCATGTTAACATATAATGAATGGGTTTACTATGGTAACATACATATTACTATATTACTATATTACTGTGTATGTATAGTAACATATTACTATACATACACACCATGTATATTCATTTAAAATAATTTTAAACATTATTCAGTTAATTTATAATAAGTATATATCAATAAATTAAAGCAAACAAAAGCTCTCTATGGGGTCCTCAGTTTTTAAGTGTCAGAGTTAAAACCGAAAAGTTTGGGAACCAATAGAATAGAGAGTAAAACCAAAAATGTCCCATTAGCCTCTCTCCTCCTCAGTCAGTTCTCTTTTACAGAGATAACCACTCTTCTTGGTGGGTCAACAGAACTTTTCCTATGTTTTCACGCAAACGTGCATATGAAAGTCTTTTTTTCCCCCAAACATCTGTCTTTTAAGACCTATCCCAAAACATGCTTTTCAATTTGTTTTTCCCATGTCAGCTTACATAAATTTATACCATTCTTTGAAAATGCTGCAAAATATAGCACAATATAGTTTGTTTGAATATGGTACATTTTCTTTGTATGGACATTTAAGTTATTTCCAATTTTCTATTAAACAACACTGCAAAAAATAAAACTTATCTATTTTTGCCAAATATTTCTTTACAATAGAAAACTACAAGTGAAATCGTTAGCACGAACAAAGACATTAAATATACCTAGAAGTTAGAAACTGCTTAATGTCACTTCAAAGGGCTTTTAAGAAAAAAAGAAAGGGGTTCTTTGTTATCTTCCGTTTCAAAAAATTACCCTCTAAAGCTCAAAAATGAGTCAAAATGTTCCCGACAGTCAAATTAAGGCTAGGAATCCTCTTTGCTTAGAAAGTGGACAGTGGTGAAAGTTCCAGATTATCTGTATGTCTATTAAAATCTAATGATCGATATAATAAAACCCAAAAGTTTATCTGTGTGTATGATGGACTCCTATTCCAAGACCTTTTTACCAAGTCCCGTCTGGAGTGGGAGTAATTCGGAGTTCCTTTACAATACTGTTGATTAAAACTATGCTTACAGACCACACAAAACTATGAGGACTGGGTTGTTTTCCATAATACTTGAAGGGTATTCACATTTTAGGTTCTAACAGATGCTGCCAAATGGCATGTCAAGAAGTCTCTAACTATCTGACTGCCCATTCCTACACAGTTTTGCCAACACCATGTATTATGAATCTTGTTAATTCTTCCCAACCTGTTGGGCAAAAAAAGCGATTACAATTGG
Source organism: Vicugna pacos (assembly GCF_048564905.1). Taxonomy (NCBI): domain Eukaryota; kingdom Metazoa; phylum Chordata; class Mammalia; order Artiodactyla; family Camelidae; genus Vicugna; species Vicugna pacos. The sequence continues at coordinate 46,060,590 of NC_132993.1, read as the reverse complement.
CATTCCCTTGATGACTAGTAAGGTAAGGTATCTTCTCCTAAGCAGATTGGCTTTTCAGATACCTCCTCTGAACCACCACTTATCCTTTTGTACATTTTTGCAGTATGCTGTCCACCTTTTTAAAATTAAGTTCTTTATCCCCTATTTTTTTTACAGTATGATGTCTCTTAAGAGAATTTCATAACTAGACACATTTTAGGGATTCTAAGACCTACACATCTAGACAAAGTACAGATTCTTAATAACTTAATCTCAACACATAATTCATATTCTACAAAGAAGTGTGAAATATTTCTATGTATCTGTACATATGAGAGACCAACTATGGGATTACGCAGGAATAGATACACTCATCTCTTATTTTCAACTGCCACTTGTAAATATATAAGCTTATTAATACGAGACAACTCCACTTAGGTGGCAGATACTCCAGTAAGTCCTTTACAAACATTATCATTTAATTCTCAACAATCTTGTGCAGTAAGTTTTACTGTCCCTATTTATAGATAAACTGAGAAGTTTACAGACTTTTATCAGTTTGTCCAGGATCACATAGCTGAGCAAGGATTCTGTTATCTGTGTAATCCCATGCAAGATGCCACTGGCCCTCCCAACAGTGTGTGTACTGCTGCCCTTGACTTTGCTCAGTTAATAGTATGTGTACCTAAAAGGGTCTCATTCTTCTCCAAAGGTTCATTACATCATTTGAGACGTCTTAATAAAAATCAAATAATACCAGATGCTTTAATCATCACTATTGATTACAACTATGATTGTCGTAGATACTGACAGACATATGCAGGATAGATAAACAAGATTATACTGTATAGCACAGGGAAATGTATACAAGATCTTGTGGTAGCTCACAACAACAACAAAAAGAAGTGACAATGAATATATGTATGTTCATATATAACTGAAAAATTGTGCTTTACACTGGAATTTGACACACTGCAAAATGACTATAACTCAATAAAAAAAGTTAAAAAAAAAAAACTATGATTGTCATCACTGACCTTAAAAAACAGCATAAGGTCAGTCAGCCTTACTACACAGACCCTAGTCCTCTCACAATTGACACTAATCACCCTGTCAGAGGGTATCCTGAGAACAGCTCTATACCCATGGGATGTTTGGGGGCATAACCATTTCCAGGAAGCACTTCAAAGGTAAAAGCAGTTACAACATGATCTCTGGTGATCAGATCCCAAAATTAACCCAGGCATCAAGTCTTGCATGATAATCCCAAATAACCATCTGCTAAATGACATTAACTAAACTGATGAGCCCCCGAAGTTACACACATGAAGAACAGAATAATACAGTCACTCCTGAAGCACACAGGCTGCTCCTGCCGCCCCTCTGGGCTTAGCCTCTACCACCATCCTGCCTCCCGCTTAAACCTCTCTTAATTCCAAACAGCTTGCCATTCCCCCGCACACACCAGGGTATTTCACACTTACATGCCTTGGCTCCTGCTGTCCCTTCTGCCTTTCCCATTCCCACTGCACACGGTTAGCCTCGGTTGCCTTCACATGCCTTGTTCTCTGAACCGCTCCCTGGCTGGCTGCACCAACACTCAGCTAAGCCCAATGCCCTTCCTGTGCTTCTGGGGCATCCTCTGTACACCTCATGATGCATTTACAACTTCTCTTTACCTGCAGAGATATCACTCCACCTTTGGCATCACTGCCACAGTGAGCCACTGTAAGTGTTGAATATAAAAATGTCACCCAGAGATTGAGACAAAACAAAATCAAAGTCACTATACTCCATGTGCTTTTCTTTAGAACAAGTATCTTAGTCTTCTTTCTAGCTCCTGAAACCTAGCATGCAACTGACTACAAGCACAGGTGTGTCACAGGTGTCAATCTATGCTTGTTAAACTAAAAATTTCTCTAAGTCATAAGAAATGAACTCATTTCTGAAACTCAAAAAAAAATGCAGAAAAAGGTAAACTAGCACACCAAAAATATGGACATTAAAATTTTCAACCATACTTATCTCACAAAGATAAAGCAAGAGCGTCTCCATTCTTGCAAGAGCAGCTGACTTAAAAAGAAAAAAACACATTTGTGGAACACTGGAGAGAACTCAATCACTTCTCAAAACAGTTTTAACATCACCATAGACACTCTTAAATAAGCTCTCCTGTCATCATCTGCCCAGTTAGAGTGGTAAGCCGAGTAGGACTTTGTTTTGGAAACTAATTTTTAATCAAATTTCTCCTCAAAATATTATTTAGTAAAGTTTCCACCTCAAGAAAATACTGTTGGGGGGGTAGAGGGTGGGAAGGGATAGACTGGGATTTCAAAATTGTAGAATAGATAAACAAGATTACACTGTATAGCACAGGGAAATATACACAAAATGTTATAATAAATCACAGAGAAAAAAATGTGACAATGAGTGTGTATATGTCCATGAATGACTGAAAAATTGTGCTGAACACTGGAATTTGACACAACACTGTAAAATGATTATGAATCAATAAAAAATGTAAAAAAAATCGTAATTACAAGAATAGGAAGGGAAAAAAAAAAAAAAGAAAATACTGTTAGTTTCTGAGGCTTAAGATCCAAAAATTCAAGGTGCTAAGTATAAGAGAACTTAAGCCCCAGGTATTTGAACTATAAGTTATCAGAATTTAACCTTTACAGCTTTTGACTTAATTTTTACATTTAAGGGGCATAATGAATCTCGGGATCTAGACCTGTCAGAGTTAGTGCAACCTCCATGGTAGAAAGAATCAGGCTGTTCCTAGAATGATACAGTCCTCCATGCTTGAAAAGATGGTTTAACCAAACTGTCTCACTGCACACTTCACTGCAAACAGCTCCCTTGGTTGTCAAATTATGATGAACCATGTCAGTAGCTAAACTTAGTGCTCAGGGCAGAGCACTTAGCAAATTTAAATGTCCATGTCTTTTGATACAGCAATTTCCAGTCTAAGAATTTACCTTATAAAATTATCCAATCAAGAGTCCTTATAACATACATATAAATATGCTCAATTGAAATTACTATGAAAAGAATGTTTAAATTCTTGCACACCTATGCTAAACAATGCAGCTGTTAGTTTAAGTACACTGAACTCTTTGTACCTACACCGAAGATTCTTCAGGAAAAATTATTTAGGAAAAGTTTAAATAATACATAATACAATTTGACTATTAAGTTAGAAAGTGCTTGTGGATACATGCATGGAAGAATTTCCAGAAAACATACTAAGTTACCAGCTGTAAGACCTGGGAAATGCATGGGGATAAGAAGGACTGAAAAACAAGTACTTTTATGTTTTACTTCATGTGTTTTGAATTAATTTGCATGTATACATTTGCAAGCATTTGTCAAGATATTTACTTAATATTTATACACTCTGCTGTATCTAGGTTACACCTTAATTTTAAGAAAAAGTAATACACACTCAATGAAAATTAAAACCAAAAGACACCACCCACAGATTTCTCCTTAGGAGCCCACATCCCAAAACAAAATAAAAAAAAATTTTTTTTTAGTTTTTTTTGGGGGGTGGGGCAGTAATTAGGTTTATTTATTTATTCTTAGAGGAGTACTGGGGATTGAACCCAGGACCTTGTGCATGCTAAGCATTCACTTTACCACTTGAGCTATACCCACCCCCATACTTTCATACTTCTTTTATCACCACCAAATACAATCTACATCTAGCCTTCACATTTGAATCTCAAGAGGGAAAAATACAACAGTTGCCACTGGAGTGATACTGGGTGATACCGTATTGATGCTTTACACACACTGTCCTCAGGATCCTATGAGGCATCATTTCCATTCTAACCTCCCAGACTCGATTTCCTCATCCTTAGACAACATCATGCATTCAGAAAGCAGAGCTGGGATTCAAACCCAGATCTGACATTCTTCTAGTTAGACCCTTTGTTTCAACAAGAGCACATGAGACAAGCATCAAGGCTTCTAATCAAGAGGTTTCAGCATGATTTCTCCCTCCAAATCTCTCCCAACCCTTAATATTCCAGGTTTAAAGAGACTTCTTTCTGCAAGCCAGGATCCTGCTAAACTTGCTAACAAACTGGGACAACCAGGCACCATGGACTCCAATCAGGACACTTCTACCTCTTCTGCAATCTAAAACACATCTCCCTTTAACGGAAAAAATATGAAAACAAATACATATATGTATGTGTAAGACTGGGACATTGTGCTGTACACCAGAAATTGACACTTGTAATAGACTGTACTTCAATAAAATGAAACAAAACAGATCCCATGAGTTACAATCACCCGCCTGGGATAAAGCCATAGCATCTATCTCCTCAGGCCCTCTGTTCTCCTATCTCCTCATGCCCCTTCCAACTTCCCTGAAACTCATTTATATTAAAATGAAGCTGCTAAAGAAAAAAATAAATACTTTAAAGGAAAAAGTAGTCTCATTTTCAAAGGATGTCCAGATATTTTTATTTCGTAGTAAGCTCCAGATTCCAGACTACCTGTACCTGTCTTTTTCCTACAGGGTGACAATAAATCAACTCTTTAAAGCCAAACAAGATTCTTTTTTCTTCAGAGGAAGCAAGAAACAGGACATCTCTGCTCTAACTTGCCACTGCAAAACACGATCAGGCTGCTGTGTAAGCTACTTTTTTGAGGATCTGACAACTTTAAATGAGAGGAATGAAGACAGGGCAGAGTCAGGGGACCTGGAAATGGGTTCCACTAATCACCTGCAGTGCCTTGGGCAAGTCACTTCTTCTGCCAGGGCTTTATGGAGAATCCTTTGGTAAAGCAACTAATACCACTAAAAAAACCTATTGTGCTATTTCATTTCATTGGTTTTCCCCTCTAAAAATAATAGATGTTTAACACATTTTAGAAATAGTATTCTGTTAATCAAAGGACTTGCACAGACAAAGAAAGTCTTAGGCAGAGTTATTCAGACCAAGTCACCTGTCCCAAAATCAAATGCTCTAACACATCACCTAGTTTTGGTGACTACTGTGGCCAATGAGGAGTCATAATTTGAGGATGCTACTTTACCATGGACCAGATTTTTTTTTCTTTAATGGAGGGAGGTAATTAGGTCTATTTATTTAGTAGAAGTACTGGGAATTGAACCCAGGACCTCACACATGCTAGGCATGCACTCTACCACTGAGCTATACCCTCCACCAGACCAGATTTTTTAATATGCAAAAATGAGTTTAGGTTACTTAAAAGGGTTCTTGTATTTCTTATAGCTCAGATTTTATGAGTAAAATGGAAGGAATGTGTTACTTATTCCAGCGTCCTAAAATAACAAAGTGATTAAATTATTTTAAACCTAGCCCATAATATTGATAAACGTTTTGACCATTAGTTTCATCCTTTGCTTGTCTTTCAACAAGTATTTACACAAGCACAGGGAACCACTGAATTTAGTCTACACTGTTTTGGAACCAAATGTGTATTAATAAAAAGCAGGATGGGCTGTCTATAATAAAGTCAGCTCACAGTCACCCAAAGTGTTGCAACAGATGCCAGAGGGTAGGTCAGCTGTCACACACAAGACTTGTCCATCGGGCAAGCGGATCTACTAAACTTAGGAGCCTCTTCTATTGCCCCAGGTTATAAATACATGTCCATAGATGTTTCTGGAATGTAAAAAAGTGAACTCAGAGCTAAATAAACAAATTCTGGAAGAAAGGCTGTATTCCGGGTTGCTCCAAAATTCTTAAATCACTCTCCATTTATTTACAGCAGAGCCAGAAGGCTAAGAGTTAACACCACCCCCACTCAAGTATTCATCCATCTAAAGCACAAACTCTCAGTGATTTTCTGCACAGTTGACTACACTCTCCTCCACAGGCTTTCCTCACTTATCTCCCAGAAGCAGTTCACCCTGCTTTCCACTAATCGCTGGCCTCCGTAACTCTCCTTTGCTGGTCTCTCCTTCCTCCTACAGCCTCAGGTTCAGTTCCCTGGTGATCCTGTCCAATTCCATGATTTCAATACCACAAGCTAATGAAACTTCTTATTTTCACCTCCACTTTCCACCTTCCCCTGAGCTCCAGACTGATATATCCAACTACCTATGCGACTTCATTTAAATTTCTAATCAATATTAGAAACACAGTACGTCAAAAGTAAAGCTCCTGATTTCCACCCAAGAATCTGTTCCTCCTCCTCAGTACTCTCCATTTTGGTAAATGGCATCACTTTTCACCCAACTGTTCTGGCCAAAAAATTTTGTCATCCTTTACCCTTCTCACATGCCTCATTTACCTCATCAGCAAATGCTATTAGCTGTTCCTTAGAAATATAGAGTCGACCACAACTCCTCACCTCCAAAGCTAATACCACAATCTCTTGCCAGGATATTACAATGGGGATTGGCTAAATGTAATTTTCAGATGTTTTATGGTCTAAGCTTTTTGAAGCCAAAATGCTCCCCAGTTTGTGGAAGATCCCCTACAAAGACCGCCACATCAATTTCTCCTCTCTGCACATGCATGCCACTCTACCATTGAGAGACAGAGTCTATTTCGATAGTCCCCTTGAATCTTGCTGGCCCTGTGACCTGCTCTGATCAGTAAAATGGGATGAAAAGCAATAATGTGCCAATACTGGGCATAGCCTGTAAGAGGCCCTGCAGCTTCTGCTTTCACTTGCTTGCAGCCAGCCAGGGGCTACTCCTGGGTACTAAGATACCATGTGGAGGCAGGTGACCTGGACAAGCCCCAAGACATGTGCATGAAGCCTTCTTAGACCTTTTAAGCCCAGCTTAGCAAATGATCCAAAATGATACCACATGGAACAGAACCAACCTCCTAGCAGACCCACAGGATCATGGAGAAGAACAAGTTACTATTGTTTTGAGGCACTAGTTCTGGGGTGGTTTATTAAGCAGCAGTACAGACGTGAAACACCATGATCACAATGGAATCGGCATCCTCAACAACTAAGTGATAATACCTGACAGTCTAAGGACTTCAGCCTCTTTCAGCTTGTAGTTTAAGTATATTCCTCAAAGAATACTTCCATAATTTCAAACTATTTCCTAATCAAGTTAAATAGTCTCAGCATAATTCTTTAAAACATACAATTTATGTACTGTGTATTCCCCTTCAGGGCAAAAAAAAAAAAAATCCCACATACTATACTGGTATTTCTAACTGTTTATTTACCAATACCGAACACTTGCCAAACAGCTATTTCAGACCATGATAAATTACACCCTCAATTTTAATAGAGTACTGAAAACTATGTTTGCCACCAGCTTTGAAGCAAAACTTCACAGTCATAGCCAATTTGCAGACAGATTTATGGGGCAGAGATACTAACTAATAATGCCAATCCTATCCCTTGGTCACCGCTCCCACACTGCCACCTCCTGTCTTATGACTCTAGAAACTTGAATCAGAGTCAACAGTCGATAAAGGAAACTCAGCTAAGAATAGCACAGCCTCTCTCCTTTCTCCCAGACCAAACCAACCACCAAAGTTACTGAATGGTAATTCATACCTTTCAAAATTAGTTACTGCTAGCAAAGTTGCTGTCTGAATGCTGCTGAAGACAGTTACAGTGGAGTTGCTTCACACACACACACAAAGATGCCTCAGCAGCTTCACTTCAGTACAAAATCCCAGACCTTTAACAACACGGGAACTGCAGTGGTGTGGCCCATAAAAGGATTTCAAAGTATGGCAAAGATCACGTTCCTCTTGCTGACTGCCCGAAGGACGTACACATGCACTAGCAACTGAGCTACCACACTACAGAAAAGAAACACAAGTCAAGTTTCTTACAGGGAAAATCCTAGACCTCCATAATTCCAAAATATATACATTTTAAACTCTAGCTGGTAACTCATTTATTTCAAGCCAAATGCAAAACTCAGAAAATATGCCCCTTATTAGTTTATTATAATGGCATGTGGCATGAACAGAGAATGTAAGTGATCACATAAATCAAAAGAAAGGCAGAAACAGAAGCCAAGATTCTCAACTCCCACTGGCTCCAGGCACATGTCATGTTTTCAGTGTTTTCCTTGTTACTGTGGACAGCCACACAGAAGCAACTTATCAACACTTCTTAAAAATTCTAATAAGGTCAAAGTGAGAAATCTTTTAAACTCTCTCAAACTGTGTTAAGAAAACATGGAGTCAAGAAAAACTGCATTGGCTATAACCACTTACACAGTCATGCATTACTGATCTTAAACTGAGCACTCCAGAGATAACCTTGTCTTTGATTCTTCACCAGCCATGAAAACTTCCCTAACATTCAGAATCTCAAGTCGATGCATGTGTGAGAAACTTGCCTAATTCACAAGATTCACCTGTACCATACTGATGAGTCAGGGGCATACCTGTTTAAATGTTGAGCATTAAAACCAGTTTTTATGGTCCTGAGACAACAGGGTCATTTGTCCTGGCTAATGGGCACACTGCTGGTCACCACACCATTCTATTCTATACTTAACAGCTATTAAAATGCAGCACTAGCTTTTAAACAGCCATTTAAAGTAAGATTACTTAAAACCCTAATAACTTTTATACATTCTCTATATCTAATTTACATGCTAAACATAAGATTCTAATACGGAAATAAGTTGTTCGCTTAATTTTTTTCTTTTTTTAACGGAAGGAAAAAAGACATTTGAGTACCAGTCTGTTTTAACAAATCCTTCCTGAAAAAATATTAACTCTAATATCCTATTTTTCCTCCTTTATTCGAATGTATTTTTGACTACATACAATTCTAATCAAAGCTAACAGCTAAATCTTGAGGAAATTTAAGCTATAAAAAAGTGGAAAATATGAACTTTTTTTATAATTTAAAAAAATAATGAAAAACGAACTAAAGCCACCATCCTCTCAGTTCCCCAGTGTCAGCGACTTTGCCGTTCCCTCTCCCATGCCCAACAGCCCACAACATAACAAAAAGGAGATCAGTGCTATTTACATGATCACATAGGGGCACAAACAAGGTCCCTCAAGATACCAGTGGCTCTTCCAACCAAATTCAGCTAGTCTTCCAAAGTCTCAACAATTTTCATACCCACCCTTACCCGTAACGGGGGCACATTTTTTTTTTAAAGCTTATACCTTCAGAGTGAAGCCCAAGTCTTCATGTGCTGTATCTTTTATATTTGGAATCACAAGTACATCACTATCACATGTACTCACTGCAAATCTTTTCATTCTGGATGCATGAGACCTCAAGCTCCGTGAAGCATTTCTATAATCTTCCCCAACTGAGGGGTATCTGAATGCAGAAAAGCAACATTCCTTCCACATTCCCCTGAGACTTCGGTAATCAGGAACTAAGCTTGGTCTGAACCAAATTCAACAATGCCCCTTCCTGAAAGGGTCCCGCCCAGCTCTGCTCCCAGCCTACCAATACTCAAATCGCCTCCTGGGCCTGCTCCCCGGTTTAGTCGCTGCAAGCCCATTCATCCATCTCAGAGTGCTGCCATAAGCATTCTTCAGCACCGGGCTCCCAACATGCCTCACACAGCAGGTATAAAGGTCACTGCTGCATATATGGGTGTGCCTGCCTCAGATACCCACACGATGATGGGATGGAATGCAATGACTGCTAAGCACAAATAACTCCACCCAGAAGGCCAACAGGCTCATTGGCAAGGACTGGTCTGCTGCATTCAATTCACTGTCATCAGTACCACCTCTTGACCTTCCTATAGGTGCTGGGCATGTGGTTCACCAGGATGCCTTCTCTGCCCTCTCCCAAAGCCTATTTAGACAGTAGAACAGTCCAGATTAAGAAAACTGCTATACAGCTCCAGGGTTCAGTTAAAAAAACAACAATCAACAAAAACTGTAATACAGATTTTCAGCTCATTTTTGGCCATTTCAATACAAGCAAAAGATTTACTTGATTGCTCTCTAAATCAGTAAAAAAGTTGTCTCCCATGTCCTCACTCCTATTTACTTAGCTAGTAAGACAGTATCATTTAAAATTCTAAGCATTTTAATGCTAGTGAAAATCAGCCAGAAAATTTAATTTACATTGTTAATAAACTGAAGAAGCTTCCATTGATAAATACTTGCTGTCACTGGTAATATTTTACTTTATGTGCTTTCCTAAATAGGAACTCCTGTTTGTCATAAAGTAACAAGTAACTAAGCCTGTTTTTAGGTTGGGCAAAAAGCCTTTAAGAATAAAACAGGTAGTCTTATTACCAAAAAGTTTTTAACCTAATTCCCTACACATGGGGGAGAAATTCACACCAGGTTGTAAAGGAAAAATCAGCAGACTAAAGCAAAGTAACTGTATTTACATGCAGGTCAAGACATTTAATGTTTAAATTTAGAAACCCTCACGTTTAAATGCCAGTCTTTCAACAGAACCATTTGCCTATTCTTATTCAACATTGCAAGAAAATTAAGACACAGTGGCTAAACATGAAACCAATTAAGAGTTTGCAGAATGTGCTTATATTTTTTCCCCTAGATAAACAACTAGACTATTCTTTCAAACTTCTTTTTAAGGAAGTAAGACTTCTCCAATTTTTCAATTGCTATTAAACTGAGATCAGCTTGGACAGTTTTCAGTACACATCCTATTATTTAAAAAATTGTTTTAAAAAAGAACTCCATTCTCCCATATAAAATAACTTGACCCCTACCAAAATTCCCCAGCCAGAACTAAATCTATCTGGCCATGCAAATTCCTTTCCAACCAGCCTAATAAAAATTAAATACATGAAGAGAAATCCACAAAAATCCACATCAGCTCACTACCAAAAACACAATTTGTGAAAATGCTTTACCTGGAAGAGAGTTCAAACTAGAAATATGCATAGGATGACCTGTTGGGTCATCTCTCTCTGCAAAGCACCAGGGAAATGCCTAACAAACCCCTCTGCCCTCCAGCACACACTCTCACCAATACCTAATCAGACACACGGAGGCCCTAGCTTAAATTAACTCCCAGTTTACTACTCGGCCCAGGTTGGGAGTTGGGGAGGGGAAAGGGGAAGGCAGAAACCCCAGCCCCACCCTGCAAAACCTAGAGAGGCAAAAGCCAACCCCAGCACCACTGGGAGGAGCAACACCTTTCCAGTCCCAGTTACAGAGTCGGGATCTGGCCTGCTTTGGAGAAAGGAGCCATTTCTCCAAAATACTCCAGAGATTAAAAGTCTCCAAATATTCTATAAACTGACACACTACAACAGCTCTCCAAAAATGCAATCCCCTTGCTTAAGCAGCACAAATCTTCAGTCCTTACTATTTCTTGGTGGTTACCTGTAAGCAAAAAATATTTGGTGAGGCGGGGGGTGGGGCGGGGATGCTGAGCAGGAGACAAAGGAGAGTTTGAAGAAAATTGTCTAACTCTGCAGTGACTGAAAGGCCCTCCTGGGCAGAAGCAGCCCAGGCGTCCACTCAAGTGTTCCAATCCCAGCAGGCGAGCTACCAGGGTAAAGGCAAATTCCACTCCTCTCAGATGTGAGCACGGCCCCCCAGGCTTCTCAGACTCGTCGCCGCCAACTCGGGACACAGAAGGAAAGGCACGCCACACCCGCGCGTGTCGGCAGCTGCTTTCGCCTATCCAGTACTTTCAGGTGGGGGGGGTGTCACCCATTGCTTCCTAATTCCTACAGATTCCCAGAAACTGCCCTCTGAGACTGTGATTTCCTGTTTCAGCAACCTGACCTACTCTGTCAGAAAACATATAGCTGCGAGAGTTTCCTTGAGACTTTTATACTAGTAACAATAATCCAGTGGCATGGGCCACAGACAAGCTGTCTATTCCTTCGCAGCAGTACCAACAAACACACAACACACACACACCTGCAAATGCAAGAGAAGACGAGAAACACCAAGCCATACAACAACCCAATAAGCGTAAGAGGGAAAGTTGTTTTCAGCTGTGTTGAGTCTCTTCTCCCAATGGTTGAGAACCGAATCTATGAGAATAAACAAGCTCACCTTTGCCTTTTTGGGACCGAGTGCTCAACTTCTATGAGTTTCCCGTGCAGTTCCACTTTACCTGCGGACACACAAGAGGTGGAAGACAGTTGGCCGGGTTTAGCGGCTCTCTGGGCCCTAAGGACCCGCACAGCCTAAGAGGCGACACAAGTGGCCTCCTGAGACCCCGAACTCCTCCGCTCGTCCGGACGCGGTTCTAGGTCGAGAGAAACGGGCCCTGCGCAGGTGGGAAGCTGACCCCCTCGGAGCAGCATGTAATTTACAGAAGAGTGGGAAGGGGGAGGAACTGGCTGAGCCACCACTTCGGTAACACTCTACCTTCCCCGGCCCCCCCCCCACCTCCGGACTAACACGGCGCCTCCGCCCACCTCGCTGGACACTCCACAAAACAAACTCGGGGAGGGGGTTAAACTGGCTTTCTTCAGGTGGGGGCGCCAGGGCCCTTCTCCCGGTTCAAGCCCAGGCCCGCTGGGAAGCGGCAGTGGCGGGAAAGGTTCGCGGATAGCAGGGCAGGCGCGGAAAGCGCGAACGCCCAGAGATGCATCTCAGCACTGACTGTACAACGCGCAAGGGACGGCCCGGCGCCGGCCACCCCGAAGGGCACGCGGCTCCGGGAGGGACCCGAGCGCAGCCTTTCCCTGGGCGTCCCGCCCCCGCGCGCCGCCCTGCCACGCACCGTCCTCCGCCCTCGCGGAGCGCGCCCGGCCAGCGGCGGAGGCCGCAGCCCCAGGCCCAGCGGCCCAGCGCCGCAGCGGTGCTCGCTCCCTGGCGACCCCTGGCCGCCGGTGCCCACCTGCCCCTCTTGCTCGTCGGACACGGGGAGGTTGAGCAAGGAACCCGCGTCGGCCTCGCCCGCCTCCCGCAGGGTCGAGAGGAAGCGCGGGGCCGCCGGTGGGAGGCACCAGCCCGCGCGGCCTCGCTCGGCAGCGGGGTCAAGGCCACTTTGAGTTCTCCCGCGGCCCGGGTTTCGGGGAGAGGGGCAGCAAACCCAACCCCGTAAATAACAAGCACTGAGAGGAAGGAAGGAGCGAGAAGCAGGCGTTCGCGTTCGGCCCCCAAGGCCCGGCGTGCCGGAGCCTGGAGCACGCGCCTGGGCCCGGGCGGGGAGAGCGCTCTCGCTCCCCCCGCCCCAAGCCCCGTTTCTCCGCGCCGAACGGTCCCTCGCTTCCCTTGGAGCCCGCGCCCAGGCTTTCTTGACAGCGCGTCCGCCCTCAGCTCGCAAACATCGGCTGGGGAGGGGAGCCGCGGGGGCCGGGTCGGAGCCCAGCCTGGAAGAAGCACCCCGACTCTCGCGTGTGGGCGCCCGGGCCTCGTCCCCTCTCCGCACTCGCCCAGGCCGGGGCCCAGAGTGGACAACCCGGTGGCAGCCGCGGGCCTGGCTCCGGGCCCTCGACCCCAGCAGGCCCGGGCGGGCGGTGCGGGGCTGGGCAGGCACTCCGGCGGGGCCAGGCCGGGGCCCACCTGAAAGCGCCTCGATGGCCTTGAGGGCCCAGCTCTCGTCCGGACAGTCCACGAACGCGTAGCCAGTCTTCACCAGGAAGGGTCCCGCCACCGAGATCTTGGCGTCCTTGAAGATACTTTCCAGGTCCGAAGGGACGGCGTTCTCGCTGAGGTTTCCGATATACAGTTTGTTCATTGTGAAGAGTGGTTGTTTAAAAAAATTAAGAGAAAAACGAAAAATTAAAATCACCCACAGCGATGGATGGATCCGGCGGGTTTTGTTCCCCTCCTCTTCTCGCCGTTAAAATACACAAACACAGTAAGAACCAAGGACAAGAACGAGGAGCGAAAAATCAGATCCGAGGATTCTTGTTTTTCCTCTTCTAGGTATTAAAAAAAAAAGAAAAAACCCTTGCTACAATCCAAACGCATCGACGAGTCTTCCTAACTCGGAGGAGGAGGCGGGATTAGCGAGAAAAAGGAGGAGAGGAGGGGAGAAACTACTTTTTGTCTCTTTCTCCCCAACCCCTTTGGCATCGGCCAGCGGACAGTGAAAATATCACACTACGTGAGGGTAGGCACCGCCTCCCCATAAAAAACCCCGAAGGGTGACTGGCAGGAGGGAGGGGAGAAAGGGGTGGAGGGAGGAGGAAGGCGCAAGAGGCGGAAAAAATCCGCTCCGAGTGTCCGGCTTTTTGAATGAGCCACGTGTTCAAACTACAAATCAACGTCTCACGTGAGGAATCCCAGCGCTTCAATTAGAGTGGGTTTCGGGAAAAAAAAAAAAAAAGAGCTAGCAAGAGGAGGAAGAGGGGGAGGGGAAATGAGATTGGGCAAGGGACCCTGAAAAGGAGAGGTGGGGGGGGAACGCTAAAGGAGCCGCAGCCGGGGCGCGGAGGGGAATGCGGCTGGGGGAGCTGATTGTCACAACAGAGTTTAGAAAGGGTTATCTGGTCGGGGCGGATCCTAGGGGGGAGGGGAGGAAGAGGGTAGGAATATTGTTTTGTTTTTTTTTTTTTAGTGGGATAAGAGTGGCGATGCTAGGCAATTCCTCAGCTCTAGTTACCGGAGTTTAAAATATTCGATTTTTTTAAAAAATAGGTAATTAACAAAGCCAAAGAGTCACAATTCCAAAGTCTCCTTGTGGCTTTGATGACAGAAGAAGTGTAACCTCGGCAAAGCCGCGAGCACCTTTCCAGGGCTGGCAGGGGCGGAAACACAGTGAGGGGGTGGGATGGGTGGGGGCGGGAGCGGCGCGCGGACGCGCCCCACCCTGTGCACCCTTTACAGGCCCGGGCACCGGGGAAGTGGGGCGGCCCCGAGCCAGAGCGGTGGGGGATGGGAGCTCTGGCGTCCTGGGCGGGTGTCTGGGCGACACCTCCTCCGCCTCCGCTCGCGGTGGCTCTCAGCTTCGCGTTTGCCATTGGTTGCGAGATTCAGAAAAGGCTCGGGGATCAATGAGGCCGGGGGCGGGCTTGGCCAATGGTGGGGGAGGGGAGCGCAGGGGCCGTGGTTTTTGGCGTGGGGATGGGGGCGTCCCGGGCCTCAGAGGCCAGAGCAGAGAAGTCTGAGTGGGAAAAGTCGGTATTTAAACGGAAACCATTTCTTCCTGTAGTTTCCAGAGGAGGAGGAGGAGGAGGAGTGGGGTAGGCTGGTACTTTTATTTAAAGAGTTTTAGTTGGAGAACTTGGGACTCTTAAAACAGGAAGACCGCTCTGCGTTACCCCCAGGTGGTATTTGCACTTGAAAAATTGTTCGAGTCTCTTTCTGCTTCTTTTCTGCCCGCATTTGGCCTTGAGAACCATTCATAATTTACCCCGTATGTAACGAGTACAATGGTGGGTGCTGGGGGTTGGAGGGAGGGTCTGGGCCCGGTGGAGCTTTCTTGGGCCAACAAAATGAGGACTGGAGAAGAGGAATACGGAAATGAACGCAGTGCTGGGGTTCTTGTGGAAATCTCCAGGTGTCTTTTAATGATTGTATGCTCCATTCAAGGCTTCATTCGCACCAGATGGTTGTGCTGTGTTTTTAACAGGTATTCCATGGAAAATAATGCTTATTTTTAAAAAGTAAATGAAATTCTATATAGCATAGAAATATAAACAAAAATCTTTAATAACTTAGTACTCTTACTAATAAAAAGAAGTATTGTGTAGTAGAGAAAATATTGTGATTTGCACTGAAACATTTTCAGTAATTATGACAGTTGATATAGTTCATTTCCCTCGGTCAAACTCGTATATGGCATTTAAAATTCTGTATTTTCTAATTAGAATATGAATGGTAGATGATTTTTTAAAACATGTGGGAATTACTGTATAATATAAAGAGCATTTAATTTTTTCTTTTAAAAGGAACTTGTTTTATAATTTTGTGTTAAGAAACCGGAAGGTGTCAGATCATCCATTTTAAATGCAGCTGTTCTAACAGGTTTCTCTTTCCTGCCAAGCAAATCCAACTTTTTAAATGTAATCTCACTTTCACAGTATTTTGATTCACATTTACTTTCGTGAAATGTTGTTACTTTATGAGATGGAGGGGGCAAACATGTTCTTGTGTAACAATGTTTGGAACTGCATTAATGAGCTTTATCTTCAAAAAATATTTGGTGTGAAATTTTAAGTTTATGGTTAGGTTTAACTTTTAAAAAGAGCTTACTTATTTTTCCTTTAAGAGCTTTGGTTCTAAAAAAGAAAAACTATTCTTTATGACTTCTGTGGTATGCAAAATGTAAATATCAAATTATGAATTTTATTTTTCATTTGTTGCATGGGATCAACAGCTATTTGGAGAAATGTTTTCATTCATTTCACATTTGCTTTTCTAAATACTTTAAATTTTATAAACTAGTCTGTTCATTCAACTTTTAGTAATTTTTCATAAGAACAGTTTTATATGTTCAGCATGCTTTCAAAATCAATTGAATGGTGACTTCTGGATTGTTGATTGTATTTGCTCTTATTAAAACTGAGACCTAGGGAAATATTCACTTCTAAAGCATGGGATAAAATGTTTATTTTTCATAAATGCTAGTCTATGCTTGTCTGTCACTATCAAGCAATTCTAACAGCTGGAATTTAAAACAAGTGTGTGCTCTTTTGATGAAATATGTTCCTGGGGCTCTTGTAAACTCAATCGGTGTATTATTATAACAAATTGGATACTCCGTCCAAGACCTTAAAATCATACACAAGTTGTATAAAAACTCAGACATAAAAAAGGGAGGTAAATACAGTCCACTCCACTCCTAATCTTCCAATCGTTTGAGAGATAAATATATACTAAATAGCTGACTAAAAAGAGCATGGGTAATTGTTTTCTACTGGCATTTCAAGTGCAAAAATATCTGGTGGATTTTCAACAATGAAAGGTCTATCTAACTTCCAGTCTTAAATGAGTCTCACATAAGAAATTAACCGTGTTAAGTATGGGCTACTCCAAGTTCTTCCTAAAGCAGTTGCAGCTCCTAATTAATGTGAACTCCACGAAGGACTCCCACCCATTGTATGTGCTCTGATGCGGCTGAGTCTCTTCAACTGCAGCCTGTTTACTCTTAAGACAGCTGCACCTCCTCTGTATCTTGTGACTTGAAGGCAATCAAAATGTTTCTTATGGGGCAGTGTAATATTAAGGAGAAAAACCATGTTTAGAAGGTCGGTTCCCGTTGTTGTATTCACGGGTTATGAGCGACGGCTCAGCAGGCAGAGGAGGGGGAAGGGGCTTTTTAGTTGTTACCCCTAACTCCCGGCTTCCTGAGACCAGCCCAGAGCCGAGGTCTTTAACGCGGGTGGGCTCGTAATGCCTGCCGCGTCGCCGGGGCCTCTTAGGAGCTATTTTTTAACATACTCTTGCTCCTTCGAACAGCTCTCCTGGACTCTGATCTGTTTAAAGCAAACGCGTGATAAGTGGTAACCTGGCTCTGCCCTCTCTTAGGAAGCTGCCTCCAGTTATTTTTGTTTAAAATCAAAAATGGTGCCCTAGGAGATGTTTCCTTTTCCCCCTGGCTCTGCCCGGAGAAAGGGCGGGATCCTTGCAGCTCACACTGGGGAAGATCCTTCGTCGGCCGCTGCTCGCCTCGGAGGCCCTCGACCACCGGACTGCCCTAGCCCTGCCCGGGACGGGCGTCTTCTGGCTCCACCTCGATTCTGTCCTTCCGCGCGGAGCTGCGTGGATGGGTTAAACGTGGGGGCCCGGGCTGGGGAGTCTCTCGTCCCCCTCGCGGCACAACCCTATCCGAGGTCCTCCTTCCCCTGCCCGCTGAGGCGGAGCAGACAGCATGTCTGGCGACCCTCAGCACTTCCGGCCTGTTTCGGGTGTGCGAGGGGCTCAATGGAGCCGGGGGATGCTCGGTACCCACGGAGACAGACCGTAAGGAGCCCTCACTGAACCCTACGCCTCTGCCTGGAGCGGGGCGGGGCACTGAGATGGGTGCGCAAGGCGCGCAAACGCGGCCCCGGGGCGGGGTTTCGCGCTCCATGGGGCCGGCTCGCCGAGCCCTAGTTGAGCTACGGGCGTGGAGAGAGACGCCGCCCCTGGCTGGGGAAGGGGCGGGGGGGGCTTCTTCTCTTACCCGATTGGTGGACGGACGGAGCCTATCACCGTCGGCTGCCTCCGCCAGAGCCGTTTGCTGGTTTCCATTCATTGGCCCTCGAGCAGCCCTTGGATTTCCATCTTTTGTGGCGCGAAAATAACCCTTTGCTCCCTCTCATTGGTTTTGTTGTTGAGGGGTGAAATTGGGTTCCTCTCTTCTTGCTCTCATTATTCCTGCCCTTTAACTGTGAGCCCCTTGCCCCAGCCCCTAAGGTGGAAAGAGGGAGGTAACTAAGGAAAAGTGGAAAATAGTCGTGCATGTGCGTGTGGATCCCGCCCCTTCGACTGACCGCGTGGTGCCCGCAGAGTCCCTTCCCTTCCCCCAACGTCCAGCTCCCGGAGGTCGTAGATTTGCGCCATGCTCAGAAGCTGGAGTCACGTACTTTTCCTGCTCGTTTCCAACATCTTAGAATTTTAAAAAGAAGAATTTATACGTCTTTTTTAGTTAAAACAACAAAATACGTTTCTAGATGCCTGGTTTTTCTGGGGGTTCCAGAGAAATCTACTCATTCTGCCCCCTCCTTTACTAACCCCCTTTGTGGTCCACAAGGTTGTTTTAACCAAAACCAAACAACCCCTCCAAAAAAAGCAAACGAAAAATTCCGGGCAAAATCAACTATGCCGAGACCACGTTTTCGTTGAAGCTTCCCTAAGACCAAAGTGCTGAGACCGACCTTGAAGGATTAGCGATTTCTGTAGCTGAAATGTAATTTTACTGACGTTTGGTGGAGACGGTGAGAGAATATAAATATGAATTTGGCTTGGAAAAGCACAAAACAAACGAATAATCATATTTAATTTGATTAAATGAAAAAGCTAATAGCTACAGTGTTCTAGGTAGTGGTGTCTTCGGTGCATTTGTAATTTATTCTTAAGTTACTGTTAGTCTCAAAAATAAATTAAAGATCAGAACTCTGACCATGAGAGAAAAGAGGGAAGTATAAATTTGTTTGGTATATCTAATTTCATAACTTTCTAATTCTTTGATTATCTAAGTAAAAGCAAATGTACCAGTTAGAAATACAACAATAATTTGTTCACAGATAATTTAATTGTTCATTTTTCAAGTCTAGACAAAATAGTTGATTTGGTTTAAAACTAGTAAAACAATAATCCCTCTGTAAATATTTTAAAACCTTGAGAGAATTGACTTATATCAGTGAGTTAAATTTTTTTTTCTATATTAACTCTTAGCTAGTAGTCATGTTACATCATCTTAAGTTCATTTGGAAAACTATCTAGTTTTCTTTTGTTTGAGTCTCTAAAAACCTACTAATTGAAGTAACATAAATTGCCTGTACCATAATACTAAAAGTTATTTGAGCAATTCTTTAAAACAAATTTTTAAAACTGACCTAATTAGTAAAGAAAAACTTTTAAAACACTTTTGTTTACATTTTGTATAATTCAACTACATGTCACTAATATGGTTAATAGATAATGTATTTTTGAAGCTTTCATGTAAAATTATTTCTCAGAAACAGTAACTTACAAATTGTTTATTTTGAGTTGAACAAGTTATTAAACCTTAGAGACTAAATTTATAGTGTAAATACTGAAGATTACAGAGTTAATAATTTATAAAACCCTTAAACACCTAAGAAATTTAAAATGTGAAGACATGATTAGTTGTAAAATTATTTTAGTTTGGGATTTCTACATTAGGTAATTTTTATATTTTGAAAATGATACAGTAGAAAAACTATAAAGATTTTTAAATTTCAATTGTTAAAAAAAGTTCCAAAATTAATTTGGAGAAGTCCAAACTCTAAACCCTGGGATATTTTCAAATGTTTTTTCAAATTCAAGCCCTTATATAACTGATACTTTTCTCTGCAAAAACTTTGTTCTGATTGGGAGAAACTGATTTTTTTTTTTTTAACTTTCAACTACTAAGTCAGGAATGAGAATTTTCATCTATCTGGTAAACTTTATACATAATTGTTAAAGTAGTAGATAAGCATGATTCCTTTTACTGCAATTATATCCTTTGTTTTGCAGCTTCACATGGGTGAAACTTTTTTAAAACATTCATTTATTATTCCTATTCTAGGAGAAGGGAGGGATGAGACCGTAAGTGAAAAGACTCCTTGGTAATTGGTGTGTGCATAAGTATTTACAGACCATGGAAAACAAAGATGGGCATTTGTCTGTGGGGGAGGGGTAAGGAGAGGCTGAGAAGAACTGGGTATTTAAACTTGTTTCTTGGTTGCAGCTCACTTATCCTGCAGGTTTCCTTGCTGTGGGTGGAGAGGTGGTGGTAGATAGAGAATGTATTAACTAATGGACTAAAATGGGACAGTAATCCAAGCATGAAATCCCACTGGAAAGAACAATGAGAACCTCCTCTCCCCACTAAAATAATCAAAATAATCGGAAAACAAAGCACATGCTGAGGTTATAACTAGTTCCCAGCATTTTCTAACACATTCATTTAAAAGACACATCTTGGGTTACTGGTAACTGTTTTCATGTTGGGACCCTTAGTTTTCTTGACCATTTCTTTTCCAGAATCCCATTCAGGAAAAAAAAAAAAAAAAAAAAAAGGAACTAAAGTCCCCTAATGAAACAGCAGCAGACTGCATGACATGTACATACAACTCAGTTCTTCTAGGTGGTTTTAGAAATAAATCGATGAATCCGTTGTGCTGTCTATAAATGGAAAGTTAATTTTTAGGTTTAATAAGGCAGAGTATATTTGTAAATTCCTTATTTGAAAGAATAATGGTAGAGTATTACCATTTCCACTTTGACTTACTGAAATTCATTCCTTCTTGAGTTCAGTTTACATTTTGGTCCTGAGATTCTCTAGCATGATGATTCCAGCTTTAAAGATGGAAGTAGCAGGCTAGCGGAGGATTTTTATTATTATTTCAATACATCTCATCTAAAATTCATAAAATCTGAGAACATAAGATACGGCAGGAAAAAAAAAACACAAACAATTCTGAAATCTTTATCAAAGTTAACATTAAAGATTTGTCCTAAAAGTCATGCCTAACACACTTATTTTGAAACATTTACTTCTTTTTTTTGTAGTAGGTTGCTTAAAAATATAAAAATTAGTAGGATTTCTGTTGCTTTTCTCAAATGACAAGTTTACTGATCAGTTATTTTTTAATTGATAGTGCAAGTGCCTTTTTGAAGTCAAAATTTTGCTTGAACTGAGGTTTCATTTAATATAAATAATTGAAACTGATAATTTCCCTTTCTTAATTTTGGTTGGTGGGAGGGGGTATCCTATGCCAATTATTGAAGTAATTTTTTTATTTTTCTAGTTATTTTTCTTTGTACAGTAAACTATATCTTATTTGTAATCTAGAAGTATTTTTTCTAGTACTTTCTAAGACTTGAATAACTTAAAAGTAAATCATACTCGGTAAAATTTTATTAAAGACTGTTTAAAATGTGTATAATGTGATACAAAGAAGTATAAAATATATTGCTATTGAATATCTTCCATTAAGCTAACATATCTGTATGGCCCCTCTTTCTGATTATAATCCATTCTAATTCTAATCCAGCTATTAAAATTTTAATTTATAGAAAGGGCACTAACAAAGGTCATAAAAAACAAAAAAAATTAATTTTGTTATATCAGAAAAAGGTATGGTTTCTGTTATGTTGCTAACATTTTGTTCTGGGACAATTAAATACAGAATAATGTCACCATCTTTTGTTTTCGTTTGTTGAAAATTGCCTAGAATTTTTGTTCCGTGAGTCAATTACTATATCTCTTATGGTAATTTATTTGCTCTTATATTTCTTTACTATCAAGATTCAAATGCCATTTTTTGTTTTGATTTAATGAATGGCCATCTATAAAAAGCCAAATAGAAAATAAACTAAAATTTTTTAAAATTTTGGTGTAGTCCACCATAGATACTTCTTTCAGGCAACTATACAGATATATTCAAATTTTATTTTAATCCGGAGCCAATATTGTGCCTTTTTAAAACAGATTAAATTGAATTTTGTTTTAAATGTTAATAAACAACAACAACAAAAAGTTGAGTAAATGTTTTAATTCAGTGAAACAGACAATAGGGTTAAAGGTAACATTACACTTTTCCCTCAACAACAACAAATCTTCCAGTTGAGGGCAGTTTTGTCGGGTATGGAAGGTGTGGAATGCAGTCAGTGTGTGCAGTTGGACAGGAGAACATGTACATATATTCCTGCTGAGAAACCTTTTGTGGAGATTTGTGAAAGAGTAAAGCAAGATAGAACTTGTGTTCAAATCCTGAGGTTGCAAGTTAAAACAAGCGAGGTGAGCACTATTTTATGAATTTTTTTTCCTAACCATCAGAGTACTTCTTAAGTATGAAGTTTTTAAAAATGAGGAGAGATGAGTAACAATACAGATTAAAGTGGAATTAGGATGCTCTTAGTACATCAACATTAGAATTTAAATAATACAAATATATTTGGAATTTTCTTTCTTTGTCTTGTTTTCTATTTTTAAAAAAACTATGACACACATATTAAAAATATTCAACAACATTAAAACATACATGTAATGAATTTTAAGATTTACAGAATAATATGATCACATATTTTGAAAATGGTGTTACATTTACTCACAAAATATGAAGTTATTATCACAAATCCTTTCTGTTGGATTGTTCTACCACTTCTATTTGTGCACGTGATCCATACATGTATAGTTTATTTTAATCCAAGTAAATAGCATTATTTGAGAAAATGTCCCTATTAAAAAAGCCAAAGACATGGTGTGCTACTATTGTGAAAACAACGTGTTTTGAAACCTAAATATAGAGAGGAAACTCAGATTTTAAGTGAAAGCTGGGTCCTGTTATTTACTGCATTGTCTATATTTACAGAGGGAGAGGGAAACAGATTAAACTGTAATGTGACTTCAGGGCTGACCACCAATAAAGTTTTTAGTGACTATAAACTAATAATGTTGTTTCAATCAGGGATAGCCCCTTCCTATTACTATTCTTGGAAGAGATTCTCTTTCATTGATTACTAAATCTTTCTAAATTACTTCATTACAAGTTGGGGAAAGTCATACTACATCAGGATAAACATATTTTTAACACTGAGCTTTTGACATATGAAGAATGATCATTCCTTTTTAAATGAACAAAACAGTTTCTTTTTGTTGTAATAAGTGACTCATTTATTTTCTTTTCTTATCTCTATCAATGTTCTGCTAATATAGTAATAAGCCAAATTATGCTCGGATATGATATGATAGGTAATAGAAATAAATATATTACAACCACAGTGCAGAGAAGATGTATAAGCAAGAAAAAGACCAAAATCAGGATGCTTTGATTAAGCTAAAAATTAAAATATCCTCCCACAATCAAATCCAGTGATCAAGCTTATAGTTTTTGTTGTTTAAAGTCTGTAACAGTTAAGACTTGAATGTATTGTTAATTTGCAGTTATTACTAATTATAATGGGAAGAATCTCTTTTTAACAGTTTGTGATTTCATTTAATGTAACTTTGTATGTGATATAAAAACCAATTACATTGTTTTTTCAATGTTTTTCATGTTTCCTTGAAATAAATTTGAAAATGTGAAAGTTAAGCTGAAGACTGTTAGATATTTTGTTAAAATCTATTATCTGTGGATTAAAATATGATCTTTTCCTTCTAATTTTTCTATGAAAGCTTGAAAAACAACCTATTAAAAACTAACAGATGTAATGGCATTTATAATCTCATAAAAAAGATTTTGCTGATTTTTTAAAAATAATCTTACAGATAATTTAAGGATATTGGAGAATTTGATTTATGTATATGTAACTGATTAGAAGTTGGATATTTAAATAGAACTTCATTCCAAAAGCAGTACAACTTAAGCAAATTGCCACCAAAGTGATCATGCTGTGTAACTGAGGTTATAGACTATGGATTTTACATTCTACTATGGATATACCACTATAAATATGCAAATAAATTATTGTTTTTAAAAGTACAGGGTAGAGTGGATGTAAAGTCAAGAAAGCAGACTCTGTGGTGTAGAGGGAAGTCAAAGTGTTTAAAGCACTTGTAACAGGAAAAGGCTGTGTGAACCAGAAGATATCTAGATTCACTATAGTAAATAGTTACAATTTCTCTAAAATGTAATTTTGGTGGTTAAGATTTTGTCTTTGGAAATGTATACTGTTAGCACTTTTTATTTAATGGAAAAGAGAAAGAGGTTGAGGCCATTCATATTAGACCTTAGTACTAACCGACTCAAAGTGGGAGAGTATCTACCCCCACCCTTTATATATATATATATATTCCAAATTCTTGGATTCTTTGTATAAGGAAGTTTGGGCTTTTTATTGGTGTGTTTAATTAGGGAATTGTACAGAGTTATCTTCTCTTTTATATGACTTTCAGTTGAACCTGTTTATTATAAGGCAATTCTGTAATTTGAGGACTGGGAGGATTTTTAGGGATCTGCTATATTCCCATTCTACAGTTGAGGAAATTGAGGCCAAGAAGTTCAGTGCAGATACACACACAGCTAGCTCAGTGACAGGGCTGAGATGTGTTTACCACTGAATGAAACCATGTAACAATCCTGAGTGGAAAGTAGTAAAAATACTTTTTTCCTATTTTTGGTGATAAGGAAACTGACCCAAGGTGAGGTTTGCCCAAACCCAATATGATTACTTTCTAAAAAACCACCAACATTTATCTTGACCAAAGGTTCTGCATGTCTTTCAAACTAAAGGCAAAAGACTTGAAGGTAGAAGAAAACTTGGGGAAAAAAAAATTCACCTGGTTCATCTCATTTACTCTACCCAGGATCTCATTTAAACTATACCAAACAGGTAAAATCAGTTCAATGTGAAAGGCCGGTTTAGAAGAAGATCCCATGATTTTTCTAGAGAAAGCTTGATTCAAGTCCCAGCCACATCAGAACCTCCAGGAGCTGAGGAATCTATGTTAATAACCATTTCACATACTCAGCATTAAGCTAAGAAGTTCCTCCTCATATAAGACTTTAAAAATATGTTCGGATTTACTCCAAACTAACAATAATTTATCATTAGGTTGAATTTTATTTTCTTTTTGCTTTAGTGAAATTTCAGGAGGGGGAGCATGTCAGTACTATTTACTACTATTTACATACATATGTGCACACACACACACGCATGCACACACGCATGCATGTATATCCCCCTGTGGTATAGTTCAGAATTTTCCCTCCTCTCTTGACTCCTGCTTTGTCAAGAATAGCTGGCAGAAGCTCACCCCACCACTAGCTCTTCTCTTACTTGCTCACACTGGTACAGAGTGGTGGTCACTGGTCATAAATCCTCCCAGCTTCCCACCCCTAACTGGAGACATGAACCCAAAGACTGTTCTCAGAGCTCAAAGTCCTTGTCTGTGCCTCTGGATTAAAAGCTGCACCTAAATAACTTCATTTACCGGTAAATCTCCTGATCTTCATAAACTGTGGGTGCCACAAAGTCGCCTGTTTTCTCTGTGTGTCACTGACCTTGCTGTGACCCTGGGTCAGTTTTTTTTTTTTCCACCTGAGTCTTTGTTTCTACAGCTGTAAAGAGAGTTACACTATCTATACTATCTTTTACCTTTTTCACAGCAGGGCACTGAGCAGACATTCTACAAATATTTGTGGAATTTAGTTTTCAGAAAAAGGACTAAGACTGGGAACATCAATGAAATTATTGGACCGCTTCAGAGAGTTCTATAAAATAAAAGAGGGGAAAGGATTATGGCTTGACACTAGAAAATAATGCAGGTAGGGTATTTTGTGCATATATAACCAGTATCAGAGAAGGTAAACCTTATTATTATTTTTGTTTTGGGGGAGGTAATTAGCTTTATTTATTTATTTATTCATTTTTTAACAAAGGTACTGGGGATTGAACCCACCTCATGCCTGCTAAGCATGCTACTGAGCTACATCCCCTCTCCTAAGAAACCTTATTTCAGTACTGCAGCCAAGTTAAAAGTTGGTGGGGAAAGCAGAATACAAATGACAATCTCTCCCCTGTAAAGGAATCCCATACTGATGCCAACCAACACAAGCCAATGTCCTGACCAGAGGTTGTAAGAAATTTGTCTCAACTCTCCAGGTCAAATTATTTATTTTCATGAGTTCTCCTTCTGCTAGAATCAGATCCTCATGCTTCACGTCAACTTAGATAAGAACTTATTACCATAATACAGAATTTATGGGTAAAAGAGAATCAACAAGGAAAACAAAAATGTCAAAATTTAACAGCCAATGAGTCAAATGTCAAATTACTCAGTGTGAATGTTTACTAAAAACTATATTTGGACTTTAAATTTTCTGACTGCTTCCCTTAGATTTCTGAAGAATTTATCAATTTGGATATTTTAATTTTATAGAAACAAATTAAAAATGGTTAGAACAAAAATTTGAGCCTCTTGAGACCAAGTGGAAAATACACTAGACAAAACTAAAGATAAACAAAGTATCATTAGATTTAGACCATATATGTTAGATTTAAATAATTTAAAGTGCTTAGTTTAAATAACTGTGTTCACTTCTATTCCCGGTAGTTTCTTGAAGTATTTCGTAAGAATTACTTAGAAAAAAGACAGACATAAAATTTTCATTTATGCTACGGTGACTAACGCACAAATCAGGCTTGGCTTTTTCCCTTCTAGAGTGGAAACATTCATTTGAGCAACACTTGTAGGAGAAACTTTTCCATAGAATTAAAGAACTTCAGCATAGTTGCTCCTTGTTGCTAAATAGCTTTAGCAGTAGTGTACTTGAAAAACTAGCAAAAATAATGGGAATAGCAGGGCTCTAAGAGAAAGAAAGATCCTGCAGGTGAATCTTTATTTTCAGTATTTAAAATGAGCACAGTTATATGATTCAGATTTTAATACTCTGTGATTATGAGTATCCCTGTGCATTTTATCTGTTTAATTCATTCTCATAAAATGAAGGAGAGAGAAGCTTGACCAAGCAAATGGAGTGATTTAGGAGCCATGTCTTATTACTCACTTATTTAAAATAATAAGTTGTAAAGGGAAAAAAAAAAGCAGCACATTGGAATTTATTGTTTTTTCACATATGCTACCTCAAATTTTTGCAGAAACTAAAATTTTCAGAGTCTGGGGAAATTAAAAGGGTATTTCGTTAACACAAATTTTACAATGTGAAAGTAAATGAAGACTCTCAATGATAACTTAGCAGAAAAGATTATTCAGCTTATTTAGTTTGTATCTCCAAATGCTTATAAAAATAAGCCTTTTTAATCTAGCCCTACTTTGGAGTTATTAATAACACAAATATAGGAGAAGATATTTTTAGTTTATAAAACTTCTCAATTCCACTAACATTTTAAAAGTATCTTTTTAATGAGAAAAGTCATTGTGGTCTAAAATTGGAACTAATAATTGTTTGAAAATAAAGAAGCCAATCAAATTCAGGTTGTTTTTTCCTTTTACTTCTTGTGCTATTATATTTTTCATATTGAAAATCTTTCATGTCCATGACATAGTCAAAGATAGACACATTGTGCACATCATATTTTAAACTAACCTCATTTTTCTTTGTTCTTTTGATTTTGTAATATTATGAACTTAATTAAAAATAATTACGTATCACATATCACAGCTTAGACTACACAGGTTAGTTTCAGCTGAGTCATTATTTTCCATGAAGTCTTCCCTGATCCTTGACACTGGAAATAATCTTTCACTCCTCTGATATTAGAATTTTGAAGTGTGAATTTAACATAGCACTTTGTATATTGCAAGACGTTTATCATTTAAAACTTTTTTTACATTTATCTCCTCTATTACAGTGTAAACTGATTAGCAAGCCTGATTTATCCTTGTATTTAAGTAAACTCCATGAGTGCGGGGTTTTCTTGTTTGGTTTGGTTTGGTTTGGTTTTCGTCTATGTTGCTTATTGGTAGTTTTCCAATATCTAAAATTGTGCTCGACACATAGTGTTCATTCAGTGAATAAATTCATGATATCATCTAACCTCCAACTTTTTATGAAATAAGTCCTCAATTAAAGTTGTTGAACATATAAATGCTTGGATTTTTGGGGTACAAAAACACCCTACCCCACACACTAAAAGACATATAGTGACCCTGTTTCAAAGAAAAAGCTAGCTACTTAGGGATTGAGAATACAGACTACTTCTCCTGAACCAAAATACATCAAAGCTCTATCATTTTCAATTTTGTGAAGGTGCTGAAAAATCTTTGGTCGTAATTTATTATCAGTACAATCATGTCAAATAGAGCATTATAAACTTTTATCACTTCATACACAGACTTAACTTCTAAAAAATAAGAATAGAGAGCAGAAGTAAATTCAAAGGAAACTATGTATGAATGATTTTTGTTGCATTTGGCAAAGTATACTGAGTAAACATGAGGTCTTTACAATGTAGTCCTGTGATATCGTCCTATTTTAAGAGAAGAAATGGTAAAATTGTCCAGAAAAAGAGCCAGTCTGTGATCTCAAACTCCTTAAACAATAACTTTCAAGTTAAAAAAGTAAAGTTGCTGAGAACCTCATGTAAATTATCAAATGGAATTCTAGGAAGTTAAACTCATTTCATCTTCCAGTTTGAAATAGCTGTAATTTTCAGAGAGTGAAATATATACATTGATTTTTATGGGATCCTTAATTTTTACATTTCTCATTTAATGATGGATATCAAATAGCATTATCCAAAATGTAGTAGTATAATATCATGAAGTTTCATTATGTGGTTAGCTAACAAAAATGGTTTATATAATCACTAGATTATGAAAGTGATGAACATAGCAGATACATTTTTCTGTGAAGACGTGTGTATTGGGTATATTTTGAACTGGATTTGTTCAAGTCTGTAATTCTCTAATAAGTGTCATCAAAAAACAGTGGGTGAAGTAGTGTTTACTTACTTACTCAATAAATATTTGAGCCCCCAGAGATGTAGGACACTGTGCAGGAGAGAGAATGATGTGTAAGTTGTGGTCCTTGTTCACCACACCGTAAGAGGCAGCTGATAAATGCCGTTATGCAACACTTTAAAATGTCAGCAATGTACCCCAAAAGCCCTTAACTTTCTTTAATGGCCCATTTTAAAGACTGTATTTAGGAATTCATCTAAGCCCTTCTTGAACATATCTAAATGATTAGAAAATATTAAAGTGCCTTCAAAAAACAATGACTCTATCAAATAAACTATTTAATCTTTTTTTTTCTATCAGTGGTTTCTTGGTTTATCTTGTCCCAACAGAGATTGGCAGGAAGGGGCCACAAGAAGCTCACTACTTACCCTCTAGAGAACTTTCTTTTTTCCAAAGATCTCTCAAGATTGCAAGTATGCTTTCTAATTCTAAATACCAAACAAGTTCACACTCATCCCACCGGTTCTTTTCAGCAATTTTTGAACCTCAATCATATATCCTTATTTTAATGTTCTAGTTTATAGTGTACTGGTTCTCTCAGTTTCGTCCCTTAAGATACCCATTGATGGATGTCTTTGGTCATTTGTTGCCTTTTCCCAGATATCTGTCTCATTTTTATTGTTTTTGGAGCAATATTCAACATCCAGGCATGGGTTCACTGTAGTTTTGTGAAAGTAAAATTTGTTTTCTGTCTTGTTTCAGTAATGTATGAGTATCACCCAGGGTAGGTAGATTTCAGGTTTTTGGACCTGTATTTCAGGCTGCTGTTTATATGCAACTATACATGCTAACACATCAATTTCTTTCCAGGGTATTGGTTACTGCTTGGAGCAGAGCCTCTCATTTTTCCTCTTACCTAGATTGAAGCTTATTTTGCACTCTTCATGTTCTTGGGCAAAAAAAGAATAGGTAACTGTGAGCCAGTACGTTAAAGTGGTAAGTAGAAATCATCCTGTCAGCACGCTGTCATGTCCCCACAGGTAGGATACTCTAACCTACTAATGATCAAACAGATTAGGTTCACCTAATGATGTTACACACAAGTTGAGCCTTATAATTTTATCTGGCCGTTCCCTAATTTGAAAATGATGGGCTGAACTAAGTGATCTTTAAAGCCCTTTCCAGCTCTATCGTTTTACTGAATCTACTGAAACAGGAAACTGCTACCCAAGGATGACTTTGCTTACAGCTTAGTTTTTGCCACTTAGTGTTTAAATACTTTCTGGAGAAACTTCTATCACAGCCAACATGGAGTTTTATATCATAATTAGGTTCATTTGCTAGGGAGAAATGCGGCATATGCTAAAGGATAAGAAATTTCCATTTAGAGAGTTGTAATTGTAGCAGAATTCATTTTTTTGAAAAATCTCACTTATAAATAAGGGTGAGAGGAATGGTGAGTGGGCGTTTGTCCCCTAGGCACCAATCCTTAGAAACTCTAGCAGCACTTTTTAAAAATTCACCATTTTGATCGTATTAAAAAGCACAGTCCAGTGGCATTTAGTACATTCATCATGGTGGGTGACCACCACCACTGTCTTGTTCCAGAACATTTTCATCACCCCAAGGGGAAACCCTATTTAGCAGCACTTTTTTTTTTTTTTTGCAGGGAGTAGGTAATTCGGTTTATTTGTTTATTTTTAAATGGATGTACTTGGGATTGTAACCAGGACCTTGCGCACGCTAGGCATGTGCTCTGCCAGTGAGCTATAACAAACCTAGCATCACTCTTAAGGAGAGAAGGAGCAAATATATTTCATGAACTCTCGGACATCATTTGTTTTTTGGTTCTACTACTTACAAAATCAAACATGAATTCTAGCTAAACTTCAGTACTCACTTTTACCTTCTGCAGGCTGAAACCATTAAGATTCAAGAAAGCAAAAGTAATTAAACTCACACCTTGACTATACATAGTGTTAAATAATGAGATACAGTTCTATTTTAAGTCAATATATTCTTGTCTATTCTATTATGATTTTATCTAATGAGTGATCTTTAAAATTTTTGTAAACTTTTATGTAGGAAACAATATGCTACTAGTTGCATTTTTCTCACACTACGAGATCATAATTTTTTTTCCAAAGGGTTAATCTGCTGAAAAATATTCTAAATCTACTTGCACTGTAGTTAGCTAAGTGAAATTCCTTGTGCTAGCAAGCCCAGGAATTCATACCATACACACTGAAGAAATGTCTTGTGAGGAATTGAGCCACTCATCTTTTTTTTTTTTAATTTTTTAAACATTTTTGTATTGAGTTATAGTCATTTTACAATGTTGTGTAAAATTCCAGTGTAGAGCACAACTTTTCAGTTGTATATGAACATATATATATTCATTGTCATTTTTTTTTTCACTGTGAGCTACTGCAAGATCTTGTATATATTTCCCTGTGCTATACAGCATAATCTTGTTTATCTATTCTACATATGCCTGTCAGTATCTACAAATTTTGAACTTCCAGTCTATCCCTTCCCACGCCACCCCTGCTCCCGGCAACCACAAGTTTGTATTCTATGTCTATAAGTCAGCTTCTGTTTTGTATTTATGTTTTTTTTTTCAATTCCACATATGAGCGATCTCGTATGGTATTTTTCTTTCTCTTTCTGGCTTCCTTTACTTAGAATGACATTCTCCAGGAATATTCATGTTGCTGCAAATGGCGTTATGTTGGCTTTTTAATGGCTGAATAGTATTTCATTGTATAAATATACCACCTCTTCTTTATCCAATCATCTGTTGATGGACATTTAGGTTATTTCCATGTCTTGGCTATTGTAAATAGTGCTGCTGTGAACACTGGGATGCAGGTGTCTTTTTGAAGTAGGGTTCCTTCTGGGTATATGCCCAGGAGTGGAATTCCTGGGTCATATGGTAAGTCTATTCCTAGTCTTTTGCAGAATCTCCGTACTGTTTTCCACAGTGGCTGCACCAAACTGCATTCCCACCAGCAGTGGAGGAGGGTTCCCTTTTCTCCACAGCCTCTCCAGCATTTGTCATTTGTGAACTTTTGAATGATGGCCATTCTGACTGGTGTGAGGTGATACCTCATCATAGTTTTGATTTGCATTTCTCTGATAATTAGTGATACTGAGCATTTTTTCATGTGCTTATTGATCATTTGTATTTCTTCCTTGGAGAATTGCTTGTTTAGGTCTTCTGCCCGTTTTTGGATTGGGTTGTTTATTTTTTTCTTATTAAGTCATATGAGCTGCTTATATATTCTGGAGATCAAGCTTTTGTCAGTTTCATTTGCAAAAATTTTCTCCCATTCCATAGGTTGTCGTTTTGTTTTACTTACGGTTTCCTTTGCTGTGCAGAAGCTTGTAAGTTTAATCAGGTCCCTTAAAAAGTCCATCATTTCCTCAATGATTTCAGAAGGCTGCCTTTCAAAAGTACTCATTTTCCATATGTACATTGGTCTATCTCTAGACTTTAGGTTACACTCACTTATCTCCTGTCTTTTCATGGGCTTCTACCACACTGTTCTAATTATGGAGATTTTATAGTATATTTTAATATGTGGCACGGATAGTCTTGGTTTGTTGCTCCCCTGCCCAGGGTTTTCACAGCTATTTCAGCAGGTTTAATTTTGCAGATAAACTTTAGAATTATTGTATCCATCCCTAAGAGAAGAAGAAAACTTGGATAGGGGTATATGAGAACTTTCTATACTTTCCACCTAATTTTGCCATGAACCTGTTAAAACTGCTCTAAAATAAATAAAGTTTATTAATTAAAAAAATGTTAAAATCGATGACTTGTGTTGAATTTATGTTAATTTGGGAAGAATTGTCACCCATTCGATATTGTCCGATCCAAGAGTAAAGCATCTCTTTTCCTACTTTGATGTCTTTCCAAAAGAACTGTAAAATTCTCTGAAGTATTCCTACATATTTGATCTTTATTGTTGCTATTGTACATGGATTTTCTTTTCCATTGTATCTTCTAACTGGAAAGGTTTATACATTTGAAGGCCACTGGTTTTTGCATGTTGATTTGTATGTTGTTACCTTGTATGTGAATTCACTTATTATTCATGTTTGTTTTACCACTGATGGTTTTTGGTTTTCTATGTACAGTATATTTTCATATTAACTGCAAATAGAGACTGTTTTACTTCATTTTTTCCAGTCTTAATGCCTGTAATTTTCCTTTTACCTAATTGCATTTACTACCTCCTGTTATGTAGTAATGGAGGTAGTAGACATTTTTACTTTGTTTACTGATCTTAATGGGAATGCCTCATCTGTTTCTCCACTAAGATGCTGGCTTTAAGACTTTAAGATTGTTGTTTGTGTATATATATAACCATTTTAAGAAAGTATCAACTCATATTTATGTTTTCTTAAGTTTTTTTAAAAAACCAGGGATACTGAATTTTGTCAAAAGCCTTTAGAAAACTGTGGAAATGATCATATGATTTTTCTCCTTAGACTGTTAATATGATTAATTGTATTACTGTACTTCCTACTGTTACACATCCTTATATATATATGGAATAAATTCCCTTTGGTGTGTTTTTTAAATTTTTTATTTAAGTATAGTCAGTTTACAGTGTTGTGTCAATTTCTGGTGTACAGCATAATGTTTCAGTCACACATGTATTTGTTTTCATATTTTTTCATTATAGGTTACTATAAGATACTGAATATAGTTCCCTGTGCTGTACAGTATAAACTTGTTGTTTATCGATTTTATATATAGTACTTAGTATCTGCAAATCTTGAACTCCCAATTTATCCTTCCCATCCTCTTTCCTCCCTGGTAACCATAAGTTTGTTTTCTATGCCTGTTTCTGTTTTGTAGATAAGTTCATTTGTGTCTTTTTTTTTTTTAGATTCCACATGTAAGTGATACCATATGGTATTTTTCTTTCTCTTTCTGGCTTACTTCACTTAGAATGACAATCTCTAGGTCCATCCATGTTCCTGCAAATGGCATTATTTTATTTTTTTCTGGCTGAGTAGTATTCCATTGTATACCACAACTTCTTTATCCGGTCACCTATTAATGGACATTTAGGTTATTTCCATGTCTTGGCTATTGTAAATAATGCTGCTATGAACATTGGGGTGCATGTATCTTTTTGAATTATTAGTTTCCTCTCGAGATATGCCAGGAGTGGGATTGCTGGATCATATGGTAAATTTATTTTCAATTTTTCAAAGGAATCTCTATACTGTTTTCTTTAATGGCTGCACCAAACTACATTCCCACCAACAGTGTAGGAGGGTTCTCTTTTCTCCACACCCTCTCCAGCATTATCATTTGTGGACTTTTTAATTGATGGCCATTCTAATTAATGTTGGGTAGTAACACATTGTAGTTTTGATTTGCATTTCTCTTGATTTTAATGTACCTACTTGGCCATTTTTATGTCTTCATTGGAGAATTGCTTGTTTAGGTCTTATGCTCATTTTTGGATAGGGTTTTTTTTGTTATTAAGTTGTATGAGCTGGGTGTATTTGCTTTTAATGTGCTGTTGGATTCTACTTGCTAATATCTCATTCAGAATATTTGCATAGTTATTTTTTAAAACCTACTTCAAAATCTTTTTAGAAATTATTTTTTGCTCATAGCAAAAAAAAAGTGACAATGAATATATCTGTGTTCATGTATAACTGAAAAATTGTGCTCTACACTGGAATTTGACACAAACACTGTAAAATGACTATAACTCAATAAAAACATGTTAAGAACAAACAAAAACAACAACAAAAAATTATTTTTAAGCTTTTTTTTACAAGGGTTAATTACATTTATTTTATTTTTAATGTAAGTACTGAGGATTGAACCCAGGACCTTGTGCATGCTAAGCTTGCACGCTACCACTGAGCTATAGCCTCTCCCCTGCATTGTTCTTAAGTGAAATTTGTAGTTTTCTGTTTTGTGCAACCTTTATTAAGTTTAGATATCAGCGTTAACTAGCTTCACAAGACAATTTGGATTTTTTTTTTTTAATTCTCTGAAACAATTTGGATAACCTTGGGATTATCAGGTTTTTAGAGCCTTGTCAGAATTACTCTTTGAAATCATCTGGGCCTGGAGATTTTTCCTGAATTAGTTCTTTAATAAATGTATCTATTTCTTATAGAAAATGGTGTGTTTAAGCTTTCTGTCTCTATGGAGGGTAACAGTGATAAAAGGAAATATATTTTAATATGACTAAGCTTATGCTGATACCTCCAATTCAAATCCAACACAACAGAGATCTTTCTCATCTTGTTACTCCTTTTTTTACAAATGAAAAATGTGGACTCCCAACATCAGTATTTGCACTCATTATTTTCAAACTGTACATAGGTTCAATTCTATTAGCCTAAAAGGCCTTATTTTTTAGGAGGGTTATGAACACCTTTTAGAATCTGATGGGAGCACTAAACTCTTTAGAAGAATAAACACAAACACATATATTTCTGAATATATATTAAAAGTTTCATGATCTCTCTAAATTTCAGTCTAGGTTAAGACTCATTTCCTTAGCCATGGACTCTAGGTTAAGACTCATTTCTTTAAAATATCTACTGTAAGAAGTATCTTGTTCTAGAGGGGATTCGATCATTAGATGGAGTGGTGGATTAGGTCATTTTAAGACATATCTCAACCCTAAGGTTCCAATCTAGAATGTTTACCTAAATGATAAAACAAAACAAAACAAAACAGCCTGAAAGATTAATTAAGCATTTATGGACTACTTATCCACATGACCAATTTTAAAGGGCTGTATGAATTAAAAAATGATAACTAAGAGATTCTTCCAAGTAAGAGGTTTTTTTTTCTCCTTGAATACATTTATCCAAAAAAAATTTCCCCCTGAATATTGAGAAATAT
The DNA here is from genome assembly GCF_048564905.1 of Vicugna pacos. NCBI lineage: Eukaryota > Metazoa > Chordata > Mammalia > Artiodactyla > Camelidae > Vicugna > Vicugna pacos. Next base: position 46,024,901 of record NC_132993.1, on the reverse strand, counting down.
TTTTCAGTGAATCAGGTGAAGTATATACATTTCACTCTATATTTTAAAATTATACATTTTATCTTTAGAAATTAAAAAATCATACTTTGGTTCTGTTATTTTAAATAGATAATACACACATCAAAAAAAATTCAAACAGTACTAAATAATGTACTGTGAAAATTAAGTCTGTCTTCAATTTGTGACCTGCAATCAAATAGTTCCCCTCCCCAGAGGAAATTACCATTACAGAAAACGTACATATCTCCATTTCATGTGTGAACACATACACAACACACCCATACAAATACACAAATGGCAGCATAGAATACATACTGTTCTACACCTTTGATGCTTTTCACTTTACCAATATATCTTGGATAGTTTTATATCAGTACATATAGATCCTATTATTTTCTTAATTTTTTTTCATTTTTTAATTACTAACCAGTATTGAATAGGTTGCCATAACATGATTTTACTACTTTTCTGTTGATGAACACTTAAGTTGCCTCAGTAAGGAAGTTTATACGTGCCCATGTTCATGTATATTAAAGGTATATTTCTAGAAGTGGCTATTTAAATTTAAGAGAAATTATTGAGTTTGGCAATTATTAAGTAAAATAAGTGTTTATCTTTGGGTATATCTTAAGATATAAACACATTAAAATGTTAGTTATTTAACTGTCCTGTTGCTCAAGAGATGACTTAGAATTCTAAACCCAGATGTCCAATTTGGATTTGAAGTGCCATATAATATCAACATGTTTAACTCAAAGTTAGGCCCATTTCTATGAAGATTCATGTTAAGAGTTAGTAAAGTTTTTATCATCTGTTGGAGTAATCTGCTTAATTGAATTTTATCATCAATTGACTTTTAGTCAGAAAGTCCTTTAACTTGAAATTTTAAAAATGTGTTAGCTTCCTGCTTTTAATCCAATAAACAACTTTTTAACAATCTTCACACACTTTAAAATTAAGTCTAATTGTATTTTACTGTGGAAATTGTAGGACCTTTTACTACATAGTCTAAAGGCCATAAAATGAAAATTGTTTCACTAAATAAGATTTTGGTTAGGACTTTGTTTTCTCATGACACCTCTGTCACCTAAAAGTAGAGTAACCTTTAGTTTAGTGAGAACTTAATTAACTTTTACTTAAAATCAAATTTAACATTCTTTCTCACACCGATTCAGTGTGTCTGGAAGTCAATTTACAGAAATAACTCTCTAATATGGTAAGTACTAAAGAAGTACTAAGAATAATTATTGATATGAGAAGATTTGTGTTCTGTTTAACTGTTGAAGTAGATTAAAAATTAACATCAAACCTGACTGTATACATTTAATAAAATCAGATTATGTACTTACAAATAATGAATACAATTTTATGGAAACTGTACAATAAAGCTGATTTTTAAGAGCTAGAGGAATTATTAATAAATGGTATGAATCTCTATGACTGAAAGCAATGAAACAATTTAAAGATCTTATTTTAGAAAGAATACAAGACAACCCCAGATCATTGCTTGCTTGCATTGTTATCTTTTCAGTCTTCTTTAATCTGGAGTATTCCTCAGTCTTTTCTTTCATGACGTATTTTTGAAGCACACAGGTTACTTTACAGAATGCCTCTCAATTAGGGGTTATCTCATTTCTTCCATGATTAGAGTCAAGTTGTATTTTTTTTGTGGAATGCCACAAAAGTGGTATTGTCCTTAGTGCTTTATACCAGGAATCATGTGATGTCCATTAGTCCCATTACTGGTGATGTAAACTTTGATCACTTGGTTAAGGGGTGTCTGCCAGATTTCTCCAGTGTACAATTACAGTTGACCCTTGAACAATGTGACTTTGAATTGTGCAGGTCCACTTACATGTGGGTAATTTTCAATAGTAAATACTACAGCACTACATGGTCTGGTTGGTTGAGTCCGAGGATGTAGAGGAACTGCAGATACAGATAACCAACTGTAAATTATACGCAGATTAACCCTTCACATTGTTCAAGGGTCAACTGTACAAACTTTTTCTTTTGTAATTAGCAAGTATCTTCTGGGGACAGATTTTCAGACTGTGTGTTTCTCACTATTCCTCAAACTTTTACCCTAGTTTTGGCATCCATTTAAGTCTTGCTTGTCGTACTACTATCATGGTTGCCAAATGGTAATTTATGGCTTCATTTTTCACATTTAATCCACTTGTAATTTATATTAATATGAGGCAAGGGTCTAAATTTTTCTTCTAAATAGTTGTACCATCTTTTGATTTGTCCTTTTGCTTTCACAGTGAAATGTCATCTCTATCTATAAATTCTCATATGTACTTACATCTATTCTGGATTCTGTTCCTCTGATTGTTTATTCATTTCTAAGTACATCCTTCCATGTGATCTTTGGAATAACTTCATCCATTCCTCCCAGCCCTCCCATCTTGTTGGGGTTATTATAAGCAGTTGACAAAAACCCTTCTCCTTTCTGCATGAGGATTTGACCTTTCTTTAATTTGTTTCTCTGGCACCCTGATGATACTATGTCAACTCTGTCACATTTGCTTTTGGCAAAAATGACTTGACTGGTAAATTGCATCTGGACTGGAAACATCTGATGGGGACACCATACTTTGAAGCTTCTGAGTGCAGTGACGTAACTAGGCATGGAAATTCATGGAAGTGGGAACTTTGGAAGGGATGCATGTTACAAAAGATACTGGTTACTTACACATAAACTTCGAAAGCCGTGGCTCCTGCACTTGCACGATGTGGATTTCATCACCTTGCACCTTCATTGTACTGCTATGTGGACTGCTACAAGGTCTCCTGTCGAATCCTTGGTGCTGCTCTACTGCATGCTGCTCCCTGTCCTATATTTTCTAAGTGAATATGATGTCAAATGTGGATTAATACAATTTTCTAAGTCTAAATGTTTACTGGAATTTAAGATGACACCCTGATGGATGCAGCAGTGTTCTGGCTGGAACTCTATTAAACATTTATACAAATTTGGGGTAAGGATTGGAATGTTTATAGGTCTTCCTGTTCAGTAATGTAAAAATGGATTCAGGATCCATGTATAGAAGACAACAAGAAATGTTTCTTGTTTTCTTCCTTTGAGTCTCACACTTATTACATTTATATTAAAAAGTGTAAATCCTAAATAATCCTGAGAAACCAGAGCATACAAACCATAATTTAAAACTGTATTAGAAATTCTATTGGATACAAGTATGACTTTACAAAAATAATTTTTAAAGTACAGTACTTAAAAATAAATTCATATCCCTTTTTACATTTCAAAAAAAAACCTTTCCATTGTGACTTCTCTTCCTTTAATTTTTTTAAGTATCAAACAGTGCTTCACTTATCTGACATCAGGGATTTCAGTGTTCCAGAAAAATGGATTTTCAAGGTGACTTAACAGTACTTTTGTAATTGCTAAATTGCCATTTCTCCTCCTTTATTAAACAGATTTATATTAAAAGTGATTCTGAACCACTTTTTAGGGTCATCATGATTGAATATATTTTCAGCCTACATCCCTTATATTATACTCCTTTTATACTTCAGCTCTTTAACTTGATGGAACTTTTAGACTGGGAATTTCATAAGTTAATGGGCCTTACCAATCATTTCTCTATGTTCATTTATTTATACATGTATTTACTGGACACTTACTCCATAAGGAGTAACAGGCACCGTTACAACTAATTACCTCAGTTGGTTAACTAATCATTTCACAGCTTTCAAATTGTACAATACACCACAGTGAAAGAGTACCAAGTTAGACATGTGTGGCTATTTATTTCAGGGATTGTTTTTTTTTTTTTTGTGGGTAAACTATACATAAAATTTTCCATGTCAGTGCACAAATCTCTGGCATTAAGTACATTCACTGTTGTACAACCATCACCACCATCCATTTCCAACTTAAACGCTACAAATTAAGCATTCTCTATTCTCCCCTTTATATATACTTTTACTTTTCCAAATTAAAGTGATCAGAGCCACACTCTATATTCTGAAACTGTGACACTTCAATTACCCATCTATCCATGTCCACCTTGGAGGGGGAAGTAGGAGTCTATTTAGGCCCTCACTTTGAAGAGTTTTTTTAAGTTTTCTGTCAACTTTATCTCCAACTCATCTTAAAGTATGTTGCCAGTTACATCCATGCATCAAGGTAGTAACCTTGCAAATATATACACAAAAAATCAATAGTTGGAGTAGTCTGAAAACTATGCCATGAAAATCTACTCCTGAATTGAATTACCATAGAAATATAATAGTCCCTCCCCTTTAGCTTTCTGTGGCTTCAGTTACCCAAGGTCAACCACGGTCCAGAAATATTAAAAATTTCAGAAACAAACAACTCTAAGTTTTTAAGATGCATGCCATTCTGAGTAGTGTGATAAACTTCACACCATCCTGCCTAGGGTCCCCAACCATAGACATCATCATAGATCCATGATCCAGCATCACCTGAAGCAGATGATCCTCCTATATATCGTCAGGTCAACAATGCCCTAACAATGCCATGTCATACTTCATCTCAACACATCAGAATTTATGTCACACTATCACAAGGGAGTACACTTTGAGAAAACATTCACATAACTTTCATTACAGTATACTGATATAACTGTTCTACTTTACTAATCTCTTACTGTGCCTAACTTATAAGATTTACCACAGGTATATACTTAAAGAGAACAGTGTAGTGTAAGGTTCAGTGCCACCCAATGGTTTCAAGCATCCACTGAGAGCCTTGGAACATATACCCAAGGAAAAAGGGGTATTATTGTATGTACCTAGATTTCACATCACAGAATGCTGTGAGGATTCATAGCTGGTTTGAATGTTAAGTAACTTACCTTCTTTTTAACCTTATGAACACCATGCATGGGTTTCCAATTGGACAGCCTTTTTAGGGTCAATTACAAGTATGTGTAGGGCAGAATTCATGAAATCACTGTAAAGTATATAGGACTCCATAGTGTGCACATTTTGTACCAATACCACGCAGTCTTACTTTTTCCCCTTTGGCTCTATCAAGTTTTTTATCTCGCCATATTGTTTCTGAAAATTATCTTAATTTCATTTTGAAATTACTTTGTAGTATAAAATTCAGAGAATAGAAGCTTATTTTCCTTTAGTAATATCTCAACACCTTGTTTCCAGAGATCTTCCTCTCACATAGTGTTTGTGAGAGCTTAAATTGGCAAAGTCTGTTATTCCATTTATGTGTGTGTATTTGCTTTCTTGGAAGTTAGTTAGATCTTTCTTGTTTTCTATATTCATCATTCCTTATTGATAGTATACTTCTCACCTTTTAAAGTGTCATTCATGTAATACAAAAATGCACTGATTTTGACCATTAAATCCACTTAATTTCAAATTTATCTGAGTGGGAAAAAGAAAATCCATACAGCCAAAGCATTAAGTCTGATATCAGGGGTAGACATATTTTTAACATATAAAACTTTCTTTATATTACAAATAATAGGCTTTTAATTACCATAGTGAAATAATAAATACGTGTGCTTCATAGTTCTCAAGGTGCTATGAAATTCAAATGTTCTGAATATTCCAAAAAAAAAAGAACTATTTTTCTTGAATCCAGGAGGAATTTCTATATGACAGGAGATTTTACCTTAAGAGAGGTATATGTATAATGTCCCTGAATTTCTATGTTCTACTGGTTTTCTGCAAATCCCTCTTAATTCCTTTCTCCCGACAATCACTTCACAAAGTAACTATCCACTATTAGAAAGCTGGTGTATATTCTAAAAGTAAACAGTTGTTTTTCGTAAGTGCACTTTTCCTAGGAAGACAGAGTGCAAATTTCTTTTTCCAAAATTTTTAAAGGCTCCATGACCCAAATAAGATTAAGCAGAAATCACTGTTGTAAGGAGTTAGAACCAAAAAACTCCTCCAACCCCTTAACACCAACATTATTTCTACCCTTCAGTGAGTTGGAAAAAACTGTCTTAATTAAGGGGGGGAGGGTGTAATAGCTCAGCGGTACAGCAAGTGCTTAGCATGCACGAGGTCCTGAGTTCAATCCCCAGTACCTCCATCAAAAAAACAAAAAAACAAAAAAACAACAACTTAAGATTTTTAATACTGTAAGTAAATCCCTTCTCCCCAGCAGGGAGGGCCCAGCCCTTGGTTATTATCTTTGTCCTCTCTAACCTTCTTCAAAATTCCAGGTATGTTGCCGCCTTAAGGCCATTACATTCACTGTACTCTCTAACATACTTTCCCCAGGTATCTACAAGGCTCCCTTCCCTCCACACCTTCAGATTTTACTATTGTTTCACCTTCTCAGGAAAGCCTTCAAGGACTGCCCTATTTAAACTTCAGTCCCTCTCACTCTTGTTTTCTCCTCTGCTGTTTTCTGTCCATTAACACATATGTACTATCTACATATTTTTAATTATGTTCACTGTCTCTTCACATGGTTATTAATTCTCTTCCAGATTGTGGCTAATGTTGTTACTTTTGTTGATGATACACAGCTTAAATCTTTGAAGTATTACTATAGTGAACAAATTAATGTTCTTTTTAAGGCAGTGATTCCTAGTCTTTAATAACCTGGCTTAACGAACAAAAACTCTCTAGGGACCAACAAGAGATTGTTTTGTTCTCTGGATATCCCTTATTGGCAAAAAAAAAATTTTAAGATATTTTTAAAAGTTACCTTTTTAATAAAGATGTCTGAAGCACTTCCAACTGCATACATTCCATTCATCTAATACAAAGATCATAATTATCTAATTTTATTCCCATTGCTTTGAGGGAGAAAACAAAGGAGACTCAGGCTCCTATACCTTTTTATTTTTGAGGTCACCTCAAAAATCAACCACCTCTTTGTTAAAACAGCCTCCTCTCACATTACAGCTGCTTAAGTGTGTGTGTTTCCTACAAGCACAGAAACTTCTTGAAAAAATAAACCATATTATTTACTTTTCTTAGCATGAGGTTTGGTACAGAATATTCTCAGTATTTACAGGTTGGTCAATGAAAAAAGGGAGGGAAGAAAAGGGTTTTTCAAGACTGATTATATATGCAGGTGTAAGCAAAAATGTTAGGAAAAAGGAAGGACTGGTTTTCAAATCAATCCAGTTACATTTTCCCATTGTACAACAATAAAGAGACAGTCCCATTTTCAAAGAAATTCATTTTTATTTGAAAGGAGACTACTTTCCCCCACACTATCTTCTAAGGACTCTATATAATAGCCTGCTTAACCATTGTCCCAAAACCAAAATTTCTAACAGCAAAGTATATAACTGCTCTAAATAATAAATAAGGGCTTGTCCTCCACTAATAATTAAATGTCAATAAATTCAACACAAAAATCACACTTTACGTTTATAAGTTTTAACAAATGTATTTTAAATACAACATGTTTTTTAGGAGTCCACAAGCTTTTCATCTCTAAAAAATGACTTAATTTTTAGGGTTCAAAAATTCCGTTCTTCAAAAGAAATGATCAAGTATTTTCTTCTATAGCTTCAAACTTTCTACAATCAACTATTTGACTGCTCCATGCCACCCCAGACAAACTTGACATGACTGAACTACTCTGTATTACTAACTTCCCCAAAAGAAAGTTTAAAAAGGAGTTTGTAGTAAATGCATCTCTCTAATACAATATCTAACACAAAAGGTTTAAAAAGATCATTTCTTTCCTCATTTGATTAGCCAGGAGTTAGTTTTCTGTAAAAGTAAAGAAAAATCATTTACAAAAAGCGTAACACTGAGGGTTCTTTTTTTTTACTCCAGATGTTTAACTACTCAAAATGACAAAAATTACATCTTTAAGAATACAATAAAAGGGGTGGAAAACAGCAATACAATTGACAAAGTATAGATGCTAAATAAACCAAAAGTTTTTTCTTAAGGATTCTTTTTAAAGACTAGGAAGGATCAGAAGCTTGGAGAAATCCAGAATTAAACAAAAAAGGAGAAAGAGGAAAAAAGAAAATAAAGAGAAAAAGATGTCCTCAACTGCAATCATTGTTTATTAATAGCGTCCTGAAAAAGAGTTAAAAAAAATTAAGTCAAATGACAATTATAGTTTGACTTGCCTAATATTTTCTAAAACTATTAACAGTCACCTATACCCTAATTTTCTCAATAAACCATTCATTAGAAATGAGCTTCTTAATGCTACAAAAGCAAAAGTATACATACTTGGGCTGTAGGAACGAGATCTTGATCGTGATCTGTATCGACTATAATAAGGAGAAGGTGATCTTCTTCTGTAGGAAAATAAAAGACTACTCAGCATACCACATAATCACTATGCCAAGGCAGATAAAAAATTCCCTGTCATTCAAAATAATAAATAGACCCAAGATGATCACTATGAAGTTTTCTATGTGCCAATGATACTACAACAGTATTGGCAAAGACAAAAAATTAACCTGTTCTGTTTTGAGAAAATCATTTTTTCCACTTTCTCAGAAAAGCATCATATACAATCTATTTTAAGTATTTTTATTAACATAAATTAGACAAATTAAAAGTGCCAACTACTACTGCTATCATCTAATTTAGTATAGAAATCACAAGTTAAAACATTACCTGTACCGGTAATCATAGTCTTCATATCTGTCATACCCACGATCATATCCTCTATCATAGTAAGAATCCCGACGTCTGCCACCTCCTCCACCTCCACCGCCGCCTCCACCGCCACCACCACCACTACTACAGAAAAATGTGGAAATTATATACCAACATGAGTGATTACCTTCTAATGTCATTTAATACAAACTGGTACTTAGATACTTTCCAGACTATAAAATCCTCTTCTGTTAATGCACCACCCAAATCAGCAAGACCTTTTCAATAAGGTGAAATGAAGCACCATGCTCCTAAGATGTATGTCCTTATGACTAATTATAAAATAAACATCAAGAATTAAAAAGTAACCAGTAACCCTGAACACTAAAGAGAATTACCTACCTTACACAGAGGTCCGGCACTAAAACAATTTCAAGGTCTGGTGTTCAAACCTTTTGCAATGAATTTAAACTCTAAGCCCTTTCTCCTGCTGTTTTCCCAACTCCTATTCATAGCAACATTTTTACTTTAGTTTTCGGTAAGCTCTCCTTGTCAAATCCTACGTTTTCCCAAGAGGCTTCACACATTAAATGAAAGCCTATATTCCTTCTTTCACTCTTAAAAAATACTATCTTTGGTATTAAAAAAAAAAACCCTTTAGTACCTATTTATGTTCCACACAAAGTGAAAATTGGCTTTTTAAAAAACATTAGTATCAGTAAAACCCTTCTCTAAGCACAGACGCTTACAAGGTCACATAGAAAAGAAAGCAGAAGAGCCAGAAATGCACTCAGATAGATTTGTCTCCCTGCTCAAATATATATAAAAAGTAAAAGAAATAGTTTGTGACTCAGAGAAGGCACTCCCCCCACAAAAGGATTAAAAAAAATATATACTCAAGTAACTCAATTCTAATTACAGGGAAAAAAATTTTGTCTTTCGATTAATCAAAATTTCATACACATTTCTGGTGGATTTCTGCCTTTTAAAATTTAGCTTAGGAAACTTGAAATCTTACTGAGTTGGTCTGCCCATGTATATGCCTGGTGTAGGTGTGTGCGCTCTCTTGGTGATAGAATAATCCACACGAATTCTTCTACCATCCAGCTCCATTCCATTTGCCCTTTCCATAGCCTATAAAGGAGTATAGACACAGAAAGTCATGCATAATTCACCAAGGAGAAACTACTAAAACTGCAACAAACTTTACATTTACCCATTTGGGATTTCAAAAATTAAAATTCTCTGAACACTTCTTTCTCAAGCAATAGGGCTAAGATTTTACATATTAATCGCTGCTATATTTATGTCAATAGTGTTAGGTTTTCTAATATACATATGGACACTTAAGCAAGCCTTTGCAGAAAGGCTGGGGAAGCTACCGCCATAGAGAAGGAACCACACAACTCAGAGAAGCCCGCATAATTTTAAGACTGCAGTAACTAGCTTCAGTCTGGGCAATTCAAAGCAGAAACTGCAACTCAGCTGACAAGGCCAAACAAGTCAAGCCATTCCTTAAGTAAAACACTGCCACCTAGTGAACTCCAAATACAAAGGAACTTCTAAATCTGCCAACAAGTGCTCCTGTTTTTATATCTGTACTCACATTCCCTATCACTTTGCCCTTTGGTACTAATACAAATAAACGCAGTAATAATTCAACCACTTTAACACATTAAAAAAATTCTTTGAAATTAAGTAAAGTCACCATTTTCATTTTATTTTACCCAGAAATAAATCTACGGCCAGGAGTGGGGGAGTTGTCAAAAGACAGGATAAATGAGTTTCATATTAAACATTTTTAAACTGTGATACTGTTTGCAACTTTCATTTCAGGTCAGATGTCCTCGTATTTCTAAATTTATACCTTTATCCCTTAACTGAGAACAGGAATAAACAAATCACAAATATGTAATAGTGAAAAACAAAACAAATACAAAAAAAATCCCCACTGGAGTGCCTATTAGAATGTCTGTTACATAAATGCTTCAACTTGCAGAATTATTTTGTTAGACTTAATCAGGGTTTTTCAACTCACAGCACTACTGACATTTTGGGATTGCTAATCCCGTGTCATGGGTGGTTTATCTTGTGCATTGCAGGATGTTTAATATCATCCCTGGCCTCTATCCACCAAGATGCCAATAGCTCTATTATTTTTGAAAGATACACTTTTATTATGACTGCTTATATTATAATCAAACACTGTTCATGCAAAGAGCAATAATGATTCCTGGCACTATTTCAAATCACCAACACTGATCATTCTGTTAGGCAAATTAAGAATGTCACTAAACAGGAGGACGGTATAGCTATGTGGTAGAGCGCATGCTTAGCATGCATGACGCCCTGGGTTCAATCCCCAGTATCTCCTCTTAAAAGTACCAATTCTTTCCATGTATTATTTTTCATTTATAGATTAGAATGACAGATGAACATTAAGAGAATAGAAAAACAAGAACTCTGTATTCACGAGGAGCTAATTAGACACTTACAAAATTAAACAGATTAAACCTAAATAACACATTAATTCTTTAAAAAAGTTAATCATCTGTTTGGAGCATGAATAAGGCTTATTCAAAAGAGAACACTTTATACACTTCACTTTTTCCATTAAAAACACATAATATCACTTTATAAGGCCAGATTTCAATCAAGATATGCCCATACCAAAAAGCATTAGCTGGAAAGTGGAAATGGCCATTCCAATTTTAATTAACACTGACAGGCAGAATTTAAATCATGTCAGAGAATGAAAGAGGACATAATGTTTATGGAACTGGGAGGCTATTATTCAACTTTTAATAGTAACTCAGTATTATAATCATGCACATTCAGAAAATTTTCAAAAAGACAAATTATAAAAACAAAATCACCTCCTTTGAGTCATCTATTCTTTCGAAGTAAACAAAAGCAAATCCTCGTGATCGTCCAGTTCGCTGATCATAAACCACGTTGACACCACTCAACGGTCCATATCGAGAAAATACTTCACGAAGATCTCTCTCTGTTGTGTACAAACTGAGGCCAAACACTCCTAGACAAGTGTTGGGATCTGGATTCGCCTGTTGAATGAACATGCTGATTTTAAGCTTCAAATTAAAACAAAAATTAAATACTTTGCTAACAACAGCTTACCCAATACACAAAGAATACATTGTTTTTCAGAAAGTATCCTAAGAATTTATCCTTAGTTTAATGCTGCATTTCTACTTTTATCCAAATGTTTTCCATCCCTTATAGAATTGTACTTAACCTGACTTTATCTACAATTGCTGGTAAGACTCTCCTCCATTTTCATTCTTCAGCAAAGATATTCCTTCAATGTTCCCACAACCCAGCCTTGAAAAGTTAATGTGCAGACTTCAAATATCATTATAGACTCCACTACAGTTAAAAACAAACCAACCTCAATGTCATGTATCAGGACTCAAATTCCTTATCTATAATATGTTAACTTGCCTGACAGAGAGGTTAAGAGTATTAAATGCATTGAGGAACTTTGCAAAGTGCTCAATGTAAGTGTTAGCTATTGTTATTACTACTGAGCTTTTGGTATTTCTGTGCTACAAACTGACCTCCAACGCCGAAAGTAAAATTTTTAATGTCTATATTTTCAATTCAGCTTTCATTTTAATTCTCATAACAAATCATTTCTTCCCAAATTTCATTTACCAACTCAAAAGTCAAGAAAAGAAAATATACATAAATGTGTATAAACAATAATCATATAATCAAGGATGTTTCTGGAGTACCACTCTTAAATAGTGGTCTAGTTGTCATAAAAGCAAGATATTATGCTGTGATTAAACACACAGGAAAGACTAAGCTTTCATTAACTTTTAAAAACCACATACCCTGCTGCCTGTATGTCTTCTCCGGTTAGACATTGGAGAATGACTTCGGCTCCTTCGACGCCGGTATTCTGGTGTATATGACCTACTTCGAGATCGTCTCCTATGAGAGTGAGAATGGGATCTGGATCGAGTGTAACGTCTATGAGAATGCCTCCTTGACCTTGACCTTCGAAAGAAATAAATTTAGGTAAAAATCCTGGAACAAAATGACTAATGTTGTTAAAATCAAAAGCAAACAACCACCAGTTGCAAGTTCCCTGAGCAGACAAAACCAGTTTAATTATTAATTTAGCTTAATCACCAATTACTGTGAAGACACTGCCTTCTCACTACATGAGCTGCTTTGTAACAGCATATCACTGAGCCTCATCCCATACCTGATTTGAGTGCTTCTGGTTTGCAAACTGTCTTTTTGGTGGTGGTGTGCACAATAATTTTTACTGACTACTACTTTGTGACTCACTGTTTTTACTTTGGCTATTTGTAAACCTCTGACAATGCCAAAGGCCTATAGGTATATTCCTGCTTATTCTCAGCTCTTTTCTTCTTTCTGAGGAAAAAGTATTCTTCCTCTTGTACTCTTAATCACTACATCTCCTCCCTAGCCTATCCCTTCCAAAGTCACTCCTCACCTTTCCTTACAAACATGTTAAGGCCCTGTCTTCTTCAAAAAGAAAAAAAATCAAGTAGCACTAGAAAGGAAATTAATATTCTACAACATGGATGAACCTTGAGGACATTATACTAAGTGAAGTAAGCTAGTCACAAAAAGACAAATACTGTATAATTCTACTTAGATGAGGTACTTAAGAGTAGTCAAAATCAAAGAGACAAAGTAAGATGGTGGTTGTCAAGGGCTGGGAGAAGGGGAGAATGAGAGTCATTGTTTAATGGGTAGAGTTTTAGGTTTTATAACACAAAGACTTAAGGAGATGAATGGTTGTGCTGGCTGCACAACAGTATGAATGCATTTAAGACCACCAAGCCATACACTTAAAAGTGGTTAAGATTATAAGTGTTTTATAGTTTCACCACAAAACCAACACAAAATAAACCACCAACTACCAATACCATCACAATAAAATCGTTTCCTACATTTTTACTGTAATCTTATATTCTCTCCACTGTTATGTATCATTTCTTTTCCAGTCCTTCTTTAGCTTGCTGTAATCTAGCACCTGCTAAATTCATCAAAACCTAAAATGCCCACCTAATCTAATAGTCTTGTCTAACAGACTTCATTTCTTCAAGCTTTCTGTAGCATCTCACCCATCTCCCCACTACTGATTCCCTAGTTCATCTGTTTATTTCCTATTGCTCTCAGTCCTTTTACTTTGCCTATTTGTGCAACAATTTCTTTATACTATTCATATGATCTAACCTTAAACACCCAGACGAGTAGCAATGACAGTCAGACAAAATAACTTCTATACGGCATTCAATAAATGCTACAAATGCAAAGAGCAAGAAACTTTAAATAAATCTGGGAGACTCAATAAGATTTTACCAGCAGACAGGTGAAAAGTGTTCTAGGAATACTAAGAGCAAAGGTTCCTTGGCAAGAAGACATGGAGATGTGACTGGAGAATTGCAAAAGAGTGTAATCTGCTAGTTATTAGGATACTTATAAAGGAAATAATAAAAATGAAAATGAAGAAAGGACTGAGACAGCACTGTGTAAAATCTTGTGCATCAAGCTAAGACTACAGATTTATTGAAAGGAGGCAAACAATTCCAAGTGGGAATGAAAACAATACTAGTGGTCTACTATCTAAAAGAAATTAATCATTTGGAGGGATGGGGGTGGTGGTACAAGAACACAACTTGTGTGTGTGTAAGAGTACCAAACAGAATATTTCCCATTTTCCTTAGCACTACTTTACACCTTCAATTAAAAAAATAAAAAACACTAATAAGAAAACCTGTCACTTAAAATATAAAGAGTTACTTTTAAATGCAGTTGGCCCTAGGTGCCAAAACCTAACTGTACCATGCCATTTTATATGAGGGACTTTAGCAACCAAGAATTAAGTATCTGTAGGAAATCCTGGAACCAATCCTCCCCCAACTGATACTGAAAGAGGACTGTAGTAATAAAAGGTAATGTTAATCTAAAACCTTTAAGGAGTGCTTACCTTTTCTCTAAATCAGATAGTGACAAATCTTATTAAAAAAATTAAGAGTGAGGGAATAAGAAGTGTGCATGGTATTTAATGTTCTCCAGTGACACATGAGCAGAGAACTGAATCAAGTAGTATGAGAATATTTGAGGGAAGAGAATTCTAGACTGAGGACCGCAAGTGCCAGAGTCCTAAAATGAAAATATGCTAATTTCTGTTCCTATACCTGAATTCTATCCAGTGCTATTCTGCACATGTGGGTTTAATTAAATATGTAGAGTGGTTAGTAAATCAAGTACTAGGCTAGATACAACAGAGAAAAAGATATATCTGAGGACCTCAAGAAAAGTAATCTTTTAATTCTTCTGTCTCATGCCCCCTTGCTAGAACACTGTACTCAAAGACATAAATTATTTCTATAATCAAAAAATTACAATGACTCATCAAAATAACTATCCAGGTTGTTTTTCAATCTTTTTCCACCCACACCAGTACATCTGGGACATCTGATACAGTAAACCTTGTAATGGTTTACTGGAGTTTTTGTCAGTGGAAATGGTAGTGTTAAAGCCTCCAAATCACCCTGGGAACCATCACCCCTCAATTACATTTAACCAAAATTCTACCCAAAACCTACTGAGTCAGAATCTTCAAGTAAAGGATGTAGCTGAAATGTGAATCTTCAAAAAGTTTCTCAAATCATTCTGATAACCAGTACAAAATACATACATCAACCTTCTCTGCACTAAATTGTACATTAACTCTCCAACAGAGGAAATTACTGTTTTGTTGTGCAAATACTGCTGAAATAAAACCAAACCTTAATCCTCAAATGCAAAGCACATTTAAATCAATCAACAAACTTAATTTGTATTAATAGCTAGTATCAGATAGATTAATTGGCTAAGATATAATTCTAACTTATCTTTATAGCCTATCAATTTCTAAACTCTATAGTTTGTTTTTTTTTTTTAAAAAAAGGCTACTTCATGATTTTGTGTCTTTGGTGAAATTTCTATACAAAATGCAATCAAAATGAGGGATTGGAAAAAATGACTTTGCCCTGAAAAATCCCAGGAAAGCATTTTAAAAACACATATATTATTTTAAGTACACTTACCTGGATTTTGATCTTGATCGAGAATGGGATTCAGAGTGTTTGGAAACCCTTGATGGACTACGAGATCCTGACCTGCTCTCCGATTTTACACGAGCAGGAGTTCCCGTTGGAGATTTTGACTGAGAGCGAGACTCCTAACAAAGAAGACAGTATTACAAATGGCACTGGTCACATAGATGCCTAACACCTAACATTTAAAGTATGGTAATTATTTATATTGATTGCTCCTGAAAAACAAATGGTTAGGCAACACCCTCCAGAAAAAATTTCAGCTCATTAATAACCCACTGTTAATACTGCTAACTGTCCTCAATAATTCCCTACTTGAACCAGATCACCAATTCTCTATTAACTAAGTAATCATGCAAATTCATCTACAACTTGATCATACAGACACTGGAACATAAACCATACATTTACTTAACCTAGGACCCATTCATTCTTCCAGATTCTTTTAATTCTACTTCACTCTTGCTTTCTACTTCTCTTCATTCTTCATTGAGTTTTTCATTTTTCATACTTCGTGTATTCTTCCCCAATTCAAACAATTCAAAATAGCCTTAAAAAAATATTCAAGTGCTTCTATCTGACCAATCTTCTGTTCAATTTTTTCCCCCATTCAATTTTAATTTTCTGATCTTTAATACTTTTCATTAGCCTTCTTTTATCTTGATTTATCTTCCACATTCTTGGAAAAAACTCTTCAATTTCTTCACGAACATTAACCTTAATGGAAAAAGAACATTTAGTATATTTAAGCACGTGGGGATTATAAAACTCTGCTGGAGTTCAGAATGTTATCTACCAAATGGAAAAGCCAGCAGGTAAAGTGTAAATAACTAGTTTATTTAAAAAAAAACAATTTTATAATCTTTAAAATTGTTCAAAAGTCTAGTTTCTAACAATTAAAGAGAATTTACTGAATTTCTCTAAATGTTTTTACCATACTCTTCACCCTCCTCCCCTTTCATATTTCATCCTAGTTCCTAAAATGTGAACAATTTAAATATAAATACTTAATTCAAGCATAACTCTAACATTAACTGCAACCCTCCCCCCCCCCAACCTATGTCTTAAGTTACACTAATTTATAACCTGAAGACTCTTAGGGATCTTAAAAAAAGCTTTCACTGAGCCACGGTAAGATATCAAGATATAGTTAAAGCAAAGCATCATAGGCTGAAATATTTGTACACACCTATCTAAACTCACACATTATAGGACACATGAGGTTCAAAGAAGTAAATGAAAATTAGTGAAATTACTAACATCTCCCAATTTTGTTTGAGCACAATCTTTGCTCACTCTGACTTAACCAGAAAGATACCACCTGAAGTAAAATAAGCATACTAAAAAAACGAAAGGGAAAAGAAAGCATGGCATTCTTAAAATTTCCCCCTTGGCTTGTAAATTCCTAGTAGTACATATGTTTTTGCAACTGAGCCATTAAAACAAATTCTATTTTGGGGGTGGGGGTGTAGCTCAGTGGTAGACTGCATGCTTAGTATGCAAGAGGTTTGGGGTTCAATCTCCAGTACTTCCATTTAAAAATTAATAGAAATAAAGAAAAACTAAAAACTTAATTTTATCCACAAAGTATAATGTTCATTGTAAGATTAATATCATGATCTTTATTTTTGATCCCACCTCTTTTGTTCATAGTTTGTGCATATTTTATGCAGTTATGCATACTTGTACTCCCTTCAGTGATTATATCCTTTAACAGAAAATTGACTGACTTCTGAAAAAGTTGAATATAAATCAAAACTTCGCAAATGAAATAATTTAAAATGGGTTAAAAGCCTTTTTAAAAAAATTTGACAGTTACATGAATCACTTATGACCAAAGTAGGATGGACAGTTTGGTTTCTCTGTCCACTTAATCCTTAATTAATGTAAATAATTATCCCAATTTCATTTTTCATTTATGCCATTAAGACTATCATGCAATTTCCTTAAAATTTTTCCTTCAAGTTTAATGTCAAAAGACTTATTTACCAAGAACTATACTATGCTACTAGGCCCATTTATTTTTTTCAGATAAAAACAAAACTGAAATATATAGCTGCCTTTCTGTTCAATATCAACTTTTCCCATTTATTTACCTACAATAAGTCTTTCACATCTCAGATACTCTAAATTCCTGGACAGATGCCTGGAGCAGGCACAGCAATTTAGGCTTTTTCATTCACTGAAACTGTAAAAGCAGCATATTCAGAACTAAAAAACAAAAAACAAACAAAAAAAGTATGGCTAATTTGCTTGTAATTGAAGTCTCATAGGCTGGTAAAAGTATCTTTCCCTCCTATAAAACATCACCAGATATAAATCTACCAACATCACCACAGCCTTTGCTATACATACATATCAGGAAGCTTTGTACTGATACTGTGTACAATCTTTAATGCCACTAGAATAGAAATCATAATTTTACATATTAAAGTCTTCCCTCATAAAAACAGAAAATTATTCAATAGTGCTAAAAATTACCATTTTCTAAGAATTAATGTAAACAAGGTAACTCACTAACAACTTAAAATTTAAATTTTAAATTCCATTTCTAACATAGCAACCCACTGGAAAACATGCAATTTCCTTTTAGTTTGTTAACAGAAAGCATTAAGATATAACAGTATCTTTTCAAAAGATACCAGTGTATTTTAAAAGAAGGCTTGCTTTTTATTATCCAAGGTGTCACAAATATCTAACCCCCTTTGTTGCCTACCCTTCAATTTTTATACCAGGAAAACCTCAATCTGTATAGATTTCTTCACGGAATTGTTCAAGGTTAAGAAAACAGTACTCAGCTCCCTTTAACTTATAAAGATGTCAATATCATTTTACCCTTCAAAAATAATTCAGAGACTTATCTATCTAAAAAGGTAAATCAATAACCATCAGTAAACTAAACCTAAAGAATAAATACAAAGCATAAAACTTTCAATTTTTCATAATTATTTTTACTATATCAAAAAAAGCCTGTCATAAGAATTGGTAGTTTAGTTTTCAAACAGAAGTCATATTAATATTTACCATTTTAAAATAATATTCTCAAAAAGTGGTAACAAATAAATGCCATTTCACGAAACTGCAATAGAAACCAGGCTACAATAAGCCCTATATGGACAAATGCTTGATTATCCTTTTCTACCTTTGACTTGTCTTCATTATGAAATGATAAGTTAAACTTTTTCCAAAACAATTCATAAAACTACTCAGAATTTGGAAAAGGAATTGAAATCGCAAACAGAAAAATAAATATTGAGAAAGGGTGGCATCTGTCCTACACTTAACCTGCACTTAAAGCTATCCAGTCAAGAAATTCTGCACATTCCTCAGAAACCTGCATCCAGATCCATCAAACATTGAAAACATAGTGCCTAGTGGAAATAGGCAAATTAATGACTCAATCAAATCATACAACAAATTTTAACAGAAATATATCTTAAATAGGCTTCCAGTCTACTTTTCCTACTATAAACCAGGAGCCGGACAGAAAGTTCTCACAGTACAACTTGCTTAAATAGTGTCTGCCTGTTTTTTGAACTATTTATCAAGATGCTTTTGGTGGCAGCTGAAGGACACAGCCAAAAATAAAGAGGAAGGTGCTAACCACGAGTACTATAGCATACCCAATACAAGAAAGTCTAAGAACTATAATTTCTGTGTTAAAACTACAGTTGTACTTTACACACTGTAGATAATCACAATAACCATGTACTATTCCTTTTATCAGGAAAAAGGGCTATTAAACAGATGCACATGTTGTTGCAAAACATGAACAATTCCTACAGCAAACAACTGCAGTGTCTTTTAATACAGCTAGTGTCATATTATAGATGGAAAAAAAATTCCAACCATATGTATGCTTAGTACTTAAAGCCCATTAAACGAATATAAATGCTATACTGTATATATAACCCATTCTAATATTATGGCAAGGCAAATTTGATGCCAAGTAATAGTGCCAAGTTTACACAAATTCAAGTCTGGATGAATATAGTCTAAGCTTTTAAAACAAATCTTCTCAAAATACATTTCCCCATTACTTTAGCTGAAGATCTATTTCCAAAGAAACACACTAGTGCATTTAGGTAAACTGTATGGGCGGGTGAGGGGAGGTATGGGTACTTAAATTACCCAAATAATGTATATTATCTATTGTAGTAAGAACTTCATTTTTTAGGTTTTGTGGGAAACCTTCTTGTGTTAATTCTTTCATTTCAGTCTACAAAAAGAGCAGTTCTGCCTCCTTCCTTTCAAGTAGGATAGGCTGCTTCTTTTACAGTCTCTTAGACTTATGATGTCTTTGTATCTGCAAAGGCTCAAGTATTCTAACTTGTGCATGTATTCATATTCTCTAAAGTTTGAAATGATTTTGGGGCTGTGTAAAGTATCTAGAATTGGCACACATATAATCAAATTTAAATTTATGCCACTACTGTGAAATTACCTGTAAAATTTACAAATCTTTTGTACAAATTTTAAATGTGACTCACAAACTGGTCAGGTTATATGCCACGATCAATTTGTAATGTCCAAAAAGCTAGTACATAAGTGGCAATTTTAAAGGCATGGAAAACAAGTGTAAATGGACTAAAGCGGTTTAGCTATATTAAAAGCTAAGAAATAGTAACTAAAATCAAACAACTAAGAACCTGTTACAGAATTCTCTACTTACATTCTCATCTTCTAATGTCACAGAGTATTTACAAATCTTGAATAAGTATGATTATAGGGTCTTAGTTTCAAGGAAAAAAATCTGAACTCTTCCACCTCAGATTGGTCAGGCCCAGTCACTCACACCTTTGGTGAAAATCATGAGGCAGTAAGGGTTATACACAACTATGTATGGCAGTAACTTAAAGGAGGGATGGGAAATCATGTTTCCATCCATTATTCCCTCCTCAACTTTTTTTTTTTTAAACAGTGTTTGCTGATTCTTTTCCCCATCTGATCTGGAGGTTAGCATTTTCTCACCTTCACTTCTCTCCTGCTAAATCTATCAGGGGATGTAAACAAATAATCAGTATTAACTCACTCAGTTTGTGGATATATTTTTCAAAAAAAATTTTTTTGTAGGGGTGGGAAGTAATTTATTTATTTGTGTGTTTATTTATCTTTAAGTGGTGGTACTGGGGATTGAACCCAGGACCTCATCCATGCTAAGCACACACTCTACCACTGAGCTATATCCTCCATATGTCCTTTAATGAAGGTCCCAGGGTTAGTTTCTTGATGCCCAAGCACCCACTCATGCTATCAAAGAGGTTTTTCACACTGTTCACAAGTTCTAGGAAACATGCTGATTATTCATGGCCATTTCATAATTAGTTATACTACATAGCAAACTATAAGTAAATAACCGAACAATTTTTTTATGACTCCCATTCCTAAATATTTAAATCCCTTGATATTCCTTCAGATCCCAAGACTCCTTATTCTCATTTTAGGAATGGTACAAATCATAAGAAGTCTCTATGACAAATCTACAAAACTACAGCTATATACTGTGGGTACTCTTAGTTGCACTGCTCTTTTTAAAGACCCCATTTGCACCCTTCAGTGAAAGAACCTCAAATATAAAATTTGAGTGTTAAAATGTTTCCTTAAGCTTACAAATTCCCTGCTTAAATGATGGGGGAATAAAAAAGCATTTTTAAAATTTGATACATCATAGTACTTAACTTTAGGAAAATAAATTAAACCCAAGACGAGTAAGACTGTCCCAAGTTTAATACTACTCCTACTAAAAGAAAGGAAGCCTTACCCTTTCCTCACAGATTGATGTGATGAGATATATAATATTAAACTGAAGTTGAAGTTTTTTTTTAAAGCTAAAGTGCTGACATTCTTATCTGTAAACTAGGCATTCAATTTAATTTGTATTAAAAAAAAAAAGAGGGATGAGGGTGTTTGTTTTTGTTTTTAAAAGAGCCACTCACCAAGCTGAGTTTTTAATGGTAGTCATCACTCCTATTATTACAAATGTTTCAAAGAAGAAAAAAACCCTTCCCCATTTCTGCTATTCTTCAACAAAATACCTTAACATACACAAATTTAAATTCCAAATTGGTACAGATGAATCTGCGTTCTGCTCTACACTTTTCTTATCCATCACATACTAAAAGGAACACCAGAAGTCTCTTTAAAATATTCTAGATACTAAAGAAGCCAGAACAAGCTCCAAAAAAGAGGCAAGAATTAGTATCTTTCTTTTTCAATTATACTACAAAGCACATACAATTGTCAAATTATATGGTACACTCCTACACGATAAAGGATCACTAACCTCTATTTAAAACACTGGGCCATTGCAAAAGAAAAAAAGGAATCAACGTTTTTCTAAGCTTTATTCAAAAACAAAAAAACAGAGATAGAAGGAGAATAAGTAACACAGTAAGAAAATCTTAATTTTCATTCCACTTAATTTTTGTCAAGGACACTAAAATTTTGAGGTTGAAATTCTAGTTTTAGTCAAAGTTGTACGCAGCAAACAATTCATTATTTCTATGAAGATGACATGCAAAGTCATAGCTCAAGTGCCAACCTTACTTCCAGCTCCAAAAGACATTATCACTTAACATTCTGTTAACTTGACATATGTGTCCGAAGACAACTGCTTCAATGGACCTACTTATTTTAATGGCAGCACTATTCTCCTGGATCCTCTGAAAATCTCTCACTTATTCTTTACATCCCACTGCTGTCCAGTTTAGACTAGATTTTTCATAAACTCCTTCCTTAAATATTTCAAGTGTGCCCTGCTGCTCTTCCTGTACCAGTCTCTGTTCTTTACTAAAATTCCTTTCATTATGCCACTTCCAGAATTAAGACTCCATAGACAGCTCCTTACTGCATACTGGATTAAGTCTAAATTCCTAAATCTAGAATTCAAAACCCTCCATTATCTGACTACATATTTAGTCAAACCTAGTATGTCTCTTAATTCTAGCAACCTCCTCATTGTCACACCCTTACAATCAATATTCATTTCCCTAAGCATAGGTTCCTGTGTAAGTTTTACAGAGTAGGTAAGCTTTCTCCTTCCCCTACCTCACAACTGCTCAGCTTCATTTTCTGAATTCCTTATTAATTCTATCACATAGCACTAGATTACATACTTACTTTTACCCAGATTTAAGCAGTCATCTTAAAACAAACTTCAAGTTCTCTTTCCTTCAAGAACACCTGGCATTTACCAAAAAGGCAGCAGATGCTCAATAGTTTTACTTCAGACAGAAGGGACTTTGGTTGGTTGACTGTTAGGGTTATTTATAACAAAATTCAGCCAATTACTTTTTCTTCCTAAAGTTCTTTCAGTATAGTTCTTTAAAATGCGAGATAATCTATAATGGAAAATCAAGCTCCTGTAGCTGTTTTTAGCAAGTTCTATTAATGGCTCTGAGACACTGAAGTGCAGTGTGCTCTTTTTAAAAAAGTAATCAAAATATACACAGCATAGTTTATGTATGCAATGAGCAATGGACTGGGACCTGTAAATCTCAGATTCCTGGCTACATGGTCTTCTGGGCCTTAGTTTTTAATTTTTTTAATGGTAAGAATACTCCAGCCCTCGCAAGATTATTGTAAGCAGTAAATTAGAAAATATGTCAATTAGGAGATCATAAAATGCTATGAAAGTATTAGTATTCATCCTGTTTCTTTAATGTTCTGCAGTCTTCAGAAAGTTATCCTCTAATTTAAAATATCTTATCAATAAGATGGAGTTAATGTGTTCTGTTTATCCTATAGATAAATAAATATAAATAAAGCAAACCTGAATTTGCAAATCTGAGTATCGACCTATCAATGTTTTCTCTAATCTGTTTGTCAAAAAGTTTGAAGTATAACAGCCACTTAAAAATACCTCGAGAAAATCATTTGAAATTCCTTTTTCAAGCCTCTCTAAAAGGCTATTACATTTAGATACAAAGATAACACAATTGTATTCTATAAAACATTTTAAAACTGCTGGTTTGTGGTTAGCAGATAAAAGAATCACTGCAGTTTAAAAACCACATTGGTGAATATGAAATTGCTTTAAGAGAACCCCCCCCAAAGGGAAAGTACTAAGTATACCCTCAGAAGTTTCCAGCATTCTACTTCTTTAACCAATTATGAATAAAGACAATCACCTCTACCTACCAAAAGAAAAAAATAACAGGTGAATGTATTCATTATTCAATCTGAGTTCACAATAAAACACACTTGGGTATCACACGTGAAAACATTTTCAATGATCACAACACTTTACAAGTGCGTGGAAGATAAAAACCTTTTTTTCTATTAAAATAAATTATTAATGCCTTCATGCATTTTAGCTTAAAACTGGGTAGAAACCTTACATATATTTACTTTCTTAGTTGGGTATGGCAAAAATTATCTATAACTTGCTCTATTCCTCGACTTGATGACTAAATAAAAAAAATGACCTTAAAAGAAAACAAGGTCCCACAAGTAGTCCTCTTCATCCCCTCAAACCAAACACTAACCCCCCAAAATTGTACTAAAATTAACTGAAGATTAATAGACAGCAAAATTTTCTTCCCATAACTGCCTAACATTTTCAAAACAAGCAGCAGCTTACAACTACCTACCATCAAATAGTACATGATTTTAAGTTTTCTTGGGACAATTAATACCTCATCCTAAAACATGAGGAGGTTCAACTATTCATTTACATCTATGCTCCAGATTTTATTAGAGAAGTCCAATCTTAAAGACATTAGAGGTAGCTTTTTTGTTTCTAATCTATTTAAATTTCTTTCCTCAAAAAGAACAAAAGCCTAAAGCGACCTCCAGATTTAACTGTCTGGTTCAAGACGCTTCTAAAAAAAGACAAAATTCTTTCCATCCAGCACACACCTTAAGTGTTTTTAATGCGTTTCCTCTAGTGACTAGAATACCAACACAAGAGCCGGAACATGTTGCCTGGGGAGTGTTTTCTTTCCAGTTTTACACTAACTCACTTTCACCAATTTCCACTATGAAGGTAACTTCGAAAATATAACTCAGTCATTGCTAAACATTCTAGTATACTTAAGTCGAGGATAACATTATCTTTGTGATGTTTAAATTCAACGACCCCAAATAATGAAAAACTTCGAGCCCTCTTTGCTGGGGGATGGGTTGAGGAGAGAAACGGGAGAGGGCCTTTAGTTTCCAGGTAACACTTTGAGTTTAGAGAACTATATATATAAATTGACTATTGTAAAAATATTGAGCCATGAACTTTGCTCAGTTATGTAAGATTAAGACAGAAGATTCTCTCTCTCTTTTTTTTTTTACCGTAAAAACCTGCAAAGGAGTGGTCAGCTTTTAGATGAAAGGTCACAGGAAGAAAAGCATTATAAGTTGAGATATAGAGAATAAAAAAAACCCAGTATCAAGGAATTAGAAAAATAAGGCGTTATAGCATTTCCACATTCATTTTGAAGTGAAAGGAAAGCAGAAGGGACATTAAGGGAAAAGGGCTCCTTGCGTAGTTTTCCCCTCACAGCTCTCGTCTTAAGAACGCTTAAGGGTCGGTGCGGTCGTTGACTAACCACTTCATTAGGCTCGTCCCACCTTCAACCTCAAGGCTTTCGCCTTTATAGACGCAACGCCGCCGGTTCCAACAGAGACGCGGCCGCTCACTGCAATAGAGAGCCAAGGAGACACAGGCCCCAGCTAGTCCCACGCCAGCTTCTTCCCGCCCGGACAACAGCCCCGCGCACTTTCGACCCCGAGACCCTCTACGATGCTCGGGGTCGCCAGAAACGCCACCGCAGGAAACACCTACCACTATCCGACCGGAGGGGAACTCCCTGCCGTCCCCTCCCGCCCCACCGCGACGGGGACCCACACCTCTCAACAGAGATAAGGAAGCCTCGGGGTGGGGAGAAGGGAGGGCACACTGCGGGGGGAAATCGGACCCAGGAGTCCAGCTATCGTCAGTCTCCGAAAAGGGGGGAAGAGGGGGTTATCCGTGGTGTTTGGGGCAAGAGTGGAACCCAGAAGCCATCTTGGGATGTGAGGAAGCGACCGCGATGGCTCCAGAGGCTGCTCCCCGCGGGCCCCCTCAGTACTCCCCGCAACCCCGCCCGACCGCGCTCGTCCCCGTGAAACCCCGAGCATCGGGCCGCCGCCGAAGACGGCTCCCGCGGCTTTGTACTCACCGTGCCCTCGAAGTTGTTCTCCTCTACATCACTCATGTCGGCCAGGCGCTCCCCAGAACTAAATAAGAGGCAAGTCTCGGCTTGAGGGCCGATGGCCTAATCAACCCGCTGACTGGACCGTCGTGGGGGAGGAAAGAGTCGGCAACAACGGCCGCTCCACTCCACTCCCACTCGGTCGCAGGCTCCGACAAAATGGCGTCGGCGCCGCCAGAAACCTTCTGGCTTCCCTAGCGCGCGACGTAAGGGGGCGGAGCGTCTCTGTGATGTCACGAGGCCCCGCCCCTGCGAGGCTTTGTGGAAAACCAGCCTAGCAACGCGGGCGGGGCGAGCTGTGACCGTCTGCGCGTTGGTACTGAATGCCCCGACCCGACGTCCAAGCTTCAGACTCTTTTTCTCTGTAATGAAAAAGAGTGTCTTGTGGAGAGATTTTTTGAGACTCTGTAAGTATCCTGCTTCTCATAATATTTTCTTGTCAGCAACAAATATTACCATGCTATTTGTCAAATAGTGGTTTTATCTTTTCATCTTTACTTCTACGTTTATTAATTGGAATTCTACTCTAAAGAAAAGCTTTCTCTGTCCTCCCATTATTCTTTCATCCTATTTATTTAATTTCTTATTTTTATCAGTATAGGCTTGTGTATATTTTTTTATTCTATGAGTTGTAATCCATTGTTATAATTATTTTGTTGCTCAGATTGTCCCAGATTTGTCGATAGTCTCTTTAAGTGGTCTATTTACAAGTTAGTTTAAATTTTTTCATGTTTAAACATATATATATATATATATTTATGTCTTATGTATTGTCTGTTCATGTTTCTTTTCCATTTTTCTATTGGATTTGTCCCTCAATTTTTAAGAGTTCTTTATGTATTAGGAAATATTACCCTTTTTTATCTGTGATGTATGTTGCAAATATTTTCTCCTAGCTTGTGAGTTGTGTTTTGATTTTGTTTATAGCATTTTTTGCATACATTTGTTTTACATCATCAATTTATTCTTTTATTATTGCCTTTGGGTTTTGAGTCATAGAAAAACCTTTCCTTACATTGAAGTTAGAGGGGAGGTCACCCATGCTTTCTTCCAATAGCTGTGTAGTTTCATATTTTACATTTAGATTCTTGATCCATTTGCAGTTTCTTCTTATGTATGGTGTGACCAATGAATCTCACTTTACCTTTTCCCCATTGTCTCAGCACCATTTATTAAAAGTCTCATCTTTGCCTCAGTAAGATGCCACCTTTATCATATGCTGAATTTTCTTATGCATGTAATTCTATTTCTGGGTTTTCAGTTCTATTCCTCTGATCTCTTTGTCTATTCATGCACCAGTACCACACTGTTTTAGTTATAAATGCTTTTAAATTTTAATGTCTGATTGGGCAAGTCCCTTCCTAGACATTTTAATATGTTTTTAAGTAAGCCTCATTACTTAATAGGCACAATCCATTTGGGGGGGAAAATGATACCCTTTTATAATTGACCTCCTGACAAAGGAAGAGAGCAATCCTGTTTCTCTCCTTATCATCATCATGATACCATGTGTACCATCATCATGATGTCATCAATACCATCTTTACTATCTATGTACTATTCATTTTATGCACATTTTCTCATTTAATAAAACATCAATACTCAGGCAGACCTTGGGAGGAGCTGAAAATATGTAAAGTACCTTTTCTCTTCCCAGGCTCAACTTCTCACTCATGAGGAGGTTTTGGTTATTTCAGTCTAATGTCCCTGTTCAAATCTGTGTTTGTGGGAATTTAGAGGAGGAACCCTTGTGATTAGAGATATTAGAATTAGATGAATTCTCCAGTCTCCTCATTTTAAATCCAGAAATGAAGGCTCAGGGAGGGGAAGTCACTTACACCAACAGAGAGAGAGAGAGAGAGAGAGAGATGGAAACAAGATTACAAATAATCCAATCCAATTTCTTGATTTTACGGAGGTGGAAGTTGAGTCATCTACCCAAGATCTTGCACTACCTTTGGGTCCTTACCATGTGCCATGCAATATACTAAGTAATCAACATAGTTTATCTCATTTATTACTGACAGCAGCCAAAAGAGTAGTTGATATTATTGCCTCCATTTTATAGATAAGAAAACTTAGGCTGAGAGTGGTAGAGTAACTTGTCCAAGGTGAATCAGTCAGCTGGCACAAGGTGGAGTTGGGATTTAAACTTGGAAGGATTAACACCTCTAGCCAATAGGTTCCACTGCTCCCAGCAAGCCCCTGGTATTGTGGATACAAAGCTCAAGAGAACAGACCCAAGATTAATGTCCAGTCACTCAAAACTTGCTTGTTTTTAACCAAGAACTGAAGTGTTGAGATCATACAAGCTTTTTCATAAGAGTAAAGTAAAAGCAAACATACAGAATAGTTTATATTAATGATTTGACAGTGCAGCAGAACTGTCCTGAAAGGTCATTATCTTCAGTGATAGTTTTTTTTTAAGATCAAAGTTTTAGTGTTTGTTTTAAACATGCACACAGAAAAGAGAGACTAGTGGAATGCTGAAGTGTTTTAAATTAACTGAAACGTCCTAATATTGCATAACGGTTTCAACATGTATCTCTTAGAAAATGACTTTTCTCACATAACTGCAATATTACTTCCTACAATACCATTATAACATCTGAAATTTAATAATAATTCCCTAATACTACCTAATACTCAGTCCATACTCAAATTTCTACTATTGTCCCCAAACTATCTTTTAAGTTTTTTTTTTGTTAAAATCTGGAGCTGATCAAGCACCAAGATTGCCTTTGCTTGTTTTATCTCTTTAATCTCTTTTATCTAGAATGTCCCATTTTCTCCTGTGCTCCTACTCTCTCTCCTTCCTTCTCTTTCTCTTCCCTCCCTCCCTTCTTTCTTTCCTTCTGTCTTTCTCTTTTTCAAGTAACATTCACTTGTTAGAGAAACCTGGCCAGCAGAACTGTAGAGTATCCCTCTTTCTAGATATGTTTGATTGTTTCCTCATAATGTCACTTAACTTGCTCCTATATTCTCTATATTTCCTATATTTTAAAAGCTTAACTAGATTCAACTTAAACATTTTTGGCAAGAATACTTCATGGGTGAAGCTATATGTTACATATCAGAAGCCACGTGGTGTCAGGCCACCCCACCAGCAGTGATGGATACCAAGATAAATCACTGAGTCAAGGTTGTGATGTATAAACCCTTCCCCGGCAGAACCACATTCCACCCTTTTGACCAGCCGGCAATCAGGGATTAATATCTCCACACCACCCAAATATACAATTTCCCAGCAACCCTTCATCTAATGGGTTTAGTATCTAATGGCAATCCTTGCCTGAAAAACTATTTTATTTAAAATAGTGACTTTCCAACTCTGTCTTATCCCTATGCTCGCCAGCTGGCAATCTTCTGTTAAAATAATAGATTTTAAAAAGAGCTTTCTTCATCAACTAGAGGTTATTTGACTACTTTGGAATATATTTCCTACTAGAAAGGATAAATGCTTAACTGTTTACCTTTAATTGTCAATTTCAGAGTAAAGTGTTAGTATAATAGTCACTTCCAAAGGTGGTATGTGAAGTTTTTCAGTGGTAGAACTGAAAGGAATTCCCACTTGCAATGCTTTTCCAGTGAGATTCATTTTATCACCTAAAGCACTCATAACAGGTCACTGCCAAATTAACCTGTAACATAAAGCCAGTTCTGAGAAACTAGATTTCAACATCAACAAGTAAAAGAAAGATCAACATCAATC
Source organism: Vicugna pacos (assembly GCF_048564905.1). Lineage (NCBI taxonomy): Eukaryota > Metazoa > Chordata > Mammalia > Artiodactyla > Camelidae > Vicugna > Vicugna pacos. The sequence continues at coordinate 45,995,349 of NC_132993.1, read as the reverse complement.
AAAGAAAAAATTGGTAAACTAGATTAAAAATAGATAAAATTAAAAAATTTTGTGCATCAAAGGACACTATCAACAGAATGAAAATATGAACCATAGAACAGGAGAAAATATTTGCAAATCTTATATCTGATGAGAGTCTAGTATCTAGAGTATACAAAAACCTCTTACACTCAACAAGAAAAAAAAAAACCCCAAATGATTCAATTTGAAAATGAGCAAAGGACTTGAATAGACATTTCTCCAAAGAAAATATCCAAATGGCCAATAAGACCATGGAAAGACGCTCAACATCATGGGTCATTATGGAAACACAAATGAGATATCACTTCACACCTACTGGGATGGTTATAATAATAATTAAAAAAAAACAGATGATAACATTTTCAACCACCAACATTATTTTTACAGTATAATCAGATTAAATTTAATTCTAATTTATGACATCTTTCCTAGTTTTCAGAACTTTCTGTGATTACATTCTTGGTTGGATTTTTCAACCTCAGTGCACCCATGGAATTTTATCACTGGCAATTGGACCTACTTTGATGTGGAGCTAAAATCTTAAGAGCTGCAGGAATAGCAACATTTGTTCATTTATTGTCCTTCATTAGGCAATGGTGACATCAAAGAGAGCAACTTCAGAAGCAGAGATACACCCTTGGAAAAAACAAAGAAACTTCCCTTCATCTTTGAACACCTTGATAGGACTGACCTTGATCTGTCAGCTGCCAAAGTGGTATGATTTGAGTGGTGCACAGAAGAACTTTCAGCTTAAATCTATCCCCACCCACCTTTTCCACTTTGCCTTCTGGGGCTCATGGTTAATTATCTGCAAAACCCCCCATTAAAAAAAGTTTTGTTTTAATTGAAGTATAGTTGATTTACCATGTTGTGTTAGTTTCAGGTGTACAGCAAAGTGATTCAGTTATACATATATGTATTCTTTTTCATATTCTTTTCCGTTATAGATTATTACAAGATACTGAATATAGTTTCCTATGCTATACAGTAGGTCCTTATAATTGTTTATCTATTTTAGATATCATAGTGTGTATATGTTAATCCCAAACTCCTAATTTACCCCTTCTCCCACCCCCTTCTCCTTTCCCCTTTGGTAACCATAGTCCCACAGTTTGTTTTCTAAGTCTGTGAGTCTATTTCTGGTTTGTAAATAAGTTCATTTGTATCATAACCCTCTCCACCCACCCCACCCCCCCATTTTGAAATATCTTCTTTGAACATTTCCTTCACCTTCTTTTGCTCTAGCCCAGGTTCTCAGTGGAGGTAATTTTGCCCCACTCCCCTAGGACATTTTGCAATGTCTGGGGATATTTTTGATTGTCACACTGGAGGTGGTGCTACTAGCAACTAGTGGATAGAGGCCAAGAATGCTGCTAAAGATCCTACATGCACAGACAGCCTCCATAACAAAGAGTCATCAGGCCCCATCAGTAGTGCTGGGGTTGAGATCCCCTGACTGCCCTGAAGGAACTGCTTCCCCTGCAGCCTTCTCAAAAAGTGTCTGTGTTTTCTCGTAACCGGACTTAGAAGTATCTTATCTTATCACTGCTTTCAAACAATTTCCCCCATCTAAATCCTTTAAGAAAATTTCCTTTTGAATTTCATATCAGACTTGAGCACGCACTTCCTCCCCTTACTCCACTGATTTGCGCTTTTTTTTTCACTGTCATTCTCTTCAACGCTGCAGTCTTAAATCTTGGTGATTTCAGTCTCCACATAGATGATCCAGCGTCCTAGACCTTCTCAGTTCCTTGTATTCCTCTCCTGCAAGAATCTTAGTCTCCAGGCCTATCTCAATCACTTGCTCGCTTATCATTGTTGGTCATTGACTTTAATTGCAACTTCTCCATCATTTCAATGCAAGCGGTCCACTTTCTGACCACTACCTCCTATCAGTTTAGCTCATTCTCTCTAGTGGTCTGATTTCCACAAAACTTCAATCTGATTAGGACAGTCAGTCCATTGATCCTCACGTTTTCTTGTCCCTGGTAAAATCCAACCATCCATCTACATAGAGCCTACACCTTGCGGCTGAATGTGGCTGAAGAAAATCATTTAATTATTCAAGCAAACAAACAGAAAAACTGTTCTCTCATCAAGTTTATGACCTCTAGCCTCAAGTGGGCCCTTAATGCTACCCAGCAATATAGATCCATATTTACTCTCCTCTACTAGACAACTATTTTATTTCTTTACTCTTTCTTTTTTTTCAGCTTTATTGAGGTATAATTGCAAAATAAAATTGTAATATATTAAAAGTATACAACATGATGATTTGATATACATATACATTGTGAAAGGATTCCCACCATCAAATTAATTAACACATCCATCGCCTCATATATTTACTTTTTTTCATCTTGGTGAGAACACTTAAGTTCAACCCTCTTAGCAAATGTCAACTATAAAATACAATACAATACTATTACCAACCATAGTCACCATTTTACACTTTAGAAAGTCACATTCTTATTCATCTTATAACTGAAAGTTTGTACCCTTTTACCAGCCTTTTCCCTATTTCCCCCACCTCCCAGCCCTTGGCAACCACCATTCTACTTTCTGTTTCTATGAGGTTTTTTTTTTTTTTAAGATTCCATATATAAGTGATACTGTGCAGTATTTGTCTTTGTCTGTCTAGCTTATTTCACTCAGCACGATGCCCTTTTTTTTAAGATTCCATATGTAAGTGATACTGTGCAGTATTTGTCTTTTTCTGTCTAGCTTATTCCACTTAGCACGATGCCCTCAAATTTCATCCATGTCATCACAATGGCAGGATTTCCTTCTTTTTTAAGGCTGAATGATATTCCATTGTATATATACACCATATTTTCTTTATCCACTCATCTGTCAATGGATACTTAGCTTGTTTTCATACCTTGACTATTGTGACTAATGCTGCAATGAACATGGAATATATACCCAGAAGTGGAATTGCTGGATCCTATGGTAGTTCTAAGTTTAATTTTTTGAGGAAACGCCATACCATTTTCCATAGTCGTTGTACCAGTTTACATTCCCACCAATAGTGCACTAGGGTTCCCTTTCTCCCACATCCTTATCGAAACTTGTTATTGCTTGTCTTTTTGAGAATAGTCATTCTTACACTTGTGAGGAGATATCTCATTGCAGTTTTGATTTGCATTTCTCTCATGATTAGTAATATTGAGCATCCTTTCTTGCACCTGTTGGCCATTTATATGTCTTCTTTGAAAGAATGTCTATTCAGGTCCTTTGCCCGTTTTAAATTGGGTTATTTGACTCTGAATCGCTTGTATGTTTTGGATATTAACCCCTTATCAGATACATGGTTTGCAAATATTTTCTCCTTTTCTGTAGATGCCTTTCCATTTTGTTGATGATTTCTTTTGCTGTGCAGAAGCTTTATTGTGATTTTGTTGAATCAACTTTTGTTAAGTAGAGCCCCAGGGTGCCATATGGTTCAATAAAAGACCACAAGGAAAACTGAGATAGAGAAGATTATTACTTACAGGTCCTGGAGAAAGTACATAGCACGAGGCCTTATGGGGCCACACAGGGAGGGTCCAGGCAGGGTATAGGCAGTGAAAGCGACAGGACCTGGGGCACGTGCCTTTATTAGTGTCCAAAGGTAGAGTGCTTCGGGATTCCGGGGTTAAGGCTGGATTGGTCAATTCAAACAACAGAGAGTGGGATTTTGGTAAACTTTAAGGACTATTTTATCTAAGGTATGCACAAAAGGAAGGCCCTGGGAGGCAGAGGAAATTGTTTATCACAAAGGCTGTTGGAGGAGTCATATCAGGAATTTACTTTTGTATTTGACTCTGGAGGTTGCTATCTAGGGCAGTTGTCTGCATGAGGGGCTTGTGTCAGGTTAAAGACCCCAAAAGGTCATTTGGCCAAACAAAAATGGATGGGATGCCAAGGCAGCAATACCATGGGGTAGCTTAATTAAACTCTCAACAATCCATCCTGTAATGCCTCAACATCAGGAATACACAATCACTTGTACAGCAGATATGTTAAAGGACACGGGGATTATTTTCAGAAGCCATTGTAAAGCACATTTAACCAAGGCAGTAATGATGGAGCCTGTGACAAATAGACTTGCTACTGTTTGAAATACAGTTTAGCCATTGCCCCCAGGAGAATGGAGCGAGCCATGACAACAAATCAGGAACCTTGAGGAGTGTGGGAACTTGTTGAAATATTTTAGTTATATGATGTAAGGTGTGCAAACCTTGACATAACTTATAAAGGTTGGCCTGTACCTTGTCCTGAGTTGTTCCTGTACATGCAGCGACAGATGCCCTGTGAGGAACAGCCAATAGGAAATCTAACACCCCGTTGATTGTTCATCATCTTTTATGCTAGTGAGTCATCAGACTCAGAGTATAGTATAGCATCTGCCTGTGTTGGTTAGGGTGACTGATAATTGCTGGGTGGTTTTTAATATTTGATCTGCTTGCTGGGCTAGGGTGGAAGCACCTGTTCATAGGCCTGCCAGTCCAGTGGTGAGAGCCAGTCTGAATAGGATAGGGATGAGAATGGCTCTTTTGGTACATGGACTGGTTGTTTCTTGTATTGCAGGCGCTCAAGGTGCTCCGGGCTCACAGATTTGGGCAGACCGAAGAACCCTCATGGAGCCATGGGTATCTCTGACATGCCTTTATTGCGGATTCAATGGCAGTGGTGGCAGCAGCGGAAAATCCCGTCCGCCTTATATAGCAAGGCAAACAAAACCGGTATCTAGCCAACTACATGAACTATGTGGACTAACCATTGCACTTGTGCAGCGCAAGTTGTCATTACATAACAGGGGTATTGTGCATGCAGGATAATATTGCTGCATCACTGGGCACTTGTTGTCCAACGAGGGGGCCTAACTGACTCCATTTTCCCTACATTTCTGTAGCAGAGAAATGCCAAGACGGTAAAGGGTGGCTGGGATAGTAAAGGTAACAACAGTGTTGCAGTAATAGGGGTCATCTTGTGGATTGCTTGCATATGGGGCAAGATCAAATGGACTTGCTCCTGGCCTCTTGAGTTAGGTCCACAAAAAAAAGTTTGAATGAGGCATTGTTTACCATTAAGGGACAGTGAACATAAAGGGTGAGGTTCTGCCTTTCGTGTTCTAGTAGAATTGTTAGCCTTTTGAAAGTACTCCCATGGGGAGTTAATTATTTTGATACTTGCCCACAGGGTGCCCCATTTAGGGTCTAGATTAGAGGGTTAGTTTAGCCTAAATGAGGCTCGTGGTATTTTGGAAGGAATTAACACAAGGGGCTGATCACTAGGAAGAACTGCAGGATAGACAGCCCTACATGGGCTGTTGGTGTGACCCTGTGTGTTAATAGACCCCTACATAGTTTTACTTGCGAGGTCTGGGCTGCTATCTTGAAGGTATGTATAAATATAGTTTTGTCAGATCTGGCCCACTTAGTTGTGGTGTGGGGCAGGGTTGTGGTTTACAATGGGAGGGGCTTATGGATAATATGTGGGGAAGAGTGGAGGTAGCAATTTTGAGTGCAGAGGAAGTGCTGGTGGTCATGGTGGGAATAACAAGGGATATTGGGTCTGTTGTGGGTTCATCATGTGAAAAGCGAAAGCTGTAATCTAGTACACTGAGCAGTGAACGCAGCCGCAAGAGGTCTCTAACTGTGGAATCCAAATAGGGTAAGCCAGGGGTGTTGCACTAAAGTGCCTTATTGTGGCTGGTGCGGTTGAGAATACCTTGTTTGGCTTACCATAAAGGTGAAATGATGTCTCGTGCTTCAGGGGGTTTAGAGTTTTGCAAGTGTTTTGATAGAGGGAAGGTTCATGAGGCAAGCAGTTAGCTGTTTTGGGGAAATAGTTTTATATTTCAATGTTTTTCAAGGGGAGGTAATTAGGTTTATTTATTTATTTTTAATGGAGGTGCTGGAGTTTGACCCAGGATCTCATGCATGTTAAGCATGTGCTCTACCACTGAGCTATATCTATCCCCCACACACCCGGAGAAATAGTATTCCATGGGGCCCTCAGGGTTAGTCCAGTGAAGGCATTTTTGTATCTCTGCCTGGAGGTTAATAGTCATCATAGTCATTTCCTTCCTGGTGTGGAGGCCATCTGAGAAGGGAAAGTCCCAGTGTCCAGGGAGGTTGGAGTGTATTGCCTTCCTCGTCTTCCTCTTGGGTTGTGGTGTCACCATCTGTGATGCAGTCTTCTCCACGGTGAGCTCTTGGGCTGGGGCCATGTCCTCTGAGGTGTTGATGTTCTTGGGGTTGGTGGAGGCCAGCTCAGGGAAGCATAGCTTCCCAGGTAGGGATCCATGAAGGACAGGAGTAGCTGGCTAGAGTTAAATTCTCTGCATATGGTCCATACATACGCTCCAGGCCTGGCTCAGGATGGAGCTGCAAGAATGGGCTCCACTGCTAGCTGAGCAGATCTCAGTGATCTCTGTCAGAGGTGGAGCATATGATGTCCCTGACCGAGCTTGGTGGGGACTCCAGCCACAATTTATATAGGTTCTGGGCACACTGATAGGCTAATTGGAAGGACATTTTGTGGATAGCAGCTTTACAATCCAGAGATCACCCTGTTAAAATTATAGTAAGTTCATTAGCATACAAACCTGTCAACTGGATGAGTTTGATTTGGTTATGCTGGGAGGGCCATTCTGCCTGGGATACAGTTTGAAGCATGATATGAAGAGGGAGTGACTCATTTAAGCATTAGTTCCATTGGTACTATTTAAAGTAGAGGGATGTGAGCCCTGGGTCAGAATCCACACCTGGGGCTCCCTCACTGTAGCCCTTCTAACAGGGCCTTTCAGCATCTGGTGCTTAGCCATCCTGTGGTGCATTTGTGCACCTGGCTGATTTTACTTTAGCACATCTGAGACAGAGTTAGGCCTGACGGGATCTATTAGCAACCCTATTAACCAGGCTGTAGGCAATAAGAGTGACAATCACTGCAAAGGAGAACATTTGCTTTTGACTAGCTTTCAGGACCTCCTTTGGGGTGAGCAATTTAAATACTGATCAAAGGCTGAATGTACTTGCTTTGGAACAAGAGGTCATTTAACTCTTCCTTTAAGGTTGGGTTGGGAGGATCTGTGCTGAGTCTACTGACAGCACTGTAGATCCCAGGGTTTCTGCTTGGATTTCATTTCCTAATGTGACTGGCATCCACTAGGTGGAGGGCCTCTTTTCCTCTCTCTGAGATCCACACAGTTCTACTAGTGAAACCTCAAGCTGCAATTTCAATCTTCTGGAAAAATTTTGATGAGTTCGGTTTACTTAATCAGCCTTTATAACCTGAATAGTGAGGCAAAGCCTATGGCCTTAACTTCGAGCCTGGTAATAGAGCATCGTTTGAGCCAATAAAATCTGTGTAATCATGATCTCCGTGCATTTTAGTAGGGGTTGTCTTCTTGGGTTCTGTATTATAAGAGGGTCAAATTGCAAAATCTGTCCTCCATGGAGTCACTAGCATGTGGAAGATGGCGAGATGATTAAAAAATCAAAACAGCAAAGGGAGCATTCATTTGGTGAGCTCATGTGAACTCTCTGATGGCTTGGAACGGTGCCTGGTACAAAGCAGATTCAATACATATTTACTTTGATAGAATGAATGGGATGTGCCTGAAAGTCTACCCCTGCCACTTCTCTGAATTAACATGTTGCTCAGTTATTTGGGAGCTTAGTAGATTATAATATACTGACCCACTTAGATTTTCAAATCTTATCAAGGAATTCATTTTGCATATTCTTTACCACCAGAAGAGGGCAGGCTTAGAGGGAAGAGTAGGTAAGAGACTGCAATCAGTCATACATGTAGGACCCTACCTGATTTGGAGACTCAAAGCCACCAGGTGGCAGTATGAGCATGCCGGAAACCCAAGGTCAGGGATCCAGATTATAGGAGGGTCTCTGAATGCAGGTCAGTGCCCCAAACATACACATTTCCCTATTTTTTTCTCTTAAATTACAGTCAGTTACAATGTGTCAATTTCTGGTGTACAGCACAATGTCCTGGTCGTGCATTTATATACATATATTTGTTTTCATATACTTTTTCATTAAAGGTTATTACAAGATACTGAACATAGTTACCTGTGCCCTATTTTTTTTTTTTTCTTTTGGTCATGGTGGTTTTCCTTTCCACCTTCTCTTACGGAAAACTCAGAACCCTTTTGTACTCATTTTGAATGTCTTCCCTTCATTAAGCTTTGTTTTTTGTTTTGGTGTAATCCTCTTCCTTACCTCTGTCATCTCAACTGGTCACTGATGTCCTACGCCCGAGATGAGTGTTTTTCTTTCTTATACTTGGTGGCTGGCCTGCATCCTTACATTTTGCTAAAAATTATTTCAAATCCTTTGTCACAGAGGTAAGGTGAAAATTTATGCAGTGAATATGGGGAGGTGAGTAGCTTTGTGGATACGAGTATGAATTTGGAGGTCAGACACACATGGCTATGTATCTTTGCTTTACACCTTACTGGCTGTGAGATCTTGGGCATGTTACTTCTCTGAACCTCAATTTTCTCATCTCTTAAATGGGAATAATAGCTACATGATACAGTTATAAAAAATAAACAGAGACAATGTATGTAAGGTACATCACAGTAAGTGCTTGATAAATCATTACTGTGTAGTAGAGCAAATTCCCTAAATTACCTAATCAAAATCTAAAAAGATAAAACAGCCCAGAACAACAGGCCAAATCTATAAGGTGAAATTTGTAAGCTTAAATTTGACACTAATTTGTGAATCCCAACTCTCCTTTTTATTATCTGTGACCTAGGACAAGTTACTCAAACTTTTAAAGCCTTAGTTTCCTCATATAGTGGTATTTTAAAATAAGATTCTTCCTGTCCCCTTAGTGAGTTTACATGAGTCTCCTCAAAATGACTTTAAATGAGTCCCCCCAAAATGTTACTAGTTATCCCAAATTCCAAAGTGGTGGGTAAGAAGACCAAATCAGAAGTTGAGGAGGCGGTTGAGCAGATTCCCCAACCTGAACTGACCACACCCCATCCCCAGGGGAAGGCTGGGGGTTAGAAGAGGATGTTTGGAGAGAACTGTCACTGTCAGTATCCTGTGAGGTCTTAACCACCGAAGTGAGGTCCCTCTCATGCTTTGCATTTAGTTTCATGTGTCTTTATTCTCCTTTTGTCTGGCAAGTTCTTCAGCAATTTTTGCTTCTCATGACCTTGACACTTTTAAGGTTATAGGCCATTTATTTTGCAGACCATCACTTAATTTGAGTTTATTGAATATTTCCTTGTGATTAGATTGAAAATTTGCATGCTTAGCAGGAATACTTCACAAGTGATGCTGTGCTCTTCTTAGTACATTACATCAAGAGGCACGTGGTGTCAGTTTGTCCCATCATTGTTCACGTTAAGTTTGATTGCTGGATGAGGTGGTGTCTGCCAGATTTCTCCACCAGAAAGTAACAATTTTCCCATTTGTAATGAATAACTATTTTGAAAGGAGATATTTCGAGACCCCCTAAATCTCCTTGTCCTCATCAAACTTTCACCAACTATGTTTAACATCCACTGATGATTATTGCCTGAATCAGTTAGTGTTGGATGATTGCAAAGTGAGAAGTTGGAAGTCAGCCTATTACATGGGACTGGATATTTTAATTACTGAACTAAGACTTCCAGAAGCCTAAGAAGCAGACTTTTTATTTTCTAAGCGTGACTGCAAAAGTCACACGACTTGCCTTAGATTTCATCCCAACAGAACTGGTTTGAATGGAAAGTGGAGAAAAGAAAGACAGTAGTTTTTCCAGTTATAACTGATAAGTCCCATCTGATTAGTGTATCAGCCATAATCAGATCTAATATGACATAATAATAATGCCTACTTCTTAGATTGTTGAGGAAAGTGTGGTAGTGCAAGTAAAATGCTAAGCACCTCTTGGTGTGCACACTCCTTTGCATTGTGACTTGTTGCTCCTCCTAGCAAGAAGTGAAGTCTGTTTACCTACCTCCTTCAGTCTGAGCTGGCTTGTTTGTGGTTTTAGCCAAGAGAATGTGGGAGAGCTGTCATTGTGGGAGATCTGAGCCTGGGTTTTAAGAAGTCTTGCAGCTTCTGCTCTTGCTTTTTTGCTGTCCTGATGCTATTGGTAAAATAGTTTCGACTCCTTGGGGACAAGAGACCCTGTGGGGAGACCTGGAGCTCACAACCAGGACAACCACTAGACACAGGAGTGAGGCTGTCTTAGACGACCCAGTGACAGTCGAGCTGCCAGATGATTACAGTTGCGTAAGTGATTCCAAGTAAAAGAAGAACCACAGCAGAAGAACCACACAGCTGTGCCGAGCTCAAGTTGTTGATCCTCAGAATTGATGGACCTCTGAAAAGAGAAGATGTGGCCAAGTGGGGGTGGGTGGGGAGTTGAAGGGAATGGTGTTGAGTTGGGGGCTCAAGGTGGAAAGAGGAATGATTATGTTTGAGGGTCTTGTCCCAAAGGATAGGACTTAGGCCGAGAGGTGGATGTCATAGGAAGTAAGATTAAAAAAAAAAAAAATATATATATATATATATATATATATGTAGAAGAAATTTAAGCAGAATTTCCCTAAAATGAGATAAACTTCCTTTGAAAGTTGTGAGTTTACTGTCACGGGAGGAATTTTTTTAAAAAGGCTGGATGACCGTTACGTGTGAGGGTGATGTATATGAGATGGATTTAGGTCACACATGATTCCCTTCCACTCTTAAAGTTCTTGGATTCAGAGAGAACTCCTCTACACATCAGTTTGGCCTGGCAGTTCTGAAAATACTTTCCTTTTAGTATTCACTATAGTAACAATTTTAACAGTTTTCTACAAGTTTACAGCAACAAAGATGATTCATTGCAAACATCTGTCAAAGCTATTGCTTTTTGTCCTTTGCTTTATAAAATGGCAGAGTTTAAGCTCCTGAACAAACTGCTCTCTTCTTCTGAGTCCCTTAGAATTTTATAAATTCTAATAATTAAAAAAATTCAAAGACTCATTTTTTCACACATTAACATCTCTGAAATCAGGATGTGTCTGCATTCACCAGCAGCCAGGTGGCAGTTGGGACATAGATATAATTATCAGTAATTATGGTCATAGCTGTTCAAATTGTCATGACTTCAAATAAATTAAATACATTATTGGTACCATGCATGTTGGATGTAACTGATGTTCAGAGTGACTTACAGAATGGATGCCAGTAATTTGGTAGAGAATCCCAGAGACAATTGGAAGCACTCTTTTAAGCAATGCTGCATCACCAATATTCTTGGTGGCATGGAACTTGAGATTGTATAGAAAAAACCCAAGCATTGTGTCAGAGTTTAATTGGAAGCAATTTTCTCCCATTGTAATTGAAAAAATGAGGATGAATTTTATAACTGATGGCATCAATTGATACTGATGAACTACAATGGCTATTAACTCAGCTAACTTGTACTGCACTTACTATGTGTTGGCCAGCATATTATGAAGGGTTTTACATGGATTATCTCGGTTTTATCTTCACTGGAACTCTACAAGATAGGTATGTTTATTATCCACATTTTTACAAATGAAGAAACTGAGGCCCAGAGAAACTAACATTCCCCGGGTTTTGCCCTTGGTAAGGGATGGAGGCAGGATTCAAACTCAGGCAGTTCGGTTTTAGAGCAAGAGTTTTTAAGTACTACATAGAACTGTTTCCCATTAGCAATAACAGTTTTTTTGGCCCATAGCATATACTATCTTCTTTTGAAATTTCTTCTTTATATGTTTTGTCTCCCCATCTAGGCCTTAAGGATCATTAGGTCAAGAATCTTTTCTTTCCCCCTCACATCTGGGTCTTTTACATCCTATCACTGTGCCTAGTTAATGGTTATTAAATGTCCTGGGATTGAATAGAAATTGACACTCTGTGTTCTGACTTGGTCTTCGGTGATAGCCTTCCTCTGGGGGCTATGTCAGGGCTAATTTAGTTGCAAAAGACAGAAACTATAGTGGAATTGTGTCCTTTTTTTTGATAATGCCGTATCCAAGGCCTTCCACCTGAAGAATCTCTCATTAGATGGCAGCTTTTGGGGAGTCTGTGCTGTGCTCCCTTCCTTGACTGCTCCAAAAGAGAGTTCCTTCCTCTCCTACACTTTGTAGCTGGAGCACTGGCAGGTGGCCTTAGGCGTGACCTGCAGCTTCTTTAAGTTTGGAGCAAATGATGCAAAGGTAAGAAATCATTAAGATTCATTAAATGTACCTGCAGAGGCTAGCAGTGTTGCATAGCAGTGGTAGAGGTGTTCTGGCCAGCCTATCCTTGTTGAAAGACAATTTTTGGGCCACTCCAACGACACCTCAGTTTCTATCCATTTTCTCAGTTTGGTTCTATAGCCTCTTCTTTATTCATTGAGCTCCATTTTTTTTTTAAGATAATTAGTTCCTGTTGCCTGTAATCGAGAAATTCTACTGACCCCTTCAATCAAGACGACTTCAGGCAAGACAAATTTATTACAGGGATACAGAAGTGTCTCATGAAACTCATTTCAGATAGGCCTTCCCTGACTACCCTGTATACAATAGTTCCTGCCCCCTCATCCTCTTATCTTGCTTTACTTTTCCTCATTGCATTTATCATATCTAGACATAGCACCCATTTGTTTATTGACGTCACTGGACTGTCTCTCCACAAGAGCAGGGACTTTGATGGCTCGCTGCTATTTCCCCAGTATGGCACATTACTGAATGGATACTTAAATACACGAATACAAGATGCTCATAAGGGACTGGGATTGAAAATTAGAAAACCGTCAGGGCCTGGGCAGTTTCTCTCCCAGGGGTCAGTCTCTAGGGCTATATGTTTGTGCATATCTTCCTTTCTCTTCCCATCTGCTTTTTTGCTTCTCTCTACAGGCTAAAATGGAAGGAGGGAGGGATACAGAGAAACAAGATGCCTAAACCAGAGGTTTCTAAACCCAATGGCTCATTAGAATCGTCATTTTAAAAACATTGATTCCTGGGTCTCATGAAAGACCCCCTGTATCAAAATTTCCACAGTGGGGCTCTGAGATCTATCGTTTTAAAATCCATGTTTAGCCAGCCAGTCACTGAATTGTAGATGGGTCTCTGAGAACCTCTGTTTTAAACAAATCAAGCTTTCCCCAAAATGTTGTTTAGAGTTGACATCTTCAACAAATGTTCGCTGAGAACACGTAATATTAGCCAGGCATAGGTGTAGGTGCTAAGAGACTAGGGAAGAAAACTAAAGTCTTTGACATTGTTGTGGTTGATCCCATACACAGGAAAAGGGAGGGAAATGCATTCTTTTTTTTTTAATTGAAGTATAGTCAGTTTATAATATCATGCTAGTTTTCGGTGTACAGCATAGTGATTCAGTTATACACACATGTACTCCTTTTCATGTTCTTTTTCATTACAGGCTATTACAAGGTATTGAATATAGTTCCCTGTGCTATACAGTAGAACCTTGTTGTTTCCTTCTTTTTTTTATTCATTTCGTTTCATTATCCAGAAAACAGGCTGGTAGGTACTATTATTATAAGGGTAGAGTCCTAGATGAGATATCATAAGATCTAATTTCTGAATTTTCTTTTTTTTGGGGGGGGTGCAATAGGAGGTAATTAGATTTATTTATTTATTTTTAATGGAGATAACTTGGGATTGAACCCAGGACCTCATGCATGCTAAGCATGTGTTCTACCACTTGAGCTATACCTTCCCCCCTTAAAAGATCTAACTTCTAATCTTGCCTCCGCCATCTACAGGGTATGTCTTCTTGGGCTTGTCATGGCCTTAGTTTCCTCAGCTAAGAACTGAGATAGTATCTTCCCTGTGTACCTCTCAGAGAGTTACAACAATTAGATGATAATGCAAAAATGCTTTGAGAATTACACAAAAGTCATCACTACGTTTTCCCCACAGACCCTATAGTTCCCATACATTATTTAGAACACTTTGGTTATGTGTTCCCAACCATCACAGTGAGAACAATAGCATTCCAAAGTTAATGATGTCCTCTTGTGATTGAACTTCACTTCTCTACCACCTGGTTTGAGTTAAGTGCGTTATAAACATTATACACCTTGAGTTTCTATAACTTTCATTTCGTATGAAATTTCGTATCATTGGGTAATATCTTCATTGCTCTTTAATTACTTACCTTGTTAACTTGTTTTTTCAACCCCTGCTCATAAAATCATCAGTCACAGGCCTGTTTTGTGTTTGCCATGTGTTCTCCAAGGCACTGGGTACAAAGGTGGGCCATTGGGGCTCCAAAAATACCTGTCTATGGAAGGACTGAATAGATAAGGTTATTTGTATGATAACAGTGCGTGCCCTATTCTCATCAGCCATAGGAGCAGGGAGGCAGGGAAGGAGGAGAGACTGTGGTTAATGCCTGCATTAAAGTCTTTTTCTTCATTCCCTCCCTCTCACTTCTTGTGGAATCTCAGAGAGATGGCTGACAGGATGTGGGTGGGAATAGACGGATCTGACAGGGACTAGAGTTTCAAGGCTGCATCTATCTGTTCTATCTGTTCTGCTAAAGGATTGATCTGAGTAGTGTACAATGGGGAATGTAAGGGAGTGTATTGGAATGTGTGAATTTTATAGCACATGATAAAGTGGAACTTTACAACAGACAAAGCTCTTGGGATTGTAAGAATTAAAATACAATAATGGTGGGTAATACTTAGACCAAAATATGAATACAGTTCTGCACTATGTAACATCTTTTCTCTGAATTTGCAGTGTTGGACATCTTGATTGACAAGATCTCATAATCTATTTGAGAAAGAGTAAGTAGAGAGACACCTAAACATTTTTAAGGAATGGGTAAACTAAGACATAGCCAAAGCCTTGGAATTTATCAAACACAATTATTAAAAATTGAATCTATTTTTTCTAATTTAGGATATTTGGAGGCTTTAATTTCTAAATCTAACTCCTTACCTGGAAAAAATATATAGTAATGAGTATTAAATGCAATAACATTCATCATTTTATTTATTTTACATGGGATAATTATTCTGAATTTTATAACAATGAACAAAATATAGGTAATTTTTGTGGTGAACAAGTTAGCAAAAAAAGAAAAATACATATTTGCACCTTCTGTTTGGTTAAAATCCATCTCCCTAAGTGTGGATAATCCTCTGCTAGGAAATATAATGGTTATTATGATTGATAATTTGAATGTTCATCTTTGCCTTTTTGCAGTTTACATCTGGGAGTTTAAATGGGTAAGATCTGCTTTCTGTAAAGGAAGGCCTAAATTTGAACTGGGCAAGATATGATGAGCTCTTAGCATAAGGGCAGAGAGTTAAAATACTTGTCTTGGCTCAAACTCTATTACATTTTTGATTAGGAGCTTTTCCTATGGTTAGCAGGCTCCTTCCACATTCCCAAACCCCAAAGAAGAGAGGCAGGTCAGGGCCTTCCTTCCCTAGCCTGTCAGACCCCCCTGCCCCAGACCACACCCTTTGGACCGCCATGTGAAAAAATAGAACTGTCCACGAAGGGTCAGGTGCATCACAGAAACATATCACAATGTAGGAGGAACAAAGACACTGTTAACTTGAATGTGCCCCTCAAAGCCCAATGGAAGGCGCTGCCAGTTTTAGGCCTTTCCAATAATGGTGTCCTTCAGGGAGGCCTCCTAAATTTCTGACCCATTTGTCCCTCCTCCTGTTCTTCTCCCTATTTCAAACTCTCAAGGAAGAGCCACCATTTCCACACAGGTTTAGCCTAGAGTTCTTTTCATGGTCTCAGCAAATCTGAGCAATACTTCAGGCCTGAGTTGTGTCAGGCTCTACCTCATAAGAGTAGAACTAGGTACTCCAATTCCAATTCCTTCTCCCAGTTCAGTTTCTATCTCTTCCTGGGAGACAACACAATTCACCTCTGCGAAAGCTATTTTTCTTATTAGCATGAGTAGCCTTGTCTTTTAGGAATAAATTACCTTCTCCTCTATGACACTGCTGACAAGGCACATTCCTACCTGAGGCCCCATGCGAGTTGGCTATGGTTTTTCTTTGATTCCAGGAAGGAATGGCTTCAACTCTGATTAAATTTATTTGAGCAGCTGATTACATTCTTTTGACTCTAGGTCTCCCCTTGACAGATGAGAGGGAGGAGTTTGGCAATACATCCCTCTACATCTAAGAAAATGGTTTCTAAGTTGTAAAATGCTATAAAATATAATTATTTATAATAGTTTTTATAATGTCTTGAACCTTCCGAATTAATTTTCCCTTTGTCTACTAGGTTGTGGGATAGAATGGAGGTGATGAGAAATCTTGAAAATAATAGTAGATGAATCTCTTGGCCAGGGGAACCTCTATCAGAGTCAAACAGCATTTATTAAATATATACGGTGTGCAGAGATTTGTGTATGAGGCCAGCAGGAAGATTTATTTATTCATCATTTATTTTCCAAGTGCCTTCTACCAGTATCTGGAAACAGTGGATAGTAATGTGTTTACACTCTAATATAGGAGATTGGTTTAACATACATAAATATTAGATAACAAAATAGAATCTCACAGACAAGTACATGACCGTCTCCCCATCTTAAAACTTTGCATGGCTCCTTGAATTAAGTAAAAGTTTCTTAGTTTGGTATTTAAGGCTTCTAAGTTTTTGTTCCATTCTACCTTTTTGTTTGTTTTTGTCATATATCTCTACAGCAGCATTGTCCAAATGAATATGATGCAAGACACATATGCAATTTTATTTTTCTTTGTAGTCATCTTTGAAAAGTAAAAAGAAGCAAGTGGATTAATTTTAACAATGTATTTTATTTAACCAAATATATCCAAAATACTATCAGGTTAACATATAATCAATATTTTAAAGCTATCAGAGATACTTTATTTATTTTGTACTGAATTTTCAAAATTTGGTGTATGTGTTACAGCATGTCTCAATTCAGACTGACCATGCTGCAAGTTCTCAAAAGGCCACATATGGCTAGCAGCTACTGTACTAGACAGCTCCGGTAATCTGTAGCCAGGTTAGCCCATGTTTTGTATACATGACCTGTATTGCTTTGTCTCTTTTGTGCTTGGCTACCATGCAGACTTTTTCCACTCAAAACTTTTTTCTACATATAGCAGATACCACATTCTGCTGTGGATTTTTACATATCCCTCTCCCACCTACCTTAAGAGACTATCTCATGATTTTACTTACCTAAGTGTCTTTAATGTTTTGGTGTGGTCACCATAACAATCAACATTTCCTTAGGGCTTGCCATATGCCAAGCAGTATGCAATCTGCTTTATATACATTAACTCATATTCTCATCTTAATTCTCACAATGTCCTTATGACATAGTTACTCTTATTACTGTCATTGTACAGATGGGGAAGCTGGATCTTAGAGAGGTTACAGAGATTGCCCAAGGTTATGGAGCTGTAAGGCTCCATATGCAGTTTGACTCCAGACTTACAATCTTTTATTTTTAAATTGGGAAACATAACACATACGTGGAAAAATGTATAAACAATAAATATACTGTGTAACGAATTATTATAAAGCCCACAACAGTTTAACCACTACCCATATCAAGAAATAGATTTGTAGAATTACAGCCCATTGTTCCTTCCCAGTCTCAAATCCCTCCCCATAGGGTTCCTTCTGTCGTAGAGGGAGTCATTAGCCTCCTTTTTATGGTAACAATTTCTTTACTCTTTACTGTTTTAACACCTAAGTATGGATTCTTTATGTTTCTGAACTTTAAAAAAAAGGAATAATACAGTATATATTCTTTTGTGAGTGGTTTCTTTTTCTCAGCATTTTATTTTTAAGATTCAACTTTGCATATAGTTTGTTCATTTTTCTATTATATTCTATGATACAACTATATTCCATTTTGTTGTTGATAAAAGACATTGGTTGTTCACAGTTTTTAGCTATAACCACAGTACTGCTGTTGACATTCTTACACATGTATCCTGGTGCACAAGAGCCTTTCTTGGGATATATGCCTGGAAGTGACATGCTTGGTCATGTACAGGCCTGTGTTCGACTTTAGCAGATAAGGCCAAACGACTTTTCCAAACTGTTCTATGAATTTACTCTCCCGATAGTAAAGTGAAAATTCCTACTGCTCCACTACTAGTCAACACTTGGAATTGTCAGTCTTTTTCATTTTAGCCATTTGGGTGGGTGGTATAGTATTCTCTTGCTGCTGTGTGAACTTTCCTGTTCTCTTATGAGATTGACACTTTTTCACATGTTTACTGTTATTTGGATTTCTTCCCTAGTAATGTGCCTGTTCAAATCTTTTTCTTATGATTATAGTTCTTTATATATTCTGGATACAAGACTTCTCTTGATTCTATGTGCTGTAGATTTTTTTTTCAGCTTTATTGAGAGGTAATGGACATAAAGCTCTATATAAATTTAAGACGTAAAACAAAATGCTGTATTTGACTCTGAGGCTTGTTTTTTGAATTTTTTGCAGCTTTACTGAGAGATAATTGACATATAGCACTGTATAATTTTAAGGTGTACAGCATAATGCTGTAATTTCTTATTTGAGAGGCTTGTTTTTTAGGTCTTTTAATGATGTCATTTGATGAAACTAAGCCTTAAATGTTAACATAGTCAAATTTATCAATTTTTCTGTTATAATTAGTGTTTTGGATGAATTTTAAGTCTGTCCCCTCCTCTTGAGCTCATTGATATTTTATCCAATTTTATCTTCTGAAAGCTTTATTATTTTGCCTTTCAAATTTATGTCTAATATCCACCTGAAACTAATTTTTGGGTGTAATGTGGAAAGCCCAATGTCATTTTTTTCCTTCCAAATGGAAATCTATTTGTCCCAGCACCAATTATTGAAAACTATTCTTTAGACATTGCTCTGCATCACCACTATGACATCATAAATCAAATTCCATGTATGGATGAGACTTCCTGGGCTCTTTATTTTATTGGTATATTGGTGTATCCCTGATCCAGTACCATACTGCCTTAATGACTATGGCTTTATAATAAAACTTGATATCTGGTTGCACAAGTTTTCCTCCTCCTCATTTCTTTTACTTTCTCCTCTTCCTTATGTATACTTGTCTTTGTGCTTCTGTAAATTTTTAAATTAGCTCGTTAAGTTTCTCTCTCTCTCTCTCACACACACACACACACGCACACACATACAGACCTATTGAAATTATCTGGAATTGCACTGGATCTGCAGTTGAATTTGGGGAGACTTGACATCTTTGAGTATTGGATCTTCCAATCTGTGAACATGTTACATCTCTTATTTGTTTAGGTCTTCTTCAATGTTTTTAAAATGTTTTCTTCGTATAAATCTTGCATTTTTTGGATTGATTTATTCCTAGGTATTTGATATTTGTTTGAAGATATTGTAAGCTTCAAATTCTCTAACTTAACAAAAATTTCAATTCTCTTTTTTCCCCCTGAAATATAGAAATAAGTATTATTTTAAAAAATACAATTTTGGGGGGAATTAACTCGATATTTATTTTTGGAGGTATTGGGGATTGAACCCAGGACCTTATGCATGCTAAGCACACATTCTACCACTGAGTTATACTCTCCCCGACCCAAGTACTATTTTTGTGCCTATTAACTTTGTTAAACTCTTATTAATTGTAACAATTTATCTGCAGGTTCTTTCGGATTTGCCACATACATAATATTATATATGAAAAATAATAATTTTGTTTCTTCCTGTTTAGTCCTTTTATTTTTCTTGCCTTACTCCATTGGCTAAAAACATTCAGGGGCAATAACAGGCATTCTTGTCAGTAGCCACTTTTAATCACTACTGAGCCCTTCTGCCTCATGCCAACAGCGTATAATTGCTGGTTCCTAGTTGGACGGTGTGAAGTGAGACGCCCACATTCCTTTCAGCGCCTGCAGAGAATTAAGGCAGAGAGTGTGCCTCGCGTAAGCTCCTCTTCCAGTTCCCGAAGAAGGAGCGAGCCGCCCCCTCTGGTTGCCATGCAACGGCGTTGTCCTGACCCGGAGTAGGTGCCGGCGGACTAGAAACACGTGCCGCCTCTTCCGCATTCCAGGACTACATCCCCCACAATGCCGCGCGCCGCGGGCGGCAGGACTCCGAAGTGGGGGAAGGGCTCGGCCAGGAGGCGGAGCGGAAGCAGAGTGAGAGGTAAGAGTAGAATCTCCACAATCTGGGAACCAACCTTGTCCCTGATTCTCAGCCCCGGCCTTTCTCCATCCCCACCTGGAGGCTGCTTCGCGAGCGCGGGACGCAGCTGACGCCCGCTAATCGGCTTTCGCTGCGCCGCCCTGGCTCGGGAGCCCGTTGGCGTCGGCGACGGCGACGGCGACGAGAAGCCCACAGGCAAGGTAATGGGGAGGGGGCGAGAGGGAAGCGGGGGGGTGGAGGCAGTTCCGTCCTCCCGACCCGCGCCTCTCGCGGAGCCCACGGGGCCCACCGGCCGCTCCTCCTCCGCCGGGCCCCGCCCCCCGCCCCACCGGGCAGCTGGCGCCGGGCGTCCGCGGAGCCCCGGCTCGGGGACTGGCCGGCAACCCCAGCCACCGCCCGGGTGGCTCTTTGTCCCTGCCTCTCCATGCCGACAGCGGAGGCTGTGGACCCCGGGCGGAGGACCGAGCGTGTCTGGGGCTGCGTGATCCGAGCGGGGCGGGCTCCGTCCCGTGGCCACTGGGGCGGGGGGAGCGGCGGACCTGAGCTGCGGGGATGGAGCGCCCGCGCGGCAGCCTCTATCACTTCATTTTCCGTTTTTGGCAGCTCAGTTGTGTTCTACTTTGAGAGAAAGTCAAATGCCCTTTATAAATTCCTTCTTCAAAAAACTCAGCTCCTGGGTGACTGGTAAGGATGAACTTCAACTGCTGTGTCGAATGTGGCTTGTACTATCGCAAGCCTTCAGAGTGACTCAGAGAGCCTGGGTTTCAATCCTGACCGAGCCACTGCCTGGCTTTAGTGACCTTGGTTAGTTAAAGGCTCTAAGCCTGAATTTCCTCACCAATCAAATGGCGGTAACAGTGCACACCTTTAAGTTGTTAGAATAAGAAATGATATTTTTACAACGCCATGAATTCTTCATTTGACGAAATAGTTCTTAGAATATGATACTCTCCTTAGCTATACTGAAGTGGCCTCTCGATCAGCGAGTCTTGTGTTTTTCCTTGTTTAATCATTAGCACTCTAGGTTGAGTGTGTGTGTGTTTGTTTTTAATAATTAGGTTTATTTATTTATTTTTAAAGGAGGTGTTGGGGATTGAACCCAAGGCCTCATGCATGCTAAGCATGCGCTCTACCACTTGAACTATACCGGCTCTCCTAGGTTGTGTATTCGTCACTTTATACCTTGTTCATCTTAAACCTAAGCAAAGAATTTTAAAAAATATGCTGTCTTCTCAATTTCCGCCGTTTTAAGATGGCTGAGAATGTTCTTAGGAAATTGATGACTCTGCTTTTCTGTGGATCAGCTTTAGAGATACAAGGACTTATTCACCCCACCCCCACCCCCAGCCGTGTCCTTTGGGAGATCCTTAGAAGAGCTTAAGTGTTTGTTTTAGCAGAGTAAGCGTCTAGGTGCCCTGCAGTCCTGATGTGGGGCTTCACCATCTTTACTCTATGTCAACTTTTTTCTCCCTCTCTCTACACTTTCCTACTGGTTAGTAATTTTCCCCCTTTGGGATTTGTGTTTACAAGTTGTAGTTTTTGTTCTCAGGACTAGTTGAATGATGGCAATACGTTTTATAAAGATTGACTTGAAACATTTCCCATTAGTCCTTCTTTAGTTTTGATTGCTCTTGCGCTGTTGTCTCCTGAATTTTACTGACATAGGTGATGAGTTTTTCTTCAAGGAAATCTTTATGGTCCTTATTTGATTCATTTAAAATATGTATTGCGTGCTACTTTGAGTTCAAACACTGTTGTGCTGTATATGAAATAACATGAAATACTGTTTTTGAACATACAGTTATAGTAGAGAAAGGCCAGTGGGACCTGATGAATTTTGGTAATGTCTTGAATGATAGGTGCATTAAAAAATATTTAAGAAAAGGAGAAATCTAATGAATGTATTTCATAAAGATCCTAGAGAACCAGAGAGTTAATAAATGAAAAACTTATTTAAACTGTGGGAGATGGCATAATGCCCATAAAGATTTTGATTCATTTAAAAATGTGTTGCAGAAATACATGTTTTGGGAAAAAAAAAGTTTCTATCTTGTTGATATTTAGTGCTGTATAGGACAGAGAGTAATGACTATGGACAGAGAGTAATGACTTTGGTTCTTGTCCTAGCTCTGTCACTATCTGTTTAACCTTAGTTTCCTTTGTGGTCCTCAATTTCCTCATCTCTCAAATAGTGAATTGGTCTGTTTCCAAAGATGGGTTTATTTTAGCTCTGACTTTTCAATTATAAGTTCTTTTTTTAATGTGGGAAGAAATTGATGTAAACCCTTTTTGTCATTTATTTGTGTTTTAGAGTCCGTCCCCCCCCCACCTTCAGGAAGGAATACACATGAAAGGACTAGAAAGCGTGCATAAACAAGAAGCTCCACCAACCACTTCATCCCTCTCTTTCCTGAGCTGCACATGTTTCTTCTGCATTTTTGACACTCTTAGTTCTTTTCCTCCCTACTGTGTATCTCTTTTCTTTACACATAGCCTCTTTATCTATTACACCAGCTTTTTTATAACTTGAGTTTGTCAATCCCATAATTCAATTTCATTGTTTCTTTTTGTGAATTTTTTTTTCTTTTTGCTCCTACTCCCAACATCCTGGTTTTCTCAGGGGCCTCTTTTTGTCTGAGGCCTCAGGCAAATTTGCCCAGGGCTAGTCTGGCTAGCTGTGGAAGGGAGGTGGGGTCATGTGGCACAGAACATGATTGGCTGAGGCAGTGGGCAGGTCACGCTCTGCGACTGAAATATCTAGTCTGCATAATATATTTTGGCTTAAACTTTTACTGTGGCATAATGATTGAGTAGTTTCCCTTTTGCCCTGACATTCTCTATTCTTAACCCTGACTGATTTTACCCATTTTCTTTTATCTGTCTTTTTACTCTTGAGTGCTATTGTCTTCTCTTCCCTCTCCCCAGTGTGCCATCTAAAAATGATCTGATATCTTGAGATACGATATTTCTGTATCTCAGCTGGGGTTTTAGTGTAGCTTCTCCCATGGCAGTTCACATTTATTAGGACTGGATGGCTGTGTCCTATGTTAAAATTTCCCCCCCAGATATTAGCCTCAGGCAATGTTACATAGAATAGAAAATACTTAAGGAATGAGCCTTTCCCCCTGAAATTACATTCAAAGGCAAGTCTGTGGAGTACTTCTTTTTTTGGAGAGAACTCTCTCAACCTTTGAGCTCTAGTGAACATACTGTGTCTTTTTGTAATAAACATCTGCCTTTCCAGCTGTGAATTCCTTAAGAGGCTAATAGGCAGTGATTTTCGTAGCACCTTTGGCTGAGTGAGAGCTTCTGTGCTTGCTAGTTGCTGCTGTTGCTGTTGATGGTTACTTTAGCTATAATCATAACTGCACAAAAAGTAGAGCACTGAATGAATGCAAAAATAGGATTCGAAGGAGAGATTTATGAGGTAGGATTAGCCATCCATTAATGTTTCTAGTCTTGCTATTGTAATGCTTGCATAAAAATAAGAGGAAGTATTTCAAGATAGTCAGTGAAATGCAGTGTTTTTAAAATTTTTGACTGCAACCCGTAGCAAGAGATCTTTTTACCTTGACTCTGTGTACATATGTGTCTATGTGTGAAAAAGAGATATATATACATACACATAAAACTTAAAGAAAGTTTTACAAAACAAAATCAGTAGTGTGTACGTCCTGCTCTGATGGTTTCTGTTCCATCTTGTTTTTTAAAAAGTGCCAGTTGCAAAGTTGAGTTTTGTTCTGTGCTTTTGAAGAAACACTGGAGTCCTGGGCTGAGGAGTTTGAATGCCCAATTTTCCCCATTTGTTTGACATTGTGTAGTTATTATTCCTCTTTGTGCTTCACTTTCCTTATTTTTACTCTAGTTTAAACATTCACTGATTCTCTGTCTTTGCTTTTCCCTAGTAATAATGTAGGACTAAATATATTTATCTTTAGGTCCTTGGCTAGGGAAAAACCACTGAAAAATTGCTTAGATATCTAGTTGTTTGCATGTTTGCTGTTTGGCTAGTGGCATAACAGAGCTTTGTACAGATCTTTGGAGGTCTGTAAATCTTGTAAATTGGAGTAGAGACTTTAAAGCCTGTAAAACAGTAATATACATATTAAGAAAATAATTTCCCCATCTTCTTTGTTTTTCTATTTTTGTGTTCTTTAACAAGGAATATTTTAGACTTTGAAAAATTATATTTAAAATGCTTAATACAAATTGTCAGTTAACATTCTGGCAGATTCCTACCCCATCTTACCACTGCCACCTTCATATTAGAAAACGCCAATAAGAATATGTTTTTCTGGGTAAAGACCACCTTGTCAGGTCATTACTGTTCTGTTTGTTACCTAAACGAGACTGCCTTTCTCATAAGAGAGGGAATGCAAAACTTTTTTCACTTGTGAGTTTCCTTCTGCTCGCTTTGGGCAATTTTCTTCAAACCAGGCCGTTCCATGTGGGGATAGGGATTGCTCTCATTCTCATTTATTTGTGCTGAGGAGAGTAGGAATAAAGAATTTCTTGCCTGCTCCCAAGATTCTGGTTGGAAAAGAATTCTAAAGGTTTTAGTTGGAAGGAAATTGGAAGCAGACTTTGTACTTCCTCTTCTTTCTCAGGTCAGATCTTAGAGGGCCTTCCTTGACCTCATATCTCATGTAGACTCCTCACATTCTCGCATCACCCTGTTTATTTTCTCCATAATAATTTGTCGCAAGCTGAAATTAGCTTGTTTCTGTGTTTGCTTGTTTACTGTCCCACCCCTATTAAAGCATAATCTCCAGAAGAACAGGAATCCTGTCTTAGCTTGTTTTGTCTTTCATATCTCCAGTTTCTGGCACAAAGTAGGTCCTTTAATAAATACTGTGAATGAATAAGCGAGCAAATGAATGAATAAATCAAGTTCTTTCATGCTTTAAATGAAACTACATGTAATAGATGTTGTGTTTGAGCATGGGCCTTACTGTATCCCCTCCACCTGCAATTCTTTTTTTCTGGAAATGTGTTTTTTCTTATTAGTGTATTTCTGATCTTGGTGAAGGTATCTACATCCAGAAGACCTTGTATTTATCTTTATTTTTCTTTGTATTTTTCCCCTTGTAGTTTTTTTGCCTATGTGAGAAAAAAGACTAAGCTCTAGGATTTCTTAAATTCTTCCTATAGCAACTTTGTAATACTTTGACTTATGTGAATTTGAAACTTTAATATGGCAACTTGATAATTTAATGAATAGTCCAAATTACATATCTTCATAATTAGGATCATTGCCCTAACCTACCATTACTGTTTTCTTGTTACATTACTTTAATGCAAAAAAGAACAATCTTCATTTCATATTACAATTCATTCAGTATTTAGTCTTTTTCTTTTTCTTTTTTTTTTTTTTAACATAGTCTTTCTAATGGTGGGAAGGGAGGTAGTGTGGTATAGAGAAAAACCTGAATAGTGAGACAAGACCTGTGTTCTGGACCAATACAGTTTCTGCCACTGATTGCCTCATTTTAGGCAAGACACTTACATCTCTGGGCTTTAGTTCCTTCATCTTAAATATGAGGAGACTGGATATTTCTTCTCAGGTTCTTCCAGGCCAGAAATGGATAACTGAAAATATAGTCTTCCCTCAGTATCTACAGGGCATTTGTTCCAGGATCTCACCCCAAACCCCTCCACAGCTGCAGATGCCAAAATCTATGGAATGCTCAACTACCTCATGTAAAATGGCATATTATTTGCATTAATCTACACACATCCTCCTACATACTTTAAATCATCTATAGGTTACTTATTATACCTAATACATGTAGATGCTATGTAAAGAGTTGCCAGTACACAGCAAATTCAAGTTTTGCTTTTTGCAGCTTTCTGGAATTTTTTTCTCAAACATTTTCTATCTGCAGTAGGTTGAACCTGTGGGTTTGGAACCTGCTGACTACTTTAATTTTATCTTGAGATTCCCATTGCCTCCTCTACCCTCAAAAAACATTGCAGGGAGATCACATTGGTGCTTGGGAGAAAGTGGGGTTAGACTCAGAGGTGTGTTTAAAGTAAATATAAGACATCTCTGCTGATGGTTCACCAGGCTCTGTGGGAGTTATGGCATCCATGTAGGGCATGTTGCTCTTGCCCGTAAGGGACCTGGGACTGAAAGAGACAAGGCTCACACACATGATTGGATGATACGATGTGTAAAATCAGTTCGTATAATGTGCTGTGAGATGTAAGAGAAGATCAGAGTGGGCTAGAGTAAGGTAATGAGGTTTTAAAATCCTTCTGGGTAAAGTAGCATTCAAGCAGATACTCTAGTCTCATTTTAGGCTGTACGGAAGAGGAACTTTTCACATCAGTAGCATGCTACTGTGTCATCTTTCAGGACTGGGTAATTCTTCAGTGACTACTACCCATGAAG
This sequence comes from Vicugna pacos, assembly GCF_048564905.1. NCBI lineage: Eukaryota > Metazoa > Chordata > Mammalia > Artiodactyla > Camelidae > Vicugna > Vicugna pacos. Next base: position 45,968,820 of record NC_132993.1, on the reverse strand, counting down.
TATTTCATGTTGTCCACAAATTCTAAGTAGAAACTTTTTCAAAACTGCATCCTTTAAGCCTCTAACTGAATCAGAGGATGTAAGGAAACATGTTTGGTAAATAAAAAGATCATATAAATGTAAGGTATTATTGCCATTGAATGAGAAAGTGAGAAGACTGGCTTGATTTTGGGAGATATTTTTGTTACTGCTGGGAAATTGGTCTCTGGGTGCTGGATTATGGAGGAACATGAGAGCTAATCAGGAGTTTTATTTGAGTCTAGTAAAACATCCCCTGTATGAACTCAAGTTACTCAGATTAAGAATTACTGGCTTTGCTGCATAAGTGCCTGACACTAATAATAAATGTTAGTATTTATTGAGTAGTATGCGGTGTCATTTATCCTCACCAGTATTAGGTAGGTACTCTTGTCTCCATGATATAAGTGAAGACATCAGGGTTTAGGGAGATAAAATAACTTGGTTAAGGTCTTAAAGATAGAATATAGTCAGCCTGTTTGTATCTGCAGTTTCTGCATCTGTGGATTCAACCAACTGTGGATTGAAAATATTGAAAAAATTGTAATTCTGGGAAGCTCCAGAAAGCAAAACTTGAACTTGCCTCACAGGAACAAGTATTTACATAGCATTTACTTTGCACTTATAACTATTTACATAGCATTTACATTGTATTGGGTATTATTAGTAATCTAGAGAGGATTTAAAGTATATAGGAAGATGTGCAGAGGCGATATGCAAATACTGTACCACTTTATATGAGGTACTTGAGCATCTGTGTTTTTGGTGTCCACTGGGGGCCCTGGGTTCAATCCCCTGTAGATACCAGGAGGGACTGTATGTAATTTCATATGGAGAATGACAGACTATCTTGAGGCTGGAGGTTGGGTAGGAGTGGGAATGCTTCTTTTTGAAGAGGTGACATTTGAGCTAAATACTAAAGGATAAACAGGAATAAGCCGTGGGGAGAGCATTCCAAGCAGGGGAATAAGCAGTTGTATAGACGCTGAAGTCAGAAAGAATTTGGTGAGTTTTTGTTACTAAGACTGTTGCCTCATAATCATACCCCTGCCCCTCCCACAAGTGGAAAACAGTTACTCAGAAAAAAATTTCAGGAGGAAGCTGCAAAGAGGGAAAAACAAGAACTGGTTAGAACCATCTAGTCCCAAGATTTGACTTCCAGTGGATCTTGAGCCTCATTGTATACTCATTGTAATATATTAGCATGCCAAATGATGAACCCGCCAGCACCATGACAATTGCTGATTGCCATGACAACAACCAGAAAAACCCATAGAAGGAATGAAAAAGAGTGTTGGATCAGTTGCAGGTCCAAGCCACTCATGACTATTCCTCCCCCCTTTCCAAAACCCTTCCCTTTTACCTCTACCCTTCTATATATTTGATGTCTCTGCCTGAATTGGGTTGACAAGTTGATTTGTGAACGAGGTTCCCATTTCTCCATTCTTTGGCCACTGAGTAAAGCTCGTGCTGTTCCAGTCTCAGCATTGGTTTTGTTACTGGCTCCAGGAATCCAGTTGGAAAAAGAACCTCCCTGACAGCGACAGGGGGTCTCTTTGAGGCTAGGACCTCAGTGAAGTCCAGTCCACCAATTCAGTAACATTTGCCTAGCATGGCTGTAGCATAGTGAGCAGGGGGAAGTGATCAGGACAGAAATAAAGGTAGAAGTCAGATGGGCAGGGCCTTCTGGACTGTGGTAGAGTTTTAATTTTATTTTAAGTGCAATGGGAAATGATTGAAGAGTTTTTAAGCAGGGGAACGATGTGATTTGACTTTGTATGTGTATGATAAAAAGAATACATAACATAAAATGTACCATTTTAGCCTTTTTTAAGTGTACAGTTCAATGACATTAAGTACATTCACATTCTTGTGCAACGATTACTGCTATACATCTCCAGAACTTTTTCTTCATCCCAGAGTGAAACTCTACTCTAAACTTTAAACTGTAATTCTCCATTCTCTCACCTCCCCAGCCCCTGGTAACTATCATTCTACTTTCTGTCTCTGGATCTGATTAGTCTAGGTACCTGTATAAGTGGAATCATGCATTATTTGTCTTTTTGTGTCTGGCTTCTTTAATTTAGTATAATATCTTTAAGGTTCATCCATGTTGTAGCTTATATCAGAATTTATTCCCTTTTAAAGCTGAATAATATTCCGTTGTATATATATACCACACTTTGACTGTTCGTTGATAAATACTTGTGTTGTTTCCACCTTGCAGTGCTGCAGTAAACATGGGTATACAAGTATCTCTTTGAGGCCCCGCTTTCAGTTCTTTTGTTATTATACCCAGAAGTAGAATAGCTGGCCAAATGGTAATTCTGTGTTTAATTTTTTAAGGAACTATCATACTATTTTCCACAGCACCTGCACCATTTTACATTTTTACAGCACTGCCCAAAAGTTTCAATTTCTCCACATCTGCACTGACACTTCTTTGCCAGGGGCTGGGGGGGCTAGGTGGGTGTATAATTGCTGTAGGGGAAGAAAAAAACTTTTTCATCTACCTCCTTAGGTTCATTGCCTGGGCTTTGCAAACTAAACTGACAAAAGATCAATTAACAGAAGACAGAGGTTTATTTCATATGTAAATAGTGGGCATCACAGAAATGAAATGAAAACTCCAAAGAAACAGTTAGTCCCGAGAGCTTATATACCATTTAAACACAGAGCCATAAATGTGGAACTATGACAAGAGAAAGTAAAAGGAATTTGAGCTTCTGGAGTCAGTAAATTGTGGGCAGGTAAATAAATGGGGGATACTAATGGAAGATAAGGTTTGTTTTAGTAAAGTGTGTACAGTACAGATTTGTCTCAGCGTCAGTTCCCTGTCTCCTGTGATAAGAATGTTTTCACCTTTCTCAGTGGAAATTCATGTCTTGCTTTTAGATAGAAAGTGGGAGGGCTGGGAACCATTTCTGCATTGGCTATTTCTTAGTTACCTTCCACTGAAAATAATCCTTATGCTAAAGTGGCATAATTTGTGGCAATCCCATATTCTGATGCCCTTCTGAGCCATTCTGATGGATGTGAAGTGGTATTTCATTGTGGTTTTAAGTTGCATTTCCCTAATGATTAGTGATTTGAGTATCTTTTCACGTGCTTATTGAACATTTGTGTATCTTCTCTGGAGAAATTAAAATTATGATTTTTTAAATCATGACTTTCGTTTTGCTCTGAGGAAAATGGCTTGAAGTAGGGTTGGAGAGGAAATTGGGAAACCACTTGAGAAGCAGCCACAGAAATTCACTTGGAGATAATAGTTCTTGGACCGCACTGTGCTGCCCTCCGTCAGATCCAGTACTCCACAGCTACTTCATTTAAAGTGGTCTTCTCTCCTTAATTCTTCTACCTTTAGGCCATGGGGAGTATAATTCCTTTTGTAATTTATGCAACTGGGTGAGTTCTGTACCTGGGAATCCTAAAAATATTCAGGAGTTTATCTAAGGTCAAAATAATACTGATGATGAAGAATGATAATGATTTTATTTTTGCCTTTAAAAACTCTCCAGTTGTTACTTGGGACAGATACGAAGTTTTATCTTTGCTATTCCCAAGACAAACCCTTTTCATAGTAAATGTTTTACTCATCTCTACAGAAAAATATCTAAGAAACACAAGCAAGTTACAAAGTAATTAAATTTCTTACTGTAGTAGTCCCTGTAAAAGTTCCTGACTTCCCTCTGAAATGGTCTGTTTTGATTTTGTGAGGGCAGTTCTGAGCACATTCCGTATAGAGTCAAGGCTATGAAGACCTTTGGTGAAGGCCTCTTTTCTGAATTTGATGGTACAATTAGGTAATATGTAGTCAGCATAGAGCAATAAAGGTCTCAATGTTTGCAGCTTAGATGTTTGGGTCCTTCACACTGAGAAACACCAGTTTTAAACTAGGCCCCCTCTTCCCTGGGATTTATTGCTTTGGGGGCATATCCTCCTCAGTATGCTTCTGCCTTGTCCACTACGAGTGTTTTCTCTCTGTGTCCCCATTTAAGCAAAGTTCATGTTCATGATGGTGAGCAGCCTATCATCCTTAAGCTTGTACCTCCTTGGAAGGATTTTCCTCTTATGGATTAGGCTCCCTAGGTTTGACTGTTGTCCTCCACTAGCCAGCCCCACCTCCTTCCCTGTGAATCTCCTGTTCTCTGCCTAATGTCATTTATAGTTTGGGATTTGTCACTTTTGTGGAGTTTTGTAAAATCTAGGGGTTCTAATAGGGCTGAGTTTAAGGATCTTTTTAAAGGAAAGGACAGATCCTGAATGGAGATGCAGATTCTGAATTTGTGGACTTGCAGCTCTTCCCAAAGTTTAGACAAGTGAAGTCAGTGGGCCTGGGTAAAAATCTTAGGCAGGGCAACCTCTCAGAGCCTTAATTTGATCATCTTTAATTTCTTTGGGCGTTATGCAAATGTTAAGTGAAATACCCCTTGTGAAGTGTCTATTTCAGAGTTGGGCACATGGTAAGAACTCAGTTCACTGCTGCGGTTTCTGCTGCTGCTGTTTTATTGCCATTGCTGTAAAAGAGGGGCAGTGGTTAAGAGCCTGAGCTTTGAATCCTCTACCTCTATCCAGTTGTATGACCTTGGGCAGGTTATTTAATGTCTTTACCTCAGTTTTTTCACTGAGGAGAATATGGGGTGTTCTGAAGATTAAATAAGTTAATTCATGTAAGGAGTATAGAACAGAATCTTGTACAAAGTAAGTGATCGTAGTAATGGTTGTTGCTGTTATTTAACTGAAGTGTACCTCTTTGCCTCTGGTTTCAAGTTTCTTCCTTTTTGGCCTTGCATGTGTGTAGTAACATAGAACCTTCTAAGCTGTCATTTTAACTTTCCTTTGCCAAAGTACCTTACACATCTGTATTCTCAGTTATCTGGTGATGTCACTTTTCTGGCTTTATTATCACACCAGCTTTAGAACCCTGTTGTGACTGCTGCAGGACAGATTCCCAGCTGTTCTTTCCACGGGGTGCTAGGTCAGATGACGTAGCACACAGGTCAAACTTGAAAAGACATAGGAGCCTGTAAAGATTTATAAAGGAAGAATAAATTTAACATACAGGTGTAAAAGACTTCTAACATTTTGTTTGGGAATCCAGAATTTCTACTTTCTGAACTTAAATGTAAAATCTCCGTAGAAAAAATATTAGGTAATGTTTATCTTAACTTTGCTAAGCAAAGTTTAGTAATCCAGTATTGATATTAATGCTGTTGTTTCAATAAGACCCGAAGTAGAAGAAAATGAGTTTATTCCTGATTTTTAATGCAGTTATTACTTTACCGCAGTAATTAACATACCCAGTTAGTGGTATAGTCATGCTTGTAGTGAGGTTTGTCAGGATGGGTACACTTCAACAAGGGTAGATGGCTGTTGTTCAAACCTGGAGCTCCAGGATTTATTAGATGTGTATCAGGGACTGGGTAGCAGGGTTGGGGAAAGGAAGAGTGGGAGTTCCCTGAAGAGCAGTTGTCAAGGCAGAAGAAGATCCCCCACTAACACATACTTCAGAACACACGCATCTACTAGGGAAGCTTTGTATGTGTTTTGTATCTTGATACTTTGCATAAGATTATTAAAAACGATTTTATTTTACTTAGAAGAAGGTTTGAAAACACCTGTGCTAGAAAGCAAAATTCTAGGGCAGAGCCCTAGTTTCCCAGCTACCTAGTGTATATGCTGGCTCAGTTAATATCTGCTGAAAGTGATCGAATGCTCCGCAGAGTTTATTGATACTGTATTCATTTCTAGTCTTATCCTCAGACTAGACTTTATTAGTTCAGTTGTGTGATTATATCCTTCTAAGGGGGTTAAAATGATTTATTTGCCCATACTACCACAGGAAGTTAAACAGTTCTTAAGGATTATTTTCATTAAGCTGTGAAATGCACTTTTTGACTCCAGGTATATTTCTACCTAAAGAATTTTACTTCATTAGGCATAATTGAAGAGTTTTCTTCACTGGAAACTTTGGTAATTCATGTACATTATTACTGTCCAGGTGTTTGAAGATTCCATGACTGTCATCACCTTTCTGTTTTTTTTTTAAAAAAATTAAGTATAGCCTTTCATTTTTTCCTTAAGTTATAAAAATACATACTTGCATCATTTAAAATTTAGAATTCTAAATTTGGAAATATAAAAAAATTTGAGCACTTGTCTGGCATAAACCTAAAAGTATAAATTAGAAATTGTAACTAATTTTTCATCTTAGGTTGGATGCTTCTTAAGATTGTCCCATTGCCATTAGCAGTATTTTGTAGTGACATTTCAAATATTGACACACTTATATATATTGAGGGATTTTTTAAAGTCAGATAGCCATTTTGATTTTCCAGTCTGTTTCACCTTTCCTCATTTCTCACTTGCATTTTGGCATCAACTTTTTTTTTTTTAAAGAGGAGGAATAATAATTTTCAGACATTTAGGTTAGTAACCTATATTTGAGTAGACTGAGATCTCCTATAAATCTTATTATACGTCTATATTGCAGATGGCAAGAAGTCATTCAAGAAGTCATGGTGGCCTTTCTTTCAGATAGTTTTAATGAATTGACATTTTATTTCTAGTTTAAATTTTTGAAGAGCTATGTAAATGAAGCTGATAAAAGACCTGGAAGCTTTAGTGGTGGAGAAAGTTATTGAAGATGATACAGTTCCAAATCAAAATTGTTTATAGAATATCTCTTTAAATCTATCACTGTCTATTCTGTTACTGATATAGGTTAAGACTAATCACCTTTTTTCTTCTCAATTTTACAGAGTTGTTTGAGAGTTGGAGGCAACCTTGCTGAAGATGAAGAATATACAGTATTAGAGGAGGAGATTTTTTTTTTTCTTTCAACAGTCTTGATTATTTGGTGACTTGCCTCTAGTTACCATTTTTCAGTTGAGTCTGTTTGCTTCATCAGAAATGATTTTTACAATCTCAAGAAAAAATATGTCCCAGAAATTGAGTTTACTGTTGCTTATATTTGGACTCATTTGGGGATTGATGTTACTGCACTATACTTTTCAACAACCAAGACATCAAAGCAGTGTCAAGTTACGTGAACAAATACTAGATTTAAGCAAAAGATATGTTAAAGCTCTAGCAGAGGAAAATAAGAACACAGTGGATGTCGAGAATGGCGCTTCTATGGCAGGATATGGTAAGATAACTATAGAATTTCCTAGTTTTCTCCTTTTATCCCATTTTAAAGATAGTCATGGAAATCCAACTCACTACTTCATGCATAGGTCTTCAGGGTAATTTTTTCTTGACTTTTTATTATGAAAAATTTCAAATTTACTGAAAAATAGAAATATGATAAATAGTCATATGTCCATCACCTCCATTTTAACAATTATTAACATTTTGCAATATTTGTCTAATTTTAAAGACTACTGAAATTATAGAAATTGTGACATTTCACTGCTAGATATTTCCATATCTGTTTCTAAAATAATTACCTTTTTCTACATAATTATAATACTGTTATCATCCTTAGTTCAAATTTACACTTTCCTCATTATCTATTGTGTAACATTTTTGAATTTCCTGAGAAGTAGCATTTGCCTGTATCTCTAGTGTTGTTGCCATTTTTCCTTTCACATCCTCATTTCTTCTGTGTTTTAAGTTCCTTGTGATGCCATGTTCTCTCTTGTCTTTTAAGACTTAGAGAACACTTTGTGTACATATGAGTTGTGGATATTTTTTCTATTTCAGTGATTTCTTTAAAAAATTGAAATTATACATGTATCCATTTAAAGAATCGAAATGTGTTATAATTCTTAAGAAAGGGCAGTTCTTTCCCTCCACAACAGTCCTCAAATTTCCCATTCCTTTGAGCCAGCCATTTAAAATTATTTAATCTGGTTTATTTGTTGATTACCTCCATATCTCTAAATAACATGTTCTATGAGCTACTTCTTGATTTTTCAGTTATAGAAATTATCTGTTAATATCCCACTGTGCAAGGTAGGGGTTCAGTTTTCTTTCTTACCCAGAATTGCATCCCACCCACCCCAGGCTGCATTCACACACACACATGTGTTTCTTGGCCTGCCAATTTCCCATTGTAATTTTTGTTAGAACAGTGTTCATTGTTTGCATTATTACAACTGTGTTGATGGTATTTATTACTGAACCTTGTAGTACATTATAATTACTTTTCCTTTTCTGTACAACTGTTTTTTCCCCTCTAGAATAAGTTTCGATTTTTGTTTCTTTGCCTAGTTTTCTAGCCCAGCTTCCCAACAGCTGTTTAAATTTCTTTTCAGTATATTCAGACACGTTAGGTATTTCATCACTTTCTTTATCTTGAAGAGCCTTTGGATATTTGCTCTGGTCTAGACGGTTTCCTCTCTAGACCTATAGTGGTGAGTAGTTCTAGAATCTCACTCCACCCTCATCCTCTGGATGCCCTTTACCTCTCTCGTGTTGTATCTCCTGTTTCCTAGATTCCTGTGGCTTTCTCTTTATTGGTCAAGTTCTCATTTTAGGGGAACAGATCCTCTGGAAGTTTCCTCAGAAAGATACAAAGGATATAAAAGTTTTGAGTTCCTGCATACCCCCTTACCTTCATGCTTAACTCACAGTTTGAGTATGGAATCCTAGTTTGGGAGTAGTTTTCCCTTGGAATTCAAAGACGTTGGTCTTTTTTTCCCCCTCCTTAGCTTCCAGAGTTCTTTTGAGAATCTGATGCTGTTAAGATTCTTCATCCTTTATATGTGGCCTATTTTGGGGAAGCTTGTAAGATCTTTGTCCCATACTGTTCTGAAATTTCTTGATGATGTGCTTGGGAATGGATTTTTTTCATATATGTGCTGGCACCTCCATTGGGCACTTTAATCCTGACATTTATGTCCTTCAATTCTGGGATATTTTTCTGGGAATAATAATTTTAGTTCTTCCTCTTCTTTGTTTTCATTTTTTCTTTCTGGAATTCTGTTACTCAGTATTGGGCCCTCTGAACTGGTCCTCTAATTTCCCTTTATTGACTTTCCTAGTTTCCATCTCTTTGTCTTTTTGCTTTATTTTTTGAGATATTTCCTCAGCTTTATTTTCAGTTCCATATGGAATTTTTCACTTTGTCTCTCACATTTTTAACATCTAAGAGCTCTGTTTTGTTATTTCCTTAAGGTTATCAGTGATAGCTTTTCTGAAGTGTTCTTATGTTTCTTCCAAATATGTTTGGTGATCCTTAAGGCTTTTTTTTTTTTTTTTCCTAAGAGTGAGACACTGAAAGCTTGGTAGATTGGGAGTGCTGAGTTGTTGGGTGGTATTTACTGTAAGATGATCTAGCTGGGACGTTTCCTTGGGGGAGTGTCCCTAATATTTGTGATGACTTCTGATACTAACTTCTTGGAATTAGGCTAAATTTCACAGATTAAGGGCATAATCTTCTATAATACTGTCCTTACTTCAGACACTAGCTATAAGCTTTGGTGTCTCTAGGCCACTCCCACTGTTGAACAGCCGGCTACAAATTCAGGGGCCTTTGCTGCCCTTCAGGTAAATAATTCATTAGATCAGCTCACGGGACTCACTGAATGTTTTATTATAGCAAAAAGAAAATCAGAACTAGTCAAAAGGAGAGACACACAAGGCAGGGTCTGAGAGGGTTCCAAGATGCAAAGTTTCTGTTGTCTTCTTCTCATGGAATCAGGGCACATTGCCCTCCTGGCATATCAGTGTGTGACAATAGTAAAAGTGTTTCCAACTAGGGAAGCTCACCCAGACTTTGATGTCCAGAGTTTTTATTGGGGTTTCATTTTGTAGGTATGAGTGACTGAATCATTGGCCACATGGTTGAACCCATTTTCCAGGTCTTCTGTCTTTGCTGACTGAAAAGCCCTAACCGTCTAATCACAGGGTTGGTCTTTCTGGCATGGCTAGCCCCTATTCTGAGTCATCTCAGCACAAACTATCTAGGGACCCACTCTGAATCCCCTTTTAATATAAATGGTCAGGTGTGGCCCCAGGGGCCCACCATGAATAACAGTGACACTCCTGTCACTCAGGGAATTCTGAGCATTAATTTTATTAAAAAAAATTTTTTCTTTTTAGTGGAGATACTGGGGATTGAACCCAGGACCTTGTGTATGCTAAGCATGTACTCTACCACTGAGCTATTTCCCTCCCCCAGTTCCCAGCATTTAGAGGCTCCCTCCTAGGAACCTGGGACAAAGGGCAGCCAAATTCTTTATTATATAGTATCAGTGTCTGTTTCTTTCATGTATTCCAATATAAGTGTATTTAGGTCTTTTCTCTTGAGCTGTTCAGATTTCCTAGAGAAGGACTTAGAATCTCTTGCTGAACGTACAGGCCTCCAAGTATTCTGGGATCTGAATGAGAGGAAAAGGGTTCTGGGAGGAAGAGTAGCCTCAGAACTCACTATGTGAACTTTCACTTACTCCCCCAGTTTTCAGTTTGGTACCCAGGCCCTCAACTGCTTTACTGGCTTCTAAAAATATAGCTCAACCCCCTCCGCCCCCCAAAAAACACACACAAAAATACAGCTCAGATTTTCTGCAGTGGAGGTGGGGCTGTTGCCCAGTTTTGGAGAGGTAAAGAGAATGTAGGAGTCAAATTGCTTCACAGGTAAATCTTCACCCAATCCTTCTGATTTTGGTCCCTTTTTCACCCATATTTTCATTGGTACCTGGTGCAACAATTCCTTGGCCTTTTAAGGGTGGGTTTCTGTGGAGAAGAATGAATTGCTTTTTGGTTTTTCATATTTCTCTTTTAAGATCCAAATTTTTCAACTCTGCTAAGTCAGTTAACACTCATCCATCTGCTTTCCAGCTTCTGGAGTTTTGTTGCTGTTGTTTTCTCTCTTGTTACCTTTGGCCTCATGGATTTATGCTTAAAAAGAAAAAGGAAAAGAGAAAAGCACCTTTACTATTTTGGTGGGGTAACCAGAGTCAGCAGAGGTTAAATACCTTTGTTCAGTTTACCATCTTTATCTGGGAATGCCCTGGACACTTACTATTTTTTCTTCTCCTCCTTATAGTGGTCTTTATGAAGTGATGAAGGTTAGTCTGCATTTGCTTTTGGGGATCCAGTTTAGAGGACTAGAGATGAAGGAGTTGGTATAAACGGAATTGGAGGTACTTGCACGTAAAGACAGTTATATTGCTTTGCATTCTGGTTAGTCAGAGGACACAATGAAGAAGCAGTTCTTTTGGAATAAGAGAAATACTTGAAAATTCCTTCTACTTGAGTGAAATAACTGATACTTTAAAAGGCAGCCATCTGCTGTGCTGCCCAGCTGTGTGTAACAACTCACTTTTAAAAGCAAACATGAAAATTAAAGAGTTTGAGATTTGTAGATACTAACTACTATATATAAAATAGGTAAACAACAAGGTCCTACTGTATAGCACAAGGAACTATATTCAATATCTTGTAATAACCTACAATGAAAAAGTATATATATATATATATATATATATAAAATACATATATAATTGAATCACTGTGCTGTACACCAGAAACTAACGAAACATTGTAAATCAACTTTAAATTTTTAAAAAAGCAAAAATGAGACACCTACACATGGTATTTTATAAACTGTATTTTAAAATTTAATATCTGATAGAGATACTTCTATGTCCATGAATATATGCCTGTATCACTTAATGGCCATAGTATTTAACCAATTCTCTGAAACGTTTTTTTACTTATTTCTGCTTATTAAAAATTTATTATAAGCATTCAGATATTATAGAAATATACGACATAGATAAGTAGAACACAGAAAATGTCAGTTAATTTGGCATGTGTCAGGGGTAGCATATTTTTTCTTATAGGGCTAAACAGTAAATATTTTCAGCTTTGTGGATCGTATGATCTTCTTTGCAATAGCATGTCTATGTTCCAATAAAACTTTTTCACAAGCATAAGCAGCCAGATAGTTTGCCACCCATGGTCCAGCACATTGTTTTATTTTGAACAAAAATAGGGTTGTACTGTGGATACTAGTTTGCCAGTTACTTGTTTTCACTTAATTGTAGATATCCTTCCATGTTATTACAGGTAGGTCTGTCTCATCCTTTGTAATGACTTAATATTGTTTCATTTTATAAATTGTTTTCCCACTTTTTGTGTAGTGATGGGTAATTTTTTGGTAACCTTGTGTGTTTGATTTAATGCTGCAGTGTATGTGTGTATGTATATGAAATATGTAAGAGTAATAAATGTGTGGTTATTTCATGTTTTTATGAATGTTTCAGAAGGGTAGATTTCCTAGAAGTAGAATTTTTTGGTCAAGGATATGCATGTTAAATGTAATAATAGGCACTTGTCAGGTTGCCCTCCAGGGTGGCTCTGCCAGTATACATTCCTACTGCCACCTTCCCACCAGTGAGAAAGCACCGGTTTCTCTACACTATGCCAATTCTGTTGAATTTTAAATGGCATCTAATTGTTTGCTTTTGCATTTCTTTGCTTATGGGAGAGGTTGAAACATTATCTTGTTTGTTGGCTATTTGTATTTCTTGTATGTATGAGAGTGTATCCTTCGTCAGTTTTTCTGGGAAATTTATTAATTGACTGATTCTTTATAAAGACACTCATACTGTCATTTATATGTTGCAAATGTTTTTCCTTTTGTTTTTCAGTTCTCAAATAACTTGGTATATTGTTTTTAAAAATTTACGTAGTAAAATGTGTTCATTTTTTATGGTTTAGTTTTATGCTTAAAATGTTTTCTCCAAAACTTATATATTTAAAATAGACTTTATTCTTTTAGAGCAGTTTCATGTTCACAACAGAATTGAGCAGAAAATAGAATTCCCACATAGCCCTTCCCACCCACACATATATACTCCCCTACCCTCATCATCCCTCCTCAGTGTGGCATATTTGGTACAATCAGTGAACCAACATGGGCACGTTATTATCAACCAAAGTCCATAGTTTACATTATTAGGGTTTACTCTTGATGTTGTATATTCTGTGGGTTTTGACAAATGCATAATGACATGTAGCCACTATAGTATCATATAGAATAATTTCATTGCCCTAAAAATCCCTTGCGCTCCATCTGTTCATTCCTCCCACCCTCCATCTCCCCAAACCCCTGAAAACTACGATCTTTTTATTGTTTCTGTAGCTGTGCCTTTTCCAGAATGTCATTTGGTTGGAACTGTACAGTTTGTAGCCTTTTCAAACTGGCTTCTTTCATTTAGTAATATGTCTTTTAAGTTTCTTCTATGTCTTTCATGGCTTGATAGATCTTTTTTTTTTAATAGCACATATATTTTTTAATTTACATATCTGTACTGTTCATTGTTTCTAAGAACATTTAGAGCTTTAGCTTTTTGAACTTACATAGTTATCAAAGGAATAAAGCCAACCACAAAATAAGAATTAACTCAAAAAGATATATACACCCTGCTATTAACAGCAACATTATTTCTAAGTGCGAAAATATGGAAGTATCCCAAGCGCACATCAATAGTTGAATAGATAATGGCGATGCAGCATATGTGTGTGTGTGTGTGTGTGTGTGTGTAAATAAATTAATATGTGTAATGGAATACAACTCACCCATAAAAAAGAAGGATATTTTGCCATTTGTGGCCCTTCATTCACTTTTTTTTTTAACTTCAAAAACCAGAATTTTATAACTGGCAGAGACATTTCCATTACATCAAAAACAACAGAATACCTAGAAATAAACTTAACCACGGAGGTTACCTATACTCTGAAAACCAAAATGACACAAAGAAATGGAAAGATTTCTTGTGCCCTTGGATTGGAAGAATCAACACTATCAAAATGGCCACACACAACGTTGTAAAATGATTATAAATCAATAAAAAATGTTAAAAAAAAGACATAATGGTTGAATAAATAAAAGAAGCTGAAGAATGATAAAAAAAAATGGCCACACTACCCAAAGCAATCCACAGAGCCAAAGCATCCCCCATCAAAAAACTTTTATTCTAATATTTGTTTGTTTACATTTAATTCTGTAATATATTTGAGATTTCTGGTGCAAGCAGTAAGAGATGCAGGTTCTTTTTTCCAAATTAGATAGTTACTTATTCCAGTTTGATTATTTGAATTCTGTTCTTTGCTCCATTAATTTGAAGTAGCAGTATAAGCTACAATAAGATGAGAATTTCACAGGTTCTGGAGAACTTGAACCTTGAGCCATCTGTAGAAACTGTTTAGCCTCTCCTTGCTATACAAAAAAGCTAGTCAGTCAAAAATATTTACTGAATGGCCTTCCTTTGAGCTATTAACCTATTTTTCTAGTTGGTAAAATAAGCATAAACTAATATATATTTTTTAATGCTAGTCTTCAATGAGTTGTTACTATTGCAAACGCCATGGACAGATCAGTTCAACTTTATAGAGTACTGTCTGTAAAGTCTGAGCAGTAGCTTGTGCTTTCTATTTAACATGTAATCGTTTCTAACTGCCTTATGTCTTATTCTCAACATTCCTAGTCTTATCTGACTATGAAGACTTTTGTTTCTTCCTGTGTAACATTCTCTCTTTTGGATTCTGGGATTTGCCTAGAACAATAAGGGGTTCTTGCTCTGAGCCTCCCAGTGACTGTTACAGAACAGTGTGCAGTTGATATGTGCTTTCCTACACGTGAATCTACAGCAACCCCAGTCTTATCACCTCAGGCTTTTCCACCCAAAGACTGGCTCTGCTTTCTTTTAAGAGTTTTGGTTTTGCTATCTACCACTGTTGTTGGACACTTTAAGGAAATGGACTCCACGAGTACTTTAGGAGAATTGGAGAATAGTTTAATATTAATATATAAGTGCTGTTCTAAAAATTAGGTTACATAGTTGTTCTTCCATGCATATCTACCAGAAATTCCCTTTAGAAACTGAGGTTGAAATTTCTTACTTTAATCAGCTTTTCAAATATGTAAACTATTATATAATTAATGAATGGAAACTGTTGTAAACATTTTCAGAACACAAGATGCTGGAGAATATCTTTTATACTCGAAGAAAGCCAGTTTTTAAAAGTTTTCTAAACTGGTGACTTGGAGAAGATGGAGATCCATCTTTTCCCTGTTCCTAAGCTATTCATCTTTCCCTGTTCTTCCTATCTAAGTACAACTGAAAACCGTGGACATTTTATATAAAACAACTATAAAAATCTAGACGAGAAAGACTGGCCAGGGACCGCAGGACCTAAGAAACGACACAGTGGTATATTCTCTGGGTTTTCTTTTTACCAAATATATTCCAGACTTGGAGCTGAAGAAGCCAGCAACCTAGAAATGCCACCAGGCACAGACCAAAAAACCCCAGTGGAAGCCTGTTCTCCCTAGCCAAGGAAGGGATAGCCTAACAAGACAAAAAAACTTCTTTTTTCTTTTGTTCAGCCAAACGCCACAGAAAAAAACCGTGACTGACTGTATCACCACCCACATGATCAAAGGCCAAGGGAGGAGCATAGACTTCCATCCTTGCGACCAAGTGTCCAAACTCCCTCTCGCCCCCATGGTACCAGTGGAGACCACATGAGGAGCCAGGACTTTCAGCCCTACATGGCAGTATTGAGGTGCCCATATCCTTCCCTCTGGTGTGATGTCAGAGAAGTCCTAGTGGAGAATCAAGACTTTCACCATTGTCCATTGGTGAGGAGCCATACCCGTCACAATGTCAGTGAAGAGTATGTGGGAACCTGGAACTCCTACCTCCATCCAGCAGTGATGAGAAGCTCGTCACCCTCAGGTAACAATGGAGGCTAAGTGGGGAGCCTAGCGTTCTGCCTCCCGCCGGCAGTAACAAGATAGCACCCTTCTGCCCTGCCACAGTGGTATCAGAGAAAACCACCTAAAGAAATCAGTGAACTGGAATACAGAACAATGTAATTACCCAATCTGAACAACAGAGAGGAAAATGACTTAAAAACAAAAACACCCAGTGCTTTAGGTACCTGTGGGACTATTACAAAAGATGTAACATTTGTGTCATTAGAGTTTTGAAAGGAGAGGAGAATTAGGGCAGAGCTGGGAAAGTACTCAAGAAAATAATGGCCACAAATTTCCCAAATTTGGCAAGAAACATATACTTTAGATTCAAGAAGCTGAGTAAACTCTTAAGTAGGATAAGTCCAAAAAATCCCATGCCAAGATGCATCATAATTAAACTTCTGGAAATTTAAAGAGCAACTAGGAAGAAAAAAATCTTAAAAGCAACTAGATAAAAATGACACTCTACTTATAGTGAGAAAACAATTCAAATGACAGTGGATTTCTCATCAGAAACCATCAAGGCCAGAAAGCAGTGGCAAGTTTTGTTTTAAATGCTCAAAGGAAAAATACAATCCAGAATGGTATACCAAGTGAAAATATCTCTCTGGAATGAAGAGAAACCAAAGATATTCTTAGATGAAGGAAAAAGAATTTGTCACCAGCAGACCTACTCTAACATGGCTAAAGGGAATTCTCTGAGAAAAGAAACGATAAAAGGAGGAACCTTGGAACTATCAGGAAGGAAAGAAGAACACAGTAAATAAAAATTAGGGCAGTTCAGTAGATTCCCTTTTTTTGAGTTTTCTACACTATGATGGTTGAAGCATAAATTATAAAACCGCCTGATGTGATTCTAAATGTATATAGAGGAAGTATTTAAGGCAATGTATTATAAAAGAAGGTAGTGTAAAAGAATGGTGTATTAGGGTTTTCCATAGAAACAGGAGGGAGAAGGAGAGATGGACTTTAAATAGGTAAATCCACAATTACAGTTGAGAATTTAAACACCTCCCGTCTCAGAAATAGAACTAGACAAAATCTGCAAAGATATGGAAGATCTGAAGGATACGACCTAGTCAGTTGAATCTTATTTACATATATTGAAGCTCTTACCACGTTTTTTAAGAGTCCATGGAACATTCACCAAAATAGATCATATCAGCCCATAAAACAAATCTCAACAAATTGAAAAGAACTGAAACCACAGAGTATATTCTGTGACTGTATTGAACTCAAACTAGAAATTAGTAACAGCAATAGCAGGATAATCTTCAAATAATTAGAAACTGAGTAACACACTTCCAAATAATCTGTGAGTCAAAGAGGAAGTCTCAAGGGAAATTTAAAAAAATTCACTGACCTGAATGAAAATGAAAATACAACATAAAAATTGTGGGACTTAGCTAAAGCATGCTGAGAGGAAAGTTTAGAGCACTAAGTGCATACATTAGAAAAGAGGAAGTCTTAAACCCATAATCTAAGCTCCCACCTCAAGAGCCTAGAAAAAGAAGAGCAAAACAAACCCAGAGCAAAGCAGAAGGAAGGACATGCTCAAGTACAGAAATCAATGAAATGGAAAGAAAAACAGTAGAGATCAATGGAACAAACAGCTTGTCCTTTGAAAGGGTGAAAAAAACTGACAAACTTCTAGCAGGACCAACTGAAAAAGAGAAAAGATAAGATTTTCAGTATCAGGAATGAAAAAGTGAGTATCACTATAGACCCTGCAGATATCAAAGCATAATGAGGGAGTACTATGAACAGCTCTCATGTACTTACGTGAAATGGGTCAGTTCCTTGAAAACTACAGACTACTACAGGACTCACCCAGTATGGAGTAGATAATTTGAATAGCCCTATACAGGCAGACCTCAGAAATACTCTGTTCCAGGCCACTGCAATAAAGCAAGTCATGCAACATTTTTGGTTTCCCAGTGCATATAAAAGTTATGCATACACTATATAGTCTATTAAATGTGTAATAGCATTATGTCTAAAAAACCTTAATTAAAAAATACTTTATTGTTAAATTTGCTCACCATCATCTGAGCCATCATTGAGTTACAAATGTTTTGCTGATGGAGGGTCTTTTCTCCACGTCAGTCGCTTCTGACTGATCAGGGTGGTGGTTGCTGAAGGTTGGAATGGCTGTGGCAATTTCCTAAAATTAGACAACAATGAAGTTTGCCGCATCAGTTGACTCTTTCATGAGTGATTCCCCTGTAGCATGCAGTGGTGTTTGATAGCATTTTACCCACAGTAGGACTTTTCAAAATTAGAGAAAATCTTCAAACCCTGCTGCTGCTTCATCAGTTAAGTTTATGTAATATTCTAAATTATTATTATTATTTTTTTGTCATTTCAACAACCTTCACAGCTATTGGGGGACATTGCAGGCTGGTGTGCAGGCAGGAAAAGAATTTACCAGAGACAGAAAAGTTTAAGAAACAAAGGAAAAGTTTAATAGCTGCGCTGCTATAGGCAACAGTGGGCCACACAGACACACCGAGGGTGAACGTGCAGGGTCTTGTGTTGAGGAAGGGGCTATGAACACAAAGGGATAGGGGAACAAAGTTTTGATGGGCTGTAAGTGAGGTAGGGGGCTTTGGTGTACAGGAGGATAGTTGGACTTACGACTCCAATAAGATGGAGACATGGGGTGAGACAAGCAGGGTAGTGGGATTTATGACTCCAGTAAGGAGGAAACGTGGGCTGAGACATCAGCCTGAGCTACAGTGAGGTTAGCCATGTTTCAGGGCTATTAATTCTGCTAGGGCAAACACATATCAGAAAAGGGTGTATTTTGTTATTTTGAGGGATCAGAGGTAGACATCTGAGAGCCCAGGAATGGGGATCGCAGAGCCTTGGCAGACACCAGTTCGCACCACACCAGCATCTTTACCAGGAGTAGATTCTATGTCAGAAAACCACTTTCTTTGCTCATCCATAAGAAGCAACTCATCCGTTAAAGTTTTATCTTGAGATTGCCTCAACTCAGTCACATCTTCAGGCTCCACTTTTAATTCTAGTTCTCTTGCTCTTCCCACCACATCTACCCATCTGGTCACAGGTCACCATAACAAATACAATAATAATGAAAAAGTTTTAAATACTGAAAGAATTACCAAAATGTGACACAGAGACAGGAATTGAGCAAATGTTGGAAAAATGGTGCCAATAGACTTGCTTGGGACAGGGTTGCCATAAACCATAAGTTTGTGAAAAACGCAGTATTTGCAAAATGCAGTAAAACGAGAGACGTCTGTAAATGTTAGGGAGATTGACTTTATAGTTTAAGTACTCCCAAATCTTCAGGTCCAGATGGTTTCACTGGAGAATTCTATCAGAAATTTAAATAGGAATTAGTTTTAATTCTACACAGTCTTTTCCAGAAAATAAAAGGAAGGAACGCTTCTGAGTTTAGTTATGAAGCTAGTATTACCTTTATACCAAAACCAGGCAAAGGTATAAGTAATAAAAACTATAGACCAACATCCCTCATGAATATAGACATGAAAATTCTTAAGAGAAACTGAACAGAATTCAACAACATACAAAAAGAATTAAATACCAAGACCAGTGGCATTTATTCCAAGGATACAAGCCTGGTTTAATTTTCAGAAATCAATCAGTGTAATCCATCATAGTAACAGGCTAATGAGAGGGAAGAGGGTGTTATTATAAAAGTGCAACACAGAGGTCCCTGTGGTGAAGGAAATACTCTGCATCTTGACTGAATCAGTGTCAGTATTCTGGCTGTATAGTTTTACAAGATACCACTATTGGAGGGAACTGGGTAAAAGGGTACAGGAATTTCTGTATTTGTTACTTCTTAACAACTATATGTGAATCTACAATTATCTCAAAATAAGTTATCTACCAATTAAGAAAAAAAAACCCTAAACCAAACCTATAAAATGAGTTCTTGTATTCTAGACATATTAAAGGACAGTCTCAGAATTCCTATGAGAAGTGATTTTGTTGTGGCTATTAAAAAGGTAGATTATTTATGATTTGTATCATTTAGTCAAATCTATTTTCTAGCTTTTTGTTTCTCACTTAAAAAAATTAGGCTTATTTTATGTACCTAGGCATTTAATTTGTATTTAAAGTTTGATGGGAACGTGTGTCTTGATCTATGCATGAGGTCTAAACGATGTGCCTTGCAATCTTACATAGGAAGGAATAAAATATTTGGTGAATTGACATGATTTATTCAGCAGTCAGTGGGGAAGGTAGCTGTATTAAAAATGTAAAATATTAAACAATGTACATTTAATTATAGAGTTTATGAGGCTTTTGAAACCATTTTTACCTAACATTTTGCTCTGATATTTAAATTAGTTCATGTTTCTTAGGAAGCATTCTTGTTTTATTGCTAGCTTCATAATAAAACTTTACAGTGGGTAATTCACTTTGATAATTAAGAAGTGACTTCTAATTTTTCTTCCTTGTATAATTAAGCAGATGTTAGTGGTGGTAAAATATTAATTTTAGAAATGTTAATAAAGAAGAGTTTTTGACTTATACTTTAAACACTTATTTTCATCCAGTTGTTTTGCATTTTACTACAGTTGTATTCCTTTTTTGTGTACACACAGTTATTTTTATTATATTTGCCTCTCCACATTAAGAATACAAATAACAAAACCTATCAAGATGTAAATAAGAGATAAATCAAGACAGAGACGTATAAGTATGGGGTCCACAAAGGCATGTGTACTTGCTGTTTGTCCTGGTCCTTTACCTGGTTGGCTTCAGATTTATTCTTTACCTTTTCTGTGTTCTGTTTTGTATCTCAAGGGAGGGTTATTCCAGTAGATGGCATTTTCTAAGTTCCTAAATCAGCTAACTTCTCCTTGGATTCATCTTACAGAAAGCATTGGCAGGAGTTTGAAAAGAAGGAGGAAGGGAAAGGCTATAGTATTTTTCTCCCTGTCTGCCTCAGGAGGTGTGTCTCCTTTGTAGCACCAGCTTCGGCCAGACTGCCTCCTTGGCTCTGTTCCACTAGTGTCCTTGGACTTGGGCTCTGGTAACATCACTGCTTTCTCCCTCTGTTCCTTAGGCCTTGGGATGATAATGGCTGCCTGCTGTGCCTCACTGTCCCTGCTTATGTGTAGTGTAGTTTGAATCTTTTTATAGCCAATATCTTTAGTTTATCTAATAGCATTGTAATCTCCTTTTTTTGTATTATTATTACTGTTACTATTTTTTAAAAGTCTCCATTATATCCTCCTTTTGATTTTTGTAAACTGTGAAAGAATTGGGCTAGGTGCTGTTTTCATAGTCTTTATGTTCTTATGTGCTTTTGTATTAGCCTGCCTTTTTTTTCCCCCTTGAACTATTTGATTTCTTCTCCCAGAGTAGGGAAATTTAAAGCTGGAATAGAGCAACCTTAAAGTGATTTATTTCTTAAATCTGACTCTTCACGTTAATCTCAACAATGATACCACCTGCTAAACATGAGTCAGACATTCAGCGAATGTTCATTTCAAACTATTTGTTGGCTGTCTACTGTGTGATAAAGCATCAGGCTGGATGAGCTACATAAAGGTATCATACGATCTCCACTTTGAAGTTGGTTTTAGGCGTTCTGCACAGGGTCCCCTGGTAGGGAAGGAGTTCATATTGCTTAGCACCTTCAGTGATAGGGCTTCATGGGGAAGTTCTGTGGAATCCCATATAATATAAACATATAATTCCCATAAATATATAGTCTCATGAAATGTAAACATAAAATTATATTCTGAATCTAGAGAAGGGGAAGTTTTGGTATATGCAAATGAATCATTTTGTTTTTTCAGCTAACTGATTTTGTATCATGGAGCAATATAATTAAAACCTCTTAGTCTTCTAAAATACTTTATTAAAAATTTATTTTAGAAAATTTTAAAGGATATTTAATGATAATTTAGAACATTGTTAAATCATCATATAGTTGTTTCTGATTAAACCCAACTTTTCCTAAGTGTAACTAATCAATGACTAGGCTGTACCTTTACAATTCATGACACACTTCAGCTTGGTGTCAAACCTCTGAGGGCTTTAGCTTCATTTTATGTTAAAATGCTGATAAGCTCTCCTGCCCCAATCTATTTTGTCTAGCCTTCTCTGGCCTAGGTTGCTACTTCTTCAAATATTATATAAGAGGTGGCTGCCAGGAAAAAACAAATTTGGTAGTTATCCTTTAGTCTTGTTGCTGAAAGATTTTTGAAAATACTTAGTTTTCTCTTACTTACCAGATACTATTATAACTCTTGATTGAATGGTCTTAGTAAAGAAATGGGTGTATAGCTTAGTGATAGAGCGCTTGCTTAGCAAGCATGAGGTCCTGGGTTCAATCCCCAGTACCTCCATTAAAAAAAAAAAGGTTAATTTAATTGTAAATGACTATAATTCAATTTAAAAAAAAAAGGATGAAGTTCCTAAAACAAAAAAAAGTCTTCTCTCCTTAGTCTTTTATTTTGAAAATTTTCAATCTACAGAAAATTATATAGTAAACATCATGTATCTTTCATCTAGATTCATCATTTGCAAAACTTTTTTCTATATTGGTTTTTATCTTTCCTTCTCTATACAAATATATGTGCTTTTTTGGGGGGTGCCATTTGAAAGAAGTTGTATATATCGTGACATGTCATCTCTAAATACTTCTGTCAAAGGATTTTTCTTGTACTTCTTTTACTTCTTGTACATACCCACTAAACTAGAATATTTTTAAGTGTTGTTGATGAATGGTGCCGGAGGATACATGGCCTGACTTCCTCATGTCTAGACTTTCCCCAAATTATGTTTTCCCCTTACTTTACATTACATTCTCTTTTTGTTGTTTTATTTCTAATTACCCTTTATAACCACCTATCATCACTACTCTCACTACTCCTTTCAGATATCCTTTTTCTTTTTCCACTTTAAGAAATTTATGGTAAAATATATATAACAAAATTTACTATTGAAGTGTACAATTCAGTGGCATCAATTATATTCACAGTGTTGTACGGCCATCAGTATTATCTAAAACTTGAAAACTTGAATCACTCCAAACAAGAAACTCTGTGACCATTAAGCAGTAACTCACCATCCCCCCTCCTCTAGCCTATGGTAACCTCTAATTTACCTTCTGTCTCTGTATTTGTCTAATCTATGTAGTCCAAATAAGTGAAATCGTACAATATTTGTCCTTTTTTATCTGGCTTATTTCAGTTTGGATGTCTTTAAGGTTCATCCTTTTTGTATCGTGTATCAGAACATCATTCCTTTTTATAGCTAAGTAAAAAGTCCCTTGTATGTGTATACTACATTTTATTGATCTTTTCATCTGTTAATAGACACGGGCTGTTTCCATCTTTTGGCTATTGTGACTAATTCTGAAATGAACCTTGGTGTACAAGTGTCTCTTTGAGTCTCTGCTTTCAGTCTTTTGGGGTATATACCTAGGAGTGGATTTGCTGGGTCATATGGTAATTTTATATTTAGCTTTTTGAGAAACTGTCAAACTGTTCCCCAGGGTGGCTGTGCCATATTATGTTCTCACTATGTATGAGGGATCCAGTTTCTCCACATCCTTGCCAATGCTTATTTTCCCTTTCTTTGATTACAGCCATCTTAGTAGGTGTAAAGTGGTATTTCATTGTGATGTTGAGTATCTTTTCATGAGTTTATTGTTCATTTGCATATCTTTGGAGAAATGTTTATTCAAGTCCTTTGTTGATTTTAAAAATTGAGTGGTTTATCTTTGTTGTTGGGTTTAGGAGTTCTTTATATGTTTTTGATATTACGCCCTTGTCAGATACATGGTTTGCAAATGTTTTCTTCCATTCTGTAGATTGTCTTTTCACTTTCTGGATAATATCCTTTGATGTTGAAAAGTTTTTAATTTTGATGAAGTCTAGCTTACCTATTTTTTCTTCTGCTGTGGTTTTTCTGATAGCTTAGTAACAGAACCACCAGTAAATTTATCAGTTGTTGTTAGATGATTTTTCCCCTGATGACAGATTAGGGTTTGCACTGCCTTGTTTGGTCCAGGATCAACAAAAAATAACAATAAAAAATAAACACTGAATGAGTATTAGGTGTGCTAGGTGCCTTTGGGAAGCATGAGAAAAGAAAATTCTAAGGAAGAAAGGGGTTATAATTTCATTCTGGCCAGGTAAATTGTACTGAAACCCTGTAACCTCCCAAAGAGATTAGAAGATACAGTCTTCTCCATCATTTTCTGGAAGAAATTTAAGTCAGAACTAGTATCTCTACTGCACTAATCAGGTTCCTGGCATCTGCTCTGGGTCCAAGTTCCTCCTACACTTCAGCCTGTGGAGGTTCCAGGTTGCTTGTTTCTACATTTTACTGAATTTCATACTTAGCTCAGCTAGCTTCTTACCTTTCCTGCCTAGTCCAGTTGTCTTTACAGGCTGCTTAAGAAACTCAGAGTAAACGGGTTCCTTTCAGGTAGACTAACATTTTAGACCAGACTTTAAATCTGTTTTATTGCACTAGAAAAATGAATTTCACATTTATACCCCTGAAATTCCTTTAAGAAGCTCTGTATGTGTTGCTGTTAGTTAAAATAGTCAGGCTTTTCCTATGTATGGCATGAGTGCTTTCTCTCTAGTATATTTTCTCTTAGATGATGACCTGGTAATTGTTCACTTTTCCCTTCAAACTATGAAAACACAGATACTCAGTGCTCTCAATGTTTAAGAATTGTTTATTCTCATTTTCCCCCTAGCGGATCTAAAAAGAACCATTGCTGTCCTTTTGGATGACATTTTACAACGTTTGGTAAAGCTGGAGAACAAAGTTGACTATATTGTTGTGAATGGCTCAGCAACCAACACTACCAATGGTACCAGTGGGAACCTTGTGCCAGTAACCACAAATAAAAGGATAAATGCATCAGGCAGCATTAGATAGCAGTCGAGGATCACCCTGTGCTGCTCCATTCACCATGGATTATATCCTATGGCAGAAAAGCTTTTAAATCGCTGGCTAGGATAGAGTAATACTTCACAACAAAAGCTCTACGCATTTTCAAGGAATATGCTGGATTCGTGGAACTCTAATTCTGTATATACATTTTTAAAGTTACTAGTTTGCTTTCAGGCACGTTTCTTCAATGCTCTACTGTATCCTTAAAGGGAATTTGATTAACATGGTTGATGAACTAAGCAGGTAGGTGACCTTTGTGTAAATCTTTGTGTTTGAGATCAAGTTGAAACAAAAACACTGAAAGACATGGATTCACTTCTATAAAATATTTATTTAAATATATAACATGTTTTTCAGAAAGTGAACAATATCATTGAATCATTGTCACTTGTTCTCAGTAGATGTAACTGTTGGACTAATACTGTTAGAAAATGTGATTTCCCATGCTGTATTTTGTTACCAGATTATGAGCAGAGAGAAAAGAAGTATAATGTTGAAAATAATGTTTTGAAGTCATGACCCAAAGAATGTCTTCATTTTGCACTATCCCTTCAGAATAACTGGAGGTTAATTATTGTATATTTAAAAAATTACATTTGTAAGAGTAGAATCTTGAAATGGGTAGTAGCCACTGTCCGTAAACTATTCTAAACATTGGAACAATTAAATAACGTTAAAGTAGTAACCTTTAATCTCACCATGTAACATCTTCTTACATACTTATATTCTGAAGAGTAAAAGATATTTTTGTGATAAGATTAAAAATAACTATTCATGATTTTTCACATACATGAATGTTAATTTGAAAGTGTAACCCTTTGAGTGATTTTGCTGTCAAGAAAGCACATTATTTCCATATTTGGGTAATTTTTGCTTTTTTTTTTTTTTTTGGCAAGGGAGGGGGAAACATATCTGTGAGACTGGGACTCTTAGGGACTTTAGCCAAATGTATATAATAAAGGTATTTGTGTTGCATTAAATTGTTTGGAAAATGTTAACATTAGAGTATGTAGAGTATCTGCTTTATGAAATTTTGGATTTGTATAACATATATACTAGATATTCATTTTATATAATGACCACTTAAAAAATAATTAAGAACGTTTAAAATATAATTTAAATTATAAAGATGGACTATCTTTTCAGGAAGACAGCTGTTGTATATAGCACAAGAGATCCTAACTTGGGGTAATTCTAGTAGAGAGCGAAGTCCACCCTTATTTAAATTTCCCTTGTAGCAAGTTTAATTGCCATATGGTGCCCTATATTTCATAGTATTTATTCTCTATAATAACTGCTGAACTGCAGCTAGCTTCTAGATTTAAACTGTATTGAATTTAATTTTGGATATTGTGTTGTTCATTATTACAATATGCTACCACATGTAGTAGCAATAATTATAATGTTTTATTAAAATAAATATGAGAAAATACTGTTTCATGAAAGGTAGCTTTCCAGACTTTTCCCTGTACCCTACCTTTATGTGAAGAAATTATTTACATTTCCAGGTGAAGTTTGGAATAATTTTGTTTGGTCTCTCTTATTAGATGTGGACATTTTTATTTTTTGTTTTTGTTTTCAGGGATGAAATAAAATGTATTATTTGTACTTTAAAGTGTTACAAGTTTTTTTCTTTAATAGTGATAGTACATTTAACAAATGGTAAATGACTAAAAGGAATCTTAGATAATTTTGGGTTTTGTTCTGTCAACTCCATATAGTTTTTTCAAAAGAGAAAAATGAAAGATTGCCTTGTTCAGGTTCTGAGAGTCTTGAGTTCAGAGATCAATGGGAACAAACCTGGGGATTGTGATGGGAGGTGGTTCTGAGGTTTGTACCCTCAAGTTGAAGTTTACTGTTGAGTTTTAAAAAATCATGCCTTAGTATTTGTATCTTCAGTTAATCTCAGTTAATCGGGACATTAGCACAGAGGGCATCACCAAAGATACTGAAAGCTTTCACATTTATTTCAGGGTATCTTTGAGTTTAAACACTACACTGGTTAAAAAAAAAAGCCATTTAAACATACATAATTAATGATAACTTGGGTCTCATTTATCTTCAAAAAACACTTAGGACCTTGACTGTGAAGTTAGGTGGACCGTAGAGGCTCAGGTTTACCTTTTTAGTGACATTATAATCCTCCTCATTTTGAATTTAAAGAATCTGCCTCATCTCATTTAATTATGTCTTAGAATCCTAAAGTGTTAACAGTTTGTATAGGAACCTATGACTTGCACATTTGGTTTAATTGTAGACACTGTTCTGTTTTTAACACTTTGAGCTGAATAGCTAACAATGTAGTTACACTGTTTTCCCTTTTTTTTAATTTTAGAGAAATGTTTACCTGAAAGGAGGGACATGATATAATGAAAAAGGTAAAAATAAATATAGCGGTTAATTGAAATCATTTTAAAAAATTGATTCTTACCTTTTGGTTGAAGGAATGGTAGGTTTCATCGTGTGAAAAAGCTCAAGAGCTAGAGAGAGAGAGGAGAGAAAGAAATGAATATGAGAATGAGAATAAATGGGTGGGGGGATTTGAAATTTTTCTACTCAGGGATAACCACTTATTGACATTTTAGGATATAAATGGGAATCTGATCTTGTCTGCTCACACTCTACTGATATCTCACTTCCATTTAAAGTAAAGCACTTCCACTGTGGCCACAAAAGTTCTAATTTGCCCCTGACTGCCTCCTGACCTCATCTTTTACCACCTTCTTCCTTCCTAATTCCTTTTCAGCCACGCGATCTTTCTCTTCCTAGGACATACCAAACAGCTTCAAACTTGTTATTCCTTTATTTGCAACTCCCCTTCTTCATGGGGTATCTTCATGGTTCCCTCCCTCACATCAGTCAGGTGTCTCCTCAAATGTTACTTCTTCACTGAAGTTGTCTCTGACCACCTACCTAAAATAGCATGCCTCTAGCACTCTTCTCACCCTTTTACATTTCTTCATTGTTCTGTTATACCTGACAAATTGCATATAGTAACTTACTGTGTTTTTTCTGACACTTCTTAGAATCTAATTCACTGATATAACTTGGGCATATACATTTATGTACACATATACATTGTGTGTCTGGCACATCGTAGGTGCCTGATAGGTATTTGTTAAAGCAAGTTCCTAAGCCATTTTATACTTTTTGCTTTGTGCATCTATATAAGCCTATATATATATAAATATATATATATTCTCTTTGTACAGCATATCATGAACTTCTTTCCAAGTCATTAAGTATATAACTTTCATGGTTATTTCATTGTGTGGCTATATTACAGTTGCTATATCTTTCACTCAATTGTTAGGCATTTTGGTTGCAGATAAAAGATTTAGACTTAGGTGTGGGACAAGTCTAAAGCCTGCCGTCTTTGCATTATTTCATGCTGTCATTTTTATTTTAAGTGTTAGAGGGTAACCTAATAAAGTGTGATTAATATCCATTTGGGGAGACAGGGTGGTGAAATATCTGCCATAAGAACAGAAAATCCAAAATTGGTGCTCATCCTCAGACCTTGTTTTATATCATGAGCAGTGGGTTAGAAGCATTTTGCACAGTAGGGAAAAGACTGGGAATAAAATGTAGAGTGGCTATTCTGTAATTGGGTTAAAAGCTGGGAGAGGATTGTTTCGTGGTCAGACTTGTGCTTGGTAAGATCAAGTTCGTCGTTTTATAGCTTGTGGCTTAAAATGAATCAGTAATATTAGTTTGCATTTAAATAAGGAAGTTAAGCCATAAGGATTTTTTAAAATCACTGTTTTTTAGATTTTTACCAATGTCAGTGTCTTTAAAACACCTTTCCAGAATGAGTTTAGCTTAGGACCTCAAGTGAATCCTTAGTAGGTCAAGTGTAACTTCACATTGCTTCTAAATGTTGATTAGCATCATCATTCACTTAAATAAATCATTATTTTTCTTTTAGCTGTCTTGGGTGCTTAATTCATCCACCTACCCACTCTTTCTTTAATATCTAATACTGATTAGACATTTTTAATATCAATTTTTTGGGGGCAGAGAAATAAATTATGGTTCTAAGGAGTTTTGTTTGTTTGTCTGTTTTTTGGGGGAGGTAATTAGGTTTACTTATTTATTTATTTTTAGAGCAGGTACTGGGATTGAACCCAGGACCTTGTGTATGCCAAGCATACACTTTACCACTTGAGCTATACCCTCCCCGCTCTAAGGAGTTTTTTAAAGTGGAAGGGTGATATGGTAGATACAATACCAAAACTTGAGAAAAGGAAACATTTTGAACCACTGGTGTGTTCAAACACAGAACAAGTTATGTTCAATTTTGAGATAAATGTGTTCTTTATTTGTTTGTGAAGATAAACTTCATGAGTCTGAAAAGGAAGAAAAAAATTCCCTTTTATTCTTTTCTTGAAATCTGAACTGGGTGTTTCAGACCAAAAGCTTTGAGTGGGTGGCTGAAGCAGGAGCACAGAAGGGGACCGCTGCCAGGTAAGAAGGGCCGTGGCCTCTGCCTCCTGGAGGAGGCTCCATACCTTGTATATTAAAAACTATTCCAACCAGAATGTGCTCTGGGAGGAATGATTTAGGGCAAGAATGATTTGGAGACTCTTTTTAATAATATCCTTCATGTAATGAGATTGTTACAGTCATAATTATTGAGCATCTACTAAGGGCTGTGCTGCACACTGTGCTCGTCATGTATGGTGTTTAATCTTCAAAACAATCTTGTGAGGTAGGTTCTGTTACCCACATTCTGTAGATGGACCCCGGGGCAGAGATGCGGGTTATGGGGGCTCTGGTCACGGACCTTGCAGACTGCCCAGCAGAGATGCAGACCCAGAAGAGCTGGTCTCCAGAGTCTCTACTCGTGACTACCATGCCTTACCAGCGGTTCTGCTAATCTTGGTTTAAGTAAACTGACACATTCCCTTTCCTCCCTGTATCTTGTTAGGGACTTCTCTCCTCTGATCCAAGAGAGAACTCATTACTCTGTTCTCAAAGGCTGGGGTCAGCAGAGCGCACACAACATGTGTTAGGGTCCCAGGCACTGGCGGTAGCCCACACCTAGGCTGATGGCCCAGGATGCCTGGGGTTTGGGGGTGAAGGGAGATGAACCCATGCCGTGGTATTCAGGAGCTTATGAACGAGCTTGCTGCAACGTGTCTCTTATGTTCCATCCTGGAATAAAGGGAAGAGAGGGACCGGCTTAGTGCATGTTGTCCAGGGTGAAGAGAATCTCAGTCTCCCCTCAAGGCCATTTTTTCTGCACACCATGGGATTCAGGGCACTGTTAACTCACCCACTGGCAGTTCTCCATCCCCGTAAAATCTAGTATTTGCAAGGCTTAGGTTAGGGACTTCCTGGGGCCAAAATATTTTCACTTCCTGGAGGCTAGACAGAGTGGGATTCAAGATGACACTCTTGGTCTGTTATTTTGCTCCTTGTAATCTCTTTAGGTTTCACAGATAGATCATTTGGTGACTTAAAGGAGCCTGAGATTGTCTTGATATTTACTTGATAGTGTCTGATTTAAGAGTGTTTCACAGAATAACTCGAGTTTTATAAGATACTACCTGGCAGAGCCTTGAAAAACCTCTAGCCATTTCTCCAAAGCTTGCCTGTTGATTTGAGAGCATTTTAAATTGTGGAAGCTCTGGATCCACCTTTTCTCTTTCTCTGGATGACTTCTGCCTACTGCACATCGTCCATGCACTGATCATCAGGCTGGACTTGACCTCTCCATGGAGAAGTGAGGGAAAAAATTTCATGAAAGTCCTCTGTTTTTAGCATTGTTCATCATTACTCCCATACAATAAAAGGGCAGGTCTTTGGTCTTCTTCCTGAACCTGATGTAGTTACTAATAGAAAAAATGTAAAGAATGCTTACTTTGAATTGTAAGAATGAGTTTTAGCTACAGATGCCCTTCTCCTTTTAGCTTCCAGGCAAAGACACACTTGGAGGAGGAGGAAGGCAGGCAGAAGTTGAGGGGAGGTTATCATATTAATGTAGTTTGTTCTCTTTTTCTCTTCAGACTGCTGCCATTTTCAGCCTTGGAAAACACCTAAGTGGCACTTGGAATTAAACTCACCCAGGGAAGGTGAAATGAATATTGAGAGTTCAAGTAAAAATCACTTTCTGTCTCTCCACATGATTTAATTCCTCTTTTTATCTTCTTTCCTAAATATCATATGTTAAAAACAATATTGGGTTTAAACGTAGTGCTAAATCACCATGGTTAACAGCAGAAGAAAGGTAGCTGTTTCTCTAAACAGGTGACTTCTGACAGAGCCTCAGCTGAGGGGCGGAAGAGACTGCAGAAGTCTCTGCTCTGCCTTCCGTTTCTAGAAAGAAAGTTTTCCTGAGGTTAAAGAGGAAGCCAAGGTGCCTACTCTAAAACAGGCAAGTGTTTCTTGTTGTTGCTCAGTTAACTTTATCAGGGAAATAATGAGCTGGGTTCTTTTACCCTCAGGAAGACTTAAGCTGTACCTTCCACCTCTTTCTTCAGGGAGTCTTCACTTTACATACACTGATGCCAAGGTAGGGAGAATTGGTTTCTTTACAACCCAGAAGCTTAGATGGAAAGTATTTTTTGCCTCTGCAAAAGCAAAATAGCTAGTATTTCTTGCTGATGATAAGGCATGAATGCTGGCTGCATAGAAATAGTGTCCCAACTCCCAGCACAGTTGGGACCCTTTGCCATCTTAGGATGTCCTGTTGGAATTCCAAACAGGTGAAGCCGAGCCCAGAGCTGGTCACAACTGTGAAACAATCCTATTGTTTCCTACTGCCAGGCTCTCGCTGCCCAACTTTATATCATATAGTCCAGATTTGTTTTTTCCATTTCCTTGCCTGGAATGCCTTTCCCTTATTCGCCTTTGTTTCAGTCCGGTTCTTTTTTCTAGTGTGCTTCTCAAGTTTTACCTACTTAGTATTCCAAGTTTCCAGTTCCCAGCCTTAAGAGATCGCCCTTTTCTCTGGAATGCCGTTATCACTTGTGGACTCTTGCTTCATTCACTCAGTCAGCATTCATGCTGGTCCCTCCGTCTGGAATGCGCTTCTCCCAACTCTTTGCACGAGTGGTGTCTTCTCATTTTTCAAGTCTGAACTGATTCCCTTATTCCATTTACTTCTTGAAGAAAGTGGGACAGTAGTCCAGTAGAATGTTGCAACTGCATCCTTGTGGTTGCTAATTTGCTTCTCCGTCTTCTGTTTTTCCTGTTGTCTGGAGGTTAGATCTAAAGACTTGATGAAATTCTGTTTCAGGTTTTTGACAACACTAAGAAGTGTATAGTCAAAATATTTTGTTCTAAGATCAATTGAAGTAATTCTCTTCTCTCTGATTTTGTCACTAAACTGATGTACCATTAGGTACATTTGTGTCAGTTTGTTTTCAAATTCTAGGCATTGGCTTTTATTTTCTTTTAAAATTAGTTTTGTGTTTTGCTTACTGCCTTCTTCTTGGAATACTTCTTTCACTTGTCTTCTGAGACACTACTTTTTTTGTGTGTTCCTTTCTAATGATGCTAGAGTTTCCTAGCTCCTACTTTTTCAGTATTAAGTTACCTGAGATGCTAAATTTTGAATCAGGAAGTTGTTTGTTGGAAATTGGCATAGAATATTTATCCTAGGCACTGGTGAGGACCAGCGAGATATTCCTACACCATTACAAAGAAGAATCCTCTATTCACTGAGTTATGTCTGTCTCTCAGAATCATTATCTTACTCCTGTGTTTCAGTCTGCTCAGCCAGATATAGCTAGTGGTTCAGAGAGGAATGGCGATAGAACTTGGGAAGAATCTCAGAAGTACTAGTTGTTAAGCCAGGCTCTTTTTGATAAGACACCCAGGGTGACCTATTTGAGACCCTCCTGTCTATTCTATAACCTCCCCTGGGTGGAATGTGGCTGGGGTTTCCATAACTTGAGGGACTTTGTCATAATCAAGGAACTACAGCAATTGCTCAGTGTCCCTGATAGACTAGAGAAAAGAAAAGCTTTATTATAGAAGTCTCCATGCATTCTTTAGAAGCCTGAGCTAAGTAGAAGTGGCTCAGGACTTTACTTGGAGTTCTCAAAGACATGTGTCTCCATGTTTGGCTTGTAGGTGATGCTGCCATAGGCCATCAGAGACCCGTAACATGTTAGCCTGAAAAAAGTGCAGTGCTAGGTACCCAATAACCTTGTCAGTGTGAAGTCTTCCAAGATGCAGGCCATACAATGCTTAAAGAAGTGAAGGTATTTTACAA
This sequence comes from Vicugna pacos, assembly GCF_048564905.1. NCBI lineage: Eukaryota > Metazoa > Chordata > Mammalia > Artiodactyla > Camelidae > Vicugna > Vicugna pacos. The sequence continues at coordinate 45,935,932 of NC_132993.1, read as the reverse complement.
CCTAGATAACATTGCAACGTGTTTGTACTGATTTGAGTCTTGTCTGAAAGGCTGTTTTTCACTTACCTTCTCATTATAGGAGGTTATAAGCACCCTGGAGTTCCTATTTAATAAGGACTCCTTGCTCCAGGGAGCTGGTTCAGAAGATGAGCAGTCAATGGGATCCAATAACTCATGGGGTAGACCAGTCTAAGACTTCTGTGGCCATGGACACAAAGCTCACCTTCTTTTGTTCTCCTGACGAATACTGGAGCTACCTGTGGCATTTCGAAGGACTTATCAGTCACCTAGAGAGGAGAGACAGTCGTACAATGTAAAGTGCTGCTAAGTTCAATAATAGAATTCAGAAAAAGAACAGTCTTTGGGAAGTGGGAATCAAGGGAGACTCATAGAAGCCTGGATTCTCATCCTGAATTTTCAAGGTGAGGAGTTTGTATGGTAGACAAGGGAGACAAAGGTGAGTGTTCCAGAAATATTGCCAGCATAAGCAATAAGACCCAGAAATCTGAAATTATCTAAATATTAGTGAAAACTTCTCATGCTATTAGCTACTTCAACGTTTTTAAAGGGCTGAATATTGCAGGGCTGGGAAACAGAGTTACCTTCTTTCCAGAGGAGAGGAAATTTGAGCTGAGTCCTGAGGACTGGAGTTTGATAAGTAGAAACTGCAGGGAGGAAGGCTGATGCTGCATTAGGTGGTTTGTGATGGTGAAGGAAAGGCCAAGGACACTGCAGAGATGTCAGCAATATTTAGCTGCTTAGTCAGCTACATTCTCTTTAGGCTACTTAAGTCAAGTTTTCTATTATTTTTAGGAAAGTGCACTCCTAACTTTAGAGAGTTCAGTACCACAATGGGGTCCTAAACGTAAGAGACTCTAAAACATGGAACTGGCTGAATAGAGGAGTTAGGATAGCAGGCAGTGAGGGCATACAATTTTCCTAGGCTGGTGATGACAGTGGAAAAATTGGTCAAATTATCATTTGTTATGTTTTGGGACCAAGAATGTATAGCAATAACAAGTCTATAGCAATAACAAGTCTATAGTTTTAACAAGTAAATGTTTGGAAAATCTCAGGTTTTTGATGTGTGTTGGCTACTTCTTGCCGCTGAAAATAAAAGGATGGAAAAAGATATACAATCAAAACAAAGTTGGTGTAGGTTTATTAATATTAAGTAAAACCGACTTTAAACAAACAAAAAAACCCCACTAGAAATGGATTTACTTCACAATGATATATGGTTTTAATGCACCAAATGTAACAATTACAATTCTAAATTCATATTGCCTAATATTTGCCTAATACAAGTTTAGTACTCAAAATGTATAAAGCAAAAAGTGCAGGAAGTGATTAGGTGAAAAGTGGAAGGGGAACATCATGGGTCAGCCTGGCAACAACTGAACACAGTGATCAATCTTAATGTTACAGAGAAGGAGAGTATAGCTCAAGTGGTAGAGTGCATGCTTAGCATGCATGGGTCCTAGGTTCAATTCCCAATACCTCCATTAAAGGAAAAAAAAATTAAATAAATAAACCTAGTAACCACCCCCCCACCAAAAAATCTTAACGTTGCAGAGATAACTGAACCTCGTATGTATACTCCAGATGGAAGTGTACACCACCACCTATGAGGTGTCCTAGGTAAAATTTTGAACCTCAATCTGATCAGCACTCTAGATCATGCGAAGTACAGAGTAAGTACGGGACTATAATCAGTGAAACTCAGAATATGGAAAAAACAACAGGAAACATGGGCCCAGTGTCCTCAATAAATTTAAAGGGGAGAAAAAAGCTAAACTTACAGATTAAAATAGCCTGGGTCCTTCTGAAAGTGTGAATATTTTATGTGGGAGTGTGAACCCAGAGATTAAGGAAGTAAAAACAGAGAAGGGAAAAGAGCAAGGACAGGTTATGGATCAGGAAACTGCTCGATCCTATGGGACCTTCTGAGGAGCCATATGAAATGCATCTCAGAAACATAGGAGAGAAAAAGGGACGTATTTATTGGATCATATTTCCCACTGGTCCAAGTTTTCTCCCAGGGCATTAACTTGCCCTTCTGCTTTTTGTCCATGCATGAAGAACAAGCTGTTCCCTACACTGTGAACAGAGCCGCAGGTACAGGCGGGGAAAGGCATGAAGCGTGGCCTGAGGGCCTGGCCCTGTCAGCTCGCACTTGTGTAAAGCTGGCTGGAGTCCCCACAGAACTGGCTAGTGCAGCTGTGTCTGAAATAAGGGATGGATGATCCAAGAGGATCCGAAATGGTACACAAGGGGTATCCCAAACAGGGACATTTATCAAAATGCAAAATGTGGACCTTGTTTGGCTCCTGATCCTAACCAATTATGAACATATTTGAGACAATTAGGGAAATTTGAACGCTGGGCATTATTATTTTTTAAGATATTAGAATAATACAGCAGTATTTTTAAAGTATCTATTTTTTTACAGGTACATAGTAAAATATTAAAAATATTAAATATTAATGGAAAAAAACTGATGTAACTACAAGGAGAAATGGCCCAAATCACCAGATGAAAGCTTTTAACACTCCTCTTTCAATAATTGCTGGATCAGACAACCAGTAGCACTTATAGAAGATCTGAACAATTAACAAGCTTATTACAATGCACATATAAAGAATATTCTTTTCAAGCACATATGGAACATATCCAAAAGTTGACCATGTACTAGGCTTAATGCACATCTCAAACAATTTCAAACAATAGGAGTCATTCAGACCACATTCTCTGACCACAATGCAATTAATTTAGAAATCAATAACAAAGGTAAGTTTAAAAAATACAGTATATTTGGAAAATTTCAAAACATCTATGTAAGTCACACATCAAAAAAGAAATCCTAATGGAAAATACAAGTCAGAAATGTCTAATGATGAAAGCACTAGATAACAAAACCTGTGAGATACAAATGAAGCAATAATTAGATGGAAATTTGTAGCCTTAAATATATATATAGGACAAGAATAAATACTGAAGCAATTTACAGTAGCTAAGACATGGAAACAACCTAAATGTCCATCAATAAATGACTGGATAAAGAAGTTGTATATTTATACAATGGAATACTACTCTGCCATAAAAAAGAATAAAATAATGCCATTTGCAGCAACATGGATGGACCTGAAGATTGTCCTTCTAAGTGAAGTAAGCCAGAAAGAGAAAAAAAAATACCATATGATGTCACTTATATGTGGAATCTTTAAAAAAAGACAGATGAACTTATATACAAAACAGAAACAGACTCACAGACACAGAAAACAAATTTTTGATTACCAAGGGGGAAATGGGGTTGGAAGAGATAAATTGGGAGTTTGAGATTTGCAGATACTAACTACTACATATAAAATAAATACACAAGCTTCTTCTGTATAGCACAGGGATTTATATTTAATATAGTAAACTATAATGAAAAAGAATATGAAAATGAACATATGTGTGTACGTGTATAACTGAAACATTATGCTGTACACCAGAAATTGATACAAGATTGTAAACTGACTAGACTACAACTAAAAAAAAGAATAAATGCTAAAAACCACTAAGCTAAAAAATATATACAAGACAACTAGATCCCATTCTCCCCTTTTCTGAGAGCTTTTAAAATTGTAATTATCATATTCTACCCTCATCATTGTAATACTGGGTATTTTGGGGTGGGGGAGAAGCAACTTTCTGGTCTTTTAGTTATCAACTGCCAAACTTCAGAGTGAATGACAGAGAAGACTTCAAGCCAGTCGCAGTAGCTGGCTGAGACTCTGGGGTTGCCTTCCTTAGGGGTCTGATGATGCATTCAGTGTAAAATGCCTGCATTGGAAAGAAGGGTGTGTATGGGTATTACACAGTTCAGGGGGTGAGCTGGGGCAGACACTATAGATGGACTAACCAAACACACAGTCTCCTTGACCACCTTTGTCATAGAGCCTGGGAAACCTTAGTCCTGTACTTGTTTTCCCAGCCTCCTTTATACAACTACGGATGACCATGAAACATAGTTCTGGTCAATGACACAAAAGTGAAAAATTTTTATAAGGGCTAAACTCTAGGAAAACTTTCTTACTTGATAAAATGAATAACTGATGTTGGTTGCTATCTTTCTTTCTTCTTTGCATTTGGATATAATTTCAGGAGTTTGTGCAACTATGGGGAAAATGCCCTGAATCAATGGCAGCAATAACTTACCCCAACACTTGTTTAGAATAACAGCAACAACAAAAACCCTGTTTAATTAAGCCACTGTTACTTGGATTATTCTGTTCTTTGCAGGAGAACACATTCCTAACTTACACATCACTGCAAAATGCTGATAATTCTCATTTTATAAGGAAGAAATATGTAAAACGTCTAACACTTGACAAGGCAAGTGTCTCTCTTTCATGTCCCTCTGTCCATCACATTTCCTAGATCAATTTAGATACCTTTGGGAATAAATTATAGTCCAATTATACTTTAAAAAGTTAAAGCAGAGGTCAAAACCATATACAGCATTCTAATTAGCAAAGGTGTCAGTTTTCTTCAAGTTTAGGATAACATTTTCTATTTTATTTCGTAGTCTAAAGTTTTTGTTAATGTCTTTGGACAGAACAGTTTATTGCTCCAGCAGCTTCCCGGAAGAGCCCACAATTGCACTAAGCCTATTTTAATTATTTCCCTCTAGATTCATTAACTTGTACTTGGCTACACAGACAGTCCTCTGCCACTTTTCTGTAAGTTCGCCTAGCCTGGCATTTTATTAGTGCAGCAGCTATTAGTTAAAAACAGGGCTAGTTGTTCATAAAAAGATTAAAAACTGGCAGCAGCAGCCACAGGTGTGATTGGAGAAAGTACTGAGTGGGGCTCTTACCCTAAAATAACCCCATTTCAGGGTCATTCCTCTACCTTTACCTGACCGTAAGGGCTTTTTAACCTTCAAAAGTCTCCATAAATTGCAAATGTGTCTGGAAATCGTCAAAGTTTATTGGCGAAGGTTGAGTACTGAGGTAACACTTTGGTGGAGAGTAAGTAATGAAAAAGTAGTGTCAAATTGGGAGTGAGACCTGCCTGCCTGCCTGTGTAGGAAGACCGACTCTAGATGGGAAAAAAGGGCACTGAAAAGGGGGGCACCTACACAATCTGCCTATATCATATTTTGCCTTTGGGTCCTTAACTATCCAGGGAAGTATTTCTGAAACAAAGTATTGGAATTGAAAGAATTATTTTTCTTACCGTTTGCCGATTCTCCCTCCCAGGTAAGTTTTAGGCGGCGCTCAAGATGATTTCTAGAGAGCCTCATAGTTTGACTTCTGTATAATGATAGATTTCCTGTCTCTTTTCCAGGTTGCTAAACCAAATTACCAAACGCATGGTAATTCAACTTTAAAAAGGATTTTGTGGCGAATATTTCCAAAGGTGGTTTTTTTTTTAAATCTTAACTAGATTGTTTCTACTTGTTCCCTCTTGAACCTGCTGTTGACTTTCTTTGAAGGATATGTTGCTATAGTGACAACAGAACTGGATGCAGATACTCAGCACTACAGATTTTACATCAGTTTTTTTAAACGCCAATACTGAAAACACAGCTGGCGATTACGAGGCAGGCCTCAAACTATCCAGAACCTTCTCGCAACCAGCGAAAACGCTGCACGAAGAATTAAGCCATATTCTGTGCGTCCATCATATGCAAGGCATTGCACTCCCTTGGCAATCGTTATCTGACAAGGAGACCTACCAGACCAGGGAGAAGGGGTGACAGGGGCAAGGCGTGCGGAGGGTGGTAAACAGCACGTCATGCGCGGCGAGCATGAACTTGGAGACCTGGTTTCTGGCGCTCTGCGTGGGCGGCCAGGTGGAAGCGCGCGCCCCGCGCGGTCACCGCGGTCCGCCTGCCCGGCCAATCGGGAGGCGGGCGGGAGGGGGCGCGGCCGGCGCGGCTCGCGTGCGCAAGGCGGGCTGGGGCGGCCGCGGCGGCGCGGGAGCTTCTCGGTTCCCCTGCGGCCATGGAGCGGCTGACGTTGCCTCCCGGCGGTGCGGCGGCTGTGGACGAGTACCTGGAGTACCGGAGGTGAGGCGGCGGCTCCGCGGGGCGAGGATGCCTGTGGCGAGCTCGGTCCCTCTCGCGGGAGGAGCGCTGGTGGCGGGGAAAGGGCCCGGCGCCGTCTCGCCGGGGCTCCCGGAATCCGTTCCCGGGCTGGCGGGGGAGGCTTACTTTGACTTCAGGTTTCCTCTTTCTGTAATTAAATATTGTAATGACACTCAGGTCTATTCTAATAAATGCCTTTCGGGGCGACTTAAGAGGTCTCCTGTTCTGACCCCTTTCAAGGATTATTAACTGTAGATTTATGAAGATATCCAATTGTTTTTTTCTAAACGGTCACTGCAGGTCGCGTATTGAGTGCTCGGGGCCTATAAAAGCAGATTTAAAGTTTAGTCGTGAACTTCAAACGTTCTCCTAATCCTGAGTTGCTGGTTTTAGGAGAAATACACCGACTGGTGTAGTTTCGGTGGTTCTGGAGAAACTCTTCTTCCCATACTGGTCGCTCAGCCGCCCCTAGCCCTCTCTGGGACCCTGACAAAGGCTGATGGTACCTGCCTCTGCTTAAAGGCAGTCGCCCCACAGCACTTGGGCATACGGGTTCCTAGCTGACTGCACTTCCTCCGACTGCCTATATAGGTGGTATACTTTTGAGTAACGCCTAGAAATACCTGTTAATTCTAAGCCAGAAAAGTGAATGTGAGAAGCTTAATGGGTCAGGCCTCATTCCTGGTTCAGGTAACTCCAGGAGCCCTGTGCCCAGAACAGCTTCCATCCAGTCTTCACCTGGGGCAGAGCCGGCTCTTTTAGCCTCCAAATCTCCAGGGCTTTTCTCTGGGAGCAGGTTGCTGGGCCCTGGTGTTGACCGGCAAGTTAGATATTTAGATGTTTAGGTATGTGGATTGTGGGCCTCTAGTTGTAGTCTCTTGCCTAGCCCAGAAAATATTAGGGTCTGGTAGGAAATTATTTTCCAAAGATAAACAGTCTGGTATAATTCTCTATAAAAGTTACAGCCTTGCTGCTCAAAGTGTAGCAGTCATGGACCAGCCGTGTATGCATCACCTGGGAGCATCACCAGACCCACTTCAGACATAATTTATCTGAATATGCATTTGAACTAGACCTCTTGGGGATTCTGTAAATAAAATAAAGTTTGAGCTACACCGGTTTAGAACTTAAATGCAAATGATCTTTCTTTTAAGATAGATATGCATTGGTCTAAATGTCTTTCTAGTACCTGTTGGTATACTTCTTGGTAGCTGCAATAAAGTGAAATGACCCAAAACTTATCTCAGAATAAAATTACCCCCCCCTTTTTTTTTTTACTATTGTGTATCTAATTACTTTAAGTAATGAGGAAGGTTGTGATGATTCATAGCTTCTGAGTTGATCTTACCTACCTCAGCTAAAGGCTTGAAAGTAGAAAAAGGTATGAATTGGCCCCAAATTATGTGGCATTCTGCAAACAACACTTTTCATAACATTTAAAGGGTGTATTTTCAAGAAGAGATTTCTTCAGCTTTGAACAAACGCTTTAATTGTGCTTCCTTTTCCTCCAGGGAAGCCAATTCCTAATCTCTTAAGAAATTTGTGTTGGCTTAATTTTTTCCTGTAAAATTTTGAAATCTTACTTCAGGAATTAAACAAGGATGCACCTGACTTCTCAGCACCAATGGGGATTTGAGCAGGTGCAGATCCAAGGGTGGTTGTGGGTCCCACCTTAGTTTAAACTTCTGGTCAGGGTTTGAAGTCAGATATGGACAGTATTTATGTTGTCTTCTGTGTTGATGTTCTCTGTACTTTTTGGGGGGTAGGGTTACTATTTTTAAAGGAGGAAAATGTTAGAATTTTTAGCAGTTAGGCTCCAGCTTTTAATGAGAAGAATGAACATGTTTGCTTCAGAATCAAAGGAGAAATTGAGATGAATATGTGGTAATTCTCCAGTGGTAAAACTGGATCCGTAAAGTCAGATGTTATGAATTCATTGACTTTCTTTTTTATAATCCTCTTTGATACGGGGAGCAAAAGCTTTATTACTATTGTGTGTAGTTTTGCTATTAACATGAACCTAAGTAAAAAAATAAAGCTGAAGCAGCATTTCCTTTGACTATACAAGTATAGTTTAATTTTAGAGGTTAGTGTTTTTAACCTGGAAAATAATACCCAAGACTCAAGAGAAGTATTTCTTGTTGTAGAATTGTCGGTGAGGATGATGGAGGGAAACTTTTTACTCCTGAAGAATACGAAGAATACAAAAGAAAAGTCTTACCTATGCGCTTACAGAACAGATTATTAGTGAGCTGGCGATCACCAACTGGAGTGGATTGTAAACTTGTGGGTCCAGAGACACTGTGTTTTTGTACACATAGGTAAGATAGTTTATTACTAAGTTGTCTAGTGATCAGAAAATATAACACTGTAACAGAGCATATCTTCCTTCTATAAATAACATGATTTGTGATAATTGAGAAACATTTGAAAACAGACTTTTATATAATACACCAGAAATCATCTAAGGTTTTTTTGTTGCTGTGATTTTAAAATTCCTATTATATCCTATTAAAACTCATTATGAAGTCCATCACTGTAAGCACCTCTTCTCTTGCGATGGTCAAAAAAAGATATTGGTGCTCCTGTAGCTTTAACAGGGGTCTTTCATTTAGGCTGGGGAGCAGAGTCAGAACTGATTTAAGAATTACTTGAGTTGCCCCACACTGAACAGCTTGGGAATCTACAGATAGAAGCATTTCTCCTCACATTTGCTAATCTCCCTTTATACTTTAAGAAACATGTTGTGTGAATACTTTTTTATTGACACACACAACCACACACTCACACCCCCACCCACCCACTCACTCACCTTTTGGGGGGATTGGTTCCATGACCTATTACAGATACCAAAATGTGGGGATACTCGAGTCCCATAGCTGAACCCTTCTATCCGTGGATTCCACGTCCTTGCAGTCAACCAACCTGGGATGATAAACATAGTAGGAACACAGTGGTTTGTTTAATGCCCAGATATGGAACCTGTGGATCCTAAGGGCCTACTGCATATTTATTGGAAAAAATCCGTATATAAGTAGACCTACACAGTTTATATAGTTCGAGTCAACTGTGTGTGTGTATATGTATGTGTGAATATGTGTGTGTGTGTGTGTGTGTATGTAAACACCTTTCTTTAAACAAAAACAATCACACAGCTTTTTATTACAAATGGTCCTTTTCTGAGAAAAGCATATGGAGGAAAGGACATACATGAGGCTCCAACCATTGATGTGTGTTACCTGTACCTGAGGTTTGCGTTTGGCAGTGTTTGTCGTGTTCTACTTTATGTTTTACGACTATCACGGGTCACGGTTGTCAAGCTCAAAAGGACAAAGCGGCTTCATGGAAAAAATCACAGGAACTATTACGTGGTTTTAGGTGACAAGTTCAACTTTCTGTTCCGAAGGAACCATGGGAGAACCACCCTGTTCTGATAGTTTCTGGGGCTCTTTCCTGAGAGACACTTTGTGTAGTTGCTATTTACTGACTTGCAGTTTGCCAGAGGTTGTAAGGCAGTTGCTAGGTTAAGTAAAGTGTATAGATTGACTTAAAAATTATTTAGCAACCCCAACTGAAAACACTGTGGAGGAATGGAGGATGAGGGTTATGTTGATACCTTTCAGAATTGGAGAGGACTTTGGTAGATTTGTGTTAGTTTTATCATTTATTCTTGTAAATATTTAGTGCCGGTCTCTTATTTATGTGTAATTACATAACATGGACTTAACCTTCAAAACTGACCAGACTCCACTCTGATGGAAAAGTTCTTTAGTACCAGTCACTCAGTGAGATCTCTAAGTTAATTTTCCCCTAGTATAAAAGTGAAACGTTATTAAGGAAAATGAGGAATAAATATATAGAAATATAGAAGCTTCACCACCCAAAGGCAGCTACTTTTAATGTTTTACTATGTTCATGTAGTTTTTTCCTTTACATTTCTTACTAAATGAAATAGTTCATTTAGTTTTTAATTATGTATGCATATAAATATTGAACCACTTTTCCATGACAAAATCACCAAAATGTTTCCACATTGTTACATAGTGATTGTAGACAAGATTTGGGAGACCTACTGGATATTCCAGCTAGTCCAGTGGTATTCACTGTGCTTTCCTTGAAACTGTGAGGGAGTCTCAGGTGTACCAGGTGGAAGGGTTAGGGGGAAGGACAGACTCCAGTTCTGGCTCTTTCCTTTGCTTTAACCAATTCTGCTTTTATCTATATTATATGTTATGGTTCTGTGAAAGATTTTATTTGAAGAAAGGGTTTCACTGCTGAGAAGTTGAAAACTGTTTTCTAGTAATTTACTTATCCATTCCCTTATTACTAGTATGTTGTATATATTTTGCTATTGTAAGTACTGTTGCTGATACTGTCTTTATGCACACAGCTCTTTCTAACATGGAATTATTTTCTTAGGGTATATTTTTCAAAAATGGATTAAAGGATGGATCTTTTTATGTTTCTTGAACCATAATTAAGTGGGATTGGTTCTTTTGTAACACTCTTGACAGTGTTGTGAAACATATATAAATAGGAAAAAAACTTTGGCTCTCTTTGCTAAGTGAAAATGATATCTCATTATTATTTTAACATATTATCTAGGATAATATTGAAAATAATAAATTTAATATTATTTTACTGAGTATCACCATTTGAGAAGGAAGCCAGTGATTTGAGAAAATTACGTACAGCATTTTAACAAAGAGCTTTAGGTTTAAGGTGTGATACTTTTTTTTTGAAGTTAAAAGTTTCAAAAGCTTTTTTGAAGTTAAAATTGAATTATATTAAAATAAATTACATGAATGTATGTTTATTGAATTTATTTCAATGTTAAATAGTAAACCTGTGGAAATTAAGAAATGCACTTTGGTAAGAAGAATTTTCACAAAGAACTTTTTTCATGCTCTTGGGTTGTACTTCCATAAAAAAGAATCTCTAGTGGTCAGTATTTTATGAGAATTACATGATATTTCTTTGTATATTGCTGTGGAAACTCTTCTTAAGTAACTAAAAATAAAAATCTGTAAGGGTGAAGATTTTCTCCTACCAAAGCAACAGAGTTGACAAATACTGCATGTTATGGGAGTGTATTTCACCTTACTAACAAGAACAACGAAACCAAAATGAAAAGGATAAAGAATCATTTTGCATCTAAAAGAATAGCAGTTGTAATTTCTGGCAATCCCTGCATTTTTTCCCCCTTCCCTTTGATTTTTTTCAGGTATAAGCAGCATAAAACGGATTTTGAAGCGATTCCTCAGCAGCGCCCCATCAGTCTGCCTTGCAGAGTGACTGGCTGCCCCTGCAGGGCTTACCTCTACGTGCCTCTGAACGGCGCGCAGCCCGTTCGCTGCCGCTGCAAGCACTTTGCCGATCAGCACAGCGCTGCGCCTGGCTTTACCTGCAATGCCTGTGAGTTTCCTTATGATAAGCACACGAATAGGATGCTTTTAATTCTTTATTGAATATTTCATGCGTCTCTGTGCCAACTTCGTTCAGCTATATTGTTAAAATGAAACAAGTAAGAAAAATTTGATGGATAGCTATTCTAAAATTTTCTTTTTGTGGAGAAGTGGAGTTCTTTATAGGCTTCACTGTCATCAACTTCAATATCTTACCTCATGTAATTCAAATAAGTAATAGATTTTAAAGAATCACTAGATGTGATCCAATTCAAATTTTTGAATTGTGGAAGTTTTATTAACTGAATTTTATTCACAGAATAATAATCCTTAAAAAGGATTTTCTAAGTATGAAAAATTTTTATAATATGCTAACAGATTATTATGTTATTTCCTAAAACATAGGTTGATGGGGAAAGCAAAATGTAACATGACGACTTTAACACTATATGCAATACCTGTATCCAAATTCCAGCCCTTATCCTATATGCCCTTTCTCTTGATCATCCTTCTTAAAAACCCTTTGAAATCGGTAGGATATTAGTCCAGTATTTTTCTTTAGGAGATAGTTTTTCCAGTTGTTTTTGTAGTATCTTGAATTGAAGTCTTATGATGAAATATGTTGAAAAATATTTTTAATGACAGTGGCAGGAACAGATATGTTTTACTGGCTAAGTATGGGAGTATTTGGGTAAAACTTATTATGTACCTTGATTCCCATACACATTTGTCAGAAGTGTGAGTCTGTAAAGACTTTGTTAATGGTGTATTCTGGACTCTATTTCAATGGCTTGTTTTTTTATACATAGCAATTAAGATGTAATTCACATACCATATAATTATTCGTTTCAAGGGTACAATCTAATAATTTTAAATATATTCACAGAGTTGTACACCTGTCACCACAATAAATTTTAGAATATTTTCGTCACCCCAAATGGAAACTCTGTGTCCATTAGCAGTCACTCATTAGTCCTCCCTCCCCTCAGTTCTAGATAGCCAGTAATCTGCTTTCTGTCTCTATGGATTTGCCTATTCCAGACATTGCATATAAATGGAATCATACAGTATGTGGTCTTTTCTGACTGGCATCTTTCACTTAAATAGTTCTTATGATTCATCCATGTCATAGCATGCATCAGTATTTCTTTCCTTTTTATTGTTAAATAGTATTCCCTTGCATTCTTTCTTTATCTATGGGTTGCTCTTCCAACATGGCTTTCCTGGGGGATTGACCCATAGAGACATTTTTGCATTATCTCTTCACCACTGGGCTGTTACCACACCTACTTTGAATTCAGCATTTGAGGAGAGGGCCTACATTTCCTGGATCGCCAGTGTTTAGCTCAGTTTCCTTTAGTCCTAGTTGGTTTTTCCAGTTTTTTTTTTTTTCTGCTGCATACCCCCTTACCACTTTAGCATCTTTCTAGAGCAGTGACTGAGAGGAAGTTAAGGGGCTAGAGGTAAGGGGTACAGGGGCCAGAGGACAGCATATGAGCAATCCAGATTCAGGTGATTTTGGCCAAGCTAAGTGATTTTTAGGGCAGACATCTCAGTAGGGCTAGAGGTAAGGGGTACAGGGGCCAGAGGACAGCATATGAGCAATCCAGATTCAGGTGATTTTGGCCAAGCTAAGTGATTTTTAGGGCAGACATCTCAGTATCTATACTTAAAAACCTTTAACTTCTTTTACATCTTGTTGACTCAGGTTCTAAGTGTTCAGGATTTCATAGCTGCTTCACTTGTGCTTGTGGTCAGCCTGCATATGCCCATGACACAGTAGTGGAAACTAAGCAAGAAAGACTGGCTCAGGGAAAGCCAGTGGGACGAGATGTTCCTTATGCAGCAATGGGAGGATTAACTGGCTTCAGCTCACTGGCAGAAGGCTACATGCGATTAGATGACAGTGGAATTGGTAAGTTTTAATACAAAAAATGTGAGCTGTTTTTATGTGTGCTAACAATAGTGAAGCCATATATTTGTTTTGCACTTTAAATTCTTCATGGTTTTTTTTTTCAAAAAACATTCTTTCATTTGATTTTTATTGTTTAAAAAAGGTTTAATGCTACTATGCAATATATGATTATTATAAAAAAATTGGTAAACACAAAAGAAAAGATCACTCCTACCCCAGTACTTCTACCCAAATCCCAACTCATAACCCCTTTGTTTGTCATAGCTGCATAGCATTTCTTTTATTTGATATGATACAGTTTACCTATTACCTATTGTCTGTAATTTTTGCCATTGTAACCATCTGATTCTGGAAACATAGGCCTGTGTCCATGTGTGTATATGCACATGCATGTATGTTCATGTTTTTGCATCTGTAATGTATGATCACATGCATGCATGTGTGTCTGTACATGTACGTACACACATATCTGCTTGCGTATATAAACACTTAAGGTAATACATGAAAAAGTTTAATTGGAGCTATCTCAAACTATTGAAGGTAGCTGGATCCTTCTGAGTTGAGTGAGACTGGGGAAGAATTACGGTTCCTTTCTATTTTAAATACTTCTATGTATATGGAATTTTTTTTTACAGTAAGCATGTATTTTATTTTTTCATTACAAAAATTGCATAAATATAGATGAATATTTTCTTGTTATAAGAGTCAAGCAATAGAAATGCAGAACAAGTTCCCTTTGAACATTTCTCTTTACCCCAGATTCTTTCCTAGAGGGTAATTTGCTAATGATAATGTATTTTTCTTCTTAACATGCATTTTTATAGTTTACTTTTTTTTAACTTAGAAAAATTTTGAAGGCCTGTTATCTGGACACACAAATTACTTTTTTTTTTTAACTTTTTCATAGTATTCCACACTATAGATATGTATCAGTTTATCTAAACCATTTTCTTGTTCATGGCATTTAGATTGTTTCTTCTTCTTCTTTTTTTTTTTTTTTTTTTTTGCCTTTACAAACAATCCTGCCCCCCAAATCCTTGAACTTGCTTCCTAGTACACTACACAAATTTAACTCTAAGGTAGACAGAGAGAAGTAGAATTGTTGGGTTTGCATGTACATGTGAAATTTTAATGTATTCTGTCAAATTGCTCTACAAAAATGCTCTACTTTTTTTTTTTTTGCAGGAGGGAAGTAATTAGGTTTATTTATTTAGTTTTTCGATGGAGGTACTGGGGATTGAACCTAGGACCTCATGCATCCTAAGCATGCACTCTACCACTTGAACTATACCCTCCCCCCTAAAAATGCTCTACTTGTTTATATTTCCTCTAGTGATGTTTTAGCTTACCTATTTCCTCACATTTATGCTGATCATTGATATCATTAAACTTAGTTTTTTTGCCAGTCTAACATGTGAAAATGTCATCATTGTTTCAGTTCGATTTCCCTGGTTATTGGTGAGATGAAAGTCTTCTTATATTTAGAGGCCATTTTACTTTCCATGTGTTGTCTGTTCATATACTTTTCTCATTTTTATATTTTTATCTTTTCTCATTGATTTATAGGAAGTCTCTTATATATTCTGTATACTAATCCTTTGTATTTATTTTGCAGATATTTTCTCCCAATATGTCATTTGTCTTTCGGTTTTTTAAAATTTATTTGTTTTCTTTATAGCTTTTAGAGGTTGGAGGCAGACCTTCCCTACTCTAATTTTATATATTTTCCTTCATTTTACTTTAGTGCTTAATTTTTTTGCTTTTATGTTTAGCTTTCTCATGTATCTGAAATTTACTTTTTCTGAAAGTGTGAGGTGTCTGTAACTTCAGTTTTTGTCCAAATTGATGGCAATTTATCCAAACACCATTTTTTCCCGAATAATTTGAAACTTTATCTTCACTATATTCTATTATACTTTCTGTTTTATGCTATTGGCTTATTTGCCTATTTTGTGCCAATATTTTATTTTTTAAATTATTATTCTTCATAATGTGTTTTGATACTTGGTATGGTAAATTCTTCCTGTTTGTGCTCTTTTTCAAGATTACCTTGATACATTTGTGCATTTTCTCTTCCAGGTTATTTTACAACTATCTTATTAAATTCCATATATAAATCATTTTAAAATTTTTATGGATACATGATTGTATTAGATTGTTTATAAAAAAGCAAATGTTTTCTGCTGCTTTTGTTACCAGTCATCATTACTTAATCGTAGAATTTTAAATGTAAATCTTTCATTGATTTTGCAAATAAAATTGACCCTTGAACAACAGCGGTTTGAACTGTGAGGGTCCACTTATAGGTGGATTTTTTTCAATAGTGAACACTACGGCACTACACGATCTGCAGCTGGTTTGAATCTGTGGATGTGAAACCATGGATACCAAGGGCCAACTGTAAAATTATATGCATATTTCGACTGCGCAGAGGATTGGCACCCTTAACTCCTGTGTTGTTCAAGGGTCAACTGTAATGATATTTTTGCCTCTTCCTTTCCAATATTACAATATTACTCTTCTTACTCTTGACCCATCAAAATGGCAGGTACTTTCAGAACAGTGCTAAGTAATAGTGGTAGTAGTTGGTGTCTTTGCCTTTTTATGACTTCTGCTATTTTATCACTTAAGTATCTTTATAAGACCCTGAGAGAAGGTGGAGTGAAGAAAGGTGAGAGTGAGGAGAGGAAGCATGAGATGTTTTTGTCTTGATTTTGGACGTCAGGGAGCCTGGAGCCGAGGGACACCTGCTCTGTGAGCCATGTGGAATCTTGGACAGAGATGACCTCTTGCTGGAATTTGGTTTCTTTATGATGTGGAGAGAGCCCATGATTTGTAGCCACAGTGGGTGCTTGGAAGGCAGCTGAGCTGTGAGGCAGCAGCATGGCATGTGTCACAGCAAGGGGTAATGGGGACTCCATAGCAGGGCTGAAGGTGGGTCCCCTGAGCACTGGGGGATTCAGTAGAAAAAGTGGCAGGCATTGGAGGGCTCTGTACCTCTAGTGAGAGAGTGTGAGGCTGCCAGGCCCTACCAAGCTGAGAGACTAAAGGACAGCTTATGCTGGTCTTGAAAGTTTAAGATCAGTCGTGCACACAGCAGACAGAGGACAGCAAGAGGACCTGGCTGGACCTGAGCCCCCTTCTCTGATCTTCCACAAGCCACAGGAGTGAGGGGCTGGGGCAGGGATCTGAAGGACTGAGAAATTCCCGCACTGTTCACATTATAAGAGAGGACTAACTTTAAAAACCAAATAGGACTAAATGTTTATTTCCTTCCTTCTGCCTGTGGTATGGGGTAGGCATATGGGGGTGGGGATGGTTTGTGAAGAAGGCAGAGCACTTGTTGATTTTCTCTGCAGCTTCCTTCAGTTGGCCTTTGTAGTCTAGGGTTTAGGGTTGTGGACGTTTCGTCATTTCATTGAAGTTTTCTTTGTGTTTCATAATTTGTTTTTAGATGGTTTCCCAGTGAAGAATAGACGAAAAATACACTTATTCTGCCCTCTTCAGCTAGAGGTTTTTTTTTTTATTGTGGATGTCTTGCTTTTGATAATGTTTCATAGGTATATTAAGGTTTTACATTTTTTGCTGACATACAGTTACATTTGTGTGTAATATGTATATATATTGTTTCCTGTGAAAAAGGTCTCTGAGAAGTGCAGAAATACTTTTACCCATTTGCCTTTACTTTATATGGCAGATAAAAATCTAAATAAAATTTTTCTTTTTATGGAAGGAATTTTTCTAATGACTCTTATGGGGTTCTCATTTATTTCATGTGTGAAATAACTTCTTTGTGTCCTAACAAATAGAGATTGAATTTTCATTCTTCACATATTTTCTTCTCAGGTGCCCCTTCAATTGAACTTTTAGACTCTCCAATTGCAGCCACGGACCATCCGTTTCTCAGAGTGTTTCAGGCATCATCTAGCTCTTCTCCAGAAACACTAACAGATGGTAATGAAATTAAGTTGAGAAATACTTTTGGATGTAGTAAATAAGAATATAGATTGATACATTTTCCAGATTACTCTTTTTTCCTCCAATATGACCACAATCTGATTATCATTTTACTTTTATATTGGCCAGGCACTGAGAAAAAGCAAGAAACTTAATTTTTAATTGGGAAAAATTGCTAAATCTGAGAATTATGAGGATTCTGATAACATAAAAATTTGAAGTTTAAAAACCTTATTCTGGCACATATTATCACTTTGATGTTGGAATGAGAGAGCCCTCTAGTGGACTAATTGCCTTGATCCTTTAGGCTCTCCCAAACAAGATGTAATTCATTGATGATAGGTTAGCAAGGTTTTACCATTTATAAATTACACATAAAAATGAATAGAATGCATTTTTAATCAAGTTTAAGTTTCCTATTTCTTTTATTGAAAACAAGAATGAAAACAATGAAGAAGGAATTTGTATAATTTATGAGGCATTTAACATTTAAAAATATTTTAAAATGAGAAATTTCTTTGCTTTATTTGTATTGTCATACAACCTTTTCATGTACCCTGACTATTTCCACAAGGGATTCTAAGGCTGCTTACAAAACAACATACAATGAAGTAATTATAAAATGTAGATAGAAGTAAGAAATCGAAACAAAAAAGAAAAGGACATAATTGTGTCAACTTTTTAAACAATTGAAGTATAGCTGATTTACAGTATTAGTTTCAGGTATATAACATAGTGATTCAGAATTTTTATAGGTTATACTCCAATTAAAGTTATTATAAAATATTGGCTATATTCCCTATGCCATACAATACATCCTTATAGCTTATTTATTTTATATGTAGTAGTTTGTACCTCTTCCTTCCCCACCCCTGTCTTGCCTCTTCCTACTTCCTTCTCCCCACTGGTGACCACTACTTTGTTCTCTATATCTGTGAGTTGTGTCAGCTTTCAAGGTTGATGTAATTGCTGCATTAAGCTGCAGTTTTGACTAAGTGTAGTGGCAGCCAAGGCACAAAGGAAGGTGTGATCAGATAAATACTTTTCATCATTAGAAAGGAGGAAACTTGAATTCCTTGGTACTAATGAAAGTTATACCAATGCTAGATTTTATTTTATTTTATTTTTTTTGGCAGGGGGAGGTAATTAGGTTTTTTTTGTTTTGGTTTGTTTTTTAAGAGGAGGAACTAGGCATTGAACCTAGGACCTTGTGCTTGCTAAGCATGTGCTCTACCACTTGAGCTATATACCCTCCCCCCAATGCTAGATTTTAAAGATGTCTATATAGTGACCCTCAGTAATGCAGTGGCCCCTGTTTCTTAAAAACTTTTTTTTTCCGGCAAATACAGCATATGGTTGGTCATTTCTGATGCTTACCTTTGATAAAAGTGGTAACATCCGATTTTACCAGATAAATGGTAACATACCATTAAAATGGTAACATACCAAAAAACTTAACTCATTGAAGGTGATTTTTGCAAGAAGCTTAGCTCAAACGGTCCAGTGTGATCCATGAAAAGACCCAGAGTTTTCAGATGAACGGATAGATGGCATATATTTTAAGCAGTTTTTCTTAGCAAGGCTTTTGTTAGATAGTTGTTGACAGAGTGTGATTATACTCTGCGGTGAGTGTCTGGAGTTAATATGATTTTTCTGTTGCTGGTTGAGGGTGAACTCATATGCTTGAAAAATGAAAATAGGTGTTCAGGTTGATTTTCTGTTTTGGACGTGAAGGGACCCAAACCAAGACATTCACCTAAAATGAAGGTGAACTCTTCTATGGAACTAGGTGCTTGGTATGCCTAGAGAAAAAACCAGATTTCCTTTGATAACTATGCACGTGTAAAAAGCTAAAGCTCTAATCTGCTCTTAGAAACAATGATCAGTACATATATGTAAACTAAAAAAAAGTGCAGTATACTGTATATATGTATTTACATGCAATATAATGTATGTTGCAGTTGAACTGTAATAATTCAACCTAATAAAACCGGAAAAGGAAAAAAAAATTGGAAAGCAAAAAAATAAAAAGAAAAAAAAAAAGGATCAGATTTTCCTTCCTGAAGCAATTTTAAATTTCTTTCAGCATGTCAATTAGTTCTTGATAAGTTTTAAAAAAATGAATACCATGGAAAATGATTAAAATTATTTTGAAAAATTTCGAAGCAGGTAGTAGCATCACTTATGGTTGCCTGCACATATGGTCTTAGTCTGTTTAGGTGGTTGTAACAAAATACCATAGTCTGGGTGGCTTATAAACAACGGAAACTTACTTCTCACAGTTCTGGAGATGGGGGAGTCCAGGACAGAGGTGCCAGCCTGGTTGTGTTCTGGTGAAAGCCAGTGCCTTCTTGTGTCCTTCCATGGCGGAAGGGTTGTGGGGTCTCTTAGAGGAAACTAATACCATTCATGAGGGCTCCACCCTCATGACCTGAGAACCTCCCAAAGGCCCACCTCCAAAGACCTTCACATTGGGCATTAGGATTTCAACATATGAATTTCAGGGAGACACAAACATTCATACCATAGTACAGACCTTCAATAGTTACTTCTGTGCATTATCTGTTATAGTGTCACATGCGTTTCTAGCTATAAATGTGAAATGTAGCTGAGCAAAGCTAAGTGTGCTCTTATGTGAAATAGCTATATAGTGTTATTTAATATGAACCACTTAAGTATTTGGAGAATATTTGCCAATGAAAATTACTTTCATCTTATGATGCTCTGCTTTCTAAAAAAGAGGTAGGGAGTAGGATCAATGATTCATTTAGAGCATTTCTGCTTTGAAAAATGAAAAATAATCACTGGGTAGAAAGAAAGGTTTCTTTCTGCTTTTTTGTATTTCAGGAGAATTAGTAATTATATAAATATATTACATATTACAGTTGACCCTTGAACAACACAGCAGTGTTAAGGGCGCTGACCCCCGTGCAGATGAAAATCCTCATGCAACTTTATAGTTGACCCTTCCTTTACACAGTTCCTGTGTATCCATATGTCCTCCACATCCAGAGAGTCAACCAACCCAGAATTATATAGTACTGTTATTTTCAATATATACCTACTGTTTAATGTGTAGTAGGGATTTATTGAAAAAAATCTGTATGTATGTGGACTTGCACAGTTCAAACTCATGTCGTTCAAGAGTCAACTGTACTTAGAATGTTTTTTCCTTATTAGTAGGTACAAGTAGTCAAGTTTCTTCCTTAAGTAAACCTGAAGAGGATGATATGGCTTTCTTTGAAAGACGGTACCAGGAAAGGGTAAGTCTGTGGGAAAAATCTGCATTAAGCATTTACTTGTAACAGAGACACTGTAGAATAATTATATATTGATTGTGGATCATCATGAAAAATAATTTATGAAGTCTTTATTTATAGCTGATGTTAGGCTTTAAGACTTATTTAGGACAATTCAGAGAGAAACAGGACTAATGAATTTGGTATATAATACACTGGTTAATTTATGGAGGTCACAAAGATTGACTACATATGAAATTGTCAATAATAAACATCAACCATCAGCAAATTTATAAATTATGTGTGTATTGGGTTATTAATGTATTGTGTTTCTTCTCCTTAGTGGCTTCTAGGTATATCAAGTTAGAATTACGCAGTAGCCTTTAAGAAACAACACTTAACATAAACGTATTTTAAAAATTTTCAGGGCTCAACAACTGCAGTATTGATGTGTTCCCTGCTTTCAGTAGTGATAATTTCCATCAGTTCATCACCACACTGTACACTCTTCGAGAATAAACATAGTATTTCATTCTTTGTGTTTTCCCCAGAACTAAGTACAGGGCCTATACATAATAAGTTTTCAATAAATATTTGTGGAAAATTGAAAAAGTAGACACAGATCTAATTGATATTTGCTTTCAGACATGTCATCTTCTTATACATTTGCCATTTGATCGATTTCATTGGCACTGTTCATATTTGAGAGTTTTGGGGGTTTTTTGTTTATTGCCAGATGAAGGGGTGCTGGCTTGATGAGGCATGGGGGATGGTATGCAGCCATATGGTACATTCGCCAGGGTGCTTTCCTTAGGTTTACTTTATAGTTGCTTTGTGTGTGTTTATTATCTCTCCTACTAGGCGGTAAGTGCCATGGAAGTAAAGACACTTGTCGCTTTTTGTTGTATTCTCTAGAACCCTTAGATAAGAGCTTGCTGAGTAACTGAAGGTGTGGGAAAGTGAGACCGTTAAATCAATTCACCATCCAAGAGCAGAGGAAATGAGTAGGGGACAGGCAGATTAGCAGGTTTTTCCTAATGAAGAGTGTTGAGGTAAAGGAGGAGAGTCCTGGATATGATTTGAGGCAGAGCTAGAAAACAGAACTCTCTGCAGTGATGAGATACTCTGTCTGTGCTACCGCCATTCGTCATATGTGGCTGTAAGAGTCCAAGTTTGAATCAATGAAAATGAAAATTTTATTTCCTTGTGTCACACTAGCCACCTTTCAGGGGCTCAGTAGCTACATGTGGCTAGCGGCTACCTTATTGGACAGTGCAGAAAGTTCTTTTGGAAATCTCTGCTCTAAGAGAAAGAGGTGGTAGTAAAACCTAAGGGAGGAAGATGAAATGGTCAGAGTGAGGAAAGAAGAGGCTGTTTTTGCAGCAGCATCAAGGATAGAGTTTTAATGAAATCAGTCTCTGTTCTTGGAACACACATTCACAGCTGAATTTTGGTTTTGCCTCACGGGCTTGCAAGGCACAGTGTTCTCAGACTCCTTCCCTCCCTCCTACAGAAGCTTGGGTGGTGTTGACTGCCTCGAGAACATGCCGGTATTATTTGCCTGTCGGAAGATAATGGGGGGCGGGAGGAGTTCTTACCTGTGAATGTTTTAGGGAATATGCTTGAGCCATGCGGACTGCTTATTACAAATAGACCTAGAATTTATGGATTTATGAGATGTGGTTTATAACTCTCCAGCCTGTGTGATTTATGGATTTATGAGATACAGCTTATAAACTCTCCAGCCTTGTGATTAATGGAATATAAAAACTAGGAAGCTCAAACTGAAACAACTTCCTCTGAGCTGATGTGTACCATACACATTGTTTGTACTTGCTCTTTATTCTGAAAAACTAAAACACGCACCATTGAGGGAAAATGGAGGATTAGGAAGCTGAATCTGATGGGTCCAGGGCCCCTTTAGAAAGCAGTGCTATGTCTGTATCTGGTTTTCACTTGTACCCTTTGCTAATCATTGATATCATTTGGTGCAGGAAAGAATCTATGATCAGTGTGAGTTGATTTTGATAATTGAAGCCTTTACGGTAACATAGCTTACTAACTACTTTTATATATTATTGAAGAGTTGCTTCTTAGCTTCTTTTATGTATTAGATCTACTTGTTTTCTTCCCCTGTGAATGACCTTTGGTCTCTTTTACCCAAGAAAGGAGAATTTTATTAAGGAAATAATTATTGAAGGTCAACTAGGTGCAAGGCACTGTGTTAATGCCAGGAAATTAAAAAAAAAAAGGAGCAAGAGGAGGTATCTTTGCTCTTCGAACACTGTATTAGGTAGATGGATATGCAAAGTACTATTTGAAATGAACAGACACTGCTTTGACTTTTATTTGTTTAGCATCTTTGCTCTTTTTTGACGTTACTGAAGATCTAACTTGGCCCTAAATGAGAGAGGTAAGGAGACTAGCTTTATTGAGTGCTTATTAAGTACCTACGTCTTTATATATATGATCTTATTTACACCTTTAGAACAACCCTATTACATAGTACCTATTACTATGACCCTTTTATTTTTTTCTAAACAAATGGAACTATTGCTTACATAACTTGCCTCAAATGGTTAATAAATGGTAGAGGCAGGATTCAAGTACTCTTCTATCTGATTCCAAGGCCTGTAATCTTTGCCTTAGAATGGAGTGTTCTTTGGGCATCCTTCAGATGACCTATTGACTGGCACAGTGTACAAGAGTAATATGAGTGTATGATTTTTAAGTGAGGTTCCCAACCATCTCAAAGAGGGGAGAGAGGGAAAAAGTGAAAAAATGGGGGAGAGACAAAGGTGGGATTCATCCAGTTTTATTACTGGATGAATTATTTGCAGTGTGGTGAGATTGGGTAGACTGGTTTGAAAACCAGGTCCCTTCTGGGTTCTTGTTATTATTCCTGTCACATGAGAAAGTAAGAGGCCTTGCCTCCACCACTATGCCCCATATTTTCTCTCCCCCTCTTCTCAGGGATGAGACAGTGGTGCTGCCTCTGGGAATTGGTGTGTGTATGAGTGGTAGTACGAGGAAGGTGGGTTTTGTGTTCTCTGGAGTCTTTTTTTCTCCCCATGGAAGTGGTTTATATGTTTCTAAAAGGTCAGAAGGGTGCTACTTAAGGGTATGCAAGCTTCTTTGTTTCAGTTTCACTGGAGAAGGGCAGCCTTCAGGAAGATAACTGTCAGAAATGTAGAAATCAGAATTATAGGAAGCTGTCTTTTAAGCAGTGTGTGTTCCAGAGATAATCCAACTGGATTAGGTGTATTCTGTAACCCTGTAGGGAATGTGCATAGGCTAGATGTAACATTAGACATTTAATCTTTTTTCTTTTAACATTAGTGGCAATTAAAATGAATAATTTCACCAAAGCAATATTCATTATATGTTATTTTTATTGAAATGCTTTTGTAAAGTTGAAATCAAACCATACTTGATTTTTTTAATTAAAAACTTTGTCATTCTTTAGCACGCACATGAGCATGTGCATGCACGCGAGCATGTGCATGCATGCGCGCGCACACACACACACACACACACACACACACTGAGGTAGAGAGAAACAGAGCCCCTGACAGGCCCCCTCTCTGCGGGGGTCTCGCTTTTGTGCTCCTTCTGTGAGTCATGGGCATTCAACCCTTTGTTCAGCCAACACTCTTTGAGTCTCTCCTGTGTGCTGTGTCTGTGTGTGTGACTGCCTCTTCCCCTTCCCTCTAGTCCATTCTCTCTCTGTCTCTAGGACATTACTGAAATCTGCCCTGGCTCTGAGAGAGAGGAGAAGGAGGATGGAGAGGAGTTGGAAGCTTGCATACCCCAACAAACTGTATTTAATTTAAAAATGTAGTTATCCCAAGAAATAACTTGTTAGCCAGAATTCAGACTCTAAAAATACAATGTCATAGCACAAGTTCTTGACTATGAAGTTCAAAGGCAATACATGGATGCAATACATTCCTTTTATGCACTGTGTGTATGAGTTACTCATATTAAATATTTTTCTTACATTACAATAAAAAAATACAGTTGGATCCATTCAACAGATTTTGGCTTTAGTATTTAGTAGCTTAATAACTGTGCTAATTAAGACATGAATCCAAATGAGGTATGTGCAACCATTTTTTTTTCTTTAGGATGTTTTACAAATTACTGTATCAACAAATATTTTAAATTTTCAGATAAAAATGGAAAAGGCTGCTAAGCAGAAAGGAAAAGCATTGCCATCAACTACAAAACCTTCATGAAGACTACCGGGGAAATTAAAACATATCGTCCAAATGTGTCTTTTTTTGTTAATTATTTAAATATAATAATGCAGTTTATTTTCCTTCAAATTATTTACTTCTTTTATTGTGTAAAAATGTCTTTTTGGATGTTCCCTTAATTTATTTAAATTAGTGAAAATACCTTGTATCACTTTTGTCAAAATTCACGATTTACTACTTTGTATAAACTTTTCCTCTCTCCTAACAAACATGGTTATTTTCATGTTAGTCAAAACTTTAAAGTACAGTAAATGTTTTTAGTTTATAATAATTTAACTTTTTTAGGCTATTAAAAATTAAATATATTGAGAGTTTTGAACAAATATATAAGTATTTCATTCAAAACAGTTAAAATCCTTAATTGTTTGATTTTTCAAACTTTGTAATGTTGATTTATGTTTTAAAATAAAAAACTGTATTTTAAAATTATTTAATCATCTTCCAGTGGTATCTAATGATAAAATTTTAAGTTGTTTTGTTAAACTCTGCATTGTATATAAGTGTATTGACATCTCCTGTGTGCCACTTCAAGTTCTCTTGGCCCACTTCTTACTCTACTACTGCTATGAAACACTTCCAGGCAGACTTCTGACAGCTTCATATGGAAGCCATTTGATGGCACTTTGTCTTGGGACCATGTCATTACTGTCTTGCTTTCTTCTCTAGGGATCCTCTGACACAGTGGATGTCACTTGGGATGCCCACTGGAACCCCTCTGCATCAAACATGTATGAAATATATGGGTGGGTTAATGACTTGGGACCAGCCTTGACTATTAGGGAGGTGGAAGCCGATAGATAAATACTCCCCTTCTATCTGCTAGGAGGACAGTTCTGAGATGCCTTTCATAAGCTTCCTCAGAAAATCCTGTGGGATTGAGCACTAGTCACCCATTGCAGTGGTAAACCCCATAATCCTTATGTTAGCTTTCTCTTTTTCTGCTTTCCACTCCTTGATCCCTGTCTCTGGTTCCGTAAGATCACTTCCCAAATAAATTTACCTGTTTTTGAACATTTGTGTTACGCTTTGCCTTTGAGCAAGGGGCAGAATGGAGCAGGACAGTGTAGGATTTCATCATGCTTACTCAGAAGGGTGCATAATTTAAAACTCAAATTGTTTATTTTTGGAATTTTCCATTTAATATTTTTGGACTCTGGTTTACCATAGGTAACTGAAACTGGAAAGTGAAACTGTGAATAAGAGGGGACTACTGTGCACATTTTTTTTTTAGTGCACATGGAGCATTTACTAAGAGTGAGTGTATTTTAGGCCATAAAAGTCTCAATACTTTTAAGATGATTCAGATCATAAATTATGTCCTCTGACTACAACAGAAGAAGTTAGAAAACCAAGGATATCTGGGACATCTCTAAATATTTGAAAGTTATATAACATATGTCTAAATAATCCACGGGTCAAAGAAAAAAATCAAAAGCATCAAAGTACTTTTAATGGAATGAGAATGAAGACATAGTATGTGTGAGATTCCACTAAAGCAGTACTTAGAGGGAAATTTATAGCACCAAATGCCTTTATCAGAAAAGGTCTCAAATCAGTGACCTCAGCTTTCACCTTAAGGAACTAGAGAAAGAAGAGCAAATGAAACCTAAAATAGGAAAATGGAAATAATAAAGATCAGAGCAGAAATAGAAATAGAAAACAGAAAAGCAATAGAGAAAATGAATAAAACCAAAAGTTTTTTTTTTTGAGAAGACCAATAAAATTGATAAACCTCTATCTAGCTAGACTGATCAGCCAAGACAGAAAGAGTGAAAGAGTGAGAGAGAGCACATGATTCACCAATGTTAGGAACAAGAGTAGACTATAGATTCTATAGATAGTAAAAGGATTATAAGGGAATGAATTTGGCAGCTTAGATGAAATGGATAAATTCCTTGAAAGACATAAACTATGAAGCTTATCCAATAAAAAATAATAGATGATTAGCCCTGTGTCTATTATATGCTGATTAGCCTGTATATCAACTAAGGAGACTGAATTTGTAGTTAATATTTTTCCCACAAAGAAAATTCCAGACCCAGATGGCTGCACGGTCAATTTTACCAAATATTTAAGGAACAAAGATTACCAATTCTATAGAGACTTTTCCAGAAAATTGAAATTAGGAATTCTTTACAACTAATTCTGTGTGGCCAACATTGCTCTGATATCAAAACCAATTAAAAACATTATAATAAAAGGAAATTTCTGACTAGTATCCCTCTTGAACACAGATGCAAAAAATTTTAACAAATATTAATTTGCCTTAGCAAATCTAATACAAGCAGATATAAAAAAGGCTAATACATCATTACCAAGTGGGTTTTATCCAAGGATGCAGGGTGGTTTAACATTTGAAAATTAGTCAGTGTAATTCATCACTTTAGCAAACTACAAAAAAACCACTGATCATCACAATAGATGCAGGAATATTGGACAAAATTGAACAACATTCATGATAAAAACTCTCAGCAAACTAAGAATAGATTTCTTCAATCTGATAAAGGGTGTCTACTGAAAACTCACAGGTAATATCAGTGGAATAGTACTCAGCAATAAAGAGCATTGAACTATTGATATATATGACCAAATGGATGAATCTAAAAATAATTATGCTGAATGAAAGAAAACAGACAAAATATACATACTGTATGATTTCATTAACACCAAATTCTAGAAAATGCAAACTAATGTATGATGACAGAAAGCAGCAACTGTTACTTGGGGTAGATAGGGGAAGTAAAGAATTATAAATGGGCATTAGAAAAGTTTTACGGGGGTGAAGGAATGACTGTTATCTTCATGAGGATGATTTCAATGACATATGCATATGTTCACCTACCAAATGATGCACTTAATTTTTTGGAGATAGGTAATTAGGTTATGTATTTATGTATGTATGTATTTATTTATTTATTTATAATGTAGGTACTGGGGATTGAACCTAGGACCTCATGCATGCTAAGCATGTGCTCTACCACTGAACTATACCCTCCCCAAATTATGTACTTTTTAATAACTGCAGTTTATTATATACTAATTATACCTCAATCAAGCTGTTAAAAATCCATGGAGATAACTTCCAACTGTCAAGGTTTGCCAGCCACAGAGTGTAATATCTGCATATAACCAGACAGATAAACTGAATTAATCTCCTCACCTCCCCAGCCTGCCTTACTCTCATGGAAAAAATGTACAACACAAAAGATCTGATGCTAAGTTTGGACTGAGAAATGCTTGTAAAGCTACTAATCTAAAAACCACATTTTCATTTACCAATGTCATTTTCTCCTTTCTACCTTGTAAAAAAAAAGAATGCTGAGATTCTTTCAATTTGGCTGTTTTAAAATTTAAACCAGCGTGTATCGATTAGGAAAGGCCACATCTTCTGTCAGTATTTGAAGCCCTATTAAAAGTGGCCATTAGTCCGCAGGTGCAGGAAATACTCCCCGTAAGTCTTGCGCGCGCAGCCTCTGTGCGTTGCTTTCCGCGTGCATCGCCCCACCCCGCAGGCCTCGCCCTAGGTAGGTCCTCGGCGGTCACGTGAACGAGGAAGCTGCTCACGCCAAGCCAGGGTGATGGCGCAGCAACAAGCGCGCAAGCGCAGTGTGGAGCCCGAGCGGAGGAGGCCCGCAGGGTAAGTCTCTGCACGTGCGCGACGCCGGGCTGACGGAGAGCCACAGTGGCGGCGCGGAGGCCTGAGGACCCAGCTGTGGGGTCTGGGGTCGCTTTTCTAGAACTTCTATGGCAGAAAGCGTGAGGTCAGTAGTAGTACGTTTGGTAGGTTCATTGGTGGCTGCTTCAAGGACTGTATTTTCACCCCTGGTTGTGTTTAGGTCTACAAGTAAGGGCGAGGCCCAGTTCCGGGCCTTCTTGTCTCCGAGCCTCTCGGCCTGCCTGCCCGCTTCTGATGGTGACGGGGACCCCAGTTTCTGACTGGTACCGGGAGGCAAAACCGCCTTGCAGATACCTGGGCCTTGCGTGTTCTGGGTGAAGACGGGGACGTGTAGGCCTCTTGTAGGGTGGTATTCCCTCTTTCCGCAAATTCTGTGCCATTTGAACTTCGAAATCCCTCATGAAATAGGTGTCAAGGAGCGATGTGAACTCGCTCTTTCCAAATTCTCGATGTGAATTGAAGTTTTGGAAGTGCCGTGTGGTAATCCAGGTTTGCAGAAAGTGGATGCCGCGTCAGTTCCTTCAGAATCATTGCAGAAAAGTCTTTTTGACCCCTTTGAAAATAAGATTTTAAAGTTGTTCTAGTAATGGCTTTTTAAATGGTGTGGTACAGTTTCCAAAACAAACATTTTAATTTTTACTAAGTTTAAGTCGATGTCTTCCCGAGGAATATAGTAGCCCTGAACAGATTCCAACTTTGGATTTACAACTTTTTGCTCAATTTAAAATTACTTTTGGCCAGTAATCGAGGAAGGATCCTTGTTTTCAAGATATTATGATGTTACCGAGTGAAAAAAAAATTAAGTTGTTACAAAAATCAGAATAAAGTTTAAAAAATTTTTATGATACCCCCTCCCCCCATGACAAAGTATTAACTTCTTTCATAGTTCAGAGAGCATTTGGAGCTTTTGGTGTAGTGATGTTCTTAGTCAGCTTTTAAAGTTCTTTAAAAAATCTGTTATTTTCAATCTCCTTCAAAGAGCTAACGGTGATGCGTGTGAAGTGCAATGTTCTAGTGTATTAAGGATAAAATTATAAACTAGTAGACTTTTATTTTGAAATATTTTGCAGCTGGGAAAGCATATTATATAGTGAAAATTATTTTTGAAGCTATAGGTAAAATTTGATTCATTTTGCAGTTTTTAAATGTAAGATATCTTTAAAAGCAAAAACCACTATGCCTTTTAAATAGAATTGATATTTTTATTTAAAGATTAAATATCAGCCTGAAGCATTTGTTTTATATGTATTTGTACTTTTTATTTAAATCGTCGAAGTCCTACTCTTGGAGGGGCATCAGTTCTTTTAAAGGAATATGCATATTGTTTTGAAGTATTCATGCAACAGATCAAAATGTGCGTAAATTATACACTTCAACGTAAATTTGTAAAAGTTTGGTTGAAGATAATTTCAAAGACAGATATTGCATGTGATGAAATAGCAAAATACAGTATACTAGGAACAAAATAATTACTGAAGAAAATATCTGAGATCGTCTTGTAGTATAGAGTTTGAATTTTGATAACTTTATTTAGAACAAAACATACTGGAGAAATTTGAACATTAAATGCTTTAGTCTTTATTCACTGTTAATGGACAGATTAATAGAACCTAATTCAATCTATTGAATTGTTTCAGTTTTTCAGGAATTGTCCAAATGGATGAAAATACACATTACAATAAAGGTACTGACACTAAAAATTATTTTTGGTTGTAAAGAGCTAGGTAATCTTGATTAATTTCTAACTTTGTTTGCATTATGATTTGTTTTTAGTTGAAGATGTGGTTGGAAGTCATGTGGAAGATGCAGTAA
The DNA here is from genome assembly GCF_048564905.1 of Vicugna pacos. Taxonomy (NCBI): domain Eukaryota; kingdom Metazoa; phylum Chordata; class Mammalia; order Artiodactyla; family Camelidae; genus Vicugna; species Vicugna pacos. Next base: position 45,905,590 of record NC_132993.1, on the reverse strand, counting down.
CATTTTGGGCCCAGGTAAATAGTAGCCTGGTTGATTTCCTCTCCCACCCCTCCCTCCATTAACTTAGGTCCTCCTCAACAAAAAGAAAAATTAGAAACCCTCTGATGTGTATATATCATTGTTATTCTCAGTGTTTAATTTTTATTAAATGTTATTTATCATAGGGCATTCTTCGAAGATGAATGACCACAGCTGGGACTTAATGCCTGAATTATGAATAGTAGGCTCATAATAACACTGAGTTAAAATTAAGAACAGCAAGATTGCAATTGTGGTTCAGAATTACACTCAATTTAACACCAGCAATCTAGACTGAATAAATTACTGAAGATTCTGAGGAAACTGTTGTATTTGTGAAGTTACAGCCCCATCTAGGGGTCTCTGCTAAGATTGTTTCTTAAGAGATTAAGTTTTAAAATCTCAATCATTTTTTCTGTTGGCTTAATTTTGAATTTGAGATACAGTATCTTTCTCACTATATAGTTGGAAGCACTAATGGAACATTTATAACTTTCTGTTGGCAGGCTTCAAGTCAGATAAGTTTACTCAGTTTTAAATACAAAGCAAAGCACCAAAGTACTATGTTCCATTATTTAAGAAAGTGAATCCCTTTAATATACACAATTACTCATTAATTTTTAATTTTGTGAGCTACACATGTTATGAGAGGGAAGGGAATAACATTTCTCTATACTTCTACAGCATGAAATCTTTTTGTGGGGGTGGAGTGAATTAGCAATGTGGGAAATAGAAATTTACATAGAAATACAAATTTATGGTTATAAAAATCCTATTTCTATATAGAAAGGTTATAGAAGAATATGGATAACTCAAAGTTCTTAAATCTATATTTAAGAAAATGTAGAAGGATGGTTTTCGTAAAAAATTTTCCTCAAATGTACATCTCTGTTTATGCACATATTATATAAAGGGTGCCCACATGTTCTGATTTTAGCCCTCATTGTCTCTGCATTAATGGTACCTGTGTTCCTCTCAACAGTGTCCAAGTTTGGATGATAAATGATATTTTTAAGCTTGCTATATAGGAACAACATTTATTAGCTTGAAGAAGAGTTTCTAGACCAGCACTTTCTGGTAGAAATATAATGCAAGCCACATAAGTAATTTAAAATTTAGCAGACACATTAAAAAACTGAAAAGAAACAGGTGAAATCAATTTTAGTAAATACATTTTATTTAATTCAGCATATCCAAACTATTTCAAAATGTAATCAACACAAATATGTTAACAAGATGTTTTATTTTCCTTTTTTTATACTAAGTTATCAAAATCTGGTGTATATTTTAGACTAGCATGTCTTAAATCACACTGGCCACGTTTTGAGTAAGTATTGGCTATTGGTCAGTGCAGCTGCAATTTTTATTGACTTTTATGTGAAGCTATTGCTTGAATTTGGAGCTATGGTTTAAACCAGGAGTCAGCAAACTTTTTCTGTAAGATGTTGGATAGTAAATATTTTAAGGTTTGTGGGTTATATAGTCTCTGTTGCGACTGTTCAACTCTACAGAAGCTGCCGTGGTAGTGCAAAGGCAGCCATAGACAGTACATAACAAACAGCCGTGATCCATTAACATTTTATTTACCAAAACAAGCGGCAGAGCCCATAATTTGCCAGCCTCTGATTTCAGCCGTGAAGTTGAGGCCCCTTAGAAATTTAAACACATTTTAAAAAGTGAGGAAACATGTCTTAAGTGGATGAAAAGATTAAGAGTTAAAACTACCAAGGCATCCATATGAATCAAATGATTTTTTTTGAGAAGCAAATTGTTTGCACACGTATGTGCAAATCCATACTAGAGACAGGCCCTGTGTGTGCCCCTTTGATGGCTGTAATAAGAAGTTTGCTCAGACGACTAACCTGAAATCTCACATCTTAACACATGCTGAGGCCAAAAACAAGAAGAGAGATAAGACCCTTCTCAACCTCAGAAAGCATCTTCCAGGAGTATGATTGGGGATAAATACACCTCTCCTTTGTATATTTTTTCTAGGAAAGATTTTTTAAAATGAGCGCTACACATTTAAGGGACAGATTTTGATAAGTAAAAATTAAAAGAAAACATCAGTAAGATGACATTGCTAAGATGCTCTGTCTTGCTCTATATTCTTATTTCAGAAACATGGTGTTTTTGTAAAATGTGGTCCCAACAAGAGGGCAATTTGTGAACTTTGCATCAAGAGATAGTTCTTTATACAACAGTGCTAAAATTGGGACTTCTTTTCATATTCTTATAAATATGAAGCTCACCTGTTGCTTACTATTTAAAAAATTTTGTTTTCGTAGTGTACATACTGTATACTTTTTGGGGATATGCTTAGTAATGGTACGCATGATTTTCTGGAGGTTGATAACTTTACTTGCAGTAGATTTTCTTTAAAAGAGTGGGAAGTTACATGCATACTTCAGAAATATTTTCCTTAAAAATATTTTCCTTTAAAGAAAAGTTATATAGGTTTTGTTTGTTATTAATTTTGACTATTCTTTGATGTTAACACATTTTGTATAATTGTATCATATAGCTGTATTGTATCAGATAGTATCAAAATTAGATGTATTTAGTAGTGTTAGTCAGTTTAAACCCATTTTAGTCACTTTTTTTTCCCTGAAAAATACTGCCAGATGCTGGTGTTCAGTGTAATTTCCCTGCCTGTTCAGTTATAGAAGGTGATGCTCAGTTATAGAATGTATCAAACCTTTTAACACCTGATTTGTACATCCTGTGTAACAGAAAGGGCAACAATTAAATAGCAATCCTACAGAAAGATTATGGCAAGGAAAAAAAAGAAGCAAATTGTATTGGAATGGGCTGTTGAAGAAGAGTAAATAGGGATTTAGAAATATGTGGAGGCAGGTCAAGATGAAGATCTGCTCACATATATTCTGTTTTTCTGCCACTGTGGATTTCTGCCATTGAAGCCACTTATGTGAGAACCCTTCAGAATTTTTGGTAGGTCTAGTTTGATGGGTGGCAGCTGAAGAATCTAAATATTTGACCTCCACCTTTATTTGAAAAAAAGAGCTTCCATTTTTGCTAGTCCATATACCTACAAAATCTAAGTATGTAGAATATTTTGATGTATTTTGAACTCCTTTATTTAGCTAATTTCAGAGGTTTAGGTTTATTCACAAAAGCTGTTGCTTTTTTTTCTTTTGATCTTTTTGTGGGGGGAGGTAATTAGATTTGCATATTTACTTTTGATGGAGGTACTGGGATTGAACCCAGGACCTTGTGCATGCTAAGCACACACTCTACCACTGAGCTATACCCTCCTCCCCATAAAAGCTGCTTTTGATGTGTCTTGGGATCAGTTTAAATTTGCTTCCCCTTTTTACTGTATATTGGTACTGATAATCATCATGATGTCCTTTGAACTGTTATTTCAGTTTATTTTCAGTTGTCAGAGATAATCATGTTTTTTCTAACCTTATTAAATGTTTTATTGATAATTTTTAAAGAACGTATATATATTTAACTGTTTATTTTGAAATAACATTAAGACTTACAGGGAAGTTGTAAAATTACTTTCTTTATATCCTCCCAAACTTTCCTTGATGGTAGCATTTTACATAACCATAGTACAGTGGTGAAAGCCAGGAAATTAACGTTAGTACAGTGCTATTAACTCTTAAAAATTTTTTTTTTTATTTTACCAGTTTTTTTCTTTCTTTCCTTTCTTTCTTTCTTTCTTCCTTTCTTTTTGTTTCTATTCCAGGATCTAGTTCAGGATCCCACATTATATATAGTTGTTGTGTATCCTTAGTCTCCTCCAACCTTTGGTAGTTCCTTTGTACTTACCTTTCATGATTTTGATATTTTTGATGAGTACTGGTCAGTTATTTTATAGAGTATCCCTCAGTTTGGATTTGTGTATGATTTCTCTTAAATGAATTGGTGGTAATACTATGGAAGTGATGTCCTGAAAGTACATCATGTTGGGGATTTATGATGTTGATCTATTTCATTATTGATGATGTTAACCTTGATCTGCTTGGTTAAGATGGTAACTGCTGGGTTTCTTAACTGTAAAGTTACTGTTTTTCCTTTGGTAAGTAATGTTTTAGAGGGAGATACATTGAGGCTATCTAATCTTGTTTCTCTTAAACTTTTTATCCACAAATTTCATTATTTATTACTGTGGCATTTGCCTGATGATGATTTTCTATTTTCCTCATTCCTTCTACATTTCTTAATCAGAATTCCTCTGTAAGGAAGAACTGTCTTGTCTCTGCCATTTATTTATTTATTTATTCAATTATTCATATTAATATAAACCCATGGATATTTATTCCATGGGTTATAATGTAGTACTATTATTATTTATTTTGTTGTTTAAATTGTTCGAGCTTTGGCCATTAGGAGATTATTAATACTGGCACTGTATCCTTTAAACATACATCTGTTCTTTTTTGAGTATTTCTTTATTTTCTGTCACTACCAGATGTTCCAGGATCATCTTTTATTTCTCTGTCATAGCCCTGGAATTAGCCACTCTCTGAAGAGCTCTTATTCCTTTTATTGGAGAATGGTATTTAGAAATCAAGATTTGAGTACTATGTGTGCTTATTACTAAGACATATATATACACACATGAATTCGTGCTGGTAACTTCCAGTTGTAATCTAACACTGCCAGGTTCATTCTAGCCTTCCTTCTTTATTTGTAATTTATTTCCTCTCTGCTTTTATTATCTACTGTATGTTTATTTATTTGTTCAATCCTAGGATACACCTAAGGTAGTTTCAAAATTGTTAACCCGTGCTCCTCTGAGAAATTAATTTACTAACTAGAGTGCAATATTTATGTACAGAGGAGCCTATACATTTGGAAATTGTTTTTACATCTGTTTCCTTTTCACAACAAATATGTAAGAATACCCATATCATTTAACCAAAATACGGGAACTATTTTAAGCAATCAGAATTTGATCTGAAGTAAAATCTAGACAGTTGTTTAAAGTTACCTCTTCATATGATACTAATAATACTTGCTATCTTAGTTTGAATTCCACGTAATTTGAATTCTCTGGGAAGTAAAAATTTTCTATAGCTTAGTTCCATTTCTTATAAAGAACTCATTTAAATTATGAAAAAATTAATGATATAAAAATTGATTTAATTTCTAATGCTTCAGAATCCTTTAAGTATTATGCTTGGTAGAACCCTCATTTGCATAATGCTGTCAAATAATATTTTACTGAATCTTACACCGTATCTCTTCTTCCTTCTAGAGTATCAATAGAAATAAGGATATTATGAAGATTAGTTGTTCACTCTCTGAAGTTTGTCCTCATGCCAATTCAGTTTTTGGGACCCTTGATCCAAAGAAGGTGAGCTGTATTCTTGGGTATAATTATTCCATCTTCCCTATTAGCTTTCCTGTGTCTAAGATTTTACAGTTTTTGGAATTTTTGATATATTTGAAAGAAAGAGGCAAGTTTTAAAAATTTGTATAAACTACAGTCATGATAAATTTATTCTTTCACAAATACTTATGAACTATCTGCTATATACCAGGCACTGTGTTTAAGTATTGAATATACAGTGGTGAACAAAATAGAATCCTTGCCTTTGACATTGATTCACAGAAAATTTGTAAGAGATATATTTATGGGGAATAGTTGGATGATACATATATATATTTTTAATTGATGTATAACTTACAGTAAAATGTATACCTCTTGATGAATTTTGACATTTGTATGCTTCTATGTAATTACCACCCAGATCAAGATACAGTTCTGTCACCCCAGAAATTTCCCTCAGGCCCCTTCTCAGGCAGTTCTTGATCAGTAGTTTTCCTAACAGAGGTAATCATTATTCTGATTTCAATCATCATAGGTTCATTTGCCTGTCCTTAAATTATATAATATGTACTCTTTTGTGTATGTCTGACTTCTTTTGTTCAACATAATTTCTGAGATTTAGCCACATTATTGTGTGTATTGGTAGTTTGCTCATTGTATAAATATACTAAAATTTATCTGTTCTCCTTTGATGGGCATTTGGATTGCTTGTAGCTTTTGGCTACTGTGAATGAAACTGCTATGAAATCCTTATACAAGCCTCCTGCTGGATGCTTTAACTTACTTCTTTTGCACATATATCTAGGAGTAAAATTGCTGAGTTATAGGGTAGGCATGTTTCACTTTAGTAGGTACTGGCCAATCAGTTTAGCAGAAGTATTGAACCAGTTTTGCATCCTTACCAGCAAAGTATGAGAATTCCAGTTCCTCCATGTCCTCACCAACCGTTTGTATTGTCAGTCTTTCTAATTTTACCCATTCTGGTGGGTGTGTAATGTTGTGATTTTTATTTTATTTTCCTGATGAGTACTGAGCTTGAGCATGCCTTTCAAGTTTTATTAGCCATTTGGATATCCTCTTTTGTGAAGTACCTATTTAGATCTTTTTCTAGTTTTTAAGGTTGTCTTGATTGATTTGTAGGAAGTTCTAGACAGTCAACCCTCCATACTCATGGGTTCTGCATTTGTGGATTCAACCAACTGCGTATCAAAAACATTCCCCCCAAATTCCAGAAAGTTCCAAAAAGCAAAACTTGAAATTTGCCATGTACCAACATCTATTTACATAGCGTTTACATTGTATTAAGGATTACAAGTAATCTAGAGATGATTTAAAGTATACGGGAGGATGTGTGTAAATTATATTGCAAATACTGCACCATTTTATGTAAGGGACTTGCACATCCTTGGATTTTGATATCCAGAGGGGTTCCTGGAACCAATCCCTTAGGAATACTGAGGGACAGCTTGCATATATTCTTTATATGTTCTGGCTATGAGTCCTTTATCTTATATGTGTACTGCCAGTGTCTTCCCCCAGTCTGTGGTTCCCTACTCACTTTCTTGACAACATTTGAAGTCTTATTTTGGTTTCCTTTTTGGTTTGTGGTTCTGTTTCCTAGTTAAGAACTCTTTACTTACCCCAAGTCATGACTATATTCTCCAAATTTTATTTTCCCCTGGAAGCTTTTGCCTTTTGCATTTAGGGCTATAGTTACCTTCAGTAAATTTTTGGTTGTAATGTGAAGTAGAGGTCAAATTTAATTATTTTCCATATGGATATCCAATTATGTCAGCACCATTTATTGAAATGACAATTCTTTCTTTGTTGAATTGTGTTGGAATCTTTGCTTTAAATCAGGTGACTATATGAGTGTTAACCATCTTTTTCAAAGGAATAAATGCCTGTAGTCTTGGATGCATCAATTTCTCTACCAAGAATTTGCCCTTTGGACATTTAAGTACACAAAGATATTTGTACAAAGGTACTAATTGTAGCATTACTTGTAAGAGACAAAAGTGAAGATTAACTAAATGTCCTTTAATACATTATAATAAGTAGTAATAATAATGATAGCTAGCATTTGAATCTTACCCTTTTTGAGGCAGTGTTCTAAGCACTTTGCGTGTACTAACTCATTTAATCCTCACAGCAACCCTGTGAGGCAGATGTTATAGGTTTTATAGGGTTTTTTTTTTTTTTTTAAAGAAATTGAGACACAGCTAGGGTAACTATGAAAGTCACCAGTTAGTTCATGGCAGATCAAATATTTAAACTCACAGCTCACTTTCTTAACTGTTACCATATATTGGAATAATTAATGAATTGTGGTAGATCCTTATTTTGGAATATTAAGTTATCATCTTGGGGGCTGATAATTAGGGTAAGGCAAGTGCAGAATTTAAGGAGGTACTTACACAAGCGCAGGGTTGGTACCTCAGATTGAGTGCCTCTGAATCTTGTGTCCTGGGTGCCTTGCTTGTCTTAACCTAATTCCAAGCCTGGTTATTTAAATGAGGGAGATAGAGCTCTGTATTTTGAGGAATTTGGGTGCAAAATAGTGTATTTAAAATGAGCATACTTGTGTAAATAAAAAAGCATAAATCCTTGCGTCCTGTGAAATTCGTGTAAATGTAAAATTATTTGCAGGAGGTGCATGTTAAAGACTGTTGAAAAGGAAGTCTTACTCTACCTCTTTTGATGTACTTTGATTTTCTTTTAGTAATGTGCCTTTATTTAGTTTTATTTAAAAATAATTATAAAACCCCAATGGCATATATAAAAATGTGTAAAAAGTAGAAATTTAGAAGAAAAGGAGGAATGTAGCTTGGAGCTAGCCTTAGAATGGTAAGGTAATGCAATTTATGAAGTTTTTAGTTTTTTTTTTTTTTAAATCCTTGTAGTCTATGACTATGTTTAATAGTGTTATAAATTAAGATGTACTTGTTTTTCTTCTTTTGAATGCAAAATAAATTACTTGATTTACAAAAAATTCACACTGTTTCCATAGAGACTTCTCATTATTGCTTAGCTGCTCTGATTATCCATGAATGGATTATACTTTGTAAATTTTCCTTAGTGATTGAATGGTTCTCTCTTTCTTACCATGTAGCCAGGATGTGGGGTCTGAATTGTGGAGTTGTGGGAGGAAATTGGGACCAGGCCCAGTGGGGGTGAATATATAGTTTTGACTATACTCTCAAGACAAATAAATCTGTTTGGGTATGCTTTGTATTTTTGATGGTTGATGTGATTATTCATACTGACAGAGCCAAGAACTTTAGATTCCTCAGTTTGGTCAGGTCCCAGCTCTATTCCTGGATACACTTATCCCCACTTCTACCTACACTGTGTTACAGTGATATACCATTTCTGTCACCTGCCTTATATTGAATTGTTAATTATATTGGTGTATTATTACAAAGCCTTAACTAAAGATAATGTGACCCTTTGCAAAGTTTGAAATTAGATAGGACTGTTGATTATCAGCTATTTTTGCTACTAAACCTATTTGCTTGCTGAAAAATGAAGACATGGTTGGGAGAGAGTACCACGCCATTTTGTGCTCTCTCTTGCACTCCAGTTGTTGAATGTTAGCGGAGGGAGCCAGAGTTAAGTGCTAATTGAACACTCTTGTCCTTCGTAGCATTTGCTTTGTTAGATACCCATTTGTATGTCTAAATTGATTTGTACTTTGTTGCTGTGGGGAGTTAAGGATTTTTATGTTTCACTGTGTGTGTTCCTTTTGCTTTAAAATCTATGAATTTGTCCTAGTTCAGAATGATATACTTAAAGTTAATTTTAAACTCCATCGCTTAAAGCCATGCTCCTTAACCTTTGTTTTGTTATGACCTCTGAAGTGTTTTTTTTCTTTAATGGGTTTCCTCCCCATGAGATTTTTAACACCACAGATATACTGTATATCTGTCTATGTTGTCAGGTATGGTTGAAGTTTGGAGGGCTATAAACCCTATATCTAAGTTTGATATCTAAGTAATATCTAAATTTGTAATATCTTGTAATATTGTAATATCTGAATTTCTCCTCCATACTCCCAAGAACCAGTTTTCATTCCCTTGGGGGTAATATTCCCCCCATTGAGAATGTGTGATTTAAAATGGTTATCAACTTGGGGTGACTTTGTATCCTGTGCTCCTATTCCCCAGGAGACACTTGGCAATGTCTGGAAACATTTTTGATTGTCACAACTGGAGTGAGTGCTATTGGCCTTTTGTAGTTAGAGGCTAGAGGGGATATCCCCAAACATCCTATAATGTATAGAACAGAGGACAGCCCTTATCCCCCCACCAAAAAATTAGCCTGTCTCAGATGTCAGTAGTGCTGAGGTTGAGACACAGACTTAAAGTATGTAAGTTTTTCTCTTTGTTCTTTTATTAAATGTTCATTTATTTATTCACTTGTATTTATAATAACGCTGAAATCCTTATATATAAAGTAAAAAGTATAAAAGTCTTTCTTGGCTAATAGGACATAGGGATCCCGCCATGGTTGAGAATTAGACTTAAGTGGCATTTAATTGGCATGTTTATGTTTTAAGAACAATTAATTGTACAGTTATGTCATGAGACATTACAACAGCATGATTTTAAGTCTTCGATGCTTCTGCCTTTTTTTTTTTTTGAATTTTCTGTTTTTACATCTTTCCACTTCTCTCTTTTTCTTTCTTTCTTTCTTTTTTTTTATTTTGGAAAGGCAGAATAGCATAATGGACTCTGAAGTCAGTTGTCTGAATCCTGTTTCTGCTGCTTACTAGCTTATGACTAGCACATAAAAGTGAAAACAAAGTACCTGCCTCATAGGGTTGTTGTGAGAATAAAATAAATTATTATATATAAAGTGCTTATTGATGTATAGCAAATGCTTAATAAATGCTAGCCATTATTGTGATCTACAAAGTATGCTTTGACTCATTAAGATGCCAAATAATTTTACTTTCTTTTTCTCTTTGTAGATTTATGGTGGATTATTTTCTGAAGATAAATGTTGGTACAGATGCAAAGTACTGAAAATCATCAGTGATGTAAAGGCAGGAACAAGTGTTCAGTTTTCTTGCTCTGAGGAATATTTATCCTGGTTCCAAAATTTGATACTTATTTTAGCCCTTCATTGCTTATTCATAGTAGTAATAAAATCTGATTGAATGAACTTATAGATTGATTAAAACATACATTTTGTTCCCCTAAAGAACACAAAAGAACTGAATTGCTTAAAAAATCCAGGTCAGACTCAGGAATATTCTTTTGACTTTAAGTTGTCATATAGTCACCCCAGATTGTCCAAGACTAGATTATATAATTTATGGATTATTTTTGGTGGCCAATTGGTTCTTTGTACCTCAGTTCTTAATAATTATGTTTGGTTCTTGCTAAGTAATTCAAAAGTTCATTCTATTAAGATTGAGTAGGAAAAGAACATTTGATGAAGTTATCTTTTACTTAGTTGATGTGTATACTGTTAATAATGAAAATTGGTTTGCCACTTTCTCCTGTCTTGGTTAAACGTGATGAATTTTTTTTTGTATTTGGCTATTTTATTTTTTACATTTTGAACTTGCAGGAGATTTTTAAGGAAATTTGTGGAATTAGGTTTCTGAATAGCTGTTTTGGTGGCAATTGTACATTGCAGGATGTACAAAAGCATCTCTCTAGAATTTCCTTTACTGTATTTTTCTATGTCTATTTTATTGGATTTAAAATATTTCATAATATATATATATTTTGTAAATATTCTTCTTGGTGTAATGAGGAGATAAGATGAAACACTTTATATAGATACAGAATTGGAGGTAAGGGTGAATTTGATTCATTTCTGAAGGTCTATTTAATAGATGGAGTGGGTTTAATTTTTATCAGGAGATTTCATAACTTTGCCTTTCTTTTCAGATTTTATTGTTTCCAACTTGAATTTAAGAATGTTGATTGATTTTTTTAAACATCTGAGATAGGAGGATCATAGCTTCATAGATTTATGTTTGTTTAAATACTATTGTTAAAAGAATAAAAATGAGAAATGGTACTGTTAATAGTACTATTTGGTCCTAGTTGAACTAGAAATCCCTGGGATTGCATAGACTATAGATTTTCTTCATTTTGAAGATATTACTGGACCTCTCATTCCTGAATACATTTTGTCAGTTTCAGGTAAAACACTATCGTGATTTACAGGGAATTAACAGAGAGTAAATGGGCAGTTTCTTTGGAGATTTAATTCTGTATTAGTATTTCTCTCATTCTGTATTAGTTTTCCTAGTACAGTTCTGTATTAGTATTTCTCTCATTTTTTTTCCCCAGTGTCTGGTGAGGTATATTGATTATGGAAATACTGAAATTCTAAAGCGATCTGATATAGTTGAGATTCCCTTGGATCTGCAATTTTCTAGTGTTGCCAAAAAGTATAGACTTTGGGGACTACAGATTCCTTCTGGCCAAGAAGTTACCCAGTTTGATCAGGCAAGACAGTCTTTTTTAATATTTTTGTTAATGAAAGTAAAACTATATGCTTGAAATAAAACTTAAGTGTGGTTAAAATCCATTAATTTTCTTTAATATAAAAGCTTGTATAAATTCATGAAAAATATGAAATTATAGACTATTCAAAAGCAGTTATGTAATATTATATTTGTGCTCATCTTTGCTAGGTAAACATTCTTGATCAGATAAGATTGTTATATATGAGTATATATGCACTTGTATAGTAAGTGGTTTCTTCTGATGTGAAAGCTTGAGAGGATAGTCTCTTTCATGATGGAGAAAATGATGAATATAATTACTCCGTTGTCTTTTGCTTTTGAGAATGTATTTATTAAAAAAAGTGATCTTTAACCTAGCTCTGGCCATAAATATCACAGATTTTAAATTAGTGCAGTTGTAGATAATTAGATTTGATCATTTTGGCAGAGGCTCATGCTATTTAATGTCATAATTGACAGTGATGTTCTGCTAATCTAGATTTCAGTTTGTAATAATTTCTGTGAATTTTGGGTTAACAACCTAATTCTGAAAGACATCTGATAATTTCAGGAGTAGTCTTACAGGAACCCTGCCTCCTTTTAAAATCTGTGCAATAATGATGTTCTTTTGGTATCTCATACTGCTGTTGAGGAAATATTACATTGCAAAATAATCACATTTGTATTTTATTTACCAGCTCAGATAACTTAAATGAAAATGATTTAATCAGCACTAGAAGGAACAGTAAAATTTGAAAACCTTCTCTTTGCCTCTTTTTTTGTTTGTTTTTAGAATCTTCTAGGTTGTTGGGTGTAGTTTTATCTGCACTATAGTTACTTATAAAAAAAATTTCTTTGAACTGTCTCATAAACAGAGTAAAGCATAGAAATTATTGTAAAAATAAACCCTAAAATTTTGGTTTAAAATCTAAAATTTATTACTTTTTTCTTTACTATAAATGTTTTGACCAATGTAGAGGCTTGTTTTGACTTTCTTGCATGCCTAGAACTGTAGAATCTTACATTTATAGACCTTAGAATTCACCTGCTCTCACCTTATTGTTTTACAAATAAAGAAGTTGAGTTTACAACAGTTAAATGACTTAAAGTCATAAAGCTCAAGTCCATTGCTCTTCTCATAGTAAAATGATATAAAATTTATGTTGCTTGAAACAAACATGAATCAAGGGAAAAAGGTGTTTTTAAAAAAGTTAGTTTTGGAACAGAAGAAGGAAACTTCTGTTATTGAGAATGTTTTATATGCTTCATAGATTCTTAATAGGTGGTGCTATTTGTATTTGCATGCTTATGTTCAGTAAAAAGGCTATTGATTAGAGTTGAACTAATTAGCAAACTGAATGTTTTCTGGAAAAAATAGTTATTCTTGAGTGTCTCTGATTAGAAAGTCCATGTTTAGCCATTAATTCTCAAATCAAGACTCAATTGTAATTGCCTATAGGAAGTCTTTGTTAATACCCACCATTCATTCCGCTGTAGCTGTTTTGGTCAGTGTGTAAGGCATGTAGAGTTACAATTTTTTCCTCCCCTCATAAGGTGGTGAGTTTGGTAGACATAAGATTTTCTTGGTAGAGAAAAGATTTTATTCATTTTTCTATGCCTAATCTCCCTGTTTCTGCCTGTTAGGTGTTAGATGAGCATCCAGTTTATCTAGTATTTGAACGAATTAATGGATAGATAGGGATTCAGTTAAAAAAAAAAAAAGAGAGAGCCACTTCAGAGGGTGTCCTGGGCACTGAAATACCTTCAACACATTTTTAAACGAACACTTTCACACCAATGCTATATAGCATAGTTGAAATTGATACTCAAAATGGTGGTTACAAATTGCTGAAGATCAAAGGAGATTAAATTATGTCCTAAATGCCTTTTTTACTTTGAAAATTTGTATGTAGAATCAGGGAATGAAAGCTGGAGATTGAAATATAGATTTAACAGTTTAAAGGTCTTTTAACATGTCTTCTGATATATCCAGACAAGATTAGGTAGACTAAGAAAGCAAGTAATGAATAAAGCTGAATAAAGCTTCAGAATAAAGCTTACCAATTTGGAAAACAAAATGAAATGTATCTTAGAAAAGTGACATCTTTTTTTAATGATTGAAAGCTCTATTTTCTAAACCAATGACTAGATTTACTTAAAAGGTATATTTTATACCTTTTAAATAGCTAAATATGCTTAAAAATACATATCTAGCACACAGATTTAATAGCAATTATAACACTTTTCATTGTAAAGATTAAATATTAAGGCATTAAAAAAGCTAATATATGAGCTATATATTAATGATAAACTATAATATTCAAATACCCACATGTCATCTACTCTGTCTTTTTTTGTTAGAGTTTAGGAGAACTCAGATTTTATTCCAAATTTGGGTTCTGTCTTTGTGGTTATATATGATTCAGGGAGAATGTGATTGAACAATTTTGTACTAGTTGTGATTGGTGATCATAACTTAAAAAGAATTTGACTTCAGAGAAAAGTCTAGAAATCAGATTTGTGCATAAAACCTTTTATGTAAGGAGTGGTATACCTTTAGAATATTCATCTTTGGGTGATTGAAACTTTTGTAAAAAGAAGATTATTTCCAATTAAATTCATGTTGCCCAAGGACAGAGTTTCTTGAAGTGTTAAGAATTCCACACATTGCAGCAATAATTTTCAGACACTGTCACTTCCATTAAGATTGATTAGGGATGGAAGTTGTACTTGAATTTTAGGTAGACTTTCAACATTAAGGATGAAATTCAGGGTTTTTGTATGAAAGAAGTTAACTAAAAACTACATTCTGATTGGTCAAAATCTTAATCTGATGTATTTCAGTGAATTAGATTTTGAGTTTATTAGCTTTGCCTGCTTGATTTCATTTGTTGGTGATGCCTTCAGGACCATCTTTGCTTTCTGTATTGGTGTTCTTGATGAATTCAAGCCTCTCAATATGTATGTATTTTTAATTTTTATGATTTGAAAAATTTATTAAACCTGTGTTTTGGTAACGTGAAATTGTCATTTTGGCTTGTGGATTAAAAAAAATATTTTTTCTTTTGGGTAGTGATGGTTGGTTATCCTTGAGACTATATAGTTTGAATCTCTTTTGCCCTTTCAGATGCATCTTTCTAGGCCCAGGGGTTCTTAACCTGAACTTAAGACGTGTCACAGTGAAATAATTTTGTCTGTAGTTCTGTGTGTTTTATTTTATGCATTTAAAAACACTTTTCCAAGAGTTCCAGAGGGTTCATCAGACTGATAAAGGAGCTCTTGACATAGAAAAAGTTAAAAACGCCTACATAGGTTTCACTTCTACCTACTACTATGTAGGTAAAAAGTAACTATTGATAGTTTCTCCCTGTAAATATTATTTAGTTTCCTAGACCTTGAAAAATATTTTTCTCTCTCTTTTTTTAATTTAAAGGTGGCCAGCTTTTATTTTCTGGTTTTTAATGTGTTCTTTATGCTCTTGTTGTCTGGATTATCATTAGTATGATTTCCTATTTGGTTTGCTTTATTTGCATAAACTATATTGTTTTTTGAATTTACCTAGTGGGAATATAGCTAAAAATAAAGCTCCTCCCTGTAAGAGAGATATGGCCCATAAGATTAATTATATCAGGTCCCTATTCCAAGGAACCAGTAAATTTCCCTTTTAAATAAATCTAGTTATTGATGTAGAAAATAGACCCAGTAAATTTCAGAAGTACCCATTTCTGTTTCAGATTTATGCTTTATATATTCTGAGAAATGATTCATTTCCTCTCTAGTGCTGGGTGAAAATTAGGAACTTACAGAAATTTGAGAAGAGAAGAATTATCAAACTAGATCACATGAAAGTAATTTGAGGAATTTAAATTTCTAGAGGTGTAGGCAAGTTCTTATTAAAATTATATCTCAAGATATCTTCCAATTACAAATATGTTTTAGGTGTATCTTTTATCAGTGCTGTGGATGGATAATCAATAATTAAAAGTTATCTAATTACTAATGGCTTCTCCTATGCCACTTGTACAAGCATTGCTCTCTTAAACAAAATTCTATTTCAGAGGGTTTTGAATTTAGGAATTTCTAACATCTCATATTTCATAATTTCAATTTGCTGATTTTTAAAAAATTTATAGATGTTTTATGCTTTGAATTTGTTTTTTGCTCCTGCTGTTATCTTTAAAATTAAGAGTACCTGGTTCTGTCTCAAAATGATTTCTAAAGTTTTATTGAATTTGAGCACCTTTTCTAGATAGCAGAATTCATTTTTATGTACTGTAGCTCCTCAAGACACCTTTATATTTAGTTGGGGCCAAAATGGTCAACACAATCTTCTTGGTTTAAAATAATTATTATAGGGTATTTAATTGTACATGTTTTAGAATTTATAAATATGGCCCCTATACAGGTATTAGCTGTACTTCTGGAAAGGATTTTAGCAAGTATGTAATTGGAATATAGTCCTACACATGCAGAAGTATGTTTGCATTTAGTCAACAACAAGGTAAGACCACTTTTATTGAGATTTTAGAATGAAGAAATATGATTGTTGAAAGAACTGGGGAGAAATAAAATGAGTGAAGAGGAACATGTTGGTGTATCTGGTTTATGTCTTCATTTTTCCTGTCTTTCTTAGGGCAGAACCTTTTTGGGGAGCTTGATTTTTGAAAAGGAGATAAAAATGAGAATTAAAGCAACTTATCAAGATGGAACAGTTATTGCTCAGGCTGAGTATGGCAGTGTGGATATAGGGGAAGAGGTGGCTAAGAAAGGATTTGCAGAAAAATGCAAACTCACTTCCAGTACTAACATCTCTGAGGAAAAAAAATCAGATCCTGGTCCACTTGTCCTCAGGAACCTCAAAAGTCCCATTCCCTTGTGGGGACATAGATCAAACCAGTCAGCCTTCAGCAGGCCAAAGGGACGCTTAAGTGGGAAGTTGGCTCTTGACTTGAAGAATGAAAATGTTACAGGAAATCATATGACATTTCCAAAGTAAGACTGGTGGGATTTTTAGTCTTACTTTATTTCTTGTTTATGGTAGAAGCCCTTGTCGTAGTAGAAATCAGGGCTGATGTTTTTGAGTCCTCCAACTATGTCATTAATTTTAAGGGATGATAGTGATTATTTCTATTTTTCTTAAACATGTAGTCCTCTCTGCTTTAGCAGAAATCTTTTAATTAAAAGCCATTTTGAAAGAAGACTTATTCCTGAATTGTTTAAAATTCACATACAAACTCTTCATTTCAACTCTTTAGAATACAATTATCAAGAATAAAAATCTACTCCTAAATCTGAATTATTCAGGCAGAACCAGAATTTCAGATAAGCTTTGAAGTTTTTTTCCTTGGCTTTAAGAATATTTTAATGAGTTTTAGGGAATTACATTTCCTTTTTAATGAAAGAGAGGCTCTTTTTTCTTCCTGTGAAAACTTACTGTGGTGGAATTTGATTATTACAAAAGATGTTCACTTTTTAGGTAATTTCGAATAACAGACTTGAATCAGAAAGCCAGGTTTGATGTTTAAAAGTACCAAATCATTCATATACTACTGTATTATCATCATCCAGGCCATGATGCCATGTCTTGGATGATATAGCTATTTGTTGGGGTCTTAGCAGTGCTTTAGGAATTAAGCTGTCATATGGTGGTGGGGAGGAGGGATTGGAAGAAACTGATACTGAAGTGCTTTTTGTGGTATTTGCTGGAGTTATATTGCTATGAGGAAGTTGGAATATGGTTTCTTTGAAATTTGGGGGCATTGTTTTTGAAGTATGACTTCAGTTATAAAATCTAGTTTGCATTAAAATATTTTAAAAAATATTTTAAAATATTGAACTAGGTAAAGGTTTTAGATTAGTTTTCAAAATTAACTTTAAAATACATTATAGTATAAAAACCCCAAGATAATTTTGGATTTTGATCTCTGTCTTCCTTACGTAGTTTGGTGTTTAAAATGAGTGAATTTGTTTTTGATAGGGAAAACTTGGCTGTTGGTGACTTTAATTTAGGGTCTAATGTCAGCCTGGCAAAAATTAAGCAGGACCAGAAACTGATTGAAGAAAATGAAAAGCTTAAAACAGAGAAAGAGGTTCTTCTTGAAAGGTATACGGCATTGGAATTGAAAGTAGAACAGACTGCCCAGGAGCTACAGGTATGATATGTTCAATGGCTTAAGGTAAAGAATGACTAACTAGGAAATCTGTACATTCACTTGCTCTTGTTTGTTTAATTTTCTGTCTCCTTTCCTTTCCTTCCCTACCTCTCCCCACTCTTTATTCTCTCCTTTCTTTATATTTGTTTATAGGTGAAATTTTTTCTTACACAAAAAACTAATCATCTTTGAAGTTCATTGGATGTTTGTGAGAGTAATAATTTCACATTGGATTTCCTTTTATGTTCTTTAAAAAACTTTTAACTGTGGAAAATTTTAAACCTTTTTTAAAAGAGAGATTCCTACATATTCATCACCCAGTTTTCACAATTATTAAATACATGGGCAATCTTTATTTTAAATCTGTATCTCCTGAGTCATTTTAAAACAAATCCCATTCATAATATTTTACTGTATATACTTTAGTATGTATCTCTAATAGAAAAGAACTTCAAAAAAAGACATAACCATAATGCTGTTATACCTAATGATTAATAATTCCTTAATATCATTTAATATACAGTCAATATTCAGATTTCCCATATTATTTCATGAATGTCCTTTTTGGGTTGGTTTCTTGCAATCAGAATCCCAGTTAGGCCCATACATAAATTGCTTAATTTGCATCTTGTGTTGCTTAACAGGCTCCTTTATCTCCAAATATTTCCTTTTATGGTAGTTAGATCTCAAGGTTTGCTCAGATTCAGGGCTTTTTTTTTCCCCTCAAGAATACTGTGTGGTTTTTCAAGTATGTCGTTTTTTCTGACACCAAATATGTTATCCTAGCACTACTTCTTCAGTTCTCTAACACCAACTGGATGTCTTACAATCAATTATTGACACTAAATACTGGGAGTTATTGCAGACTCCACAAATTAGGGACTTAGTCTCATAGGACTTGACCCACCTCAGACACCAGCCACAAATCAGGTGCCAGGCTACCCCTACTTCTGCCTGGCTGACTATAAAATTGAGGGTTCCTATGACCCACCCCTATCCTCTGCCCTCAATTCAGAAATTCACTGAAACAGCTCACAGAACTCAGGAAAGTACTATACTTACTATGGTTAGCGTTTTATTATAAAGGATATAATTCAGGAACAGTCAAGTAAAATCCCCCCCATAGAGGAAGTTATGATGGGGATGGAGGTGGGGAAAGGGATAGGGAGGTCTCTTGGCCTGCCACTCTCCCTGTACATGAATTTATTCACCAGTCTGGAAGCTCTCCCAAACCTCATCATTCTGAGTTTTTTAAAATCAAGGTTTCATTCCATAGGCCTGATTAAGTCATTGACCATTGATAATTAATTTCAGTCTCAGTCTCCAATCTTTAAATTCATATGTGACATTCTTTGGGGATAATAAATCCATGATCTTGGGTTCTATCCATTATAAGTGATCCTTTAGCCAGGGACATCCTGGTAAGGGCACTTCAGGGATAAGGTCTCTTCCTCTTAGAAAACAGTCTTTTTTTGTTTTGAGATTTAATTGACAAGGAGATTAGACTAGTCACCTGCCTTTTTTTTTTTTTTTCCCTATATGGGTGTCCTGGTCCCCTTGTATGAAGAGAATAGATGGATTCAGGCCATTTACTTTACCTGTCCAAGATGTAAAGCATATCCTTCAACCCCAGAAAGTTCCTTGGTGCTTCTTTCCAGCCTGTCCTCTCTCTCCCTCTCCCTGCTCCCTGCCTAGGGAATCCACTATTCTCATTTATGTAACCATAATTTTGTTTTCCTGGTCCTGTACTTCATATAAATGGAATAATACTCTAATTTATATTGTGTTTTGTTTAGCTTCATTCACTTAAAGCATGTCTGTGAGATTTATCTATACTGTGTATATCATTTTTATTCATCTTGTTTGTTCATTTTTATTGCCAAGTGGTATTCCATTCTATCAGTATACCAGTTTATTTACTCATTCTCCTGTTCATGGGCATTGAGATTGTTTCCATTGTTTGGCCCTTATGAATAAAGCTACTGTGAATATTCTTGTAGAAGTCTTTCTGTGAATACATGGATTCACGTATCGTGGATTATAGAGATTCTTTCCTCAGCTCTATCTAGTATCCTGATCAGAAGCATTTTTCATTTCTGTCTACAGTGTTTTTGATCTCTGGCATTTCTTTTTGTTTGTTTCTTAGAATTTCTTTCTCTGCTTACATTACCTGTATGTTCTTGCATGCTGTCTCCTTTACTTATTAGAGCCCTTAGCGTATTTATCATATGTTTTAAATTTCTGGTCTGATAGTCCTAGCATTCCTGCCATATCTGAATCTGATGTTTGCTTTGTCTCTTCCAACTGTGTTTTTTGTCTTTTAATATGTCTTATAATTTTTTTTGATAGCTGGGCATGATGTACTGGGTAAAAGGAACTGCTATAAATAGGACTTTAATAATGTGATTAGGTGTGGGGAAAGGAGAAGTGTCTTATAGTCCTGAAAGACTAAGAAAGGTCTCAGTCTTTTAGTAAGCCTATGCCTTTGGAATGAATTTCACACATGCCTTTCATTTTCCCCCACTCCCTTTAGAAAGGACAGAATGGCAAAAGTGGGCTGGATTTAGATTTTTCCTTTCTCTCAAGTTAGTTAGGCAGGGATAAAACTCTAGCAGGTTAGGCTCTGTTTAGTTTCCCCTGAGGGCAGATCTTGTTAAGTATAGAATGTTCTGGCATATTTCAGAATGGTTCCTCTTTGCTACCCCTGCTGGAAGCTTGAGGGGATTTTTCTTTTATATTTACTGTGAAGACCTGGTAGAGATCCAGGAGGATAAAACTCAAAAATGTGGGGGCATCCTGATGTTGGGGTCCCCGTGGAGTTTTTAACTTTCAGTGTTGTTCACACTGAACCTTTACCAATCTGTCGATTACAGTTGTGGTTCTCTTACTCCAGACCAGTTCCCTAATAGTATGGGGGTTGCTGCTTCAGTAAGTTATGATTTGCCTTTATTTGCTTGTTTTGTCTCTCCAAAAGATCTAAGAAGAGTTGTTGATTTTTCAGTTTGTTTAACTTTTTAATTATCGTTAGAATGGACTGACTGGTGACTTTTCTTCTTACATACTGGGCTGGAAACTGGAAGTTCTTACTGTTTTCAAAGAACTGTTTTTTGGTTCTGTTGATTTTTTTTCTTTATTGTTTGTCTATTTTCTACTTTATTGATTTCTTTACTTACTGTTATATTTCCTTCTTTAAAGTTTAATTAGTTCTAGCTCCTTTAGATGGAAATTCATATCATTGTTTTATGTATGTTTTTATTCATATCATTGTTTTTATTCTTTATTCTTTTATCATGTTTAAAGATATTTCCCTTTCAGCATCACTTTATTTGTAGTCCACAAATTTTGATATGTTGTTTTTATTATTCAATCAAACATTTAAAAAAATTCCCGTGTTTTTTTTTTTAAATCATGAGCCGTTTGGAAGCGTGTTGCCTAATTTCCACATATTTGGCGATTTTTCCCCCAGTATAATTTTGTTACTGATATTTAATTTTCTTGTTATCAGAGAGCATACTCAGTATGGTTTCAGTCCTTTTACATTTACTTATATTTGTTTTATTACCCAGCATTTTGTTTAATCTTTGGAAATGTTCTGTGTACTTTTAAAAATTATGTGTATACTACAGTTGTTGAGTGGAATGTTTTATAAGTGTTAGGTCAAACTAGTTGATAGTGTTCAAGACTTTAGTATTGTGACTGATTTTCTGTTTACTTGTTCTGTCAGTTATGGAGGGAAGAGTGTTAAAATCTCCAAATGTTATTGTGCTTTTGTCTGTTTCTTCCTTTTATTCTGTCAGGTTTTACTTTGTGATTTTGAAGCTTTGTTATTAGGTGCATACACATTTAGAATTGTGTCTTCTTGATGAATTGACTCATTTGTCTTTATGAAATATCCCTATTTGTTGCTGGGAATGCTGCCTGTACTGAAGTCCACATTGCCTGATATTAATATAGCAATGTTTGCCTGGTATATATTTTTCATCCTTCAGTTTTTATCTGTCTTTATGTATCTAATAAGTGTTTCTTATAAGCAGCATATAGTTGAGTTGAAGCTTTTTCATCCAGATTGATAATCTTTCAGTATCTTTTAATTGGAGTGTTTAGCTAATCTTCAGTTAAAATAATTATTGATGTGGTTGGATTCAAGTTTGCCATCTTTTCTATTTGTCTTATTTGTTCTTGTCTTAAAAACTGTGCTAATTTTTGTCATCTGATTTCCAGCTTTTTTTTTAACAAATGGATTAAAAAGTTCAAGATATTTGAGAAACAATCTAAGCTGACAGTTCTTTTAGATTTGAGTGATTCTTTTCCTTAGTATTTTATAGTTCTCATCCACATGTAATCCATGAGCAATTAGTATTAAAAATTTGCTTTTATGGAGACTTTGCAGAGCATTAAACACATTTTCAAAGATTCAATGATTTGTTTTCCTACTTCTGTTTCTTAGATTTATATAACTTTTGGAGTAATTATCATAGCAATTACAGTGGATATAAATAGATTTAAGAACAAACATAACTGCTGCTTCATGGTCGTCCTACTCAGCAAATGGGAGCAGAAGGCCATGAGCATTCCCAAGTGTAACTTACTGATAGCTAATACACTTACTATTAGTAAGAATACATTAGCTCTGTCTTTTTATTTAACTGAAGGATTGGAGAGAATGTGAACACTGGAGAGCATGTTGTTTAAATATTGAGTAAATGTTCTGTGTTTAACTATGTAATACCCGATCTGTAGTACAATTGGAATAAAATTAATACGTCTTTATCTATCTTACTGCTCTATATATTATTTTGGATAATTATACTAGATATATCTTGAGGTACCACTCAGAATCAGAGAGTTTAATGTAGGTTGGGTCAAGGAAATGATGTTTTAGATTCTTTCATAATGCAGAATGATATCAGACTTTATCAGAAAACAAATTCTCATTGATAATTATTTGGTTTCTGAGGGAAACTTCTATTTGTCTTTTTAAAATCTAAGAATTAAGATATATAATATATGTAATTTTATTTTTATTTGGCTTCTTATTAGGATGAACTGTAAGAGTGTCTAATCTGTGTGAAGGCAGAAGACTGGAATAGATGATCTTTTTCAGACCCCAGCTAATAGGGAAATCAGTGTTTGTCATCCTGTGGCCTATTATTTTTTTACCTCTAAAATTTTAATTATGCCTAAAAATCATTTAAATAACAGTAGAAATTTAGTTTCCTATTTGGGTCTAAGATGTATTTGTTCTTTGTTTCAGCAAGAGAAAGCGACTATGATGGATTTGACTAAACATTTAGAGAGCACTCTGAAGACTCATGTAGGTACCAGAATGAAAAATCTGGCAGCTAAGGTTGAACTATTGAAAGAAATTAGGTAGGTAACAACATATTTTTAAGAAGGATTGTTTAAAACATATGCTAATCAGTTGATGCTTTGTTTATATGCCTACTATTTTTGCTTTGAAATTCAATATTTGTATTTTTATTACTTTAAAGAGGGAAACCAAAAATAGTTACTCCTGAGACAAATTTATTTATAGTGTTTTTGTCGGTGTTCTGTTGTCACTATGTGGAATGATAGTGTCCTAAAGTCATCTATGAGAATGAAGTTAAAAAATCAACACAACTTCTAAGTGGTAGTTTAATGGGAAACTACTGTGTCCTGTTGCTTTGCTTGGGGTTATTTTCAGGCTTGTACTAAAACTATAAAAATTTCAGTAATCTAGATTATTATACTCTGTCTAAAGAAAAAGTCATTTTCATAGGGTTAGAAGAAAAGTGATTGTCGTGTAGTCAGAAGAGAAGAAATTGGTTAGCAAGCCTTGTGCAGAGTTTATTCAGCATATCTCAGACTCTGTATATGAATGATGTAGGTATTTTACTTTATAGAGGATTGCTTTATTGTTGGTTAGGGATAATTTTTCACCCTTTTCTGGAATGTGGAAAAAATAGTTCTCAAAACAACCTGGTTCTTTTTTTTGTGCTGTATATACAACTTAAGCCAGTAATTCATTTTCTCACAGACTTTGAAACACTAAGAAGATGTCCTGAATTAATACTGCATGTTGTTTTTTTGTCCAGTGGAAATTTATGTTCTCCAGTATAAATCTGTCAGTTGGCATCTGGTTTATAAATCTCTAAATAGTTTGAGTAACTTGGTCTCTCTAGAACTTAATCAGCTTTTAATGCCCTACCAAAAATCCGAGTGACTACACTGGCAAAGCTGTGAGAAAGACTTTGGATCAAAACAGTTGAATTTATTTTAATTGATATTTGAGGAAATAATGCACTACTAGAATGGTGACAGTCTAGTTGGAAGCTCGAAAAAAGAATATAATGGGCCTTGTTGGTTTTGCTAGTTGGCCTTTCTGATTGCTTTGTTTTTTGGTTTTTTTTTTTTAAACTCTGCAGATGTTAGTTTGCTTTTATTAGGGTACAAGGACTTGGTAAGCAAGATTGGCTTAAGTATCAAAATTTTAAAGAAGTATTTACAAATCTAATTTGATACCATTTTAAAATTCTGCAGGCTTTTTTTCCCCTACCTTTTTGTTAAATGGAGATACTGGGGTTTGAAGCCAGGATCTCATGCATGCATGCACTCTAACTCTAAGCTATATCCTTCCCCACTCTGCAGACTTTTGAATTGTCTTTTTATATAAAGGCTTTTGGAAAAAAATTTAATTTTTTTCTCAAATATATTTTTAATTAAAAGTTTGTATCAGAGTTATTTATGAGTTTATATAATTTTAAAAAGTACTTCTTCATAGTCAGTGTTGTAAATAGTAAGTTTAGACCATTACTATCTAAATGTAATTTTTTTCTCATACCATCTTAAAATTTCTTGATCTTTTCCTTTTTGCTATTTAAAAAAAAATAGACGTGTCAATATCAGCGTTCGTTTTGGAAATGACCTTTCGAATGCTATACAAGTGTTGGAAGAAGACTGCTTTACTACCCCAGCTTCTTTGAATGAATTAGAGCTAATTTGGGCAGAATACAGTCTGGCTCAGGAGAAGATTCAAACTTGTCAGAATATGGTGGGTCAAGAATTTTTCCTTCTTATAATTTTTATCTGTTAAACATAAGGAGATACTACTTTCAAGAAAGTAGGACTGCAGATATTGTAACAGTACTTTATATGAAATCTTCAACTTTTACAGTGTCTTCATATTAATAATTTGATTTCTTTTATTGCCTTGTAAGAAAGATGGGTAGGTAAGTAGTGATTTTGCATAAAGGGTTAATAAATTCTTTTTCCCCTTTTGCATGAGAATTTGACCTCTCTCTGTTTCCTTGGTAATTTGATAAAATGACATTTCAATCATGTTACTGGCAACATTGTTTAGGTAAATAAAACCCCTAATTTGGTAATTTGTATCTGGACTGGGCTGAGCATACCCCTTGAGGGGCCCTGGAAGCTATGCTTTATAAGAGATAGTGGCTTTCGAGGGGCATAAGTCTTGTAAACCAGTGTGGCTCCCACACCTGCTAATGTGGATCTTGTCTTCTGGTCTTAGTAGGGTGTTTTGTGCTGCAGTATAGGACTCTGCCTTACTATTGAATGCTATCTAAGTCATCCATTTTTGAGAGGAGATGATTTGTAGGTTGGCGAGGGGCATAAAGAATGGAATATTTCATGTGAATTCCTTATTAATGTAGGTACAAGTGTATTTATCTCTTCTTGGAATTTTCTTTATTTTTTGTATGAACTCAGTAGAGCGCCTTATTTTTCATATAAAGATATTTGGCGCATCAGTCATAGCTTTTCTTAGTACCTTGGAGCACTATACTTGTGTTTGGAGTTGTCCCATCTTAAGTATTGGTGATTTCTGTCTCTGGGGATTGTATCTTGAAGTCTTATACCCTCTTCATACCTACGTTGGCAAGCTGGCAGCCTAACTGGTTCTGAATGAGAAAAATAAACAGGTTAGCTAGCCTTCGGAAATGCCAGGAACGTTTATTTTGGAGAAGGTATTAGGTTTGAGTTACTTTACATATTAGACCTTAAGTGGTGGCTTCTGTTTATGGAAGGAAAAAATTGACAGAAGTAATAGTTTTTGGATCTCGGTGAAACACAGGCAGCATTACAGGTAGTTTATACATTTTTTTTTTACTAACTTTTAAAATGGGCATTTTTGCTCCTCAGGAAACTGAGGCCCCCAGGGTTTAAGGAAATTGCTCAAGATTGATTATATAGTCCTAAATGTTAATTGGAATTTGAACCCAGGTATGTCTGATTACAAAGTGCATTCTATTTCCATTTAAACTGTACTGCCAACTTCGTCATGACTTCATCATGTATTTTCATGTCATAGGATTAAAAGATGAAAAAGAACTGCTTTTTAACTTTTTTTTTTTTTTTTGTCTTTTGAGCATAGGAAAGTGATTCAGGACAGAGGGAGGGGGCTTAATGTGTCTCTAGGACTTGATATTCCAGTAGAACAAATGTGTTTTTTTTAAAAAGCACATACTTATATTTGCTACTGCTGATCTTTTAGGACTTAATTTAGGCTTCACTGCCCTAAAGTTTATTTGACAGATAGAAGAGTGGATTATTGGATAAATACAGAGTCATAATTGTCACTCAAGTAAATCTGTCATTTTATTTTCCTTATTGTACTTAATTTGGATCTTAGTGTTATTTTCATTTATGAATATTTTGCATAGTTACTTAACTTGATTGCCATGTGTACTTTTGGTGAAAGAGATTCTTTTCTTTTGTCTTTATAACTAGTTATGAAGTGGTCTAGTCAAGCTTACCCAAAAAAGAATATTCTAAAATTCAAGCTGTTAAGTGTATGTGTCAGATGCTGTTATAGGTAGTGGATGCACAAATTTGTTTAAGACATGGTCCTGTCTCTATGTCTTCCTTGGGTATGGGATGGATACATGGATAATTCTAATATAGTTTGGTAAGTACTGTAGTAGAGATAATGCATAGAATTCTTGAATATCTCTCATATCTATTTCCAAACATAGCTTCTCGGGTGAATTGGAGATTTTATCCTGGTGGAGATTAACTGAATCTTGAAGGATAAGTAGCTGAAGGAATTGAGGATGGGATGGAACTAGGAAGGAGGCAGTGTGTAATTAATAATAGGCACCTGTATAATTTCCTTAAGAGAAGCAAAAATTTTGTTGCTGCAGATATAATTGGAAAAAATAAAGATTAGTGGAGCAGGATTAATGAATTTAAATCTTAATTCAAATTAAGGGAAAGAAAGTTCTTTGTCAGTTTGGTGATCTAAGGAGAGATGTGTTTGTCCTAAATGTTACTGTATTTGGAGAATGTAATGTTAAATTTTACTAATTTTAAGAGGTTAGTCTTTTTCATAGAGGTCAGTGTGTTAAATTATAAATTAAAGTTGATTATTCTTTTTTCCTTCCTCCAGAACGAAGGGACTGTTTTGATTGCCAAAAGAAATGAAGTGCAACAGAAGCTGTATGTGGCAGTAGAAGCTTTTATTCTGGAAGTAGATGAGTTACCTCTTACTAAACGCTTGAAAACATTGCAGGTTAGAATTTTTAAAAATATTAAATATACATTAAAAGATATTTATCATTTGAGAGGTGAAATTAGCATTTATCTTTAGACTTCAGATAGTACTGATGGCTGCAAAAGTTTTTATTTTCTTTGATGAATCTTAGTTTCTTTTTTATGGAGTTAAATTTTTATATAAATATATTTGATATATTTATGTATATATGTGTATCTATCTTACAAACAAGGTAAAATGGTCAGGCACATCAGGCTTTCTAGAGCAGCATTCACTGGGAAAACTCACGGAGACAGTAACAGTAGCAGGCAGGTGAGTCCCTGTTGCCCATTGCTTTCTAGCAGAAAATCTAGTAAAGCCTTATGTCAGAGTTGGGAGGAGGGACCCTGATTCTTGAGTTACAGGGCTTTTAAGATCCATGGTCTGGGAACAGAGTACAGTAGCTATATGATGTTGTTGAACCTTGTCTTCATCTAAGAAATGACTAATTTGGAGTGAATGAGTGAGGCAGTGTTGTCATTCCACCTAAATACGTTAATATTTCTACTTAGATCTTAAGTCCTTTAATGATGTTTAAAATGTTTCTCTTTAAGGCCTCATGCATTTTCCTTCATTTAACTCTAAGATATTTATACTTTTGGTTACTCTTGCGGATGTTACCTTACTTTCCATTTCCTAGTTATTTTTGGTGATATAGAGGGATACTGTTGATTTTTAAATATTGACACCTCTTCGGCAATGCTGCTGAATTCTCTTTTAGTTTTTGTCAGTTGATATGAGCTTTCTGTGTGGTTGAACATTTGAACACAATAACCCTCTTCTACTCTTACTTTTTAAATATATCTTTGAATTTTTAGTGCTTTGGTCAGTATCTTTAGTAATTATTTTGGACTTTAGAGAATAAGCTTGCTAGAGAGTTGGTGAAAAGAATATTTAGGGACATCTGGGTACTGTCTTTTTCAGTCTACCTGGATGAAGATGTAGTTTTCATGATACTGTGTATGGTTCAGGAACCATTGGAACCCTGATTTGAAACATTTTCTTAAATGGAATTGCATAAATAGTATGCTATTTATTACAGAATGGTGAAGTAAGCTTTGCGTATAAGAGGGCAGAGATGTAAGAATTCACCTCTCTGCAATGCAACTTTTACTTTACCCTGTAAAGGTTTATTTCTTCTCCTTAACTGTTAGAAAACAGAGCTAAAGGGTCTGCAACTAAGATCATTTTTAAAGCTTTCTTTTTGAAGTTTAGTCTTAAAAGACTTTTTGCCAAGTGTCTCCCTTTCTGCTGTCCCCTTGATCACCAGATTATTCTTTAAACTTCTCTTTATTTTGCTGAAAAATAGTTTGATTTTTATTTATACTCTTTAAGTACTTAAGAAATGTAACTTATACTTCGATAATGGAGGTCATAGGAGTGAAGCTTCATGATTTTTGGTTTTCTCAGCCTTTATTGAGACTTTTTTTGACTTTATTGAGCCTACAATACATGGTAAATTTTTCATGACTGTTCCTTATAAGTTCAAAAAGAAAGTATATTCTAGGTTTTCTTGGTATGCTGTTTCTGACATATAGCTATTATTTTAAGTTTTAATGTTCTATATTTTTGCTTAGTTTTTTATCTGATCAGTCTGTCAGTTTTGAGATATTTTTATTATATATTCTAGTTAATACGTTGTTATATATTGTAGTTCTTTAATTTGTTCAAAATATTTCAATACTGTATTGCTAAGTGTTAATGAGTTCATGATTGTTAACGAATTTTAAACTGTGTTTTTAAAAAAAATCATTATGTAATACTATTTTTCCCTTAAAATGATTTGGGATAAAATTTTACTTTTGTTTCTTTTTAAAATTCTTATCCCACCTGTCTTTTTGGTTAATATTTGATTTGTGTGTTTTTTTTTTCTCCTTTTATTTTAAATGTCTCTCTTAGACAACACACTAATGGATCATTTTTAAAAAGAATTAATCTGCTTTTTGATGGGTAACTTAGTTGATTTATATATTTATAATTACTGCTTTATTAGAATTTATTTCTGTGATTATTTTGTGTTTATCATGGTTTCTTTTTTCCCCCTCCTTTTCTACCTTCTACCCCTAGTATCTTAGAACAGTCTCACTCACCTCACTTGCCTTTTATATGTCATCTGTCTGTATGTCCCTCCCCAAACCACCTAACCAAATAGCCACACTTGTTGTCTAGGATTTTGGTCACAGATTGTTACAGATATTGTATATGATAACTCAGTGAAGTAACACACTTTAGAGTTATTTTCTCAGTCTTATTTCATAAGTTGTTGGGTATCTTTTCGTTTATTCTGTGTGCTGGAGTACTTTTTCTGAGAGTGCTTTCAAAGAGGGCTTTGTGTGGTTGACTTTTGAGATATTAAATGTCTCACAGGTTATCTTATTTAAATAGTTTAAACATTTAAGCTCTTTGCACAGTTGTTTAGTTGGCTATAAAATATTATGTCCAAAGGTCATTTTCCCTTAAGACATTTGATGGTAATAATCCATTGTTTTCTTATTTCTGTAGTTGTTGATATGAGTCTGATTTTGGTTCTTTTTTCTTTGATCTTTTTCCACCCTGGAAGCTTTCACATTTTCTCTTGACTTTGTTCCTAAATTGTACTAAAACATTTGTTTAGATTTAATCTGAGTCAATTCAGTTTGAGGTTGTATATCTTTAAGTCTAGGAAATATTTGATAATTATTTCTTAAGATACTGTTCCCCCTCCCCCTTCTTACCTCATTTACTTTTTCTCTCATTCTGGAACTTTTCTAGATGGATATTTAAACTTACATTGTCTGTGTATTTTAATTGTTCATCCATCTTTTTTCTATCCTTTTATCCCTTTCTGTGTCTTTTTTGAGGGATCCTTGACTTAACGACCTAGTCACTAACTGGTTTTCTAGCTGTATTTCTTCTGTCCCTTAACCAATCCACTGTGTTCTTTGTTTCAAAAATTATTTCTTTCTTACCTAAAAATTTTAGTTGGTTATTATTTATAACTACTTGGTTTTTCTTAATGTTCATATTCTTTATTTTTTTGAGAATATTTATTATGCTTATTTTGAGTTCTTGCTGTTATCTGGGCTACTGCTTTTGCTTCTTTTTTATAAGATGGCTTTGTTTGTCATATTTCTTTCAGAGTGCTTGTATTTTTCACTCGTTTCATCCTCCTGTGTACTTCCCGTCAAGATCTCATATTCTCTTGAAGAACAATAAACTTTCTTAGTGTACTATTGTGTATGTATGTGATAAGGTGGTAGAGGGACCTAGGCAGGGGTGAAGGCTTGGACCATAACTTCAGAGACTTTAGGTGGGTTTAGGGAATAGGATGAGGTTGTTTCTCAGAACTTCTAGGGTTGCAGTCTGGGCTCAACTACTTCCTGTTGGCTTCTCTTCTAGATGATCTTCCTTTTCTGAGGACCTCCCGGTCCCTCTGCCCCAGCTTTTGTTCTTTTCCAGGGGCTGCCACCCTTAGGTGTAAATGCTACCGGGTATTCAGGGAAAAGGGAAGAAAAGAGAATGCTTGGTCAGCTCTTTTCTTTACTGGTTATCAAGTTTTGCCTCATCTAGGTTCATTAGCTGTTGTTGTGTAAACCCACTGCCTCTTGCTTGTGCTGCTGCTTTCCTGCCCAGTGTGAGGGAGAGGGAAGGGCATATGAAGAAAGCTGTCTTTTCCCTCAGGTTATTCTCTGCTGTGGTACAGGTCTTCTCCCACTTGCAGTGATTGTATTCATTCAGTGCTAAGCACCAGTCATCCTCTTTGTTTCCAAGGGTTTCTCAGAGTTTTGTGATAACAATTTCTGGAATCTATTAAGTTTTCCTCTTATCTCTGTGACATTTCTAGAGTCTGATTGATAGAGCCATCAATCTCTCTTGTCTCTTTCAGTCCTTTTCAGAAATACTTTTAAGTGCATGTATATGCTCAGTGTCTTTCCTTAATTGGAATTATTTCTGTATTTTGATGTGTTTATTTTTATTTAGCAATAACTCTTAGAAACTTCCATGTTAGGGCAAAACAGTAGCGATTCTTAAAGTCAGAGAAATGAGGGTAATTTCTACTTAATTAAAAATCTAAGTATAAAGAATTTGTAATCTTTATTCACTTAACGAACTTGTACTATTATAGTCCAAATAAATCACCTTCTAGGTAGTTTTATGCTTTTATGCCTAATTATTCTAAGTTTTATTTATAAAATGCTCAAAGATAAGGATTCAACATACTACTTCTTTGTCTCTTAGATTCGAATATGGTGCTTGAATCCTAATCTAAAGTTAATAAACTTTAATAAACAGAAATATCTCTCGGCAGGATTTGTCAGCCTCTTTAGAAGCAGTATATGGACAGGCCAAAGGGACAGACTCTGAAGAAATACTTCAGAAATTTTATGACTGGAAGTGTAATAAAAGAGAGGAATTCACCAATGTTAGAAGTGAAACAGAGGTTTCTCTACAACATCTTACAGCGTGGTTCCAGAGTACCTTAAAGGTAACAAGAGCTGTTGCCTGGTGGTGTCATAGCATAAAGCAGGGAACATATATTTTTCAACTTCCCACATGTAATTTACCTCTTTTCTGAGAGAGAGACAGAGAGAAAGAGAGAGAGTGAGAGAGAGAGAGAGAAAACATGAATGAGAATGCTGGGATGGAAAAGTGAGAGATTTACATAGTTATGTTCTCTGTTTAGGGTGTACAGCAATAGGATTGAAAACAACTTAAATTAAGCTATAGATGTAAGATAGTATCAGTGGAGTTTATACTAGTGTAGTGTATGTTTTATAGCTGTAGTGTAGAGATAAGGGTATATGCCTTAGAGGGTAGACAGCTTTCCTCTTTTTTTCTTTTTGGTTTCTTTTTTAGCAAGACATACTTTTTAAATTGAAGTATAATTTACAATTTGTCAATTTCTGATGTACAGCATAATGTTTTAGTCATACACATATATACATATATTCATTTTCATATACTTTTTCATTATAGGTTACTACAAGATATTGAATATAGTTCCCTGTGCTATACAGAAGAAACTTCTTTATTTTATAAAGACTTTTTTTTTTAACGTTAGTTGGCTAACTAATGTTAACTAACTTCATGCTTAAAATGATGTGTGGTAGTGTTTATTTAGGTCTTTTAAGTTTTAGTTATCTTCAGTATCTTAAAGATACCTAAAATAATTGGGGATTATTAGTCTCAATTGATATTAGATATTAGAAAAGATGTTTTGTATATAATTTTTTTTAGTTCTTATTTATTATTGTGAAAACACCATGTAATTTCCCAAAAGGCTTGGGGGCATGTGGTTGGTTTTGTATAGTGTACTCAAAACCCTAATTAAATTTTGCCTTGTTTCTCTTATTGATTCTCTATTCTGTTTGCTTTACAACTTCCTGAGCTCTTGCAGGGGCACCCATGGTGGTATTTATCTTTCTATGTGAGAGATTTCCAAATAAACATTTCTAGCTTTGTTTTGGAAAAAATACCTTTAATCTTCATCTACTTCTAGAGCTCTTCATTTTTAGTATTTCCTTATGTATACATTAATATAACTAAGTTATTTCTTTGTCTTTTTTTGCTTTGATCATAATTGTCTTTCTGTTTAGGTTGGTTAGCTGTTACCCTTTTCTTTCATTTCCATAACTGTTTCTCATACCTAGATCTTCATAATCACAAATCTGAATCTCTGAAATCAAAGTGACTGCTTGTGACCTTTATGTTCTGTATTACAGTTTGGGCCTCTGATTTTATTCTGTTTAACACCTTATTATAAAGTCTATTTCCTGATAGATAGTACCTTAATTTTCCTAATGAGAAGGAAACTATTGGGGCTTCATCTTTAACTTTTAATCTTCAGATTCCTAAATGCTTGTGGGTCATCAGTAAGTACCAGGTGTAACCATACCCCCTTCCTTACGCAAAGGCTGACATTGTCTGCCCACTACCTGCCAAATTTAAAGTTGCCACCTGAGTAGTCAAGGTTGTTTACTGGTTTTGGTCACATGGCCTCTTTTACAATGCCCCCAGAACATCTTGGTCTTATTCCTGATTTTTCTCATGCTTTTCCACTGTATTGCCCTCTCATCTCTCTTAGCCGTTAATTACCTTAATAGAAATCTGCTTTTTCTTTAGGTGTGTGATGTGTGTATATCTTTTCATTTCTGGTGCCTGAGTTTTATGAGGGCAGTATTTTATCTTTCTTGTGTTTATTTCCCCCACATTGCCCAATTCATAGGCTAATGCCCTACTCCAAGTATAAGGACACAACATTAATTGAAGTAATTAAATGAGATACTTCATATTTCTGTTTTTGCAAATGAGGCCTTTGATCTATCTGTGGAAGAATCACTGACTGAAGACACAATTGATAATATTGATGAAATCCTAGAGAAGACTGAGTCAAGTGTCTGCAAAGAGCTGGAGATATCTCTGATTGTGAGTATTGATATTCTTTATTATTGCTTCCTTTGAAGCAAAATGATTTTACCTGCTAGTTTGAGTGTGTTAAGACTGGTCTTAGCTTTCCTCTTAAAGGTCTGTTTGAAATGTAACAGTGTCAAGTTATAATCCAAACACAATGAGAAGTCTTATTCTTCCACAGGGTGATATTTCTATTTTAATAAGATATTTCACATTAAAAAATAATAAAATCTAATGCTTAATTCCAGGAAAAAAACTCCTCTATCAGCTTTCTGTAGCATTTGATTCTTGAGTCCATCATACCCAGTGACTATAAGATAAGATTCTTTAGAGTTTGAGAACACTTGAAATAATAGCTGAGAGAACTCTTGGAAGTGGATACACAAGATTGACTAATAGCTCCCTTCCCCTGCTGTATATATTGTCTATTGCTGTGTGAAGTTAAAAATTAGTATAGCTCCTCAAGAGTACTTTCTAATGTTAGTATTGCTTACTGGGACTCTCCCAGTTTTTCAGGCTGCTTATCAAAATATCAGTGGTTCTCTGTTTTGCTTGTTTTTACCTTTTGTGATTTTATTTAGATTGGCGTTAAAAAAATACAGACTCATTGCTGTATTTCCCAGTGTCAGATAGTCCTTATTTAGCTGATTTTTTTCAGGCTTGATTATAGAAGTGGTTGTTAATAGATGATTTCTAAAACTAATTTGAAGTGTTGAAGTTTCATATATTGTTTAGTTCTTATATTTAGTGTTGTCGTATCCCTGATTTCCTTTAACACTATACTCCAGATAGCTTTAACAATAATAATGTTATGGGAATAAAATTTCCCATATGAATATTTTTGACATCAATCTCTCTTTTCTCTAGAAAAAG
This sequence comes from Vicugna pacos, assembly GCF_048564905.1. NCBI lineage: Eukaryota > Metazoa > Chordata > Mammalia > Artiodactyla > Camelidae > Vicugna > Vicugna pacos. The sequence goes on along the minus strand of NC_132993.1, from coordinate 45,870,848 downwards.
ATTTATGTTTAAGAAATATTCTGGGGAAGGCAGTAGCTCAGTGGTAGAGCATGTGCTCAGCATGCACGAGGTCCTGGGTTCAATCCCCAGTACCTCCATTAAAACAAAAACAAAAACAAAAACAACATTAAGAAATATTCTGATATAGATACAGAAATTTGTTGAAGGTATCATTTTGAAGTTTATTCGTTGTTACTGAAGGTTTGAACTATTTTGAATACTCCTTTTTATATAATTCTATGTGTGTAATTTCGCTTAGGAACAAGGTGCTGCAGACAAGGAGATTATTTCAAATACATATAGTCAAGTTCTACAAAAGATCCGTTCAGAAGAAAGGCTTATTGCCTCAGTACAGTCCAAGTACAAGGACAGTGTTGAGGTTGGATTATGCTTTATATTATTGGTCTTATATATTGATGCTTTGAATTTTTAATACTTTAATTTCTACCAAGTAGTTTAATATCCAGTGTGTAAATTATTTATTATTGCTAAAAAGACACTATAGCCATTGTTAGCTGGTATATAATTAAATTCACCCTATCATGGAAATGATAATTTCATTAATGTAAGTATATTGAGATTTTTTTGTTTTAAATTTTTGATTTTATCATGTTCTTTGAAACATAACTTTTATCATTTTCTTTCTGTCAAGACAAGTTTATAGCAGAAAATTTGCTTTATACAGTAAGATAAGAAGAAGAAATAGACATTAATTATAATCCCCTTAGCCTAAGAGATACTTCCTGCTAGTTTCAGAGTATTTCCTTTTTGGATGGTGACTTACATGTATGTATGAATGTTAGGTGCATTGCATCATTTTGTAAGCTGTTTTGAAAATATTTTCTTCATCTAATGATGTATTATGAACATTTTCCCATAAGATTAATGGTTCATTTTGAGTGACTGAAACATCATTTCTGCATAGATATACAGTGTTACTTAACCTTTCATCTGTATTAGATGTTAAGGTTACTTCTGTATTTTTAAATTATAAATAACACTGTATGTAATCTTTGTACATAATTTTGTGTGTATTTTGTGTGTGTATTTCCTCAAAGAGATGTCTAAAAATTGTGAATTACTAAGTCAAAAGGAATGTTCTTAAAACTTGATACATATTGTCAGACCACTTTTGGGAAAAGTAATTTCAATTTACATCCTTACTAGAAATTCCAGTTTGCATTCTCTGTAGCAAAGCGCATCTCACTGTGTGTCTCAGCTTAAAATATTTCTTACCTTTGCTCCTTTGACTGCTGGAATGAATATTCTTCTAAATAGATATGTGGATAATTAAGAAGTTAGTGGGTAGAATTGGCTTCTTGAAAATTGTACAATTTCTTATTTCAGTCTGAACTCAGTAAAATGCTAGTTGAATATAGATAAATAGTAAGTGGTCAAAAAGTGACTGTTCAATAAATATTGTTGTCTTCATGTTGAAAATATAACAATTCTTTCTCTCTTAGTTTAAGAAGCAGATTACTGAATATTTAAATAAGAGCCTCAATGTGGATCATTTGCTGTCCATTAAAAAAACACTGAAAAGCTTAAAGGCTCGACTGAGATGGAAATTGGTTGAAAAGAATAATTTGGAAGAAGTAAGGAAACGGTTCTTACTGAACTTCATATGTAGCTCATTTTACTTGGGCTCTGCTTCATGAAAGTAATGTATAAAAAAATTATTCACATTTTGTTTTATATATTTTATCTTATTTTCCTCTATGTTTGTAAATTTTATAATACATGTTTATTATATACAAGCCTACCTCATGCTGCAAGTTGATGGAGTACTCTACCAAAGTAGAATTTGGTCATAAAGTACTTTAAAGATCGTGATGTCTTTTGTTAACCCTCTTTTTAAGAGCTGGACGTACTATTTCTTGCAAATATTTTAAGTTGTTTTCATGTTATAATAGAACTGGAAGAATTAGGACACTTTAAACTGGACTAACCTTCTTCTTTAGGCTTGAAACTTTGTGAATAAACTGGTAATTTTTTGTGTTCCCTTAAGGATTTGATTAATATATAAAAGGGATTTACATTATATCTTAATCTAACTTGAATTAGCTTTCTTCATCTTTGGAGCATTTAAGCATGGAGTGGAGCTAATTTAATAGTTTAACTTTGAAAACATGTACCTTTTAAGATGGCTTATTTATTATCATTAGAGTTTTATAGAGCCTTTGTGGGTCGTCCATTGTCTTTCCTCTAGTAGACATGCCACACATTTACTAATTTTTAAAAAATAAAATCTTATGTAGAAAACAATTCCAGGGAATTTAATTGCATTCTGGTTCCTATTCTTGACATTTACTTTATGGTGGCAGTCGATCATCTTAGAGAAAATCTACAGCAAATTAAGAGACAAGAAAAATCTATGTAATTTATTTTATGACTTTATTTTATAATTTCTTTTTGTAGGTTTTGGCAAAGTCAGTGTTAGAATATACTAATAAATGTTAATTTGACCAGTGCTATGAGGTTCTGTTATATGCTAGGTATAGAGGATACATAGAAATCAGACAGACTGATTTGCTGTAGAACTTCCATTAATTCTTAATAAGAAGACTTGTTTTCAATCTGCTTTAATAAGCTAGTAAGATCACTTTTTTCTTTCTGATTGAAGTCTGATGACCATGATGAAGCTGAGATTGAGAAAATAAAACAAGAAGTAACTCAATTGCGCAGTAGTGTCTTTCAGGAAATTTATCATGAGCAGGAGGAATATGTAAGTGTTTGATTCTTTGAAATTTTCAATTAGTTTTTACTCTAGAAATTGAATTCAGATATCCATTTTATGAAGTGGACTATAATCACAAGGCTAGAGATTATATTGGCATTATGTTGGCATAGTAATGTTTATGTGAATTTAGAAAGTAGTTTCTGATGACAAAAAATTCATAACCATTGTACCAAATATGAAAATTACAGAAAATTACAAAGAAGAAGAAACATCACCTATAACTTTTCCGACTCAGTGGTGACAGTAGGATAATCACATTTAACTTTTGACTTAACTTTCTATTGGTCTTCTTTCTGCTTGTTTTTGTAAGAATTGAGATTATAGTACAAACACACTTTTGCATATTGCTTGTTTTCTGTTTAACATAAAGCCTAATGATTTGTTCCTTTATTAAAATCTACCTGAATATCATTTTAGCATAAAACAGCAATGAAAACATTAATGGGCACCATAATTTACTTGAAGAATGTAACAAAATAAAACTACTTGCTTTGGGGGAAAGTTACACCTTTAAGTCTCCATTCTACCACTAATTTTTGTGGCTTTGGGAGAGTCAGTGAGGATATTTTCTCTTTGAAATGGAAAGAATATTGTAGTTTATGTTTCAGGGATGTTATGGGAAAGAAGTAAGATAAGAAACAGTGCTCTGAAAATAAAAATACCAAGAAAATATTAGGCATTTTAAGTGTTATGCATTATTCAGCAACCTTATCTGACTTTGTGTACTTCATTGTTCACCTTATGAACCTTGGATAAAATAGCTGTTTCCCAAGAACTTGATAATTGTCTAGAAGTTTTACTGAATAAACATGATAAATGACTTTTCTAAGGATTCTCAGTTTCCACATTTGCTTCACAGTAGCTTTTGTAGAGCTGCTTGTTTATTTTTTCTCTCAGGACTTTTATGATTTTTTTCTTCCTAAATGAAACAGCCATTATTTTAAAATAGTGACAATTTTATGATACAGATTAGTTTTTCATCACACTTTTTCATTTTAGCTTGGAAATGAGTGTAGACTTTGACCTTAGGCAAGATTTTTGTGCATATATATATATATATATATATATATATATATATATAGCAAGCTAAAAATTGGTAATCAAGTTTTTCTTCTGTTAGTAAGATGGTAGTTTAGATCCAAGATGACTCTTGGTTTTCATTTGGTATTTCTTGTAGTGGAATCAATGATTATATACTCTATGAGATTGTGTATCTTGTTAGATTATATATCTTGTTAGATAAATAATAAGGGAGATAATAACGTGACAGTTGAATATACATTGAACTATAATAATGAAGATATTTTTTAAATTTAGGAGAAGCTGAATAGTTTGGTGCAGAAATGGTTCCCTGAGCTTCCTCTGCTTCATCCTGAAATAGGGTTACTTAAGTACATGGTAAGCTTTTTTTCCTCTGTGAATTACTACTCTGCAGAGAGTATTGAAAAGTGATGATGTTAAAATTCTGTGTCAGTGTTAAGTTAATAATATCCTTACTATAATAACATCCATGATGAATGATTTCTTGGTATTATTAGAACTTTTCCTCAAGACTGTCTTTAATGCTTGCAATCTATTTTTAGATTTTTATATTAATTTTCATGTTTTTCTATGTTTTCCCTTTTCCTTATACCCACTCATTATATTGCATGGAACTTATTTGAATTACAGGTGTTTATTTTTTTTGAAATGGTAAAGCAGTTTTAGCTGCTATTCCAAGAGTTAGAATGAAAGCAGGACACTGATAGTCATGAGGAATTTAAACAGAATGTATTTTTTAAGTTAAAGTAGGCTGGGAAGAGAATTCCAGAGAACCTGGTTAAGGTAGAGCTGCTGATGTGGGTATGGTTTTCTAGGCAGACAGGATCCAAAGCCTAGGAGATCAGTGTATTAGACAGAAGGACAGTATGGAGCAGGTAAACTCTGGCTTCTAGCAGATTCTGGTAGCTCTGTGTTTTATATTCCCTGCTACGAATGAGGGACTAGATGAGATATTTATTCTTTAACGTTGTCATTAGTCCATGATAATAGTGTAAATATAGTACAGAAAGGGATGTTCAAATAGGCTTGTGAACTTATAAATGTGTAAGACTAAAGTCCCTTAAATTGTTAAAGCAGTTACTGTATAATCTTTCCAGATTAGACTTTAAAATAATGTGGGATTTTCCTTGCAGTTATTTAACTCTTGCTTAGAGACTGTCTCTTGTAGGATGGGTGAGTAAATATATGGTGCTATATAGGACTTGAAAATTTATTAAGAAAATATGCTAATCTGTTTCATTGTGGAAGATTATAAAAGGTTTTGAGTCATGGCTTATGGATGCCTTTAATTATTTTGAGATGTTTAACCATTATGTATACTTAGGAAACCCCTGTAGGGTTTGTGTGTTTGTGTGTGTGTGTGTGTGTGTGTGTATGTGTATGATTATATATTGTGGATTACTTATATAAAATATGTGTATATTGTATATATGATTATGTATGTAGATTACTTAAATATACTGACAATGCTTAAAAAAAGAATCAGAAAATAGTTTCACAACTCCTCTTACTAAAACTATACTGTCTTAAAACTTAGCTTGATTTAAAATATTGATAGTCAGGTTTTAGTGCAAAAATTACTCCTTTTTAAAAAGTAGCAGAAATATTTAGTAGAAAAATATTTGAAAGCCATTTTCGCTTTTGAGGATTCCACTTCAAACAGAGGCAGAGGTGTTAGAAGTCTAAAAATTATGACTTCTGTGAATTCTTGTTCCCATTATACAACCACCTTTTTGTTTGTCACATGAAATTTTCCAAGTAAACATCAGGATTCCTTGGAAGCATGTCTGGTTAATCCCAGTCATTTTCAGGATGTGTTACAGAGCTATAGCAGTGATTAAATGTATGGTGATTACATTCTGGGTGGAAGGAGTTCAAGAGCCAGGAACTAGAAAAAGTATGAAACTTTAAATATTTTTATTTTATTGATATCTCCAATAGAGTTGATTATTTCCAACTCATCTAATAGTATGTAATTAATTGTATTGATTATTTAAAAGTGCTGGATTGCTTGGATTCTTCAACTGTAACAAAAACTTGTACCTAGAACTCTGGTGGTCTTCTTACTATGAGCTTGGAAAGGGATCTTCTTGATGCTGAGCCCATGAAGGAACTTAGCAGCAAGCGTCCTTTGGTATGTTCTGAGGTTGACGGGCAGATAATTCTTTTAAAGGTAAGTCTAAGTTATTTGGACTTGTGGGAGAGTCAAAAGTATAAAGGGAAGTGGTGGTGTGACTTTTCAGGAAAGTAAAGACCCATGTTTGTTTTCTAAATTACATGATGATTATGCTTCCAGTTTGATTGCCAGAACTAATTTTGAATTTAAAATTTCCCTCATTTCCCTAAATAATATATGTCTTTAATAGGATATACTTGCTTTCTTTTTTCAGGTGAACTTACTACATTCTAGCCAAGAGCCTTTTACATTCTTGTTTTTCTTACATTTCTCTTTAAAATCTCAGCTGTTTTGCCAACACCATGTTCTATTCTTTGATTTCTTCTCTTCACTGACCTTGGGAACTGCTAATCATGATAATAGGATAATTAATTTGGCCTTAGTGGCTACATGTTGTAAAATGTATATTAAGTTGCAGGTAGAATTGCTTCTTTCTATTATTCAAAGCAGATAGAAAAAGTACTTATACAATTAAAAATAAATTTAGATATATTTTAACTTACGTAAAAATCCAAGTTGTTAGGTTGGAATGATGTATAATTAGAGATTTTTAATCTTGGATTTACCATTGCCTCTTTTTTTGGTTCAAGGGCTATTCTGTGGATGTTGACACAGAAGCCAGGGTAATTCAGAGAGCAGCCGCCTATCACAGAGCTTGGAGAGAAGCTAAAAAAGAGTCTGGGTTACTACCATTGATGTTCCTATTTTTGTGTAAGGTAAAGTTTTATGACAGTCTCTTGTAGGAAACATTTTATGTAAAGTAAGTTTTAGCTCCAAACTTTAGGGAAGTAATTTATTCCTTTTTTAAATTGAAGTGTATATTTGGTTTATAATATTATGTTAGTTTTAGGTGTACAATTTAGTGATTCAGTGTTTTTGGAAATTATATTCCATTATTGGTAGTTATAAGATAATTGGTATAATTCCCCATGCTATACAGTAAATCATTGTTGCCTATCTATTTTATATATAATCGTTTGTATCTGTGAATCCTATACCCCTAATTTGTCCCTCCCACCTTCCCTTTCCTCTTTGGTAACCAGAAGTTTGTTTTCTATGTCAGTGAGTCTGTTTTGTATATACATTAATTTGTATTATTTTTTTAGATTCCACATATAAAGTGATACCATATAGTATTTGTCTTCCTCTGTCTGACTTATTTCACTAAGCATAATATTCTCTAGGTCCATTGCCATTGCTGCAAATGTCAGTGTTTCATTCTTTTTAATGACTGAGTAATATTCCATTGTATATAAATATACCATATCTTCTTAACCCAGTCATCTGTTGCTCAGTGTTTGGGTTGCTTCCATGTCATGGCTATTGTTAAATAGTGCTGCTGAGAACATTGGGGTGCATGGTATCTTTTAGAGTAAGTGTTTTCATTTTTTTTTCTGTATATATACCCAGGAGTGGAATTGCTGAATCATATGGTAGTTCAATTTTTACTTTTTAGGGAATCTCCAAACTGTTTTCCATAGTGGCTTCATCAATTTACATTCCTACCAACAGTGTACGAAGGTTCCCTTTTCTCCACATCCTCTCTAAAATTTGTTATTTGTAGATATTTTGAAAATAGCTGTTCTGACAGGTGTGAGGTGATATCATATTGTGGTTTTGATTTGTATTTCTGTAATAATAAACGATGTTGAACATCTTTTCATGTATGTGCCTGTTAGCCATCTGTATGTCTTTGGAAAAATGTGTATTCAAGTCTTTTGCTCATTTTTGATTGAATTATTTCTTTTTTTCTGGATATTGAGTTGTATGAACTGTCTGTGTATTTTGCATATTAACCCCTTGTCAGTCACATCATTTGCAAATATCTTCTCTCATTTTGTAGGTTGTCTTTTCATTTTGTTGATGCTTTCCATTGCCGTGCAAAAGCTTTTAAGTTTAGACAGTCTCTTTAATAAGTAGTGCTGGGAAAGCTGGACAGCCACATGTAAAAGAAAGGAATTAGAATATTACCTCACACCATATACAAAAATACACTCAAAGTGGTTTAAAGACCTAAATGTAAGACATGAAAGTATAAAACTCTTAGGAGAGAACATAGGTGAAACACTCTTTGACATAAATCATAGCAGTATTTTCTTGGATCAGTCTCTCAAGGCAAAAGAAATAAAAGCAAAAATAAATAGGACCTAATTAAACTTAAAGGCTTTTGCACAGTGGAGAAATAATTCATTCCTTTTTATATAAAGAAAAATTATCTTGTATAATCACTGCATACTAAAAATATATTGAAGAATTTTTCACTTTGAGTCTTATTCTCTGTTTTGCTTCTCAGTCTGATCCTATGGCTTATCTGATGGTTCCATACTATCCTAGGGCAAACCTGAGTGCTGTTCAAGCCAGTATGCCTTTAACTTCACAAGTAAGTAAGAAACTTTATTTCCTTGGATGTATTAAATGAGAAAATAACACCTAAAATTTATTGAGGGCATATTACATGTTTTATACAATACACAATTTTGACTCATTCTATTTAATTGCCACATCATCCCTGTGACATGAGTTATCCCATTATATACAGATGAGAAAAATGAGGCTTACAGAGATTAAAATGACTTGCAGAGGATCCCTCAAACAGAGGCACAGTTGGGGCTTGAAATTAGGTCTTTTTGGCACCAAAGCCTATGCTTATAACTGTTAAGCTGTGCTGTATGTAAATTATGTGGTATAGCACTTGATATTGTAAGTACTTAAGCAATAGCTTTAATTTCTATTGTAGATTTGAATTAATAATAACAATAAAGGATGCCCTGATTCTTACCTACCCAGTAACACTGTTTTCATCTCTTTTTTTTTCCTAGATGCTTTATAAGGTCTTATTTGTAACCAAGTCTTCTTAGAGACTGTAGTCTCTAAGTCATATGTATATGATATCACCAGTTACATAATCAGGGCTTCTGGCTTTTAATTCCTTTTCTATGCTGTGTTCTTTTGGAAGAATTTTGGTCACTTATGGAAGAGTCTTGTAATTGGAGAAAAGGTTCAGCTGTTAAAATGATTTGTCTACTTCTTGACTTCTTTTGTGTGTACTTACCTGTAGGAAGTCTTAAAGGTCATGAAAGGTGTTGCCCAGGGCCTGCATACATTGCACAAGGCTGACATAATTCATGGATCACTTCATCAGAACAATGTATTTGCTTTAAACCGTGAACAAGGAATTGTTGGAGATTTTGACTTCACCAAATCTGTGGTAAAATATAGTGGTTTTATAAATAAGTTCTACACTTGATTTAATATTATTAGGCAGTTCAGCACTTTTGTATCATATACTTATTTATTATAAGATCTCTGCTTCTCAGTTATGGTGTGTCATGTAGTGTAAGCAATTATGTGTTATCAGTTAGGTGCTGGAATGAGAGTTTCCAAAGTTGTGCGTTATATTTTTTTAACCATAAGTCTTAGGAGCGACTTGAAATTACAGTCAATGGTATTGACACCATTAACATTAATTATTTTATTCTCATCAAGAAACATTTAATTGCTGGAAAGTACACAAGGAAAACTAGGAGGCCATCTCCTCTCTTCCCATCTGCTGGTGCCCTCCTCAATAGATTAAATTTAGCTGTATATACTTTGCTGTTTTTTGATTAATGAGCATTTTTAGAAACTAGAGAACCTTGGGCTTTTACATTCAGTTCAAGTGTCGGTTCAACTATATCGGTTGTTAATTTGGTGCCATATTATCTCAGAAGAGGCAGTTTGTAGGGATAACAAACATCAAACAGTTAAAGAGCTTACTGTGATCTTTTTTTTTTCTTTTTGGTAGAATGAGCAATTTCAAAATATACACAATCACGAGAGAGAAATTCTTTTTTAGAAAAACAGCTTTATTAATACATAACTCCCATTTCGATATGTACAGTTCAGTATGAGTTTTTAATATAGTCACAAGATTCCGTATCAGTCACCACAGTCTAATTCCAGAACATTTTAATCACCCTCAAAAAGAAATTCCATACCGATTTGCAGTCCCTCCCCTGTTCTTCTCTACTCAGCATCTTGGAAACCTCTAATCTACTTTCTGTCTCCATGGATTTGCCTAGACTGGACATTTCCTATAGATAACAGTCATATATGTGGCCTTTTGCAATTGGCTTATTTCACTTAGCATGTTTTCAAGGTTCATTCATGTTGTAACATGTGTCTGAACTTCATTCCTTTTAAAAAATGCCCAAATAATATTTTTTGTATGGATATGCCATATTTTGTTTTTACATTCATCAGTTTGTGGACATTTGGGTTTCCACTTTTTGACTGTTGTGAACAATGCTACTGTGAACATTAGTACAAGTTTCTGTGTGGACATATGTTTTCTTTTCTTGGGAGTGGACTTGTTGGGTTATATGGTAACTCTGTGTTTCACTTTTTGAAGAACCACACAGTTTTCCAAAGTGGCAGCACCATTTTACTTTCATCAGTGATATATGAGGATATATGAGGATTCCAATTTCTCTGAATCCTTGCCAGTATTTTATTGTATATGAAGAGTTCCCTTTTGACCAGTAGAACTCACAGTGCTTTATATGTCATTTGTAAATCTTTGGATAATGCCACCTGTCTGTAGTTTCAGTGGTGTTCATATGGTACCTCAAAAAGATAAGAAAATAAAAATGTAAAACTCTAACTCTAAATCATTTATACAAAATGGATTTGCTGAAATATTTATATTAATTTATTTGAAACTTAGGATAACATCTTAAGAAAAATAACTAAGTTGTGAGTTTTAAAAAGTTCTCAATTCTTAGGGATCTTGGTTGATATGCCTTTTGAGCATGCTGTCTGTACAGCTCTAGGAATCATGAGCTGTATTCTTCCCCTTTATACTGATTTGTCAGTTATTATTATCCCTCTAAACATTGTTTGTAATCTTTTATTTAAAATTACTTACTTGGAAATATTGATTAAATTCACCTTTTCCATTTTTTATCTTACTCTCAAATTGAGATGTTAAACAGGAAGAGTAATTTGAAAAGCAATTGCAGTCAAGAACATTGCTTCTCAGACTTTACAGTACATATGAATCTCCTGGGAATCTTGTTAAAATGCAGTTTTTAGAAATTGAAGTAAAATTAGTATATAACATTATATGTTTCAAGTGTACTAAAATGCAGATTTTATTCAGCATTTCTAGAATGGAGATTCTGTATTTCTCACAAGCTCCCAGGTGATACTGTAGCTACTGGTCTTTGGACCGCACTCTGAGATGCAAGAATAAAGATAGTAGGAAGAGAAGATAATTAACATTTAGTGATATGTGCTAGGTAATTACTGATCTGATTACCTTCACCTTTATAATAATTGTTTTAGGCTCAAAGAGTTAGTTAAAGCCCGAGGTCACACAGCAAATAAGTGGCAGAGTGGGAATTGCAGTCAAAGTCTGTCTGAATCCAGAGTTCATGTTCTTGTCATTGATCATCCTTTGACATGTTGGAAATGGTAGACTTAGAAAATGGTCTGTAAGGAAGGAAAGTAACTTTGTAGACTTGTGGCTTTTAAAAGTTATTTAGAATTTTCAGAATTAAAAAAATAGCACTGCCTCTTGTCCTTATGAAATTTATTGAAAAAAAAAAAGAGTACCAAATTCTTAAAGAATCACTAGTTCTTAGTTTTCAATCTGTTGAGTCTACAATATGAAATGTAATCATAGTCTGTCTCACTGTCATGAGACACTGTTTATGAGACCGATTTTGAGAGCAATTTATAATGGTGGAAATTGGGTAAAAATGTTTAAAAGCAAGAGAGAATAAAATACTTCAAGTGAATACTTTTTTTTTTTGGCGTTGATTAAACACAGAAAGCCACCTTAACTGTGTTGTCTCTAAAATATTTAACCTACCAATATTTAACCGATTTTTTGTAGAGTCAGCGAGCCTCAGTGAACATGATGGTTGGTGACTTGAGTTTACTGTCACCTGAGTTGAAAATGGGAAAACCTGCTTCTCCAAGTTCTGACTTATATGCTTATGGCTGCCTATTACTGTGGGTATGTTATTTTTTATTATTGAAACAGATAAATCATTTATATATATTTCATTACAGAAAGTGATGATTGTAGTGGTTTTTCTCAATGTATTACACTGGATAAAAAGCAGAAAAAATTTTCCAACTGTTTTTAAAGTTTTATCATAAACTGTTCCTGTGTAGTTCTTTGAACAACATGGGTTTGAAATGTGCAGGTTCACTTAAACATGGTTTCTTTTTCAGTAGTAAATACTATAGTAGTATACCATCTGTAGCTGCATGGATACAGAGGAACCATGGATAAAGAGGGCTGACTGTAAATTATATGCAGATTTCAGTTGTCCCAAGTGTTGGTGCCTTAACCTCCATTCAGTTGAACCTCCTACAGTTGTTTAAGGGTCAGCTGTACTTCCTGTCACCTATTATGTACTTTCCAAAATTTGGCTTGATATATATTTAACATATCATGCTGTTGTCTTAGTTTTATTAACAGTGAAGTTGATTTTATTCTATATTAACCTGGAAGCAATTCATGCATATATGGAAAACAAATATTAATTGAGCCTTGAGTAAATGTTCCTGCTTTCAGTGTAAACCAAATAGCGGTTTCTTATCCATGGTTTAAACCTGTGAAATATGAGGGATTAAGTGTTAACAAGGGAAAGATGTCTGTTCTCACTTCTGCTTAACATTATGCTAGAGGTTCTAGCCCAGGGATCAGCAAAATTTTCTATAAAAGGCCAGATGGTAAATATTTTGGGCTTTGTGCGTCATATGATTTCTGCTGCGATAGTATGAAAACAGCCATAGATAATACATAAATGAATCCGTGTCTCTGTTCCAATAAAACTTTATTTGTGGACATTGAAATTTTAATTTCATATGATTTTCATGTGTCATGAAATAGTATTCTTTGATTTTCTTTCAGATATTTAAAAATGTGAAAACTGTTCTTGGCTTTGAATCTATGAAAATAAGCAGTGGGATGGATTTGGCATGCAGACTGAAGTCTGCTGATCTGGATCTAGCCAGTCAAATAAGGCAATAAAAAGAAATAAAAGGCATACAGTTTGAAAATGAAGAAATAAAACTGTCTTTATTTACATATTACATGATTAGTTATGTGGAAAATTTTTAGGAATGTTATGTACATAAGAGCTACTAAAACTAACAAGTTCAGCAAGGTTGCAGGATACAAAGTCAGTATAATAATTAATTGTATTTCTGTATACTAGGAAATTGAAAATTAAGTCATTTATAGAAATATAAAAAATATGGATTATTTAGAGATAAATTTGACAAAAGATATGCAAGACCTATACACTGGAAGCTACAAAGTATTGTTGAGAGAAATTAAAGAAGGCATAAATAAATGGAGAGATGCACTGTGTTTATGGACTGGAAGACTCAGTGTTGTAATGACATGAGTTCTCCCAAGTTGGTCTAGATTCAATATAGTTCCAACAAAAGTGCTTTTAGGCTTACTTTTTTTTTTTGCAGTCATTTACAATCAGATTCTATAGTTCATATGAAAATACATAGGATTTGGGGTAGCTAAAACAATTTTGAAGAAGAATAAAATTGGAGGACTTTGATTTTTAAGACGTAATAAAATTGTAATCAATATGGTGTGATACTGGTCTAAAGTTAGATATACAGATCAATGGAACAGAATAGAGACAGTAGAAATAGACCCACTCATATATGGTCAGTTGATTTTAGATAAACATGCCAAGGCAATTCTATGAGGGAAAGAATAGTCTTCAACAAAGTTACTGTAACAATTGGTATCTATACATAAAAAATATGACTCAACTTTGACAGAATCCTTGCACAGTGTATAAAAATTAATTAAATATATATTAGACCTAAATGTAAAACCTAAGTCTCTGAAACTCAGGAGACAATCTTACTGACTTTGAGTTTGGTGAAGATTTCTTAATAATAGGACATAGAAAACATCAAGTGTAAAAGGAAAAAATAATTTGGATTTCATCAAAATTCAAAACTTTGCTCTTCAGAAGACACTGAAAATGAAAGGCAAAAAATGAAAGGCAAGTCATGCATAGACTGGGAGGAAATATTTGCAAAACGTGTATCTGACAAAAGACTTGTATCCAACTTACAAAGAACTCTTACAACTCAATGATAAAAAGACAACTCAACTTAAAAATAGGCAAAATATTTAAATAGGTACTTAACCAAATAAAATGTCCACATGGCAAATAAGCATGTGAAAAGATGCTCTCAGTTACTAGGGAAATTAAAACCAAAATGAGATACTACCACACACCCACTATAATGTCTAAAGTAAAAGACTGACAATACCAAATGTTGGCTAAGGTGTTTAGCAACTAAAACTCTTGTATATTACTGAGGGGAATGTAAATATAACAGCCTCTTTGGAAACAATTTGGCAGTTGTTAAAAGTTTAAACATAAACCTATAATATGACCTAGCCGTTTTACTCGCAGGTATTTAGCCTAGAGAAATGAAAGTGTATGTCCACACGAAGACTTGTGCATAAATACTCAGACATTTTATTTGTAGTAGCCAAAAACTGGGAACAACCCAGGTGCCCATAAACAACTGAATGGCTAAACAGTCTGCTGTGTATCTATCCATTGGAATACTACTCAGCAATTAAAAGGAATGAACTATTAATACAAGCATACCTTGTTGTATTGTGCTTTGCTTTATTGTGCTTTACAGATAACTGTGTTTTTTATATATTGAAGATTTGTGGCAGCCCTGCATTGTCAGATGATGGTTAGCATTTTTTAGCAATAAAGTATTTTTAAACTTTTAAACTAACATATGCATTTTTTTTAGCCATACTGCTATTGCACACTTAATAGGTTATGGTATAGTGTAAACATGACTTTTACGTTCTGGGAAACTAAAAAAATTTATCTGACTTCCTTTATTGTGACATTTGAGTGATTGCAGTGGTCTGAAATTGGACCTCAATATTTTTGAGGTTTGCCTTTACACCCAGTAATATGATGGAATCTCAGAATAATTCTGCCATGTTAAAGAAACCAAAGGAAAGAGAGTATATACTTTATGGTTCTGTTTATATAAAATTCTAAAAAATGCAAACTTATCTATGGTGATAGATCATCAATGCTCTGGGGTTTGAGGGTAGAGGGGAAGGGAGGGATAGATTACAAAGGGGCATGAGGAAATATTTTTGGTATGATCACCATGTCCACCAGCTTGATTGTGGTGATTTTGTAGGAGTATACTTATACAAAACTTATATATACTTATATAAGTATATACTTACACAAAACTAATCACATTATATACCTCAAATATATATATTTTAGTATACATAAATTATACCCCAATAAAGCTGTAATAAAGAGAGTGTTTATACCTACCCAAGTAGTAATCAGTGGAAATCCCATTCCACAATCAATTATTCACAAGTTTTAGCCTTATGCTAGCATGTGTATTTAAAGTTGTCTGGTTTCATAGAATCATCATAGCCGTAGAAATGATTATACTGGCATTTTTATCATCGCATCAGTAATATCCTTACTGTTTACATCAGAGGGATGAAAGTTAATGTCTCAAATGTTCTTGTGTTCCTGAGAACTATCATAAAATATCACTGAAGTATGGTGATAGCAGTCTTTATTCCACCAATTTCCCTTCATCTTTAAATGGCAGTAAAGAGCTCTATTAGTAAATACACTGTTGTTGCACTGAATTCCTGCTCATCTTTAATGTTGACTAAGGTCTTCTAAAATTTTTAGTTTTAAATTATCATGTGTTTCAGTTGACTGGTTTTTGGTCTTCAGTCCTTTTAACTATAACATATGTATATATGTATAAATTAGTATAGCCATCACCACAGTTAGGACAGAGAACAGTTCCATAACTCAAAACAAACAAGCAAGCAAACTAACAACAAAACCCTTATGTGCTGTCCCTTTCTAGTCACACCTTCTCCCTAACCCTTAACCATTGGCAACTGCTGGTCTTTTCTCTATCACTACAGCTTTGTCTTTTTAAGAATGTTGTATAAATGTTATCTTACAGTGTGTAACCTTTTGAGGCTAGCTGCTTTGCTCAGCATAATGCCTTTGAGATTCATTCAAGCTCCTTAGTATATCAGTAGTTCATTCCATTTTTGTTGCTGAGTAGTACTCTATTATATGGATGTGCCAACTTTATCTCTTCATCTGTTGAAGGACATTTGGGTTGTTTACAGGTTTTGGCTATTACAAGTAAAGCTGCCATAAACATTTGTATATAGGTTTTTGTGTGAACATACGTTTTTATTTCTCCAGAATAAATACCCAGGAGGGAGATTGTTGGGTTGATTGTAATTGTATGTATAATTTTATATAGAGATACCAAACTTACTCAGAGTGGCTGTACCATTCTGTTTTCTCACCAGCAATGTATGAGAGTTTCAGATGCTCTGCATCATTGTTAATACCGCATATTGCCCTTATTTTCTGTTTTAGCCATTCTCTTAGGTCTGTAGTAGTGTCCTATTGTGGTTTTAATTTAAGTTTCTCTAATGGATAATGAAGTTGAGCATGTTTTTGATTATTATTTGCCTTCCATATATCCCCTATGGTGAAGTGACTGTTCAAATCTTTTGCCCGTTTAAAAACTGTATTTCTTACTATTGAGTTGTGAGCATTTAAAAATACGTTCTGGATACAAATGTCTTAACAGATGTTGTTTGAAATATTTTTCCTAGTCTATAACTTGTCTTCTCATTCTCCTCACAGTGTCTTTTGCAGAGAAAAAGGTTTTAATTTTGATGAAGTTTAATTTATTGTTGTTTTCCTTCTGTAGATAATGCTTTTAGTATTGTATATAGGAAATCTTTGCCTAACCCTAGGTTATAAAGATTTTCTCTTACATTTTCTTTTAAAAGCTTTATAGTTATATGTTTTACATTTAGATCTAGGATCTGTTTTGATGTAATTTCTGTAAGAAGTGAGGTTTATGTCAAAGTTCATTTTTTTGCATATGGAATGTCCAGTTGTTTCAGCACCATTTATTAAAAAGACAGTGATTCTCTACTGCATTTCCTTTGCATGCTTGTAGGAAATCAGTGAAATTCACTGTTTGTAGAAATTCACACAGTGAAAATGTGTGAATCTGTTTCAGGACTCTTTATTCTGTTTCATTGATCTGTGTATCTGTTTACCAATACTACACTGTCTTGATTACTGTATTTTTATAGTAGTAAGTAGTATATAGTAAGATAGTTTAAGTATAGGTAGTCTAAGTATAAGTAGTATATAGTAGTAAGATAGTTTATCTTAAAATTGGGTAGTATGATTAGTAAAACAGTTTTTTCAAATTGTTTTAGCAGTTCAGGTATCTTTGCCTTTTCAGATACATTTTAGAAACAGCTTTTCTATATGTACAGAAAGCTTCTGTGATTTTTTTTAACATTTTTTATTGATTTATAATCAAGCTTCTGTGATTTTGAATAGAACAGATCAGTTTGGGGAGAAGTGGCATTTTGAGTAATTGCATCTTTACTGTGTTAAATCTTTTAATCCATGACCTCCATTTATTTAAGTCTTCTTTGATTTGTTTCATCAGCATTTTGTTATTTTGAGTGTGTAGATCCTATAAATGTGTTGTTAGATTTTATACCTAAGTATTCCATTTTTTGTAACTACTGTGATATCTTAAAAATGTTTTCTAGTTGTTCAGGTTCTTTTTTTTTAAACAATTTTTTTTTGGATAGGAAATTTAGTTTAGTTCCAAAGGTTATGGATATTTTGATCTTCCTCCTCAAATAAGGCAGGTTACAATAGAAGAACCTAGTGTAAAATGTGTACAAAGGCACATACTCAAGGGTTGTGCTTGAAAAGGCAATGTTTAGAGTTAAACTGGAATCATTAGCAGAGAATCTTATTTCCAGAGCCATCAGTAGATTAACTATCATGTTATGGCTTTTAAAAGTTTTAGAATTAGCAAAAATAAAAGTAACAGCTTATTTGATGTCAAAACACTAGAATACTGACTAGATATTTTGAGGCATATTGTAAGATATTTTGGTTTAGGATCATTTCTGTTATGAGACCCAGACTGAATGATGGAAATATTTTGAAGACTGCCTTCAGCTACTCAAAATTCTAGTGTTTTGAGTGTTGGCAACCCTTCCATCTCCAGCAGTAAACTGTATCTTTTAACTGGTATATTTGGAAGGTAGCCTTAAAGTCATTTGTATTAAGATGCTTCTATGTTTTTTCAGGTTATAATGAAATTTTTAAGACATTTCTAGAACCCATTAAAAAAAGTACAGTACTTCTGGCGTTATAGTGAAAAAAATTGTGTTTGTGTGTGGGTGCTGCTGTGAGGAAGCTGAATAATTTTAAAATAAAAGTGATTGGCTCTTTTATTCAGGTGACGCTTTTTTAGCATGACTTTCTCTGAAATGCAGCCCTTTTGTCTACTTGAATTTTCTCTTAACATACTATACATTTCTTTTATTTATCTTTATTATTGTCTGCTCTGCCAGTAGAATGTAAGCTCCTTTAAGGCAGTTTGTCTTGTTTGCTCCTGTATTCTAAATGCCTAAAAGCGTGTGCCTGGTGCAGAGTAGTTGCTGGAATATTATGGAATGCATGCCTTTACCGTATCCAAATGAAAGTTTAAATTTTAGCCACAATTATGTGCTGAAATACTATTTAAAAAATAAACTGTGCCGTGTTTCCTTGATGAGTTCATCTACTGATGTCTCAACCATGGCCCCTTATATATTTCTTTGGAAAATTGTTTATAAAGATTTTCTTTTTATTCCAACTTCAAACTTATTCCTAGAATATGTTAGTGGTCATATTGATCACTCATTGAATAACCTAACCTTGCAGTTTTTGGACTTCCTTAACAACTTGAGACCCATACCTTCATGCCATTTCAGTTACCTTCCAAAACCATGATTTTGTGATTCCCTATAATTTTTCTTTTACAGAAGTAATAGAATCCAATCCAATATATATCTGGACAGAACTTCCAGTTCTCTCATTTTACTTTAACTGCTTTTAAATTTCCAATATGTTTTTTTTTTAATTGAAGTAAAGTCAGTTTACAATGTTGTGTCAATTTCTGGTATACAGAACAATACTTCAGTCATATAGGAACATACATATATATCCGTTTTCATATTTTTTACCATAGGTTACTACAAGATACTATATATAGTTCCCTGTAATATACAATATAAACTTGTTGTTTATCTATTTTATGTATATTAGTATCTGCAAATCTAGAACCCCCAATTTATCCCTTTCCACGCCCTTCCCCTCTGGTAACCGTAAGTTTGTTTTCTTTGTCTGTGAGTCTGTCTCTTATTATAAATAAGTTCGTTTGTCTTTTTTTAAAAATTCCACATATAAGTGATATCATATGGTATTTTTCTTTCTCTTTCTGACTTACTTCACTTAGAATGATAGTCTCCAGGTCCATCCATGTTGCTGCAAATGACATTATTTTATTATTTTTTATGGCCAAGTATTATTCCATTATATAAATATACCACAACTTCTTTATCCAGTCATCTGCTGATGGACATTTAGATTGCTTCCATGTCTTGGCTATTGCATATAGCGCTGATATGACCATTGGGGTGCATGTATCTTTTTGATTTAACATTCCCTCTGAATATATGCTCAAGAGTGGGATTGCTCTATCATATGGTAAGTCTATTTTTAGTCTTTTGAGGAATCTCCATACTGTTTTCCACTGTTGGCTGCACCAACAGTATAGGAGGCTTCCCTTTTCTCCACACTTTCTCCAGCATTTATCGTTTGTGGACTTTTGAATGATGGCCATTCTGACTGGTATGAGGTGATATGTCGTCTTGGTTTTGATTTGCATTTCTCTGATAATTAGTGATATTGAGCATTTTTTCATGTGCCTGTTGGCCATTTGTATGTTTTCATTGGAGAATTGCTTGTTTAGGTCTTCTGCCCATTTTTGAATCGGGTTTTTTTAATTATTAAAATTATATCTGTTATGTATATCTGTTATATATTCTGGAAATTAAGCCTATTCTACTGGTATGAGTGTTTTAATAGTTTGAGCAAAGTGTAGAAATCTATTTGGGTTCCTTTACCCTCCCCACTTTTAAATATCATTCATTGTCTTGAGCATCAGATAATGCTATAAC
This sequence comes from Vicugna pacos, assembly GCF_048564905.1. Taxonomy (NCBI): domain Eukaryota; kingdom Metazoa; phylum Chordata; class Mammalia; order Artiodactyla; family Camelidae; genus Vicugna; species Vicugna pacos. The sequence continues at coordinate 45,850,754 of NC_132993.1, read as the reverse complement.
TTGTTTTAATCATCATATATATTTTAGGAAACTCATGGTGAGAAGAATAGTCTTTGGTATTTATGTTTCTATTCTTTACACTGTTATTTCTTCCTTCTTGATGCTGCAACATTCCTTTCTGAAAAATTCATTTCCTTTTTATTTGAGGTACTTAGCCATTCTTTAAGAGTTTGTCTTCTAGTGAAAAATTCTTCTATTTTCCCTTCACGTAGAAACATCTTGATTTCACTTTCATTCCTGAAGGATAGTTTCACTGGATGTAGAATTTGTGTTTGAAAGTTCTTTTCTTTATCAGTTGAAAAAATGGTGGTTGTGTTACTTCCTTTTAATCTCCATGGTTTTACATGAAAAATCCTCTGTTACTCAAGTTGATATTCCTACATAGGTAATGTTTTGCTTCTCTTTGGTTGCACTTAAGATTTTTTCTTTGTTTTTAGTTGTCAGAAATTCCAATAATTTTCTTTGAGTTTATGCTATTTGAGTCACCTTCTTTTTTGAAAACTGGGTATTTTATATTAAAGAATTATTAATTTTTATTGTTATATTGTGATTGTGTCAAAATAAGGCTTTAATCTTCCTTGATGGAGGAAAGTTATAAGACACCCTGTCACTACGTTGTTCCTCAAGTCCTGGAGTCTCTCACCAGTTTTCCTTCCTCTTTTGACCTGTCAGAGATCTCTTTTTGTTGTCTTTTATGTTGTTTCTGAACTTAGTGGTGAGGAGCAGGAAGAGTTTAGAAGTCCTTTTATTCATTTTTAAATTACAGTATGTGGAACTTATTTAAATCTGGGTTTAAGTAAATGATAAGAAAATAAAATATGAGGTTATTAAAATTTGAAAACTTGATATTTTATATTCAAGAATTATTAATTTTTAGTGTGATATTGTGATTATGTCAAAGTAAGACTTTATTTTTTAGAAATATGTAGTAAAACATTTATAGATGAAATTATGAGATATATAGGATTTTCCTCAAAAATAATATATATGGGTTTGTACCTAGGGCAAGAGTGATCATTGGTTGATGGTTGTTGGGGCTGAGTGATAAATACATGGGATTCAGAATATCTTTGTGTATGTAAGAAGTTCTCCATATTTGATAGTTTATAAAATTTTAGCAAGTATTTCTTGAACACAGGTTAGGTATTAATGAGGAAGCAAACTTGCCTGATAAATTTTCTTTGTATTTAATATATGAGTATTGGTGAAGCCAATACAGTGTAAGCTACTGCATATTAATATATTTGCTTCTAAGGTGAGGAAATATTAAAAGTGCTTATAGTATGTGCATCAACTCTTGATTGATACTTTAGGAGCCCCAGGAACTGTTTGGTTGCTTGTGAACAAGTAGTGTTGTTGCTGTTTTTTTTTTTAATGAAGATATTTTTATCTTGCTAGAAGTAATGTGCTTTCTTTGATCTCTTCTCTCTAGAACCTAAAGAGTTTCAGATTGGCCTCTGCTATAGGATTGGTATTTTAGTACATTGGGAATTTATTCATTCTCATTCTCTTTAACAGCTTTCTGTTCAAAATCAGGAATTTGAGACAAATGAGGAAGGAATTCCAAAGGTGGATCAGTTTCATTTGGTATGTGACCTTTTTGTCATTTAATGGTTGGAAACATGAGATATAGATGTGTAGCAGTAATAAGACTTATATTTGACTGAAGATTTGCAGGAATACAAAATAGCATTCACACTAAAGAAGTATTGAAAAATTTAAGTGCCCTAACTTACACTATTGCCAGAAAATTACTGCTAGAGAGTACTGCTGAATTGTATGTTTGTCACACAAATTATGTAAGTATTCTGTGTAATAATTAAGGAAAGACAGTCTTTGTTGTATCTTCAAAAATCACATTATATTGAAACTAATGTTTTACTACTTTTTGTACGTACCTAGCTGTGTCTTTTCTTTGTCATACATGTGTGTCATTGATAATTGCTTTGAGGTATGGGTATAGCCAACGTATTTTGAGTACCTATTCTATATCAGGAATTGGTACTGGTTTCTAGGATTGCAGCATTGAAGAAATTAATAATTTAGAAATATGAACAAGTTAAACAACCAAGATCTATATACAGAATATTAAGAAAATACTTTGAAGGAAACTAATTTTTAATTTGGCAGAGAGAGGAGGAGGGAAGAGGTTGTTAAAAAATGCCACCAAATAGTTATTTGAATAGGTGAATCCTCAATATTGAATTAGGATTTTACAAGAGGTAGAATGAGGTGATGGGCATTTCAGGTAAACACAGTAACTTGCACTAAAACATGGAAATATTAAAATCTTTTGAAATTATGTAGTCCTCAGTGTGACTAGATATTAAGGGGTTAATTATGGCAGTGAACAAGTCTATAAAAGTATAATGATCTGACTATAAAAATTCTCTTGCCATTTTTTTAAGAACATATTTATTTTGTATTTTACGACTGCTTTTATGACTTTACTTTTTTAAGAGCAGTTTTAGGTTCACAGCAAATTTGAGAAGGTAGAGATTTCCCATGTATCCCCCATATATGCAGTTTATCCATTATCAACATCTCCTAACAGAGTGGTACATTTTGTTACAATTGATTAACCTACATTGACATTATCCATGGTTTACATTAGGGTTCACTCATGGTGTTATACATTCTTAGGGTTTGGACACATGTATGATGACATGTATCCATGATCATAATATCATACAGAGTATTTTCACTGCCCCAAAAATTCTTTGTGCTCTACCTATTCATCTTTACTTTCTCCAAGTCCCTGGAGACTTATCTTTTTACTGTCTTCATAGTTTTGCCTTCTCTAGCATGTCATATAGTTGAAGTCATAAAGTATGCAGCCTTTTTATTTTGGCTTTATTCCACTTAATAATATGCATTTAAGGTTCCTCCATGTCTTTTCTTGGCTTGTTAGCTCAATTCTTTTTAACGTTGAATCCATTGTTTTAATGTACTTGTTTATTTATCCCTTCACCTACTGAAGGACAACTTGGTTGTTTCCAGGTTTTGGCAGTGATGAATAGAGCTGCTATAAACATCCAGGTGCAGGTTTTTATGTAGACATAGTTTTCATTTCCTTGGGTCAGTGCCAAGGAGTGCAGTTGCTGGATTGTATGGTAAGAGTATATTTAGATTTTTAAGAAACTGTCAAACTGTCTTCCAAAGTAGCTATACCATTTTTCATTGCCACCTGCAGTGAATGAGAGTTCCTGTTGCTCCACAGTCTCGCTTGCATTTGGTCAATATTTTGAATTTTGGCCATTCTAATAAATACGTAATAGTATATTGTTTTAGTTTATTTTCCCTCATGACGTATTTGCCATCTGTATATCTTCTTTAGTGAGGTATTTGGCAAGGTCTTTGGCTCATTTTTTAATCATGTTTTCTTATTGTTGAGTTTTGGGAGTTATTTATATATTTTGAATAACAGTCTTTTATCAGGTATGTCTTTTACAAATATTTTCTCACTCTGAAGTGAGCTTTTTGTAAGCAGTATACAGATGGGCCTTGATTTTTATGTAATCAGCTACCTTATGTCTTTTGATTAGAGCATTTAGTCCATTGACATTTCAAGTAACTATTGATAGGTATGTATTTATTGCCATTTTATTACCTTTTTTTCTGGTTGTTTTTGTAGTTCTCTTGTTTAGTTCTTATTTTGTTTCTTCCCTTGTGGTTTGATGATTTTCTTTAGTAATATGCTTATGTACCTTTCTTTCCAGTTTTTGGGTATCTTTTGAAGGTGTTTGATTTGTGGTTACCATTGGCTTCATATATGTTGACATATAACTATATCTACTAGTTTTAAATTGGTAGTCATTTAAGTTCATTCTAAAAGATTCTACATTCTAAAAGATCTACATTTTCTACTTCTCTCTCCATATTTTGTGGCTTAGATGTCATATTTCCTTCTTCATGTGTATCTCTTAACTCATTGTTGTACTTATATTTGCTTTTATAATGTTTTTGTCTTTTAATCTTCATATTATCTTGTTTAAGTGGTTGATCATCAGCCTTTACTATATATTTGCTTTACTAGTGGCATTTTTCCTTTCCTATAGATTTTTTCTTCTTGTTACAACCTTTTCTTTTCCACTTAGAGAAAACTCTGTAAGATTTCTTGTTTAGTATTGATGAATTCTTTTAGTTTTTTCTTGTCTGAGAAGTTCTTTCTCTTTTTCAATTCTAAATGATAATCTTGCTGGGTAGATTATCATAGGTACAAGAGTTTCCCCTTTCTTACTTTGAATCTATTATTGTACTCCCTTCTGGCCTGCAGAATTTCTGCAGAAAAATCAGCTGAAAATCTTATGGGAGTTCCCTTGTATGTGAGTCTTTTTTTCTCTTGTTGCCTTTATAATTCTCTTTATGTTTTACTGTTGACATTTTAGTTATACATCTTGGTGTGGGTCTGTTTGGGTTCATTTTGTTTGGGACTGTCTGTGCTGCTTAGGCCTGGATATCTGTTTCCTTCTTCAGGTTTAGGACGTTTTCAGTCATAATTTCATCAAATACATTTTCAGCCTCCTTCACTCTCTTTTCCTTCTGGAACCCCTGTAATGTGAATGTTGGTATGCTTCATGTTATCTCTGAGGTCTCTTAAATTGTTTCATTCATTATCTCTTACACTGTTCTGTCTTTCTTAAACTGTTCCATTCATTATCTAATTTTTCCATTCTAAACTGCCTAATAGTTTTAGCATCAATTAATGATTGTAGTCTAGACAACTTATTTTGTTGAAGAATGGTGATTTTCCAGTTCTGTTATTGCATCTGTGTTTATTAATTGGAATGTTATTATAAAGGTAAACTTTGCCTCAACAGTTTATTGGGTTACCCTAAACTTTAGTTCATCCAGGGAAAGCAATTATAAGAGTAATGAATTTGTTTCTTAGCAGTCTCTAAAAGGTATCAAATTAACATTTGTTATTTTAAGTTGTGTCATTGTAATCTCATGGATTTAAACATTTTAATGTGTCTCAGATTGTTGAAGTCATTTTAAAAAGTCAGTGTTTTTGCTCAATTTCTAATTTTTTGAGGACCCTATTCAAGATGTATCCTGTGATCTTTGTCACAAATTAGATTGTCTTTTATAACTTGCTTTTTGCATAAGATGTCCCTGATTATCTTGTACATTCCTTGCCTAATACTGGAATTAACCATTTTTCCAAGGAGCCTATAATCCTTTTAGTAGGAAATTTAGAGACAAAAATATGGGTGCAAAGATTGATCATTGTTGGTTGGGATTTTTCAATAGGAAGTGCATTTTTTATTAGAAAAAGAAGAATGAATACAGACATTATATAGATATTTCCAAATCAGATTCAAGATTGTAGGCTTTTTACTTAATTTTAAATACAAGTCCCTTCTTACTTTGATACTAGTAATCTTAATTTTTGTGATATTAACAATTACATACAATGAATGTGATAGTTTAAAAATGACAATATTATTAAAAAGTATAAGGTTATTGAATATAGTTAAACATTTCTTTGAAGTTCTTTCTTTTTGACTTTAGGAAGTATCTTACTAGATCTTTATCCCGCTAAGACTGGACAGTCTGAAATACTTGTTTTAAAGTCAGTTGAAATAATTTTCTATGTGATTATGTTACCTGATACATAATTAAGTCCATTTGTTTGATTTTGCTTTTGACATTTAGGGATTACTTTTTTGTTTGTTCTTTAACTGTGTAAAACCAATTTTATATAATTTTATAATTTGTGAGAGTGAAAAACTTAAGGTAGAAATTCTTTTCTCTGTAGTTACTTTTGGGAATTGAGTCAACTGTTTTTTCGTAGTAATTATGTAATTTTATTTTATACATTTAGATTTTTGATACAGTTATAATTATCCTGGTGTTTGGTGTGAGGAATAGATCTGATTTTATCTTTTTCCATTGGGTCCATTTGTCTTAGTACCTTTTATTGGAAAGTTACCCCTTCTTCCATTAGAAATGCCACCGTTTCATATAATAAAGTTTTATTTGTGCAGGAGTATATTTTTAGTTTTTCTATTTTGTTCCACTGATGTGTTTATTCATATTCCAGTGCCATATTCTTTTTAATTAACAGACTTTGATATCTTTTTTTTAAACATTTTTTATTGATTTATAGTCATTTTACAATGTTGTGTCAAATTCCAGTGTTCAGCACAATTTTTCAGACTTTGATATCTTTTAATACTTGAGAAGGCTAGTTCCTTCCTTATTGCTACTTTTTATCAGAGCCTTTCATATCTGTTCTCGCTTATTATTCTTATAAAAGATCTTTACAGTTAATTTATCGAGTTCCAAGGGGAAAAACTGAATTTTACTGGAATCATGTAAAGTTTATAAATTAACTTAAAAATTGACACATTTGTGGTGAGATCCTTTTTGTCTAAGATTTTCTAATGTTCTAAATCTGTTTTTGTAGCTTTCAAGAGCATATGCTATTTTTTCTCATTTAGGTTTTGTAAGTTTTAGTTTATACTTACTAAAGGTACTATTTTAAAATCTGTTTTAAAACGTATTCTGTAGAATGAAGTGTGGGCATTATTTGCTGAATACCATCTATATCCCTGATACTGTGTTTGCTGTTGGAGATGAAGTGATAAACTAAAATTTCTGACCTTAAGCATCTTAGAGTCTGATGAGGACAATAGCAATAAATAGGTGATTTTTATTCAGTGTGAAATGTGCTGTAATTAGAGTCATCACAGGGAGCAAAAAAAGCATACCCAGGTACTTTGGGAGGTGGAACTAGTGAAAGAGCAACATTATAGTGTTATTTATATGTGATAACACAAATAACATTCTTTAAAATCATGGTACATAATAAATTCTGGTCTCCATAGTGATGATGATGGTGGTAGTGGTGCAGAAGTGTTTCAGAAGGATGTCACTTCATAGGTGAAACTAGAAGCATTTGACCATGTAATGGAGGTTACGCTTCCAGACAGGAATGTCAGTGTAAAATTTTCATAGTATCAAACTCTGACTAATGTCCCAAAAAAGAGGGAAAGGGGGAATTAAAAAATGTCCTTTTTAAAAAATTTTAATTTTTAAAAAATTTTCCAGTTTTATTAGGTAGAATTATTGCAGTTTGCACATGTACAATATATTGCATGTAAATACGTATACACAATATGCTGTACATATTTTTCAAGAATTTACATACACGTACTGTTCATTGTTTCCAAGAATATTTAGACCTTTAGCTGTTTAAACTTACACAATTATCAAAGGAATAAAGCCAACCACAGAATAAGAATTCAAAAAGATACATATACCCTGCTATTAACAGCAGCATACTTTATAATTGCCAAGATATGGAACCATCCCAAGTGCACATCAGTAGATGAATGGATAAAGAAGATGCAGCATATATATGTAATGGAGTACAACTCACCCAGTAAGAAAGGATATTTTGCCATTTGCGGCCCTTCATTCACTTTTGTTTCTCTTTTCACTTCAAAAATCAGAATTTTATTACTGGCATAAACACTTCAATTGCATCAAAAACAACAAAATACCTAGAAATAAACTTAACCAAGGAGGTTACCTATACTCTGAAAACTGTAAAACATTGATGAAGGAAATTGATGATACAAAGAAATGGAAAGATATCTTGTGCTCTTGGATTGGAAGAATCAACATTATCAAAATGGCTGTACTATCCAGAGCAGTCTACAGATACAATGCAACCCTTGTCAAAATAGTCACATTTTTCACAGAACTAGAACAAACAATTCCATAGTTTATATGGGATCATAAAAGACCCGAACTGCCAAAGCAATCTTTTTTTTTTTTTTTACATTTTTATTGATTCATAATCATTTTACAGTGTTGTGTCAAATTCCAGTGTTCAGTACAATTTTTCAGTCATACATGGACATATACACACTCATTGTCACATTTTTTTCTCTGTGATTTATCATAACATTTTGTGTATATTTCCCTGTGCTATACAGTGTAATCTTGTTTATCTGTTCTACAATTTTGAAATCCCAGTCTATCCCTTCCCACCCTCTACCCTGCCCCCCCCCCCCCCCCCCCGGTAACCACAAGTCTGTATTCTCTGTCCATGAGTCCATTTCTGTCCTGTATTTATGCAAAGCAATCTTTTGTAGGGTTTTTTTTTTCTTTTTTCTTTTTGTTCTCTTTTCTTATAGTTTGATTGCTAGGGAAGTTCCTTTTACATATGTTGTAAAGCTGGTTTGGTGGTGCTGAATTCTTTCAGCTTTTGTTTATCTTTGAAGCTTTTGATTTCTCCATCAAATCTGAACGAGAACCTTGCTTGATAGACACTTGTTTTTAATATATTTCAACTGTGATTTTTTTTCCTTCTGTTTTTTTCCCTGTGATTTGATCCCATTGTTTTCATAGTGGATTAATTCTTTTCCAGTAAAAACTAGCTGAATTTGATAGAAATCTTTAAAGATCTAAATAGGCAAAATTGATTTTGATTGAAAGTGTTTTTGCATTGGATACTCCTTAGAGATTTATCCTTTTGTTCATTTGTTTTGTTTTTATTGATTCTTGTTTTATAACATCCCTTTTTTCTTGCAGGATGATAATGTCAGATCCCTCCTTTGCAGCTTGATCTATTGTAGAGGTTCAGTGACTGCTGAACAAGTTGTAAGTGCTGAATGTTTTGTGCTACCAAAGGAGACATCATCTCCAAACTCAGAAGAAGATACTGAATATTCCCAAAAGAAAGAGGAAGAAGAATTAAAGGTGGAGAGCTCGGATTAACATAAGGAAAAGACAAGAAATGGTGAAGCGAACTTTGATTGATAGATTAGTGTTATTTTGTTGTTGCAGATGTTCCTTTTAAAAACTTTTTTTAGTTTGGTTAAATAAACATAAAAAGTCTGGAAGTGTTCTGGAGCTAGTTGGGTTGTGTCTTTGGTATTCTAGTTCTGAAAAATAAAAGATGTTTGGCTATGCAAAAAAAATTGTATACTTTGAAATTTCATTTAACTAGAGTTATTAAGGAAGGATTTTCTGTTTGTAGTTACTTTTTTAAATTGAATAATTAGAATATGTTATTTGTAACAGAAAAGGTTATTGGATTGTTGGACAGTTCCAACACAGATTTTCATTGTATAGGCCAGTTCATGATGAAGGGTAATACTTACGTTCAACAAATGATAGTCGGCATTTGCTTTGTACCCAGTTCTGGGAACATAAAGATAAATCAAACATGGTCCTTACACTTACAAAGCATGTAATCTATTGTGAAAGCTGGAGATCTAAACAGATCCTCATAATACAGTATGTAATATCCAGTGATATCTCTGGACGGAGCTTTTATGTGATTTCAGAGGAAGGGTACTCATCCTATGGAAGAGGGGTCTCAGGGAGAGGTTTCTGGAGGAGGTACTACGTTAGTTAAATCTTAAAGGTGAGTAGTAAAAGTGAAGGAGAGTCAAGAGTATCTTAATTAGCAGAAAAAGCATGATGAAAGCACTGAAGAGAGAAACAGTTTGTTGTGTTTAATAGTAGAATATGATGCAGGGAATAGTCATAGATGAGGGCTTTATGTGAAACAGAAATGCTCATACTTTATAATTTTATAGGAAATGTGGAGTCATTGAAGAATTTTAAACAGTTTTAACTCCCTCAAAATCCATCTTATAGCAACTACCGGATAAGGGGTAGGAAGACTGATTTAAAGAATATTATAATAAGGTAGGTGAGCAATAATAAAAGAATCTAGGGAAGGAGAAATAGTGATGAAACATATGGGTCAAATATATGAAACAGGCAGATCGATTGGACTTAGTGATTGAAGTATATGTAGACTAAAGTAGTATGTTAGAGTCTCTAGATGCCTATTGAAAATCTAGTCTTCCTTTCTTCCTTAGTAGTAATTAAGTTTTATTTAGGGTGGCAGTGTACTTGACTAAAAGATTGCATTTACCATTTTTCTCTATTAGTTGAAGCCTTTAGACTAAGTTTTTGCAAATAAGGCTCCTTAAAAGGAGCTTAGTTTGGAGATGTGCCCTTTTACCCTTACCCCTTTACTATTGCCTGGAAGCTAATAACATGGCTAACATGGTGGCTAGAATTTGAGCAGTCTCCTTGGGCCATGAGGTGACCTGGAAGATGAAATTCATGAACTAGGGTGATGGAGCAGCAAGTTAGAAGGAGCTGATGTTCCTAATAATTCTGGAGCCTTTGTACTAGTCTCAAGATTTCATGTTATTTGAGAGAATAAACTCTTACATCAGAGTGTGGTCTCTATATCAGCAGCCTCAGCATCACCTGGAGGCTTATTAGAAATGCAGAACCTTGGCACCACTCCAGAGTTACTAAGTGAGAATCTCTGGGGGTGGAGCCTGGCAGTCTGTTTTAACAAGCACTTTAAGTCATTGTAATGCATACTATAGAGGATCATTGCCACACATTCAAGCTATTGTTACTGTTTTGGTTTTCTTGTTTTATAGTAGAACTTAATTTTGGCTGATTAAGTAATAGACACAGCAGTTAGGTTTAAAGCAAATGTGGATTAAAGTGGACAAAGAACAGATCACTTTACTTATACTCAGTCTTTTAAATAAAGAATTAGATCAGCATTTCCGAATGTATTCTGCTGAATACTAGTCCCTTGGAATGTTCAGCGCAAAAAAAGAATTCTGTGATTAGTTGTTTGGAACATAGTGTTAAATTGGAGATTGATCACACATATTAGAGGGTAAAAGTTCTAAAAAGTTCTCCAGAAAAGAAACCTGTTCAGTTTTATTTAGCCAGCATTTGCCTGAATTGACAATGAGACCTTCTTTTTTTTTCAAATAATACCCAGCAACTTCTCTCTTATGAAGCTAGAGTTTGAGATTTTGTGGCATACTAAGTTAGAAAGTACTTACTTTTATTTCTTATTTTAAAATGGCAAATATTAATATAAAGTGAAAAGAGACAAATTTCTAAGTATCTCTTCAGTGCCACAAATGTTTCTTGAAATATACGTATATAGGTGAAAGGACAATGCAAAGGCAAACAAATGTGTTCACTGCCCTGTGGGCAGTCTGAGAATGATGTAATAAGCTACAAGAACAAAATGTGTGTCATCACAAAGAAGAGGAAAGGAAGAGAGGGATAATGAGGTTGAGGAAGACATTTGACTCATTTTAGAGGCACAGTAGGATTCTGGTTGTTTGAAACTTGAAGAAAGTATTTCAGGCAAAGGAAATTAAGCTCAAAGGGTAGATTTGTGAAAGAGCATGGATTTGACTGGAGTATAGGACATTCACAGGGTAGCTGAGAAAAAGGCTTAGAAAAGTATTTTTGGGACAAATCAGGGTTGTGACTTGCTCTATAAGAGATGGGACTTTTACAAATTTAAGAGTAGTTGAATCACACAGTCCTGTTTGTTTTAGAATGAAATAGCTAACTAGAGAGGATGATTTGGGAAGTAATGGCAGTATGGAAAAAGTCAAGGATGGCATATTTCACTGAAGTAATTAAGGCAAAGAAAACATCCTGTTTTAGAACAAGGTATTGAAAGAGAATTAAGAATATAAACTTTCTCAAAAGAAATGTATGGGAAGCCTCTGGACCATTTCATAGTATCAGTGCTAAGTCATTTCAGTGTACATTTAAATGTTAATATTTATTAAATTTATTCTTAGCATCTCTCTTTTAACTCAGCAAATGACATGCTTTATCATTTCTTAGTTGTTAGTATAACCATGTCTTCTACCATTAAAACTACACGTGGAAGCAATTCTGGAATGGTGGAGTAAGGATCTCTGAAAATCTGCTCCTTTTTAAAAGCAACAAGAGCCATGGAAAAAATTGCCAAAATCAACTTTTTCCGAACTCTGGGAATCAACCAGGGACCTGCAACAATTTGAAGAGTATTTGTTCAAGAAAAACATCTGACTCTTGGTAAGAATTGCAAGCTTTGTAGTGTTTTAACTTGCCCTATTGCCGTTTCCTGTCCCCAGCTCTGCAGTAGCCTTATAAACCAACAGCCTCACAATTATATTAGCTGTGAAAGACAGTGGTCTAATAGCCAGTGGAGTTTGCAGAATGTTTCAAGCTTCTGATAAAGCCCTGTTGCCAGAGAATTGTCACTATTTGACCTGTCTGGAAGCTCTTTGGAAAAGCCTCATTTATAGAGCTTGTCTTCCCTGACCTAACTCAGGGCATTTGTTGAAAAAAGCCATGGCAACTGTTCAACGTCACAGCTGCCTGAGGCGGTGATACCTGTTGCGGTAAACAGTTTAATAGGAAAATCTGGGAATGATGTTCATAGGGTGCTTTGAAAAGCTCCAACAAATTCCTAGGGTTCCATATGGCCATGCACATGTTCAGGGCTTTGTGCATGCCCAGGAAAGGTCCTAATCTTTCATCTCTGGCTGACCTTGAGATTCTGGAAAACACGTTCTGCCTTGTGAAGGCAAAGGCAGAGTTGTAAACTGCCAGTGTTGAGGGTGTGCCCCAGCATACACACAGCCTCAGCAAAGGTCGGGACACTTACTAGTTTCAGGCATTTAAGGAACATTTATCCAATTATTAGCTGACCACTAGGAATACAGACTTCATAGAATTAGTGGAAGAAGTTCACTAAGCAAACATCATCATCATCATCAGTAACAACTAGCAGTAACAATTTCTGGGTTTGAAGGGGGATCTGATTTCCAAAGTTGGAAATTATTGTGTTTAAAATGTACACTTGTAAGCAAAAATAAAAAGTGAGACACCAAACAGGAAAAGTATGGTCTAGATAGGAAGAAAACAATTCAGTCAGTAAAAAGTCCCAGAGGGAGCCTAGTTGTTAGACTTCAGTATACAAAGACTTTATATCAACTATTAAAATATGTTCAAAGAACTAAAAGAAACCATTTCTGAAGAATTAGAGGAAAATATGAGAACAGTGTTCCACCAAATAGAGAATAATGATAAAGAGAAATTATAAGAAAAAACCAAATAGAAATTAGGGAGCTGAAAGTATAATAACCAGAATAAAAAATTCATGAGAGGGGCTCAATAGCAGATTTGAATTGACAAAAGAAAAGGTCAGTTAACTTAAGTATAGGCAGGTCATTGTAGATTATCTAGGCTGAGGAGCAGAAAGAAAAAGGAATGAAGAAAACTGAAGAGACTATGAGGCCTGTGGGACACCATCAAGCATACCAACAGTGTAATGGGAGTCCTAGAAGGAGAAGAGAAAAAGGGGCAGAAAGAATATTGAAGAAATAATGGCTGAAAAATTTCCAAATTGATAAAAAACATGAATCTGCATAATCAAGAAGTTCAGCAAATTTCAAGCAAGGTGAACTCAAAAGAGACCCACAACTAGACACATCATAATCAAAGTATTGAAGTCTAAAGCCAATGGTGGAATCTCAAAAGCAGCAAGAGAGAAATGACTACTGAGTACAAGACATCCTCAGTAAGAGCAACAGCTGATTTTTATCAGAAGTAATGGAAGCTAGAATTCAAATGGATGACATATTCAAAGTATTGGGAAAAAAAACCTTATCAACCAAGAACTGTATGTCTAGCAAAAATGAAGGCAATGTTAAGACTTTGATTTATGTCATTAAGCCATTACTAGATAAACAGAAACTGAGAGAATGTTACTAGAACACCTATTCTATAAAAACAAAAAATGGGTCTTTCAGGCTGAAATGAAAACACTCTAGACAGTAACTTCAGTCCACACACAAAAATAAAGAGCACTGGTAAAGGTATCTACCTAGGTAAATATAAAACACAGCATAAATTTATTTTTGTATATAACTTTTCTTATGATTCAAAAGAAAACTGCATAAAGCATTCATTATAAAACTGTATTAGTGGGTTTCTAATGTGTAAAGATGTAATTTTTCCAACAATAGCACAAAAGAGAGGAGAGCAAATGGAGGTATATTGGGGCAAAGTTTTTGTATGCTCTTGGAATTAAGTTGGTATTAATCCAAAGTAGGTTGTTTTAAATTAAGGTTTTAATTGTAATTACCAGCACAATCATTAAGAAAATTAAGAATATGGTAGAGGAAACAACAAAGGAATAGTACACTAGTAATGTATAACACTAAGGAAGACAGTAACAGAGATAAATAGAAAAAAAGACGTAAGACATACAGGAAATAGCAAAATGAAAGGTGTAAATCCTACTGTAGTAATTATATTACATACAAATGTATTAAACTTTCCAGTCAAAAGATAGAAGCTGAAAAAATATATTTACAAATATGATGTGGTCTCTGTAAGAGACATAATTTATTGTCATTACCCCAGAATGGTGTCAATACCTTCAGAGAATCATGAAGGATGCCTTTCCGTTTGTTTTGTCCAAGCTGACATCCAGACTGGGGACACTTGCTGGAAACTGTTGCCTGGAATGTGAAATTCAGCCAGATAGTATCATTCTTGGTAGTGAAAAGGATCAGTTGGAAAATGCTAAAATGGAGCATATGAATGCATCTTTTGATACCTTCTGTTGTGAGACAAGAGTTGCAAATCATGTGCCCAGAGCACTCTTCTCAGACTTAGAACCAGCTGTTATAGGTGGGATTCATACAGGGAAGTACTATTCACTCTTCCACCCAAAGCTTGTTAGTGGAAAGGAGGATACTCCAAACAACTATGTCTGAGGTCACTACTCTGGAACAGAGGTTATCCAACTTGGACTAGAGAGCATCTGAAAGCTGGCAGAACAGATTTGGTCTTTCTGAAGCATTGGAGGAAGCATTGAATCCAGATTACATCTCTCTTAGAGTGGCTCTTAATAGACTATAGCAAGAAGACTAAATTGGAGTTCTCTGTATATCCAGCCCTCAGTGTTCCCACTTGCGTAGTAGCGCCTTAGAACTCTATTCTTACCACTCATTTCACCACAGAGCACTCAAACTAGCTGCATGGTACTGAGGCCATCTATGACATGCCATCATATGCTTGGTGTAGAATGCTCCTCTTATGCCAGCATTAATAGGCTGATTTGTCTCTTCTGTTACTGTTTTCTTCTGGTTTGAAGGGCCCTTGAATGTGTACTTAACTGAATTAGAGAAAAACTTGTACCTTATCTGAGAATATATTTCCCCATCACAATCTTTGCCCTCTTCCATCTCTGCTGACAAAACCTACCATGTCTCCATATCAAACATCCCTACTGCTTCCTTTGGGTTCTCCAACAAGCTGGTTAAGTATGGTACTCAACTTGGAAAGTACATGGCCTGCTGCCTGCTGTACAAAGGGGATGTTTTCCCCAAGGATGTGAATGCAGCAATTTCAGCCATGAAGTCAAGGAACTCTATTCAGTTTGTAGATTGGTTTCCAACTGTTTTCAAGGTAGGCATCAACAATCAGCCACCCATGGTGATGTCAGGAAGGGACCTGGCCAATGTCCAGCAGGCTATCTGCATCCTGGACAACAGCACAGTAATCGTGGAGACCTGAACCCTCCAGGACCACAGGTTGACCTCGTGTATGCCAAGAAGACATTTCTACATTGGTATATTGCAGAAGACATGGGAGTTCTCAGAGGCCAGGGGAGATTTGGCAGCCTTAAAAAAGGATTATAAGTAAGTGGGGTAAAATTTCTGATGCAAATATGATTGGTAGAAAAATTAATGAATTTAAATGTTATGCTTTATTTTTAAGACACTATACACTTAGTAGTGTGGAGTTTCCTTGATTAGAAGAAAAAAAATCAGGCCAGACCCCAAGTTCCTCACTAAATCAAATGGCTCAGTATTAACAATGAGCACATATTTCCTTTTCTCTCAGTGCAAGTCAGTACCACTACTAAACCTAAGGTTTGGAGTCATTTGAACTACTGGATCGTGTGTGTGTGTGTGTGTGTGTGTGTGTGTGTGTGTGTGTGTGTGTGAAGAAGGGAGGGAGGATGGAAACCTGGCTTTATTCTTTTTAAACAAAGAGACTATGAAATTCTATGAAGAATTTATGCTTTTCCTTTCCTGTACATGAATGGGTAGAAAACTGTACTTGTAGATTATTATTAGTATTTTACTTATAGATTATTAATATTTTCTCCATATATATATTTTATACATTGATTAAATAATTTAAAAATTTAAAAAAGACCCAATGTAGATTCAAGGATACAAATAGATTGATAGTAGAGAGACGGGAAAAGATATACCACACAAACGGTACCCAAAAGAACTGTAGTCCCTGCACTAATACCAGACAAAATAGACTGACAAAAATGATTACTAAAGATACAAAATATTTTATAATGACAAAAGAGTCAATCCATCAGGAAAATGTGTGCATATATGCATCTAATAACAGAGTCCCAAATACATAAAGCAAAACCTGACAGAATTGAAGGGAGAAATAGACAATTCAACAGTAACGATTGGAGATGTTATTACCTCAGATTTAATAATGGGTACTACAATTAGGCAGAAGATAAGCAAATAGAATACATAAACAACACTATAAGTTATAGACCATCTTTAGAATACTATACGCCAAAACAGCAGAATACATGGAAAATTCTCAAGGATGGACCATAGGGAGGTCATAAGACAAAGTTTAAAAAATTTAAAAGGATTTAAATCAGAAGTATGTTTTCCAATCACAGTGGAATGAAATTAGAAATCAACAACAGAAAGAAATCTATAAAATTCACAAATATGTGGAAATTAAAAACATTTCTAAATAACCGATGGGTCAAAGAAAGAACATAAATTAGAAAATAGTTTGAGGTGAATGAAAATGAGAACACAACATAAGCAAAACTTACAGGATGCAGCTAAAGCAGTGTTTAGAGGGAAACTTTACAGCTATAAATGTTTATATTTAAAAAAAAAGTAAGATATCAGTCACTAATGTAACCTAACCCAACCTTAGTTTAGAATACCTGAATAACTTATAATCAGGAGAAAGAGAATTAGTAATCAGAAAGTTCTTAACAAAGAAAAGCCTAAGCTACATGACTTCATGGTGAATTCTACCAAAGGCATCACATACACACAAAATCTATAGATAAGTATCTCTTATGAATATAAATGCAGAATTCCTCAGCATAGTACTAGCAAACAAAATCTAGCAACATTTAAAAAAGATTATACATCATGAACAACTGGGATTTGTCTCAAGAATGCAAGGCTGTTTTAATATTTGAAAATCAATGTAATATATTAATAAGGACAAAAGTCCATCATTTTCTTAATAGATGCAGAAAAAGCATTTGACCATATCCAATAAGTCTTTTATTAGAGAAAAACACTTAAATTAATAGTAAGGAAATTCCTCAACCTGATAAACAGTATCTGTAAATAACTCATAGCTAACATCATACTTAATTGTAAAAGACTGAATTATTTCCCCTAAGATGAGGACTAAGTCAAGGATTTCACTCCTACTACTTCTCTTTAACGTTGTACTATTGGTTCTAGCCACGACAGTTAGACAAGAAAAAGAAATAAAAGGCATCCAGATTGAAAAGGAATGTGTAATGCTGTTTCTATTTTCAGATGACTTGATCTTGTATGCAGAAAATCTTAAGAAATCCATTTAAAAACTTTTAGAAGTAATTTCAGCGTGGTTGGAGATGGAAGGTCATTACCAAAAAATAAATTGTATTTCTATAGCCTAGAAATTTCTGTAACAGTTTCATTTACAGTAGCATCAAAGAATAAATTCACACTGGTCAGAGTGGCCATTATTAAAAAGTTCACAAAAAATAAATGTTGGAGAGGGTTTGGAGAAAAGGGAACCCTTCTACACTGTTGGTGGGAATGTAGTTTGGTGCAGCCATTATGGAAAACAGAATGGATATTCCTTAAAAAACTGAAAATAGACTTACCCTATGATCCAGCAATCCCACTCCTGGGCATATATCTGGAGGAGACTCTAATTTGAAAAGTTACATACACCCCATGTTCATAGCAGCACTATTTGCAACAGCCAAGACATGGAAGAGACCTAAATGTCCATCAGTAGATGACTGGATAAAGAAGTTGTGATACACACACACACACATATATACACATACACTTATGCATACATACATATATACACACACACACATACACACAATGGAATACTACACAGGCATAAAAAGAATAAAATAACACCATTTTCAGGAACATCGATGAAACTGGAGATTGTCATTGTAAGTGAAGAAAGCCAGAAGGAGAAAGAAAAATACCATATGATATTACTTATAAGTGGGATCTTAAAAAAAAAAAAAGACAAATGACCTTATTTATAAAACAGAGATAGACTCACAGACATAAAAAACAAACTTACGGTTACCAGGGGAAAGTTGGTGGGGAGTGATAAACTGGGAGTTTGGGATTTGTACTATATATAAAATAGATAAACAATTCTACTTTATATATATAATATATATATAATTTGACTATATATATAAATCCCTATGCTGTATACCAGAAATTAACACATTGTAAATCAACTATACTTCAACTACAAAAAATAAACAGCAAGATCCTACTGTATAGCACAGGGAACTATATTCAATACCTTGTGATGGCCTATAATGAAAAAGAATATAAAAAGGAATATATATATATATATATATATATAAATATATATAAATGAATCGCTATGCTTTACATCAGAAATTAACACAACATTGTAAATTGACCATACTTCAATAAAAAAGAATAATTAGGAATAAATTCAACAAAAGAAGTATTAAACTTGTACACTAAAACTACAAAACATTGGTGAAAGAAAGTAAAGATGATCCATATAAATTGCAAGATATATTAATGGATTGGAAGACTTAACATCGTTAAGATGATAATACTCCCTAATCATCAACATAGTCCCCATCAAAATTTCTGCTTCTATTTTTATAGAAATTAACAAGCTGACCCTAAAATTAATGTAGTAATGGAATGGACCAAGAATAGCCAAAATAATATCAAAAAAGGAGAACAAATAGAATGAATCACACTCCTAATTCCAGAACTTACTATAAAGCAATTATAATCAAAACTGTGGATGCTGGCATAAAGATAGGTATATAGACTCATGGAATAGGATTGAGAGTTTCTAGTTACATATACGGCCAGTTGATTTTTGGCGAGGGTACCAGGACAATTCAATAAGGAAAGAAGTCTTTTTAACAAATGATACTGGAACAACTGGATATTCACGTATAAGAGAATGAAGCTAGACTCCTATCTCACACCATATGGAAAAATCAACTCAAAATGGTTCATACACATAAATTTAAAGCTCATACTATGAAACTCTTAGAAGAAGAAGACAGACATAAATCTTGGGTTAGGCCAAGTTTTCTTAGGTATGATGTGAAAAGCAGAAGGAAGAGTAGAAAAATTAGATATACTGGAATTTATTAAATTATAAAATTTTGTGCTACAAAGGACACTACTAAGAAAGTGAGAAGACAACCCACAAAATGGGAGAAATATTTTCAAATCATGTATCTACTAAAGGATTTGAATTCAGTGTAAAGAACTCTTACAACTCAATAATAAAAAGACAAACCAATTTAAAAATGGGCAAAGGCTCTCAATAGATATTTCTCCAAAGAAGATATACAAATGATCAATGACCAGTAAGCACATAAGAAAATGTTCAACATCATTAGTCATCAAGTATATGTAAATCAAACTACAGTGAGATACCACTTTGTACCCAGTAGGATGGCTAGAATTAAAAAGTTAGGTAATAACAAATGTTGAGGAGGATGAGGAGAAATTGGAGCTGCTGATGGGAATGTACAGAGGTGCAGCTGCTTTGGAAAACAGTTTGGCAGTTCCTCAAAATGTAAACGTAGTTACCATGCGACCTGGGAATTTAACTCCTAGCTAGTTACCCTTTAGTCATGAAAACTTATGTTTACACAAAAACCTTGTTTGTGAACAATTATTGCAGCATATTCTTAATAGCCAAAAAGTGGAAACAACCCAAATATCCATGTACTGATGAATGGATAAACATAATGTGATATATTCATACAATGGAACGTTATTCAGCAATAAAAAGGAACAAAGCACTAATGCATGCTACAACATGGATGAACTTTGAAAGCATTATAAGTGACAGAAGTCAGTCATGAAAGACTGCATACTGTATGATTTCATTTACCTGAGCATTTCATATTTTCTGGGCATTAAGGAATGTCCCAAATAGGTAAATCTATAAGGATAGACAGTAGATTAGTGATTTCCTGGGAATAGGGGGTAGAAGGGTAGAAGGTATGAATGCTAATGGGTGTATGACCTTTTTTTTGGGTGTGACAGAAATAATCTTTAAGTAGATAGTGGAGATGGTTTCACAACTCTGAATATACTAAAACCACTCAATTGATCATTTCCTTTTAAAGGGTGAATTTTGTGGCATGTGAATTATACCTCAGGCAGTTATTATATAAGAAAAAATACACGTATTCACTCAATAAATTTTTGCGTGATTCCTGAATGTCAGACGCCATAAGTTGCTTTCTTATCTTCTCCTAATCCTGCTATGTGTGAATCACCTAGAGTCTTTGTCCTGGTTTGTGATTTTCAAACCTAAATCTGGATAAGAACCACTTGGTTATCTTTAAAAAAGTGCGAATTTCTCAGTGTCCATTCCGAGATTCTGCCTCAGTATATTGGAGATGGAACTTGGAATCTACATTTATAACAAGTACCCATAAATATCTCCGATGTAACTACTCTGGGAGAACTACATTTAGAAATGGTGCTCTAGGAGAATTTTACCAGCCACGTTTTTATTTATGTACTTTCCTATCCTCTTCTTGAAGGTATCTTTACTCTCTGAATTGAATGTGTATAGATTAAAACAAAAAAATTAGAATACTTGTCATATTTGTGGAGAAATAGTGTATTTCTTAGTTCTAAATGCATTGAAGAAATCATGAAGGATGAGACTGACAGATGAGAATAGATAAAAGTCAACACAGTGAAAATAACTAAAAAATGGCAGTTGATCAGAAAAATTTGCATGAGTTTAGAGACAAAGGGTAATAGTTATAGTACATAAAGTGATTATTCAAATTTATAAGAAAATTAAGATTTCAGTAGATAAATGCAGAAATATGTAAAAAAAATTTTTCAAAAATCAAAGAAGTACAATTAACCTGGATAAAGCAAATTTCATGCTTAGTAAACCAGCAAAATATTAAAATGGCAAGGTCCTATGATGTTAGTTAAATTGGTGCACATTTTCATTTACAAAAGCAGTGTGAAATTGGTAGAAAGTACTTTGATCCTATGTCTCATGAGCCAGGAAAGTGATTATCTCCTTAGAACCCAATGATATCAGTGTTAAAACTTTGTCTTAGGAACATGATTTAATAGAAATAAAGTTACATACATATAAATGTTCAATTCAAAATTGAATAAGTATGAAACAAGTGAATTGTTTCATAATTCATTGTACATCAATACAACTACATTGCTTCACTACTACTATAGTAACTGCTAGTGTAGACTGCTATACTAACATAAATTATGAAGACACACCCATCATGCTCGTACATAAAGGAGACAGTCCCTAAAATGTTTTTGTGATAAAAATATGGATGATGAAACATTTAAAAAATCCTTCATTTTTCCAACATTTTATTATGAACATTTCCAACATATAGCAAAGTTAAAAGAATTTTACAGCAAATATTCATATATCATCACTTAAATTCTACCATTATCATCGTTACAGTTTACCATATAATTACCTACCTTAATCTTTTTTATTAAGAATTTAAAACTTTTTCCAGCTGTCAAGTAATAATATGCCATTTCTTGAGATACACTTATTTTTGATTAACAGAAGAGTGACTTTTAAATTTCATTGAAAGCATTAGAACAGTTTCTTGTAAGTTTGTGTATGGCCACAAGGTGTAGCTCTGGACCTATCACATCCTGGGATAAGCATCTGCAAGGAAGGTTTTAGTAAAGGTAACTTCTAAATGCAGTCGGTCTTGTTTTGTTTATTTGGATAAGGGTATAGTACATTTCTCCTTCACTGAGATCTACAGTATTTAGGTTATATATTTATTTTATTGTTCAAAATGTCTTTGCCACAATTTCTCTTACCTGGAACTTGACTTTCTTACTCCACAGTCAAAACTTCTCCAGGTCAAAAGTTTTGGGTTATGCAGCAAATGTTTGTTACCAGCTGTTTTAAATGTTAATTTTAAGAAAGTTTAAATTAGTCATGGATATGGAAAATTTCAGACTTTATTGTACAATGGTGTGATTATATGATTAATGTTTGTATTTCTTTAAACACAAATTCTATAAGGTTTGGGACTGTCACCTATCACAATGACTGACATTCAATAAATATTAGTTGAATGATAAATATAAAAAAATTACTTGAAAATTTTACTGAAGGTTATTTTGTAGTAATTGGTAAATTTACTGTATTAATTTGTTCATATGAGAGAATAAAATTATGGAGGCAAGAATCCAATAGTATGGTCAAATAAGTTAAGCTGTCTACTGGTATAACAGGGGGAAGCTTTTCCAATTAAAGTTTTTTTTTTTTTAAAGGAGAGAATATTTGACAAGCTGTCTATGAAACACAGTAGTTTTTTTTTCTATAAAATGAAGCTATTCAGGGTAAAAGGTCTTGGGAGAATTTTAGCATAAGTAGAGATGTCTTTCTCAAAGAATTTAGTGTCATTCTTTTGAATTTCAGATAGGAAGGTGAAAAAATTTATCAAGGGAGAAGATAAGAACAAACACTAGAATTGCTGTTTCTAGAAGGACTCTTATTTTACAGGAAGAGGAGAAATACCAGAGAAACAAGACCACAAAATTACTTAGCTTGAGACTTAAGTTATTGACAAACTTTTTGTCTTATCACTGTATTTTGCTTTTACATGTATTCTTTCAACTGTACTTCACAAAGAAGAACCACTATATATACAGCCTGAAGGGCTTGGACTTTGAAGGCCTTTACTATCTTTCATTTCCTTAAAAGGTAAATAATGTCCATATTGCATACCTGTTTTTCATACCCTCTACCTCCTCCTTTTTCTCCTCTCTCCTCTTTCCCCTCTTCTCCTCCCTGCATTCCACACCTTCCCCTTTTTTTTTGTTTACCATTACTAGTTCATTTAGAGAAAGATTAATTGCTGCTGAAAGAATTAAATTGAAAACATAAAATAGTTCTTGAACAACATCTACGAACGTACAGACTTGCTTTTGTAACTGCCCCCAAATATTATACAGATTAATATTTTAACATTTATTTGCTTTTTCTTGAATGTCATGATTTATTTTTAACTGATATCAGCTCCATTTATGGCAACCAGCTGGTAACTGCAAATTACAATTGCTGTGACAGACTGTATATAAAAAATGCAAGCATAATTTTGGCCATGATTATTGTACTTGCCTGAGTCATGGCTTGCATCATCTCCTGCAATTCTAATTTATGATTCACAGAATTTTATTTCTGCTATATCCTTTTCAACCTCACACAAGCATCAGCCATGACATATAAATATGTGATGACTAATTTGCTTTCGCAGGAAAACCCAGATAATTTCTTTTGGCTGCTGTTAAGAATTTTCAGCTTTTTCTTTAAAGCAAATAATAAACTTTATGCCCCAGAAATGATCTTTTTTTCCTGTTTCATAGTGTTTAAAATCATGTTCAGAGGTTATTTTAAATTTGATTATTTACTAATTAATGGGCTTGACAAGATTATTTCATTGTATTTTTGCAAGTTGGGAAGGGATGGAGTTTGTTCTAACATAATGGTAGCGTATTCAGAGTAAAAATCTGAACCAGGGTGGCCATAGATGATTTTAATGTAATTAAGTACATTAGACCCTGATATAATAGTTGATGTTAAAATGTACTTTGGTTGTTAGTTTAACCTACTGCTTTCAATTTTCCCCTCTTTTGTGTTAAAACTTTCTGAAGTCTGGAAATGTTTCATAATGAAAGGCTATGTAGAATCAATTACCACAGTGCAAGAGGTAGGATAGATGCTAGGCATTTTGTCTACGTTATCTCATTTAATCTTCACCACAGCCCTATAAAGTGCCATTATTACTCCTCTTTTACAGAAAAAGAAGGAAAATGAGGCATGGGAGACTAGGTTTTGTCAAGGATCGTATTTATCCCTTGAAATTTTGTGTGGGACACCAGGAAAGATGCTGAAGACACTCAAAGGTATGAGTCTGTTTTAGAAAGCCTACAGTATGCTTGAGACAAGGCATATCTGTGAAAAAAATGAGATGAGAATTGTTTGTTAAGTGCCAATATTCCTAAAGTGGTGTCTCCCACAAAAGTAAATCAACCGTGGGATCAGCAAACCTACCTAAGACTATCTTAGCAGAGGAGTCCAAAATGAAGTGGAACTCTACTGTTTTTAAAGTGAATCTATTTACTGCCCTTACTTTCTTGAGAGAGTTAAAATCTATTTCTTCTGATTATTTTCTTGAAGTAGCACTTGGAAGGATAGCTTCTGTACGGTAAAGAAAATGTTCTTACCTTAGGTATCAAGCCATACATTATTTGACTAAGTTGGTAAATCAGAAGCTAGTTATTTTCAAGTGTAAAGATAATTTTCTTGAATAACTGGCAGAAAGATTTACTATATGTGTGGAGAAATAAATTTTAATTTCTGTGTGTGTTTAATTTTTTTTATCAGAATTCTTTATTGTAGGAGATATCCCTTTAATAGAAACAGTTTTAATTGAAGCTCATTTTTCAGAGCAACATCATTGCCAAGGAGCATCTACGTAGAATGAATAAGTAACTGTAACACGAATACAAAAATACCACTTGTGGTCTGAGTAAGAGCTTAAAGTGATTTTGTGATTTTTCACACCAATTTGTAGGCAATATCTCATAATTTGAGGGAAAACAGACCACAGTAGGTATGCTAAATAGTTTTTGTTTTCACTCTTTAATTAATCAATTTGAGATAAAGAGAACAGAGGCATTGCGTGTGGACTGATTAGAAAGAAGTGTTACCCACCTCAGTATTCCCAAAGATTTTGTGTTTGTTATGCACTTTTGAAGAGTAGAAAATTTGGCATTTTATTTGAGGAATTTAGAAGATGGGTGTATTTCTTTTCTTAAAAATATTTTGGGAAATAGAAAATGCATTTCACAGTTACTGCATTCTTCTCTATTACTATTTGAGACTATTGACTTTTTTGCCTGAATTCTCCTTCTTACTCAGAGGTGTTCAGTTCCTACATGTTCTAGCAAATCATAATTTTTTTTTTTCTTTTTGGAAGTGGCCAGATGCTCCATCATATCTCTACCTATAGCTCTATGATAGATCCTTTAGTAGATTATGGCATTCTTTTCCATGAACCCAGGTACTTTTGCTGTCACAGTTTAGGGATTTAAGTAATTCAGTTTTTAGGTGAAAATCAAGAATCTGAAATTAGAGTTTGTAATAACCAGATCTAGTTTGTTAAAAAGAAGATACAAAGATCTAGAACTCAGGAGCACAGAGAGCCAGGTAGCATAAGAAATCAGAACATAGGAATTTGAACTGGGGGTAATGATAACTTTCCTGCTGACTCTCTTGTATTTATTTGCTAAATGTATTTTCTCTAAATGTATTCAAGAAGTCTCTGCATTGTGATACAATGTTAAAGGGAAAATGATAAAGTAATATTAGGATAATGATTTCAATAATAATTTTTCATTTGTTTCTAAATTTTCTGTAGTATGATTATATTTACCATTATAATTTAAATAATTTAAAAATATAATTTATCATAATGTATTTTAAAACAAAAATTTCATGGTAGAGAATAAGTGTTTCAGATGCACATATCTGAATTAGCACTGGACTTGGAGTCACAGGAATTGTGTTTTAGGCCAGCCTACACATTACTATGTATAATTCTGACTCCAGTTCTGATGTACATTTTTTTCCCACCCACCATGCAATTCTCTGACACCAGTTGGGTGTCCTATAATTGAACTCAATTCTGACACTATCTACTTGGAGATAGTGTCAGATTCCACAGATTAATGGCTCAGTCTCACAAGCCTGCTCCCACTTCAGAAGCCAGTTACAAGTCCAGGTTTTTACCTGTGCTCCTGACTAACTGGCTATAAATCAGAGGAAACTATGACCCTCTTTTGGAGTTTTATTGACTTGCTAGAACAGCTGACAGAACTCAGGAAACCAGTTTACTTGCTATATTACTAGTTTATTATAAAAGGATATAACCCAGAAACAGTCAGATGGAAGAGGTGCATAGGGCAAGGTATGTGGGAAACGACCACAGAGCTTCTGTGCTCTCTCCAGTCTCCTCATATCTCCCATGTTCACCAATCCAGAAGCTCTCTGAACCCAGTCCTTTTGGTTTTTATACAGGCTTTGTTACATAGGCATGTTTGATTAAATCACTGGCAGTTGCCTATCCATTGATTTACCCTCCAGCCCCTCTCCCATCCTGGGAGGTCGTGGTTGGGGTGGGATTAAAAGTTTATAACCCTCTAATCTCATGGTTGGTTCTCGGGCTTTCCAAAAGTCACCTTTAACATAGAATCGGGTGTTGTTGTAAGAAATTTGTTAAGATACCAGAACACCTTTATGGCTCTTATCACTTAGGAAATGCCAAGGATTTTAGGAGCTCTGTGGCAGAAACAGGGACAAAGACCAACTATTTATATTTCTTATGAATGACAGTATTACACTATGCACGTCACTTTTTCTATCTGGGTTTCCACTTCCTTACCTGTAACATTGAGATAAAGTAATATCTACCTTTCAGGTCAATTGAAGAGATTATGATAATGTCTTTGAAAGTGCTTGGCAATGTGCTACACAAATGTAAACTACATTGGAATAGTATAAAGCAAAAGCAAGTTATTTCAAGTTCTGAAAAGTATTTTAAAAATACAAAGTGAAAATTAAATAAATGTTATAATCAAGGAAGATGGCCTTCTCCTAAATGTTGCATCTTCCTAAAAGAAGTACCTGGCAGTATAAGGTATAAAAAAATGTTAACAGTTGAAATAACACAATAGATGAGATAAGTAATAAAGAGGATACAACTGAAGAATTAACTAGTTAAAAGGTTAGATTGAGAGACACTCTTAGAAAGAAAACTTGAGAAATGAAAGATGAAAATGGTAGTGTCAATAATAGGAGTTTCAGAAACAAATAAAAATGGAGAGTAGGAAACTGTTGAGGAATTAGTGAAAAAACATTTCTCAGAATTAACAACAATAAAAAAGGCTGAATTACCTCAGCTCAAAAAGACCCATAGAATACCAATCAGGAGAAGAAAAACCCACATTTAGACATATAAAAGATGTAAGAAATTCAAGGTTAAAGAAAATTTTAAAAGCTTTTAGAGAAAGGGAAGCAACTCACCTACAAATTAACAAAAATCAAATGGACTTCATGTGTCTTAACAGCAACACTGAAGGCAAGGCAACAATGGAGAAATATTTTTAAACTATTGAAATAAAATAATTTTGAACCTAGACTGTTACTTCTCTGCAAATTGTTATTCATATAGATAATGTTTGCCACATTATATATATAATGAAGAATCACAATGAAAACATTATTAATGGAAGTACTCCCATTTCCATGATGAAGCACGTGAAGCACATGACCTGTAGGGTGTCCTCTAGATAATGCATATTGAAACACACTTTCCACCCCTCACCAAATGTTTGCCTCAAATAGACCACAATATGGATGGAGGGTTAGGTTAGAACTAGGATGAGGAGTGAGAGCAGAAAGGACAAAAACATTCAACAGTTTGTGCCCAGAGCTGTGGACCTGACAGGAGTGATGGAGGCATATACCAGAGATAAGAGAAAGGGAAATTTATTGTGACAGAAGGCAGTAGTAGCCAGAGAAGTAGAAGGACCCAAATAAAGCGATGGGAAGGGTCGCCTAGGTGAGGGAAAGAACTTACATAGGTGGACTTTGATGTATACTTAATCAGACAGACATTGCCACAGAGACAGTCTAGGTTAGATCCCTGCTTTTAAAATGCAAGTCCCAGTTGTTGCTCAAGAAGTGCTTTAAAAGCAATGACTGCTTGCTTTTCACGAAGATAGCGCCAAAAGCAAAGTAGGAAGCCCCCTCCCAAAGCTGAAGCCAAAGCAAAGGCTTTGAAGGCCAAGAAAGCAGTGCTGAAAGCCATCCACAGGCACAAAAAAAAAGAAGATCCAGATGTAACCCACGTTCCGATGGCCCAAAACACTGCGGCTCAGAAGGCAGCCCAAATATCCTTGGAAGAGCGCCCCTAGGAGAAACAAGCTTGACCAATATGCCATCATCAAGATCCCCCTGACCACCGAGTCAGCTATGAAGGAGACAGAAGACAACAACACACTTGTGTTCATTGTGGATGTCAAGGCCAACAAGCACCAGATCAAACAGGCTGTGAAGAAGCTCTATGGCATTGACATGCCTAAGGTCAATACCCTGATCAGGCCTGATGGAGGGAAGAAGGCATATGTACGACTGGCTCCTGACTATGATGTTTTGGATGTTGCCAACAAAATTGGAATCATCTAAACTCAGTCCAGCTGGCTAATTCTAAATATAAAGATTTCACTAAAAAAAAAAGTAATGACTGCTTTATCAAGGGATCAATTTACCTATTAACTAGTTTGCCAACATCAATTTGCCAAATGATTAATTAATCAGATAATCAATCCACCTATTTGTTTCAATTTTGCTGTAACATTGGCAAATTGTTCATTCAGTGAATTGATTTTCAGTGAATTGGTCTACTTCTGGATTCTGATTCCCCAGGCAAACCAGTTTGCCAAAGTTGAGTAAGTCACACTCTTCATTCTTTAATTTATACATTCATTCACTGGCAGTTTTTTAAATACCTACTATGTGTCTGGCACTGTTCTAGGAGAGAACTTCCTGCCAGTAGATCTCTGGAAGGAAGTGGTTTCATCCACTGTATACAATACATAATTGACAAAGATGTCTTATTTCCATAAAAAAGGACATTGCCCCCAATATTAGAGAATTATGAAGATTTACCTAAAATAGGAATCTAAACAGACAATATTAAGACATGAGAAACTGGCTAAAAATCCAACAAATATTTATGAAGCCTTTTCTCTTTCTTGCACTGTGCCAGGTAGTAAGTATTTTAACAGGTAACAAATGTGCTAAAGGAAAAATCCAAGTAAGTTGGGTTTTGAAATTCACATGTAGGTTGCCTGACATAGGTCATCTTTTCTTTCCACAGAAATAATGTTATGAACAGGTATTAACTTCTTGGGTTGGCTCACAGCACTTCAATCCTCAGTGTAGTGATGAGCACAGCAAGAGAGACAGTGTGTGATGTAGTGTGAAAAACAAGGACTTTGGAATCAGACCTAAATTTGAGTAGTTGAGTAACCCGGGGAAAATAACTTTTGCTCTCTGAATCTCATCTGTAACATGAGAATGATAATGTCTATCCCAAAGTGTTGGTGGTCAAATGAGATAATATAATATGAGAATCCTTCTCAAGGTATGCAGTATCTTTTCATAGATAGATGAGCCACACCTCTCCTTTTTCTGCTTTCTTAAAAGGAACGGTTTAACCATAATTTAGTATTTTAGTGACTCTGGTTCATCAACTACTTGTGTTGCAATGTGGTAAATGGTGCCCTCAGGAGCAGTTTGCTTATATAGGGCTATTTCTTCTACATTAAATTATCTTCGAGTGTTATTTTATGTTTTTATAGTTTAGATGCCTCACCTTCACTGTAAAGCGGCACTTCTGGATGTTATTAGTGTCTAGTTCTAGCTTTATTATGTGCTACTCGTAATCTTCTGTGGGGAGAACCCAGAGGACTTCATTCATTAGAATTCCCTATAAGCCAAATGTAGACAGGCTCTGAGGATTTAGAGGCACTATCATGAAGAATACATGGTCTTTGTTTAAACTCCTTTGCCCACAATTTTACCTGAAGTCACAGATCAGAAACAAAACCATACTCCAAAGTCAAACATACCATCTCTGCCTTCCTTCAACAGAGAGATGATGGTAGCAATAATTGTGTGCAGTCACTACATTGCTTATCACTCTTCAGCATGTTTCCAATTAGTTTTGAGGTCATACATGAACATTATTAACCTCATCATGCTTCTCCAGTGCGAAACAGAAAGAATGTTGACAGTGCTAGTTAAAAGAGGCATGTGATTAGGATGGAGATGAAAGCAAAGAAGAAAAATAATGGAATGGCAAGAAAATGGGCACATGGGAGAATTATTTAATAGTAGGGTTAATTCTGAAAGCCCGAGAGCAAATTCAGAACGTGCAAATGTCATGCCTGTGCAATGGGCAAACATAGGTAAGTATTGCATGTATGAAAAGATTCATGTACAAAGCTATTCACTGCAGCTTTGCTGTAATAGAAAAATCCTGCAAACAGCCTAACAACATAAGAGGACTGGGTAAATAATTATATATCCATGCAATGGAAAACTCTGAACATCTGAAAAATGAGGTTGCTGTTTATATATTGATATTGAATGGCCTTCAAGTTTATTTGTTAAGTTAAACAAAATCAAGATGCAGAAGAGCATTTATAGTATATTCATGTAAGAAAATGTAAGAAAAAGGACAAAAAGTATACACATAGATATGCTCTTTTAGAAGTATAGAATATCTCTGAAGAGTAGCTCTATAACATTACAGCTGATACCACAGAAATAAAAAAGATCTTAAGAGGCTACTGTGAACAACTATATGCCAACAAACTGAACAACCTAGAAGAAATGGAAAAATTCTTAGAAATATACAACCTACCAAGACAGAATCAGGAAGAATTAGAAAAGCTGTTGAACAGACCAATTTCTAGTAAGGAGATTGATTAATAACCAAAAATTGCCCAACAAAGAAAAGCCCAGGATCAGATGACTTTGCTGGTGAATTTTACCAAACATTTAAAGAAGAATCAATTCCAGTTCTTCCCAAACTGCCCAAAAAAGTCAAAGAGGGGAAACACTCCAAGACATTCATTTTGTTAGGCCAGTATTACCCTGATATTAAAATCAGATAAAGACACTACAGGAAAGAAAACTATAGGCCAACATCCCTGACGAATATAGATGCAAAAAATCTCAAAAAATTACTGTCAAACTCAATTCAGTAGCACACCTGTGATCACATTTAGGAGTTTGAATTTTATGCTTAGTATGGTAGGCAAGCATTGGAAAATTTTAAGTAAAGAAGTGACATAATCATGTCTATGTTTAAAAAGATTGCTCTCCACAGAACAGACTGTTGATTTCAAGAACAGAACTAGGTAACCAATTAGGAATTTACTGATAACTCAGGTGAGAGACAAAGTGGCTTGAGCTAGAGTTATAGTGCTTGCCAGAGCTCCAGCTTT
Organism: Vicugna pacos; assembly: GCF_048564905.1. Classification (NCBI taxonomy): domain Eukaryota; kingdom Metazoa; phylum Chordata; class Mammalia; order Artiodactyla; family Camelidae; genus Vicugna; species Vicugna pacos. Next base: position 45,819,483 of record NC_132993.1, on the reverse strand, counting down.
CTCAGAGCTGCGCTGTAGTCTGAGGCTCCTGCTGTTCAGTCCTCCCTACTGCCCTGTCTGCTTTCACAGAGGTTAGACCCACATCATGGACTGAAGGTTTTACTTGTTTACTCCTGCTCTCTCTCCCCTTTATCTCTCACTGGTATTATCCCCAGTACATCTCTTGCACTTTTAACTCCTTCTTGGCATCTGTTTCTGAGAGGACCCAACTGACACTCTTACTTAGAAGTCCCAACAAATGGACTTAGGACCAACCTTTTAGAATCTGATCTACCTGGAAATAGAGAAACTTCTGAACTTATATTGCTTTGAGATCTACTTTTCTTCCTAACTATATTCCAGAGTATTGCTGTTTAATCTCAATATAATGTGAGCCACATATGTAATTCTAAATTTTCTAGTAGCCACATTAAAAAGGTAAAAAGAAATAGGTAAAACTAATTTTGGTAATATATTTCATATAACTAAATATATCCAAAATACTGTTTTAACATACAATCAATATAAACATTATCAATGAAATATTTTACTTTTTTAGCAATAATACTGAAATCTGTTGTGTATTTTGCTTTTACAGCACATCTCAATTCCTAATTCAAAGCCATAATTCAAGTATGCAACAGCAGCACATGGCTAGTGGCTCCTGTATTAGACAGCACAGTTCTGAATAGTCTTGAATACAAATAAGTGACCTTGAGGACAGGCAAGAAGTTACTGTTGTATGAGTTTTTTGTTGTTGTTGTTGTTGTTGTTGTTGTTGTTGTTTACTATTTCTGTGGGCAAATATGGATTAAGATCTGGCTGGGAACTAGGGTCTGAGAATACATCTCATGCTGTCTCTGGCCTCCCCCATGGCATTTGTCTTTTCCTGCTCTATGGTCCCAGTTGTTAAAGGTGCTTTTTTCCTGCAGCCTTCCTGCTGGTGAGAAAGAGCCATTTTGACTTCTTCCAGCAGGGAGGCATTCCTTCTGCTCTTATCTCTCTTGGCACAGCAGGAGGGCAACATGGGCATTATAGTAGTAATAGAAGGGTCTTGTTTGGTGTGAGTGGCTTGTAATCATGGAACTCTCATTTTTTTTATTGGTAAAATTAGACAGCACACACAATATTATATAGAATATTAGATAACTAAAGTCTAGGCAACAAGGTAGTGACTATAAATGCATTTTGAAAACATATACAACATATACCATGTGCCTCACTGCCAATTTCACAAAGTAAGATGTAGTTCAGTGGTTTCCAATCTTGTTGCACATTAGAATCACTTGGTGATTTTTTAAAAAAAGACTGATGCTAACACCTGCAGATATTCTAATTAGAGTACTGCTTGGGCATTGAAATTTTTGAAGTTCCCTAGTAAAGTTTGGGAATCAGTGCACTAATGTGCAGCAATATTTGGAAACCACTGATATTGTCCTCTTAGTCCTCTTAGAAAACGTATGTTTTCATTCATACAACAGATGTTTATTAGGACCTTCTGTGTGTCATGCATAAGGCTAAATGCCAGGACCTATTAGGGAACCAGACGTTATAAATATTTATCATCTGTCACATATCATATATTGTGGAATCCTAGGAGAGAAGATTCTACCAGAGAAGATTTCAAGGAGGAAATAAAGTGGATCTTGAGGAAAGAATAGGAATTATCTGGAGGGATGGGGACAATATGAAGTGCAGAGAAATTTCATTTCTTGGGGGAGAGAATATGGTATAAAAACATATTCAGGGTATATATGTGGGAGGGAAATAGCTCAGTGGTATTAGCTTAGCATGCATGAGGTTCTGGGTTCAATTCCCAGGATCTCCGTTAAAATAAAAAAAAATAGGATGTATTTCATTAGGATATGTGTTGGAGTGATATGAATGATCCGAGATAAGAATGGAAAAGCAGCCTGGGGCTTTGTGATGAGCCTCATTAGCTCAGGAGTTTGGAGTTTATGCTCCTGTTTTATGTCTGTTTTGATTTCTCCCAATGACATTGAAACTCTGGGAGCGGATTTCCTATTGATAATTCAGAAGCCATTGGAGCTGTTTCCTTGAGATTGAGGATTTTAAATGTGTCTTTTGGAAAGATCACATGGGTGGTAGGATAGAGGGTGGACCGAGAACAGTACAGCAGATAAGAGAAGAAATGGTGGGAAGATTAGAGAACGGTGAGTGAGTTCACAGGATATGTAGGGTATCTTCATCTGCTCAGGGTGCCTTAACAAAATACCAAAGACTGTGTGGCTGGAACAGAAATTTATTTTCTCATAGTTCTGGAGGCTTAGCAGCCCATGGTCAAGGTTCTGGCTGATGGGTTTTCTGGTTAAGATTCACTTCTTGGCTTGTAGATGGCTGCCTTCTTGATGTGTGCTCACATGACTTCTTTTTTGAGCACCCTTGGAGAGAGGGAGAGAAGGGGAGAGGGAGCTTTCTGGTGTCTCTTCTTAGAAGGACACTAATCCTTTTGGATCAGGGGCCCACCCTTATGACCTCATTTATCCTTAGTTACCTCCCCAAAGGCCCTGTCTGCAAATACAGTTATATTGGGTTTGAAACTTCAGCATATGATTTTTTGGGGAAACAATTTAGTCCATAGCATAGGGTGTATTTTTTTCCTTCAGTGACTATGATGGCACCTGTGTTCACAGTGTAAAGAAACAAATTTGAGTCTGGGAATCTATCAGAACTAGGTGCTTATCACCTACCAACTGAATGACCTTGGGGAAGTTGCTTAAACTCTCTTAGTTCTCTTACCTATAAAATGGAGATAATACTGCCTTTTCACAGTGTTTTTGAGAATTGTGTAAGACAGTGGAAGCTTCTGGCCTTGGGTCTACCAGGTGACAGAATGAGTACTTTGGCATGTTGGTATACACTTTGTCTGCTGATTTGTAATATTCTGTCACTGATTCCATGGTTTCCACTTACAATTGCAGGGTCACCATCTACCAGCAAAAAGGGAATAACTAGGATTCAGTGTGAAAGAGAATAAATCTGTTTCTTTCCCATGTGATTTCACAGAATGTACTGCATTGAAGAGAGGCCTGGATTGCCTTTATGCACATGAGTATGACATGTGAACTTTTTCTGTTCAAAAGCCTAATCTTCAGCTGTTCATTATTTTGTGGTCACCATTCTTGCTAGCCCAGTTCTCTAATATTTATGAGTTGTTTTAAGTAAACATTGGAAAATAATGCAATGCATTGCACTACTAATAGAAAACAGCAGGGGGAAAGAGAGAAGTCCTTTTATTTTTTTATTACCAATCTAACTCTATTAAAATTCCCAATTGAGATTAAGGTTATCTGGGAAAAACACAGAGAGGAAACCTGAACTAGCAACATGAACATTCTAAATACTCAGTCTTCATCTGGGGCTTTCTGATCTTTGAGGATTCTGTGGGTACATCTTTTTTGACTGCAATCACATATTAGCAGAATTCAAAATAGAAAATACAGTGTGTCAATAACAGCACTACAACAGCTTCAGTCTTTTTAAAAATTGAGAAGTTATATGATTCTGGTGTTGAGGTTTTTTTTTTTTTTATAATATACTAGGCTTGAATATAAGCATTTATAAACTCCTAAGGAGCATCTCTTATGTAAGTGGAATTAGATATTTTTTCAAGTTCAAGGTACCCTCTGAAAGAGTTTCAATTTTGTTTCTGTGTTTGTCTTTTCACTAAAAAATGTAGGGCAATTGTTTCCCTGATGGATGGTGCAGTCTTGAGTGAAAATGGCCATCATTTTTATTTGTAGTGACAAAAGGCAATAATAGGGACTCTTACATTAAAAAATAGAATTTAAACTATGAACAACTATTTGACAACAAATTGGACAACCTAGAAGAATTGGACAAGTTCCTAGAAACATACAGTCCACCCAAACTGAATCAAGAAGAAATAGATAATTTGAACAGACCAATCACTAGAAGTAAAATTGAATCAGTAATTGAAAAAAAAATTCCTGCAAACAAAAGTCCAGATCAGATGGATTCACTGGGGAATTCTACCAAACATATAAAGAAGAACTTATACCAATCCTTCTCAGACTATTCCAAAAGATTGAAGAGGATGGAACACTCCCAAACTCATTCTGTAAAGCTACCATCACCCTGATACCAAAACTAGACAAAGACACTACCAAAAAAGAAAATTACAGGCCAATATCTTTGATGAACATAGTTGCAAAAATTCTCAACAAAATGTTAACAAACCAAATCTAACAATACATAAAAAAGATTATACACTACCATCAAGTTGGATTCATCCCAGGGACACAAGATGGTTCAACATATGCAAATCAATCAATATGATACACCATATCAACAGAAGAAAGGACAAGAACCACATGATCATCTCAACAGATGCTGAAAATGCATTTGATAAAATTCAACCTCTACTCATGATAAAAACTCTTACCAAAATGGGTGTAGAGGAAACATATCCAGACGTAATAAAAGCTATTTGTGACAAACCCACAGCCAACATAATACTCAGTGGTTGAAAGTTGAAAGCCTTCCAGCTAAAATCTGAAACAAGATAAGGATGTCCACTCTTACCACTTCTATTCAACATAGTATTGGCAGTCCTAGCCATAGCAATCAGAAAAGAAAAAAAATTAAAAGAGATCCATATTGGAAGAGAAGAGGTAAAAATGTCACCATATGCAGATGACATGATACTATATATAGAAAACCCTGAAGACTCCACACAAAAACTATTAGAGCTGATAGACAAATTCAGCAAGATAGCAGGATACAAGATTAACATACGGAAGTCAGCTGCATTTCTTTACACTAACAATGAAATATCAGAAAGGGAAATTTTTAAAAATCTCTTTTAAAATCACATCAGAAAAAATAAAATACTTAAGAATAAACCTCACTAAGGAGGTGAAAGACTTAAACATGGAGAACTATAAAACATTGATTAAGGAAATTAAAGATGATTTAGAGAAATGGAAAGATATCCCACACTCTTGAATTGGAAGAATTAATATTGTTAAAATGGTCATATTACTCAAAACAATCTACAGATTTAATACAATCCCTATCAAATTACCTGGGACATTTTTCACAGAACTAGAGCAAATAATCCTAAAATTTATATGGAATCACAAAAGACCCAGAATGGCCAAAGCAATACTGAAGAAAAAGAATGAAGCTGGAGGAATTACCCTCCCAGACTTCAGGCAGTACTCCAGAGCCACAGTAATCAAAACAATGTGGTATTGGCACAAAAACAGACATATGGATCAACGGATCAGAATAGAGGTCCCCAAAATAAACCACACACGTAGCTCTGACTCCAGAGTCTCATGGAAAAGGCGGATATGTAAATACATTATTACTCCTGGAGGGCAGGGTTCATATCTGTTTTGCTCACCATTTTATTGACATTGTATAGTAAGAACAGAGGGTACTCAGTTACTCTTTTGAAAGGCTTCAAAGAGGAGCTGGTTTTAATCACTCAGGTAGACTTTTCTGGAAATACAGATAGGGAGAGGTGTGATACGAAACCTGAGCAAGAGTTTTCATCTGGTTTCATGCTGTTTGACATTGATGTCATCTGAGTACTACATGTGATACCCAGTGCCCATGTAGTAAGCTATATTTTCAACCAGAGTCTCAGGATCTTGGAAATGGAACTGGAAACTAAGCTCTCTACTCTCAAAATCAAAAGAAACCACTGATACTTTGATCAGGAAGGAAAGAGTGAGTTAAAAAAAAAAAGCTTCCATTTACACTTATTACATTTCTTTACCTTTATTGCCTTTTTAATACTCACAACTCTGAAAAAGGGATATTGTTATTCCTATTGTAGGGATGAAAAAAATGAGACTCAGTAAGATTGAACAATTTGTTCAAAGTTGTATACTTAATAGTGGTGGAACCAGGATTTGAATCTAATTATTTCTGACTTGCAAGTCCAGCAGCTTCCAGAGCTCATGCTCCTTCTACTATAGCTCCTTAGCATCAGGGTTCGATGCAATCCTTATGCAGTCAGCAAATTCCTACAGTCTTACTATCTGCCATGTTCCCAAACTCTTTAAATCCGGGCTTTAATCAGCTCAGTGGAAACACAAGAAGTGTGAACTCCAAATTTCATTTAACTCCCTGGAAATCCATTGAGGATGAAAGTTCGTCTGTTATGTTTGACAGTGTAATTCATCCCAGTTCTGTAAAATAAGGGAGAATAGGTTTGGAGCATGGGTAGTAGAAGGAAGGAGAGGCACTAGGTGAGAGAAAGAGGAGAGAAGACAAAGAAAAAATGCTTGTTTGGTAGCACAGAGAATTATACCCATTATCTTGTAATAACCTGTAATGCAGTATAATCTGCAAAAATACTGAATCACTATGCTGTACACCTGAAACTAACACAATATTGTAAATCAACTGTACTTCAATAAAAATTAATACTTGTTATGGGGTGGCTAGAAGGAGAATGGAGTTTTCTGGGAGAGGCACTATTCATTTTCGATGGGAAATGTCTTGGCGCTAAAGGCTGGTAATGAACAATAATGAGCATGCAAAACTAAGGAGAGTTTAGAATTTTATTTAAAGATAAAATAAAAAAAAGAGTTTGTATTGCATATGGAGATACTCTCAGCTTTATTTCATGAACCTCTGAATACCAGCGCAGACCAGCTGGTAGGGGATGGACTGGACCAGAGATTTACTGGGTTGCAGTAGAGTTTCTAAGAGTTTCCTTGTTCTTCTCTCTGCCAGATTCCCACACAGTCATCCAGCACAGCTGAGAAAATCAATTGCTCCATTCTGAAGTATTCTCTATTGTCGAATTTGGTAAGAGCACGTTTGAGTATGTTGTATTCTAAAAACTGATTATTTATGTTAGAATTTTAGACTCCATAATAGGCCAGTTAGAGTTAACACAGCTGTACACATAGGTAACTCCCACTATGTTGTGGGCAAAGATGGCCCTACCTGTGTTCTATGATAACTGCTTCTTAAGGGAAATGCTGAATTACAGTGAGGTTTTCTTGTACTATCACCTTTCTGGAGTGCATCCTCTTTGAGGGGTCACAAAGTGAGCTAGAAAGAATCATACAGAATGAGAGAAGAAAATACAACTGACTGTTCCCTGAGAAGCAGCCATTAGTACAGGAGAGTCACTGTAAGTGTAAGGGGAGAGATGTAGGCCATGTGCGGAACCCTAGGGCAGAGAGACAGCGCACGCATGATCCCCGTTAGCAACAGTCCACTGGTGGATCTGACACCACAGGCTCATTTTCCCAGGGCCATGACTGTTGAGGAGGGTGTATTTCACCTTGTGTATTAGAAGAGTTACTAGAAATATGCAGACGTTCCTGTGTGGCTGCTACCAGAGGGGAGATCAGCAGCTGCAGAGGGCCTCCATTCAGTGTTAGGAGAACTCTGCATCTGTGGCATGTGTCTCTTCTCCATCCACATCAGAACCCCTGACCAGGAGGACTGGATCTGTTTTTTTACCCCCCTAACTCTTTTTGGGAGGCTTTCCAGGGTTTGGGTGGATAACAGTTTTGGTTTTGCTGGTTACAGGGAGAGGGATTAATTATACCACAGAGCTCTGCATCTCCCAGGACTGCTCCCCTGATGCCATATATGTGTGTATGTATTTTTATATAAAGTCTTTTTCTTTCAACTTATTTCCTGGAATGTTGCTGATACTTCTCATCTGAGTTTTCCTGTCTGACTACTGACTCTCCCTTTTGACAAATGCAAGGTTGAGGTTTTCTTTAATTGGCAATTCTTTACCAGTAGATAGAGTATGAGAAATGGACTGGGAGGTAAGCTATCTCTGCTACACTACACTACAAGTTCAGATAATCTTATCTGCATCCAGTCCCTGGCATTCACTGCTTCTAAGAAACGTAAATTGGCCTACTTGCTGGCTTTTATTTTGTCAGCTTAAATAAAAATCCTTTTCCTTTGTTATAACTAGTTTCTGGAAAATGGTAACTGTGACTGAATCTACTAGCCCTTTGATGTGGCAGCTACAGAAAAAGGAATGATGAGGCCTGTTTGGGTTGGTGATTTTTTCCTCTTTAACTTCCAGTAGGGTCTAGATGAGCATTTAATAAACCCACATGGATTTTGAAAAGGACTCACAGAAGAGTGGAGATCAAAGAGAGTTGAAACGTCAAATTTAGCTTTCTTGTTGATGAGTCTTTAGCTTGAGATGCCTTCTTGCGGCCACCTGGGTGAGGAGCAGGAAGACTCTGGCAGAAAGCTCTGCCTCAGCCTCTTGACAAACCCACCCTGAGAAATGCTCCTTGACAAAGTGGCAGTGGACATGCTGCCCCTTCTCACGCTCAGGGCACACGACAGAAGGCAGGGATTTGACAAGAGGAGGGTGTTTTTGTTTCTCACCCTGGCTTGTTCACTCCTGGCACCCCACTTTACCCTGGGCACAGATCCTAGCTCTGGCCCAACACAGGGTGGGGTGGGGCATCATGTTGTCAGCTTCAGCTCTGCAACCGAGCTCAGAGGAGCTGACAGTGCCAACACACATGTGAAAGCTCTTTCTGCACACCTGATTATGGAGCAGGACCCCCTGCTGGCCTCCCTCTTGAGCACCGCTGTGCATTGGGAACACCAGGGGCTCACCAGGGGTTGCTTGGTTGAGCTGTTCCACGTTGGGTTTAAGAGCCTTGCTTCCCCGACATTTCCCAGGCTCAATTTGCAGTCTGGTGCTTCCCGGTTTTAGATCAGTATTTTATGAACACTGTTTCTGGGCCTTTAAAATTTCAAAGGACATCAAGATTGGGCTGTGTGACCTTTTCCTCTGGGTTGCCTCACTTCAGGTCTTTCTGGCTGCTTGTTTTTCTTTCTCTTCCTTCACCATCTTCTAAATTGAATTTCTCTATTATCTTTTCCAGCATGGCACTGTTTCTTTCAGTAGAAACAAATAAATAAATATTGCATAATTTCCATTTTACAAATAACATATGCTCAGGCTAAGACAAAAACTTTTTTGAAACATGTAACAGTAGAAAGAATTAAAAAAAAATCCCATCATCAAAAATGACCCCCTTCTTCCTGAATCTTTTTTACTAGTCAGACTAAATGTTGGTATTTCATTCAGAAACATAAGCTTGTCAAATACTGGCAGACAAAGGCAGCTTTGTGACCAAGAGAGAGATTGGGTGCAATGGAGAGTACAGACTGATCTGTGAAACTCTTTGAACCTTAATCTCTTCATGAGTAAACTAGACATAATAAAATATGGTTGTGGGGAGTATTAAGTGTTAAAGTAAAAGCTATGCAAGGGCAGCCTTTCATAGGACAGATATTCAACAAAAGGTGCAATGATAATATAATTTTAAAGGTAGGAAAATGTCTTTGGGCTGTTGAGTGAAGTGCAGGCAATGGAGGCACTTAGGAAGGAAGAAGCCAGCTGGGTAGTGGAGTTTCCAGAGCACATCTGGATTCCACCCAGCTGGAGGCTCACTTTGCTACTGCAGAGACCCTAAGAATTCTGCTTTATCTGAGAAGTCTTCCCTGACAATCCTTCTAATGAGGAGCAAGGAATCCCTCCTCCCTCTCTGTTTCTGTTGCAGTTTGTAGCTTCATTAATGGGTTTATCACATTATAAAGTCATTAAAATTGATATCAAGATCCCACACCTACCTGTGAGTTTTTCCAGGATAGCCGTAACATTATACTCATCTTTGTATCCTCAGAGGTGTTCAGCACAGTGATTGTTAGATGTGGGGATAGATGGATATGTCCATGTGTAATGAACATTACCATCAGTGCAAATAAATCTTCGCTGACAAAGAATGCCTGAGGGCAGCAGAAATATTGTATGTGGGTTTTTTTGTTATTGTTGTTGCAGGGATTGGGGAGGTACTATGGTACAACAGAAAAAAAGGAAGACAGACTCTGAAATGAAGAGATCTATGCCCTGATTAGATGAATTTTCCATATATTTAAAGTACACACAAACGTCCCTTTTGGTTTCAGCCCTCATTCAATATTTCTAAAAATATATAGGGATTTAGTGCTTAAACGTTTCTACTGCAAAATAGAAAGGCAAGGCAAAGGGGAGTGATCACCAGCCTAGGTGGGTTTGGGGAAAATAGAGGCTGGAGTCAGAACGTGAAATAACTTGTAGCAAGTTCACACTTTCTTTTTTCATTTAATCTTTAAAATTCATGGACATGTTTCATTAGACATCATAATATATCTAAGTTATTTTATACCAAACTATGTTTTAAGCTACTTTCCATCTTTTCACATCACTTCCCCCTTCAAATCTCATAGTAAAATTGACTTTTAGGAAGATATGCTGTATTTATGCCTCAATTTTTGCTTCCCATGGCTTCCCCATGTCCTACTACCAGGCAGCTTTAGGGGAGAGGGATGTCCGGTACGTGGTGTATTCTTCTGCCATAGTAAATACAGGTATTTGATTATTTGAGTAGTGAGGATATTATGTCTCTAGGTGACCAATTCTCCCTTCTGGAGACTTGACATATGAGGCACAACTACAGAAATGAAATAAGCTTATATGAATCTTGGGAAATCTGTCTCCTTTCCTTTTATTCTACTGTGTGGCTATGTGTTGCATCAGTATTGATTCCATCTTCTTTGAAAGATGTTTGTTGTGGGACCATCAATCCATTGACATGTAATATACATGTCATATACATATACATATACATAAAATTTATGACTATATGATTGAGGTAACAGAATCAACATATACAGGTCAAGGACCGGCACATTAGTGCCCACTAATTATAAGAATCTCAAGCTTTCACAGCCATATGACACTTGTTCCCATTACAGGGTGCATGCTCTCCTTCTTCTTGCATGAGCCTAGAGATTGAGCCTCTGAGAAAGTCTATTGACACTGCTCCAATGAGGGCCCTCCTGTTGGACCCAATCCCCAGTATGGGCCTAAGCAACTGCAGGTGAGTGGTGGAGCACATCCTTACCTACAGGATGATAATGCACTATCAAAGATCCCATCTAGACGTTGTTAACTGTGGTCTTTTACTCAAAGAAGTATGGTGTGCGTATTAATAGGAAGGCTTAGTTTAGATAAGTTAGGTAATTTCATATTGGATTATCTTTTGTTGTGTTCAGTAACTCTATGATAAATATAAATATTTTGAAAAGGCTACAATTGATAGGTGGGTTTCTACATTATTGTGTTAAAACCAGTGGAGTAGATGAGGGAGAGTCACTGTAGGTCTTAGATCCCCCTTGGCTTCGATATTGTGTTAGTCAGTTCTCATTCACAATTTGTCTTCTGAATCTTAAGGATTTAAATCCTTAAGTCTATCCTTTTGTATTTAAACTAACTCTCTGTTTCTTTATTCCTATGGTTCTTATTTCCTTCCTTTCAGAAATATTTGGATGCTTCCTGTTCCTTTATTCAGTAGTCATTTATTAAGTACCCATCTGTGAGTGGGCTGCAGATATATGGAAACTAACATGGCCTAAATTCACAACCTCAGCAATCCACATGGGGTAAAAAGACACATAATCAAAACAGTGAGATGAATATTTTGACAGATGCAAGCACAGAATTCCCAGCACAAAGGAGGAACTTGTGGTCTGGCTGAGGGTGGGAGGAGGTAGGTGAGGACTCTTTCTGAAGGAGGTGATGCCTGACCCAACAGTTGAAGGTCAGGAAGGATTCCTCGAGGTGGGGAAGATAGGACTTGGGTGGGAACAGGGTTAGAAACAGCAGGGGAGGGAACATGATGTGGAAAAGAATGGGAGATGAAACAGTATGCATGAATGAAATTGAGTAGATGAATCTGAGAAAGGAGGAGAGGGCGATGAGACTAATAAGCATGCAATGATGAGAGAAGCAAGAGATCTAAGTGACTAGACTAGGAGTCCCCACATGTGTGTGAGGCAGCAGGTGGCGGTGGTCACTGGGGAGGGAGAGATGGTGCCGGCAAGGGCATCAACATGGACCAAAGGAGAAAGGGTACCTGACAAAGCCACCGGCTGCTGTTTTCATTTGTGCCTCAGGACTTTATATTTTGAGAACTTGAGGATTTATTCAAAATTCTGTCATGTATGGAGTGGTTTAGAATTTTGGAGAATTTGGGAAAGAATAAATATGCTGTTGAACTTTAAAGAGAACTAAATAAAGAACAAAACAGCAGGAAGCACTGTGGCAGAATAAGGCTGGGATTCTTTTTTCTTCTAGGGTGCTAGGCATGAAAGTTCCAAATGGCAATTTATTTTCTCTATATACGGTTTCCCCGGAAATATTTGTCTATCAGGCTGTCAGAAGGGAACACAGTTGCAAAACGAGCGACTAACTTAATTTGAAGACCTGAAAGAGTTTTTCTTATCTTCCCGCCTCTGACTCAACATAGCTGTTTTCTCTAGAAGTGAGTAAATTTTAGGGCAGAGCCTTTCGGCACCTGAGATACCTAACTCCTAACTCACCTATTCAGACACTTAGAAGTGCTTATTCTGAAAACTGACATTTCAGCTCAGTCTTTTCTGATGTGATATGAAAAACTGAGGTTTTCTTGCAGCAAGTACCCAAAATAACAGCTAGCAATTATATGTTTGTGCAGTTATTCATATTCTGTATCTTTTGGGATATACATGACTGTAATGGATAAATACAAAGCATATATAGAGATGAGCTGGTGAATTATTTTTAAATTTTTATTGAAATATAGTTGCTTTTTTATTTTTATAAATTTTATTTTTTGTTGAAGTGTAGTTGATTTACAATGTTAGTTTCAGATGTACAGCAAAGTGATTCAGATATACATATATATTTTTTAGATTCTTTTCCATTATATATTTATTTTTAAAATTCACTCTTTTTTATTTTTTGAGGGGAAGGTAATTAGGTTATTTATTTATTTTAATGGAGATACTGGGGTTTGAAACCTCAACCTCTTGCATGCTAAGCACTCACTCTAATGCTGAGCTGTACCCTGCCCCCTCCATTATATGTTGATACAAGAAATTAAATCGAGTTTCCTGTGCTATACAGTAGGTCCTTGTTGCTTATCTATTTTATATAGTAATGCGTATCTGTTAATCCCAAACTCCTAATTTATCCCTCTCCCACCTTTTCCCCTTGGGTTTATGAATTTTTGAGGAAGAATTCTCTTTATGGGTGTAGGTATACCTAACTTTACATTGTAAGGTTATCCCCTCCATGTGTGTGTAAATCAAAGTTTCAAATAAACTGAGTCATTTTCAAAAGTTTCTTTACTTGCTAGTAAGGAAACTTAATGGATAAATGATTCTACAAAGTGAATATGTGTTCATTTTTCTTTTATGTAGTATAAATTATGTAATATAATTTCCATATGTTGGTCTTTCTTAAAGAAAGAGTATTCCTGAAAACCAAGAGTGAAGAACCATGGAAAGGCTTTAAATTTGTAGGCAGCACTCTTCCAAACTTTTAACAAATGCATGCTGCTTTTTAGGACACCTGTAAGGCTAAAGAGAATTTGGAAGGAGTCAGATCATTGTGTTCTGAGGCAGAGTTTCTGCTTTTTACAAATGTAAAATTTGGTTCTAATGAGGTGAGCATTAGGCTTTTCTGTAGGGCTCCTCCTGAACTTTAGATATTAACAACTTGTTGGGCAGAGGATAAGAAAAAATGAAAGCAGACATGAACATGACCCAGGGACTTGGGCTTTTGAAGGAGTGCTGAGGTTTGTAATAAACACATCCAGCTGATTTATATGATGGCTGAAATAAAGGCAAGTTAGAGCTTCCAAAGATTTTATTCTTCTTTGGGGGTAAGATGGGTGTTGAGTGTGGAGGGGTATTATACTTACCTTCCAAACTGCTAAATTTCTTCTCCTCAAAGATTCCGCTATGTCTCTGTAAGATCTGTGTACTCCACCCCTCAAAAGAGAATCCTTGCTGGAGTCTGTGAGGTGTTGTTACTGACAGAGTTTATTGTCTTCCTCGGGTGTATTGGGGCAGAAAAAGATGTTGAAAGACACAGCTCCGAAAATATGAAGATTCTGTTAAGGTCAGAAGGACAATGTTTATCTCTGTCTTTAATCTACTTTGAGATAAAACTACAACTTTTGTAATGGGACTAGATGGAACCCACAGTATGTTTTAAAACCTTGAGGGCTAGAAGCAGTGGCTGGATGGAAGTGGCAATAGCTATTTAAAAATTGCCAGCATTTTCTCTGTTTTCCTAGAAATGGAAGTCTGACTTCAGTTTTGAGGGTGATTTCTCCTTTAACAACAAAAGCAACACTTGAATAGGCCTTCTGGTTATGTAAAGATAAAGGCAAGAGTCTATTTTGGAGTGGAAAGGTTTAATGCAGCCAGAAGCTAAACTGCTCCTGTTTGAAGTAAATGTCTAAAGTAAACCGTGAAAATGAATGTCATCTTCAGTTGGGTGGAATAGCAGAATATTTTTATTTGGAAGCATTTTTTTCTCCTTTGAAAGGATCCTGGAGAAGGCGATTTGGGATGTGAATTCTTGGTAGAGGACTTGGCAACAGGCTGTGGATTAGAGACTAGGGGGAGAGGGTGATGCCTAGATCTGGTCAGGTTTGACCTGTGGACCCAGGGCATCCGAGTGTAATTTTCAGGCTGATGGTATCTGCTCAGTGCTGTAACAGCCTTTACCGCTGCCCAGCCCTCAGTGAAAATTTTGTTTACGCTTCTTGCTTGGGTGCTGAGGGTGGCCTATGCCTGCGTGTGGTCAGACAGCAGTGACAAAGAATGGCCTGGAAACACAAGTTTGAGGAGTAAGCCAAGGTAGCAGCACGGACACTTTCTTTTGTGTCATCCCTGGAGACAGGGCCTTTTGCTCCAATATCATGTCCATCCCTGGAAAAAAGGGACTTTTGTCCTTATCTCAATCTAGGGCTTGTCTCCCTGAATCCTCATTTTTGTTTGGGTCAACCTCTTCACTGGATGATTAGTAACAGTAACATCTGTTTCCTTCAGGGGAAGCCCCTCTCCCACGTAGAACAATATGTTTACACCTAAGACCCTGATGAGAAAAATCACAGGGGAGAGTGACATCCCTAAATAGCCTGACTCCCCAGGTGGATGAAGTGAACTACCTGGTTGGCTGTTCGGTTCCTGTGTTTGCTGGGGACCTAATCTACCGCACCAAGGTCTTGAGAGTGTGGGATTTCTCCTTCCTCCTTTGTCCAAGCCAGTGGGTGGGGGCAGTGACTCGGCCAGCTTTACCTTCCCCTCAGGTTGTGTGTCCTTGAGTTGACTGTGTGGGAGTTAGCCATTTGTCTTCTAACCTAGCTTTATTTGTAATAAAGATGGTAGCTTGTGCTTCATGTCTGCCTCTGCCACTTTATTTCTTTTATTTCCTAATTGGTTCAAGACCCAGGCACGAAAAGGGAATCTGTTAGGTTCTCTCAAAACCCTGCAAGTTCCCCCAATGACTTACCCTGTAGATTGGGCAAACTACTTTGTACCTCTGTTTCTCCATCTGTAAACTGGAGCCATGACAATAGCCTCTGGATAAGGGTAAAAGAAAAACGCCATAAATTACTGGCTGAGAGTTGTAATTGCTGACCCTACCCCCGTGTTAATATTATAATCATTGTTTGGCAACATTTTCTAAGTCTTATTCAAGAACTTTGCTGCCATGACACATTGATTCATTTTGGCTGGCACCGTTTGCTCCATCTGCTGTGAGTGGTCTAACTGCTCTCAGTCATCAACATTAAGCACCCACAGCTAATTTGTGGGGAAAGGCTCCAGCACTGTGGACCCAAATTCATCTCGTCTGTCAATTTGCTCCTGTGAAAGGGGGTCCGGGCACTCAGCATGCCTCTCCCTCTTGTCTTGGGAATTGATCACGGTCTGGTCAGGTATTCAGCTCTAGCTTTTCATGGCTACTAGTAGGGACAAACTTCCTACTTCTGTACAAAGAACTTTGCCCTGAGTCTCAGATTGACATGACTTGTTGGATCTTTGTTGCATATACATTTGGTATGCTGTTTTTATTACTGGTTGGCCTGGTTCAAATCTTGGCTCTACCCCTCATTAGCTGTGTGACCTTGGGCCAATGACTTACTGTCTCTGAGATGACATTTCGTCATCTGTAATATGGGATTAATACCTACCTTGCAGGGTGTTGTGAAGATTTAACTTAATTAGCTAAGGATGAGTGAAGCACTTAGCACGGTTACATGGCTGATAATAAATGCTCAGTAAATGGTAGTGATTATTTTTCCTTGAATGCCTATTTGTTCATAGGGCAGTTACGAAGGCTAATATTTTTTCTAGCTTTCTCCACATGCACTTCTAGCTCTTTGAAAACTAGAAATAGCTTAATTTGTTCCTCAAATTATGGTCCTTGAAACAACCAGGGTTATGATCTGCAGAGAAAATGTGCGCTACTTATAAAGCATCCTGTGCACTAAAGCATTCAGATGTTTGAGAGTTAGGTTCACTGTTGCCAGGGTCAGGTTAGCTGTTGATGCAGCCAATGAAAGCAGTATCCTTGCTGAAGGAATTTCAGGAAAGCCAGGCTTGGTGAAGATATTGCCATGTTAAAAGTAAATTCTCAAGAGTAAACACTTCTTAATGCAAATGAATTTAAAATAATTTAGTCATATTGTAGAGAGAAGGAAACTTGGGCAAAGAGACTAATAGTTAGGAAATAGAATGAGTTGGCAATTTGTTTGTTTGTATGTGTGTGTTTGTTTAGGTTCCAGATGACAATTGATTTTTCCTGTCTGAGGCACTTGGTTAGGACAGGAATAGCAGTACAAAAGTATTCTGGGTTCTGCCCTCAATGCATTAATTAGCAGATAAATAATTAGAATGCAGTTGGGGAGTTAAAACAATATACATCTGGAAAGTAGTATCTTAGGATAGGGGCTAAATGCGCTACCCCAACAATGAACATTATTGGTATTCTGAGCAAGGGCTATCATTTCTCAGTGGGTTACCTCTGGTCACACTGGTCTCTTTGCTGGACTTGGCACACAGGCCAGGCAAGCTTCTACTTCAGGGCTTTTCAGACTTGCTTTTCTCAGTGCCTGTAGCACTCTTCCCCAGATGTCTGTCTGACTCTCCTCCTCACCTCTGCAGGTCTCTGTCACATTTCCCCTTCTTAACGAGGCCTTTTTTGACTAGTCTAGTTAAGTTGACAACATCGCACTCCCTATTCTTTTTTCATGCTGATGTTTTTTCTATAGCACTTATTATCATCAACTGTGTGGTGTATGATTTCTCATTCGTTTATTTTCTGTCTTTCTCACTGGAATGTAGATTCATGAGGGATGGGTTTTTGTTTGTTTTGTCCAGTGCTCTACCTCTAGCCCCTAGTATAGTTCCTGGCACACACTAGAGACTCAATACACATTTGTTGAATGAATGGTTACTTTATATGCTTTTGCTCTTAATTTAATGGAACTCTGCAAACTGGTTATTATTTGCATTTTAGAGATGGAGAAGCTAAGACAGGGAAAGACCAAGTCCCTGTCCACAGTCACAGAAGCTAATAAATGCCAGAGACAGTATTTGGATCTAGCTTCTAAGCTTTGCAAAGTGGCAGTATTGTAGCCAATGAGGTTTATCTGAAGTGTGATTATTGCTTATTGAATCTGGCCTCTGATTTCTCCCTGAGACCCAGGTTTGTATATGACTACCTGCCTGGTGAAATGGTAGTGAAACCATGTGAAATTTATGTGCCTGTGGTATCAGAAGGATCTTTGCTCCTGAAACCTTTGAAGTTTCCTGAGTGATAAGGGTAGTAGGGGAGTTTTTTGTTATAATAAGGTAACTCTCCTCTAACCTCCAGGGAGGGAAGAGGGGCTAGAGATTGAGTTGATCATCAGTGGTCAATGATTCAATAAACCATGCCTGCATAATGAAACCTGCATAAAAATTCCTCAACAATGGCATTCCTAGAACTTCTGAGTTGGTGAACACATGCATGTGCCGGGAGGGTGGTGCATCCCAACCCCATGAAGACAGAAGCTCCTGGGCTTGGGGCCCTTCTGAACCTCACCCCGTGTACCTCCTCATCTAGCTGCTTATTTGTATCCTTTGTAATAAGCTCGTAAATGTAAGTAAAATGTCTTCCTGAGTTCACTGAGCTGTTCTAGCAATATTGAACCTAAGGAGGGGATAGTGGGAACCCCCGATTTATAGCTGGTGTGTCAGAAGTATAGGTAATGGTACTTGTGGTTGGTCTCTAAAGTGAAGGCAGTCTTGTGGGACTGAGTCCTTTAAACTCCAGGTAATTTGTGTCAGAATTAAATTGAATTGTAGGACACCTAGTTGATGTGGGAAAGCTGGAGAAGTAGTATTGGAAAAGATACCACCTTTGGTGGCAGGGGGAAAAAAACACTCAGTGCCCAAGTCAGAATGGATTCTCAGCCATACCTCCTCTATTCTTCCCTGTTTCAGAGAGTGCCACTTCCATTCAAGCCAAAAACATTGCAGCCATCCTCAATTCCTTCCTTTCATGCATCCCCTCCATTTGATACACCAACAAGTTTGGCCAATTATACTTCTAAAATAATCCCCAATCCAGACACCTCTCCCCAACACTTCCCTGGTGCAAAACAAACTGCCATCATCTCTCATCTGGATTATTCCAGTAGTCTCTTAAATCAGTCTTTCTGCCTCCTCATTTGTCCTTATAATTCACTTTCTACATCACAGAATAAAAATGGCAAGAAGCTATGCATTTCCTATGCTGACGAGATGAACAGGACTCCTACTTTCATGGTGCAGTTCCCTGGATGCTCTTAGCACATCCTTCGTGGTGTTGCTCTCTCTGCAAGGACATCATTATTGCAACCTCTAGCTTCTGATGGTATCTAACTCTAGGCTGCTGAGTAAACCTGCAGGACTTCTACCCAAATTGTCCTTTTTAGATGAACCCTGTGCCCTGTTAACTTTGGAGGGTCCCATCTGTCCAGAGCACCTTGACGGCTCCTGCACCATCATAAAATGCAAAATAAAACCATATCAAAGTATTATTTAGGAGCTAATGGTTTAATCAGTTGTAAATTGTTTTCTTTAGCTTCAGCTGTGGTTGCATTTTGCATTTGTGTTACAAACTCCTAAGGACTGACTGGCTAACCCCTGTGTGGGCATGGCCAGCACTTTTAGGCACGCAAGCTGCAAGGCCTCAGCTCTATGAACTGAAAGGCTGGGCAGGGGCCATTCTAGATAATGGTTCTAAAGACAGCAATCTGGCTGGTCTACATGCTGTCTGCTTGGGACAGAGACAAAGACAATAAAAAGAACACAAAGGATAGCAGAGAGTTACTGAGTTCCTCCTGCTGGCGTCTTTTCACATAACACCCTGCAGGCAGTTGAACCAATGCCAAGGAATGTACTCTGGGCACATGGAGTCTTCTGGAAGCAGCAAGTAGTAAAACCTCCCATCTGGAGTATACCTCACCTCTGTAGAGCCCTACAGTTTTCAAAATGTTCTTCGACACATTGACACTTTGAATCTTGCCGCAACTCCAGTAAAGTCATGATCTCCATTCAAAGCTGTAGAAAGTTGTGGTTTAGAGAGTTGAGGATTTGCCCATAGTCACATAGCTGGTAACAGTCTGATGACAGGCTTGAACCCAGGTCTGCAGACTAATTTCTTTTCCATTATTCTCAGAATGGAAGAGGCTTCTTTTTGTGGGCCAACTTTAATTGTTTAATAGTCATTACCTGGAGTGTTAAGTTCAGAAGTAATTTGGGGCCATTCCTGGGTTCTGTGCGAAAGAATGTTATGATTGATTGGCTATGTCTGCCACTGGTTGGGAAGGAGATGTAGTGGCACATTGCTTTCCAGTTGCCTACTTTGCCCTCTTCTCTCTGTACAGTGCCATAATTATTATTTTTTTTTTTTGTATGCATTCTCCTCACCCACTTTTTTTGGATTAGGAGTTAAAATAATAAGAAATACTACCTATGCTGCTGTCTTCTATTCTAATTGCTGTGGGTATCTCTTCTGTTCTGATTACAGAGAACTCAGACAACTACGTCAGGCCACGTTCCTGAGGCTCTTGTAAAGGAGAAATTTAATGTGTTTTATTTCCTCTGAGAAAGAGCAATAGTAGAGGCCAATTACAGTTATTTATTTGAAGGAGTAGACAATTATGACCTGTTAGTTATTATAACTGGATCCTAGGTGCCAGTCTAAATACTGAGCAGATCTAACTCATAATGCAGAAGTTGCAGGCATATCTCCTTTTAAAGCAAATTGTGAAGAACTATGGAGAACTGACTGAATATATGTCATCGACCAGATTCTTCTGTATTCATTCCCAAGTCTGCATGGTGTGGTGTAGGCCTAAAGCTTTCCCTCATCTTAGTAAGTAACCAAGAAGAGTAAATACCGACTAAAGCAAAGCCACTTCGGAAGAAGTATCCTGTATTTGAAGCTTTTCTCATGTCCCAGTGAATTTCTCACGGTGTACTTTCAATGACTCTTCCATTCCAATTCCATCTCTCATCAGTTCATGCTTAGCCAGGTTGGATTATTTTTTCCTGTAATTTCTGGCTTCTACTTCTTTGCTTAGAAGGTCTCCTTCTCCTAGAATGTACTTACTGTCCACACACCCTACCTCCATATGTTGACATTTCCTCATGAAGTGTCTCCTGGACATCCAACTTGAGGTGATTTTCCTTTCTTTGAACTACACCTGCCACCTGGGACAGGGAGGATGACCATTTTGCATATGGAGTGTTTTATATTATGCTTTGTATTACTGTTGTTGACTGAGTGCTCCCACCACCTTCTGGGCTGTGACTAACTTTTGAGGATGGACTCTCTGATAGTCTTGTCTTCATTATGTAACACAATGCCTAGGCCAGAGTAGAAACACAGAAAGTATTTGCTGAATGAACAGTCTTTCTTTTTTTCAACAGTGATCAATCTATCAAGTCTTGTCTCCTCTGGGCTTTTCACATTTGAGTGATTTATGCAAAGATGCCTGTCCATGAATGAGCGAGTTGCATTGTAGGGAGTGGTTGGTTATCAAGCAGAAGTCCAAGCAAAGCCTGGTGGCAGATTGAACTAGAGATGGCAATATATATGGAAAGATGTGGACTGATTTTATGTGTAAAGAGGAAGCAGAAATGCAAGACTTGGTGATGAAATCAATATGTAGGCTGACAGGGAGGGAGATATCAGAGATGGCTTGAAAATTTCATTTTTGTCTAACAAAACTGATAGTGGTAGTAGTCGCTGAGATGGAGAATACTGGAAGAAGATAAAAAAATTTTTAAGAGGAACAATCCAGAATTTTATTTTGGGGTTGGGGTTTATATGGGGGGAAGTGCTAGAGGTTTAAATTACGGAGTTACCCTTATATAGCTGGCCCCTAGAGTCATGGATATAGATAGAATATAGAGTGAGGAGAGGTTACATGAGACCAAGACTTGAGGAAGTTCCACAGTTAAATGCTGGGAAGAGAAGGGTGAGAAGTTAAGTGAATTGAGAAGGAGCATAAACATAGTAGAAAAATTAGGAGTCTGGGGTAAGTCAGAAGAAAAGAGGGTTGGAAGAGGTTTGTCTGTTAAGAGGAGGAGAGGGCAGGATCTGGGGAGGGAAATGCAAATTGATGAAGGTTTTGTTTCTGTTTTTATAAAAGGGAGAAACTTAAGAATGTTAACCTGTAGGTGAGAAGGACCCAGTTGATTTGGAGAAGCCAAAGATAAAGATGAGTAGAGCAATATCTGACTGTATGTAGTCCCTGAGAAGGCAGGAGGGGATGGATCCAGAGCAGAATGACTGGCCTTTACTGACGGAAGTAGAGTGTACATAAAGCTGAAATGGTATGAGGGTTTGATAGCAGGAAGTGAGGGTATTCCTATCTGAAGACTCCTATTTCTTCTGTGACATTGAATTTTTCACTGAGAATAAGGGAGGGATTTGAGGGAGTCAGAGGTGAGAGAAGAGAGAAGGTTTGAAATAGGTATGTGATAGGGGAGGGAATTACCTATAGACATAATGAAGTTATGGGGTCAAGTTGAACATTTGGTTGAGGCTGCCCTTCAGTAATTTATAGTGGCACCGATGGGTCCTGCTGTGAGATTTTCCCAGCACACCTCACATGCCCACGTGTATGCTTGGAGAAAGTGCCGGTTGGTTTCATCTGGGCTGTAGATTTAGCCAGACAAGTGGAATTTAAAGAGAAATAGGCAAGGGAGTATAAGATATTTACAAAAATGTTATTTAAATTAATGAATAATGGAATCAAAGATAGACAGGGATGGAAGAGAAGACAGGAAATAATGGTTAGGGAAATGGTAGAGGAATGTCCCAATGGATAGGGAGAAGGTAAAGGCTAGGTGATAGTTTCATCAATGCAGTTGGAAAAAAAGTGTTTAACCAGCTAGAAAAAAGGGATTGCCATTGAAGAGCTAGATAGGTGAAGTACTGACTTTGGAGGTAAAGCAAATTGGAGTGATGGCCATGCCCAGGAGTAGGGAACTGTGGTGAAAGCAGCAAAATTAACTTCACAGATGTTAAGAGAATTGAGGTCAAAACAATCATAGATATATCACCACTAGAATGTAGTCAGGGCACAGGTGTTTTGGACAGGGTTATGGTGGTTTAAAATTTTCTATCTTGATGAAATATTTGGAATTTTGACCATCACAAGGTAAATAAAACCATGCTCAAACATCCCAAGTTACCTAAGTGATGTCACGCACTTAGGATAGTTCTGTAATTTTCCCCATGGCTAGTTTTCCTTTTATTTGGGGAAACTTTCCATCCTTTCACATTACCTTTATCATTCTTGTGGACTTGGAGAAAATAGCACTGGCAGTTGTTCCTGATACCCTTCCTCAACCCCTAAGCTGGGAGTGGGCACCTGTAAATAGCTCCACAGCATTTTGCTGGAGGCAAGTGGTTTGAGAGTCAGAATTTCTTCTCCAATAGGGCCCCGGGGAGAAGGATCCCTCTCCCTGATGCATTCTGCACCTGAATTCAGCTTCATAATGGGGAATTTTTCCTTTGGTTAGATAAGAAGGGATCGGAAGAGGACAAGTTTGAGGCCTCGGTGCCTGGGATACTCTGGAGGATCACCCCTAGAGACGCCTTTCTTGACCTTTACTTGATTGTTTTGGGGTTAATTTATAAGCTTGAAAAGTCATGGTGGGTGTTGTTCTCCTTGGCATCCAAAGTGGTCATGAGAAGTGTTAAAAGATAATTTTTAAAAAAGAGTAACGTCATGAGCTCATATAGCTATAAAAATGAATATACGTTAAAGATTTTATTGACCTCATGATGCTGATTCAAAGGGAAAAAAATTAAAGCACAAATTTATATGAGTTAAAGGAAAATTGGCATGAATGGTGCAAGTGGAGGCATTTTTTTTTCCCTACTGAGAGGGGAGGCAAGCCAATCGAACCTCTACTGGATAGTACAAAATTTGCTTTTCTATGAACAAGGATTATTTTGCACTGCTGTAAGAGGTCGCACTTTACAGAGTTGAAGAATAGCTCCTGTAAACTCAGAATCAGGTTACAGAGAAGAGTGACCTATAGATAATGCATAGTTTTCCATTGAGCACAAATTCTTCCCTATGGCAAGAAGACATCCTCTCCTTCTGGTTCCCTATCTTCTGTTCTGATAATTTCTTGTAGAACTGTTGGCTTGAATTGTTGCCTTTTCACCCCTAGGCTCCTTAGCTAGACAATACCTCTCTGTGGGAAAGACCAAATACACAAACTTTTCGGGTATTTAAAGCCATGGGAGTAGGGAACATTTTGATTAGTAAATAAACATTAAAATTTTTTTCTTTAATGTTATTACTTTGGCATTATGGGGCTAGAAGTGTGTGTGGGGTGATGGAAATTGGGGAAGGATATGGAGAAGATAGGAAAATAAATTCTTCACAAAGAAGGATGGGGTTTGGGGTGAGTGAGAGGCTTGCTTGGGCATGGCTTTAAGTTGTAGAGTGCTCATGAGTGGCTGGTGAATGTCATTTGTGCATGAGGTCTCATGGCTGGAGTGGGAACTCCTGTGGGACCAATTTTCCAAAGCAATTTCATAATTGCTTAGTGCTTCACAGGCATAACCCATCATGTGAAGAGGGGCCCTTCAGCACATCTTCCAAAACGGGCAGCAGCCCAGGTAGGCTTTAGTTTAATGGGTGGCTTTCCTGGGTCTGTTCAATTGCCTCTAACTCACTAAACTGGCCTTGGAGAGGTAAAATCAGTGGTTCTCAAGCCTGGCTGCACATTAGAATCATCTAGGGGACTTTGGAAATCATCCACCTCAAGAGACACAGATTGAATTGGTTTGGATGGACCTGGGACTCAGTATTTTAAAAAATTTCCCCAGATGATTGTAATGTGCTGTGAGGGGTTAGGACTGCTGGTCTAAGCAGTGTTTCTCAAATGTGTCTGATGGTTAGAATTACCAGAGTATGCCTGTTAAAAATCCAAATTCCCAGACCCTTCCTTGGTGACTCAGATTCTACAAGTCTGGGGTGGAACAGAGAAATCTGAATATTTGACAACTGCCCCAGGTGGGTAAGGGCAATGTTTGTAAGTCCCTAACAGGAGGAAACTTCAGAGTGCTTGGGTTTGGCTTACAGAGCAGCCTGATATTTCAATGTTTATTTGCTGAAAATGGGTTTTGAAGGATGGCCCTTTGTTAAATTTATTAAATTTATATTTGGAGATTGTGTTTATGCAGATCACTTATACGGGTTGATTGTATCCATCAGTTAGCATGTGGAGTAAACCTTCTCGGATGCAGGGCTGTGACAGGCGTGAGAATGGCTCCCCAAAAGGTACCCACATCCTAATCCCTGGAACCTGAGTCACTTTATTTGGAGAAAGGGTCTTTGCAGATGTGATTGAATTTACGGATGTTGAGATAAGGAGATTAATTTGAATTATGCCATCACAGACATCCTTATAAGAGATAGAGCAGAGAGATCTGACATGCACATGGAGGAGGAGGCACTGTGAGGTTGGAGGCAGAGACTGGCAGCCATGGAAGCCAGCAGCCACCAGAAGTGGGAAGAGGCAGGGATCGGATTCTTCCCTCAAGCATCTGGTGGGAGTGTGGTCCTGCCAACATTTTGATTTCAGCCCAGGGAAACAGATGTTGGACATATGGCCTCCAGAACTGTGAGAAATTAAATTTCTGTTATTTCCGGCAACCAAGTTTGTGATAACCTGCTATAACAACCACAGGAAACGAACACAGGCCTCTTAGAATTTATAGTGCATGTGAAAACCCTAGGAAGTGATATATAACCGGGAATCTTCTTCAGTGGGTCTAGAGTGGTGCCGTAGATGTGGCTGCATTTCTCAGAAGGCTCTTGGATGGTGCTCATGTTGCAGGTCTTCAGGGCACACTTTTAAAAAATGTTTTAAATAAGACTTTTAAAAATGGAAGTATAGTCAGTTATAATGTGTCAGTTTCTGGTGTGCAGCATAATGTCCCGTCATGTGAATATATACATATATTCGTTTCTGTATTCTTTTTGGCCATACTTTGAGGAGCAGATTTAAGAGGGTAAATACAGAGGAGAGATGGGCATGAACGTGTTTATTGATGAGAAGAACCAGGCAATTTTATGAAAGTTTTCTAAGCCCATTCTTGTCATGTCCAACTTCTCCAATCATGTTGTATTCCCACAGACAAAGGGAAGATCAGAATTCAGGCAGCTGCCCAGATATTTGAGATAAAAATTAATTAGACTATTGCCTCGTTTCCCACTCTGACAAAGAAGACCTGGTTTAAAATGCTGTGTGGCCATTTTGAAGTAACAAAGGGATAATTGCCTCGGCAGTCACATCTGTATGTGTCGTCATTTTCTGAGGGCCAGTGGAAATTTTTGTACTTATTGGAAATGACTATGGGTGCAGAGGGTTCATTTGATTTTAAAATCTGTAAAAGCTGAAAATTAAAAAGTACCCCCACCTCATAGGTAATTCTAAAGATAGGTGTTGGGTATCTCTGTAGTCTAGGACTGATTTGTCAGCACCGTTGAGTTCAGCATAGGCCTTGGGGTGGTTTTTAATTTGGTGTTTATCTTCCACTTAAGGTATGGTGGTACAGAACAGCAAAGGAGGGGAACCAATGTATTTAAATACAGACTTCTTTGATAAGGGGCAGGGTATAAATGAAGAAGGAAAAGAATAATTGTGACACTGGGTAATGCTGAAAATATACAACTTTCCTTAAAGAACTGTCCCTAGTCTTTGTGGAGGTGATACTGTTTTTGGAAATTTGATTTCAAAGTGCTCCAAATGCCCTCTCTTCTTTCTTCTTTATCATCCCCTCTGGAAAAACTTGAGAGTACCCAGTAGCATTTTATCTTTTTTTTTTAAATTGTGGCAATATATACATAATATAATATTTACTATTTTTTAATATATTTTGAACTATTTTGAAGTGCACAATTCATCAGCATTAAGCACATTCTCACTGTTACACAACCATTATCACTATCTATTTCTAAAACTTTTTCATCATCTTAAGCAGAAACTTGGTGCCCATTAAACAATAACTCTCCATTCCCCCTCCTCCTGGCCTCTGGTAACCACTATTCTACTTTCTGTCCCTATGAATTTGCTTCTTCTAGGTGCCTCATATAAATGGAATCATACAATATTTATTCTTTTGTGTCTGACTTATTTCACTTAGCATAATATTCATCCATGATGTAGCAAGTATCAGGATTTCCCTTTTTTATGACTAAATAATATGCCATTGTATACATAAATCACATTTTGTTTACCCATTAATCTGTTGGTAGACATTTGGGTCATTTCCACCTTTTGGCGATTGTGAATAAGCATTCTGTCTTTTAAGTTAAGATTAACTTTAATCATGGTAAAAGTGATTTTTAAGAATTTCTGCCTTTTCTTTCAAGATAATGAAAGAATTCCCATGAAAGCAAGGTTGGGAATCATTACAATAGGACATATGCTTTCTTTATCTTTATCTGCATTACAGGTGAAGTCTTATTGAATAGGCTTTGCCAGCAACAGGAACTTGGAGAAGATATTTGGAGGTGAAGAAGGACAAATAATCATGGGCAACACTGCTCTTAGACCTGACCTATTGAGCCATTGCCCTGGGTCTATGCTTTTAGAGGCCCCACTCTGGTCCTCTTGCAACATTTCTCCCTTGCAGGGCGAAGTGGATGTGCCCACTTAGAGCATGCCCCTTTTTTAGACCTTGTTGTAGTATCCAAGACCCCAAATTCCCTGCCCCTAGAGGTCCTGAGCTCACTTCCACGGTCACTTCTCTGTGTTTGACCCATGCTGCTGGTACCTCATCTGAGGACTGAAGGTAGCCAAGGGGCACGTGTTTGCTCTTTAGGAATGGGGGTGGGTGGTGGCTGCAGGACAGAACCCTGAATGGGAAGACAAGGAAGATGGGCCTCATTGTATGTTAGTAGCAATTCTGCCCATATTTAAGGTCATTTTAGGTTTTTGAGAGTCTCAGAACATTTGTAGACTATTGAATATGGTTGGGGAAGGAGATTGTACAGAGGCACAATTATGAAAGCATTTATCCTACGTATACTTTGGAGTCAGAAGATTGTCCACACCCACCTCATTTGACAGATGAGAAAATCAAGGACCACATAGGTGAAGGTCTTAAAAGTCTCATGAAGAGTCACTGGCAGAAAGAGGGTTTGAAACATGCAGCTTTTCCATTCTTGCCTACAGCCTCACATGGTGGAGACTTCCCCCTCTGGTTGCCCTGATAGTGATTTAAAGGCCTGGTGTAAAATTTGAGCCCTGACTGTCTTGGAATGTACAGTCAAGAGATTTGGGTCCCAGAGTGGCCTGGTTCCTAACTAGCAGTCAGAATTTGAGTAGGGCCAACATTTTTAGACTATGGTCTCCTCATTATTTTAAATGGGGGTAGTCCTACCTGCTCTACTTGCAATCTGTTC
Organism: Vicugna pacos; assembly: GCF_048564905.1. NCBI lineage: Eukaryota > Metazoa > Chordata > Mammalia > Artiodactyla > Camelidae > Vicugna > Vicugna pacos. The sequence goes on along the minus strand of NC_132993.1, from coordinate 45,791,647 downwards.
ACACATCTGTTTTGAAAATCAAATGATTTGAAAGCATATGAAATGCCATATACATGCAAGATGTTAAGGAGCACGTGAGCAATGGTAGAGGAGACATTCTCACAGTCCTTTGGTTTAGAAGTATTGCACTGCTTATGCAGAAAGAGTAGGGAGAGAGAGAGCAGGATTCTGACCTACTTTTATGTATGCTTACCTTTCTCCATCCTTTCTCTCATTTCTCTTTCCATCCTTTCTTTGTCATCTCAGTAGGGATGAGGGAAGGATTTTATAAGGGAGATATCTGTGCTGGACGGGAGCAGAAAGAGTCTGGCTAAACTGGGGCAAGCTGACAAGGCCTCCTGACAAATGCATCTCGATGTCTCAATCCACTGCCAGTATGCCAAAGGCGGCAGTCCGGGTGATTGTCAGTGACATTCCAGCTGCCACCAAAGCCAAAGGCACAATGACAAAGTGGGACAAGTGTGTATGTAATGGCCTTCTGCTTCCCTTTCAGGATCCCTGTCCTTTGTTCTACTCTCTTATTCTTCTGCTTCCCTTCCCCCAACCCAGCCCTGACCTTCAACCACCCAGTCACTGTGTTCTGAACGTTCCAAAGTTCTTCTTTGCCATCTGCTTCCTTCCTAGAAAGGTTTTTTAAAATAACCTTGCTCCTTTGCATCATAATCACAACACTGAAATCTCAAACTCTGGAAGGTACTGGTCTGATTTAAATAATTTATATGAAGGTGGGAATTGATAAGCTTAACGCTCATAGAGGTGATTTGCATTTATAATAAGATTGTTGACACAACTGAATCTCTTATTGGTATACTAATATGGGAGAAGAAAGTTTTTTTTTAGCTGGGAGTTTCCTTGTTCCTCCCTTGTTTCTGCACACATCTAACTTAGTGGGGAGGGATGGGCATCTGGTGGGAATTTTCTATTATTCACACATCAGGCACTTGCCTGCTAAATCTTCAAGAATCTCATTTAATCTTTATGTGATCCTATGAAAAAGTTATTATCATCCAAATTTTGTGAATGAGGAAACTGAGGTCCAGAGAAGTTAAGAAATTTGTCTAAGTCACATAGCTTATAAATGGTAGTGCTGGATTCAAACTCAGCTTTGTCCCACATTTCAGATGTAGCATAGCCCCATGTAAAGTACCAGACCTGGAGTTAGTTCTGAGTTCTAGTCTGTGTTATGGTAGCAGAAGGAGTGAAAGATGGGGCTAGAAGTGAGGGTTGGGGGTGGACTGGGGGGGCCTTGTGTTCTGTTAAGCAAGGGCATTTGACTTAGTTGTGTAGAATAAGTAGATTGCAAGTACCTGGTGGGCCATCAATCTCCTTTTCCCCAGCATCTAGGATAATGCCCTGCACATGTTAAGAGCTGATGTCACCTCTCCATCTTCCTTTTTTGTGTCTGTGAGTCCTTTGCCTGGCTCTTTTTCACAGAATCCTGAGAGGTGACAGAGCTGTCTTGGGAGGAGAGTAGGTAGTATGACTGGAAGGAGGGAAAAGAGGAGTAGGCAAAAGAAAAAGGAAGAAAGAAGAAATATTATTCATTGAGAACAGAGCTTCCTGGGACTCTGTTTGGAGTATGAAAGCAAAATCAAGTTTCCTCTTCACCATTTAGCACTGATGCCTTCCTATTTATATCTCCAAGGGAAAAGAGAACTTGGAAATGGAGTTAAGTAATGAACAATGAATGAATTTCACGTATGCTTAGGGCTTCAGACTGTCACTGGTTACAAGGATCCCAAAAGTCAGGGAAGGGAAATTGGAAAGCTGAAAATAACCTGATCACCAAAGAAACAGTGACAATTCAGTCATTTTTGCTGATATTTTAATTGTTGTCATCTCTTTGAGAAACAGAGGGACTTTCCCTTCCAAGTCTCTTGGTGAGCAAGGATGTGCACAGGGAGGGCTGGGACTGTCCTGTCATGAGATGTGACTTGTGACAAGTCACACGTTCAGATGCAGGGAATGAGATCTGTAATTGACCTCTTGTGCTTGTCACTTCTCATCTCTTGCTCTGTGCTATGCTGACAGCTAAGCTGTTTTTGTATTACATGAAATTACCTTCTAATCACCCCTACATTATCATTTATTTCACAGCAGCACTTAACAAGCTGAAATTCCTTCAGCGATCAGGTGTCTCATTTTGATTTCTTGCTTCCCTTTCTTGTATCTTGATTTCTCTCACTTTCTCCATTTTTAAACTCTGTACTCCTGTTTTCAACTCTTGTGGTTCATACTATTTGTAATATTTGCTATTTACTGAATACTTACTATATGCCAGGTACTTTTTTTAACCAGTTTTTTAAAAATTTATTTTTTTAATTGAAGTACAGTCAATTACAATGTGTCAATTTCTGGTATACAGCACAATGTCCCAGTCATGCATATACATACATATATTTGTTTTTATAGTTTTTTCATTAAAGGTTATTACAAAATATTGAACATTATGCCAGGTGCTTTATCTATAGAATCTCTAGTCCTTGTAGTATCTCCATAACAGTGGTATTTTATCTACTTTATGGTTTAGGAGAGTTGAGGCTTGAAAAAAATAAATTTTTGAAACCGTCCAGGTGATAAGTGACTGAACTGGGACATAAATCCAGGCCTATCTGACTCCAAGCCCATACTTGTCTGGAGAATGCACTGTTTCTCCCAATACTTTGGGTTTGGGGGGAAGTGGGGAGGCAGTGCTTATAGTTGGGAATTCTCACAGAGAACCCCTGAGAACCAGCCTCTATTTATATTCTCCCGTATTCTACATGGACATCATTAAAAATTCCCTGACTTCAGGACAGCTAGAGTGGGTCACATTGATCATGGGGGTGTTCCTGGCCACACTTTCGAGCAATCTGAGTCTACTCTTTCTCTTCTAAAGCAAAGCCACTATTCCACTTGCCAGCAGCACAATCTGGCCCTCATGATGAGGGCCAATTATCACCACTGGGGCAGGGATAGAGTGTTTATCTTTGTATTGGGGAGTCCTGTTTTTTCAAATGTATGTATTTGGTTGGATGCTTGTGGCTGGGAAACTTAAAGTTAGAATAAAATAGAATTGAAGAACATGAAATGAATTTTTGTGGCAAAGTCTATTTTCTCATTCTATTTCTTTTTTTCAACAACTTTTGCTCTACCTGAATGTCCCTTGTAGTAATTAATTTCCATTTGAAGATACGTCTAAGAAAAGAGAATGAACATTTATTAAACAAAATTGTGTTCACTTAATCCTTATTTTGGTTCTGTGAGGGAGCTCCATTACTTACAATGTTAATGTGAGGCACTGAAGGGTAAAGTAACTTGACCAACCTCACCTATCTATAGACCTCCAGGATGCTAGTTCAGGCCTGGATAATTCCAATCTCTTTCCATCAGAGCACACAGCCTGACAGGACCCGATGAAGGAGCCTCACCTGAGTGTAGAGCAAAATGGCCAGTGGTGCCAATTAGACAGCTGCAGGAAACTTAGTCTGGAGGGCCTGCTGGACACTTGAGCTTTTATTAGAGAAAGGGGGTAAGACAGACATGGGCCAACAGAAACAGCAACAACACTGCAGGAAATATCCACTGAGTGCACATGTGGTGCCTGGCTTTTGGCGTGATCTTATTTCATCTAGCTGCCCATCCTGTGAGTAGAAAAATCTTACCTTGTCTGACAGGTGAAGCAACTGAGTTTAAAGAGGGTAATATTTGCCTTGGGTCACAGAGTTAGGCAGTGACAGAGTCAGGCTAGTGTGAGTCTAACATTCATGCTTCTGATGAGTGTATATGATGCCTGGAAAGAATGTCTGTATTTTTAATGCATCAGCCCCCATCCCACCCCTCATCCTCCACCCACTACCCCAGACTGCAGTGGAAAAAGAGCACTAAGGCATTTTGTAATTATCTTCTCAAACCCTTCACTCTAAGGAAAAGAAGGACAAAGTTGAAAGGCTGAATTTTCACATTAAAATGGAGGCTCTTGGGGTTCATGGATGCCAAGAAGTAAATAGAATTCAAAGGAGTCTGTGAATTTGGGTGGGAAAAAATTCATCTTTATTTTCCCTAGCCTGTAACTGAAATGTAGCATTTCCTTCAATTGGAAAATTAGACAATTTCTTGAAATTAAACATTTTCACCCATAAGAATTGTAAGTGTTTTCATATCACATTATAGTTTCACTGATCTCTCAAGAGCATGTACACTTACCATTGCTCCAAAATCAGGAACGTTATTAGACCTGCTGTTTTATCTTGTTATTTAATGCATTAATAGAAAGTGATATATTATCATACACAATTTTAAGAAAAATTTGTGAACTGTAATTATGTATAATTAGTTTTATTTGTAATTCTGTGAATTTAACTTTATGCATTTAAAAACAGTATTTTGGGAAAGAGTCCAGGGGTGTCACAGGCTGCCAAGGAGTTCATGGCCCCAAAATGATTTAAGACCCTGCACAAAACAGCTAGAGCCCAACATGATTCACATTATCTATGGGAATGCTGGAGTAGGGTGGGTCTGTGTTCTCTAGTTTGGTTTGGTGCAAGGGAGGGAAGAGATGGGATCCAATGGATTCATTTATTCATTCATTCATTCATTCATTCCTGAATTCATTAATTCATTCATAAATACTCATTGAGGATCTATGATATGCCAGGCATTTTGCTAGTTTCTGGGGATACAATAAGGACTTTGTCTCATAGGGATTATGTTCTAATAGAGAGTGACAGCTATTAAACAACAGATAAGTAATATATTATGCAGGTTGGAGATCTGAACAATGAGCAAGTGCCTGCTGGAGAAGGAGCAAAAGTTCCAGACAGAGGGAACAGCAAGTGCAGAGAGAGAAAGAGAGAGAGAGAGTAGGAGAGAGAGAGAGAGCTTTCCTGAGATAGGAAAGAGAGAGAAGCTCTTAAGAGCTACACTGTCCAATATGGTGGCCACTGGCCACATGTGCCTATTCAGCACTTGAAATGTGGCTAGTCCAAATTGAGATGTGCCGTGAATATAAAACACTGGATTTTGAAGACTGAATATCAAAAAATAAAAAATATAGAAACTCTCATTAATAACTTTTAAACATTAGTTATATATTGATATTTTGGATATAAATATATTAAATAAAGTACATTGTTAAAGTTAATTTTGCTTGCTTCCTTTTACTTTTTAACCGTGGCTGCTAGAAAATTTAAAACTACATAGGTGCTAACAGTATATTTCTTTTGGATAGCACTGTGTTGGAGAGGAAAGGGAATTTTTATAGTGATTGCTATGGATTGTACATTTAGACATCTTTAAATGTTTTTCAGAGATGAGATGTGAATAGATATTAGAATTTCTCTCCTTTATCCAAAAAATATTTACTGAACATCTAGTGGGTATTGGAGATATGTGTTTTTCTATAGAGGTGTGTATGACAAGAAACAACCAAGTTATATAAGATAATTAGAGATTGCAGTGCGTGACCGAGAAAAATAGGGTGAGTGGGAGGACCAGCTTTAAATGGATTTGTTGGGAAGGCCCCTCTTACATGGTGTCATTAGGTTTTGAAGAGGAGCCCACTGTGGGAAGAGCATTAAGCCTCCACACAACCTCACAGTCCTTGTTACTGCTTCTGACTAAGTTTAGCATTAAAAGCAAGCTTCTCATTGCAGTATAAGGCTTTTCTAATTAGTTTTATTTTCTTCTTCTTTCTAAAAAGGCAGTGGCAATTTCTCACGTTTGTCAGGTAGGGAGGCAGAGATGGTAAGGATGAGTGCACTGACGGTCCCCTGCTGACTATGTTCCAAATGGTTTCGGGGGCTTTTAAGGGGGAATTCCCTCAGCGGTTGGTCTGCAGTGCTATTCAGCTCCCTTGGCATTTATCAAACTGCTTGCGTAAATGGGATGCTTAAAAAAGTGCCGTCCCTCTGAGATGGGTTTTAAGATCCTGTCATGCAAATAGTGTTTCTTTTTGTATAAGACAATTCTAAAAAGGTTGAATGTCTGCTCTTTTGAGTTCTGCTGTGATGCCTCAGTTTTAAATACTGTCTTCTGCTTTGGTTTTTAAGTGATGACAATTACAATAAAAATAATGGCACAGCATTAACTAGGCACCTACTATGTAATGGGTGTGGTGCTAAAAATACTCTACATGCATCATCTCATGTAATTCTTACAACATGAAGAAGCTGTATGGTTTGGTGGTGAAACATTCTCAGATTGCTTGGGTTCAAGTCACAGCTCTGTTATTACCAGTTGTGTGAACTTGGGCCAGTTACTTAACTCTCTCTGCCTCACTTACTCTTCCATAATATGGGGTAATAACAGGTCCTACTCAGCCTCTCCGATGGGGTTTGGAAAGGATTAAATGAGTTAGTACATGTAATATGCTTAGAGCAGTGCCTTATGTAATGGTTGAACCTTATTTAATAATTAGCCATTATTGTTATGACGTAATACTACTATTAGCTCCGTTGAGCACATAAGAAAAGTAAAGTTTCAAGTAAGTCACCTGCCCAAGGTTAAGTGACACTCTCTCCCACTGCTGCATTGAGGTACTGAGAATATTTTCTGTCAGTACACAGTGCTCCTAGGTGTGAGAGGGTCTGAAGAATAAGTGATACAGGCTTATTTTGGGTCCTGGGCTCCCTAGGACCATACGCTGTAGTGGGCTGGAGAACTTTGATTTTTGGCAGCTCCACTCTGTAACTGTAAAGTAGACCTTTTTCTGCTGGTGGCATCTTTCCAGACCCCATTTCTCAGTGTGAAATGACAGTATGGACAGGATAATCAGAGCATTTAACAGAGCAATTAGTTCTTTTGCTTTGGAAATTGTTTCCTAAGCCTCAGGGAAAGAGAAAGACCATCTGTTAGATTGACTTTCTGGAAACTTGTTGCCTGGATTAGAAGGGCTTTGGGATCAGGCAAGTCTGATTTGGCATCATAACATCTGCATCTCCCTTATTGAATGCTCTTGGGTGTCTTCACTTTTCTGAAATGTAGTTTCTTGGTGAGTAAGATAGGCATGATCATCATGACGACCTCATAGATTTGTCCTGAGGACTGAGTGAGAGCGTGCATGACAGCAACAACAAGATAGGTAACCCCGACTGAGGACTGTATCAACATCTACTGGCAATGATTATCTCCAGACTGCAAATGTGTAGGGCTTATCACATAGTATTGGTTCAATGAACAGAAGCTGCTGTAATTCATTCCACAATGACCTGTGGATCCTTGCTTTGATAAGGCATTACCCCACTGTTAAGAGAGCCCAGGATAGATCATTGCCTGGTTGTCATTAGGGGCATGGGAAGATCTATTAAGCCTCTCTGCTTTTAGGATATCTTATGGTACGTCCCATTATGAGCTATAGGCCAGGCTGATTGCTGGAATAATACTGGCTCTTAGAATTCTAGAATCTATTCATCTTAATTCTGCCATCTAGGAGACAACAGAGCGCAGACTTGTATCTGAGTTCCAGCCCTGTTTATCCAACTACTTATTTCGCTTCTCTGCTTGGATGCCTGACAACGTTGGCCCAAATTGACCTTACCATATGTTCCTTCAAATCTGATTCTTCTCTCAGTATCCTGATCTCATTAATAACAACACTCACCATGTTGCACAAGGAAGAAATGTCAAGTCTTCTTTGCCCCTTTGTTCTGTTTATCTTTTATCATCCATCAATCACCAAGTTTTGTTCATCCTTCTTCTGAAATATCTCTTGAGTCTCCCTGTTTCCTTCTACCCTGTTGCTGCAACATTGGTCTAGGGTTTTCCTGCTCCTAGATCATTTCCTCAGCCTTCCAACTGGTCTGCTGACCTCAATGTCACCCTCTTCCCATCCATTCTCAACCTCTCCTGCAGGTAAATAATCTTTTAATGACATTCCTCTATTTAAACCTCTCCAGAGATTTCCTGTTGCACATAGGATAACATCCCAAATCCTTGATCAGGCTCTGCATGACCTGGCCCTGTTTACCTCTCCTGCTGCACCTGCTGCCCTCTGAATCTATCATGGATGGCTCTCTCCTACCCTATGGCTTTGCATTTTGCCCCCTATGCTGGCAATGGTCTTTCCCCAACCTTCTTCTATGATCTCCCTTTACCAGTCACTTCAGGTATCAGCACAAATATTTAAAATAACTCTTTCAAATGGAAGTCTTTCACACCACACCTGCCTCCCAACCCAACTGAACTCTATGTTATATGCTTATAAGCCCCATGCAAATATTCACCACACATGTAATTATTTGCTTACTGTCCATCTTCTTTGCTAGAATATAAGATCCATGAAGGTTTTTAAAATTTTGTTTAAACCAGAAGGGCCTGTCGCTCCACATCTAGTCTAATTACTGAAGTCTACTTTTTAGGAGAATGGAGCCCATGGAGGGGGAACCTTTGGTTTCCTAATATGTAAATTTGCTGTAAGTATAACTGAAATGTGACTGGGAAGTTTAGTTCCTCTAAAAATATATTTGTTTACATCCAACAACTTCATTCAGAATGTCAATTTGTTAAGCTGCCCAGATCTTTTCCCCTTCCTTTTCCATTCATTTATTCATCTGTTATTTATTGAGCATTCCACAACAACATATACAGAATTATTCTGGGTGCCAAGGATATAGCTATAAACAAGACAGACAGAATCTCTGTCCTCAGGAAGCTCCCATTCTAGGGTTGAGATACAGACTATAAATCTATAAGCAAACAAATAAGGTAATCCAGGTACTAAGTGCTAGAAAGAATATAAAATAGTGTATGTGGATATGTTGGGCATTTTAAACTAGGCATGGTTGGGAAGACCTTATAGAGGAAGTGACATTTGAATTAAGGCCTGGATGATGAGAAGGCAGTCACATGAAGTCATTCATTCATCCATCCATTCATTCATTCAATAAATATTTGTTAAACATCTACTATATGCTAAGTACTGAGGATACAATAGTAAACAAAATAGACAATAAAAAAGATTAATAAGTAAAATATATAGTCAGTATGTCAGTCAGTGATAAATAACTTGCAGAAAAATAAAGTATAGAAGTGGGTTAGGAAGTACATGCGTGCATGTATGTGTGTGTTGGCAGGGAGGGTTTATACGTTAGAAAGGGTGCTGAGGAAAGTCTTCACTGAGAAGGTGACATTTGATTAAAGTGACTGACTGAAGTAAAGTCGAAACCACACAGATATCTGGGGGGAGAAAATTCTAGGCAAGTCCAAAGGCCCTGAGGCAGCACATGCCTGGGTGTTGTAGGGACAGCAAGGAGGCTGGAGTGTCTGAACACAGTGAATGAGGTTTGGGGGAAGAGAACAATAGGAGACACACTCAGAGAGTTAATAGTGACCCCCTCATGGAAAGGATTTGGATTTTATTCTAACTGTATGAAAGGTCATTGGTGGGTTTTAAGTAGGAAAGTAACAGTCTGATCTGTAGTTTGCTTAGGGAAGATGGCTGGTGGAAAAGCAAGTCAGGGGAAACAGGAAGCCAGAACATAGCTTAAATCTCTGTTTTGGAACAACTTAATTATGCTGTCATGAATCTGGGGACACATTACGAAGTTTAGTCAGAAATTGCTGTGGGAGAATTTTTATTTGCTCAATACCCTTATGTTACTTTAAATGATCAAGATAATGTTAGCCTCAATAGAATGGTAGGTCCCAAACATTTTACTGGACAAACACTGTGTCTTCTTTCAAATACGTTCTATCAGCCCCCACTTACGACTAGCCCTGTTGTAGAGGTACAGCTAGAAAGCACCTCCTCCCCTCCCCCGAGTATCATGTCACCTTCCTCTCGCCTGAGTGGCCAAGCCCCTCTTCTGCTGACCACAAGGCAGTTCTTCAGCAGCTGTTAGCCTGGTACTAGGATGTAAGAGAAAATCTATAATTTTGCTCTGTTAAGGAACTGGGTGTGGTGGTTGCCCAGCCTCTGGTTGTGGTGGCTCCTGATCTTCTTACCTTTTTGCACAGCCACTTTCAGAAAAAGACTCTTTACAATACTGAGTCTGTGGTCTTATGTCCCACCACCTGGGAGGTCTAGGGCTTAACTGCAGCTTTAGGGAGCAGAAGCTGCCTTGAGCTGAGCTATGATCTTTTCATTGGGTGCCTTGCTAGTCAGAGAATTTTGTACAACCCTGAGAGGGGAGAAGGGCATTGCTATTATGATCAAGTTTGGATTCCTGCCAATACCCAGTGGGTGAGTGTTCAGGGTGGTTTATACTTGATTTAGAGAGTTGTAGAAATGTGACATTTAAAAAATCTCAAGTGTTATGTGGAGTTATACCCATGCCTACTCTGGTAGCATGGCTTCTCTGGGCAGAACGATGTGGGTTTCTATTTACGGCCCACAAAGTTCAGCAGTCACCTCAGGGGTGTGACTGGATGGCTGTGCCTTGTCAGGTTCCTGGGGCTCAACACACATCATGGGGTTTAAATGCTACCAAAGTCATTCCTTTGTTTTGACAGTGATGAGGGGAGTTGAAGGCTCTAGGCCTCTTTGCTTTCCTAAAAGTGCACACAGCACAATCCCGTTCTTGGCTCCCATACAGTCAAGGATTGGGGAGGGAGGGTGAATGGAACAGAGGTGAAAGAAGGAAATAAGAACTTTTGTAAAAATAATAACTGACATTTGCACAGCCCTTTAGAGTTTTAGTACTCTGTCTCAGTTGATGCTTACACTAAGGTGAGAGGGGCAGGTTTGTTATTACTCCACTTTTATTGACGAGGAATCTGAAGCTTAGAAAGGCTGAGGCGTATCCCAGATCACACAGCTGTTGAGTGGAAGAATAAGGGCTGAAACCTACTAAACTCAGTGCAGATAATCTCTGTACCCTGGGGTAGCTTTTCTTATCAACCTCACTTTACATTTTAGGGGACTGAGGCACAAAGATGGAAATTTGCCCAAGTTCAGACTGCTTGGATTCCAACAAGAGTTCTGACTTCAGAATCCATGCTCTTAGTGAATGCTTGGGCTTCAGAATGAAGCAATCCTATTGAGTAAGGCATTTTGAAATGTACTGAGTTTTTCTTTTGTGTGTGTGTATGTGTGTGTGTGTGTGTGTGTGTGTGTGTGTGTGTGTATCTATAGGCAAAGAAATAAATAATCCTGAGTCCCCAAATCTCTTTGTTTGAGAGAACCTTAAAGTGTTTGAGAAATAGAGCCCTGGGCTCTGTGCTCGATTCTGCAGAGATCCATGTGCAGTTACGTGGGGCAGCATAGGACTTATAAGCCCAAGCAGCAAAACTGGAGTTGTGGGCAAGAAACAGTGGACAGTACCTGAATATGAAAGTCGTACCAATGATACTAAACTTTTAATGAAACATTATTTTTACATTTCATGTTTCCCCCTACCGAGGCTCATTATGCTCATTATGCAAAGACAGAAAACATGATATATGAAAACAGAAGGAAATAAAATTCACCTGAAATCCTACAACGCAGAGAAAACCGCTGTTAATTTGGTGCGCGTATCCTTTCATCGGGGCTGTGTTTCTCGAATACTGCAGAATTCTCTCAAACAAGCAGATTTGGGGCACAGAATTAATTCTCTATTTCCTTGCCTACAGATACACACACACACATGCGCGCGCGCGCACACACACACACACACACAACCAACTACAAAAAGTCAGTATATTTACCTCAAGTACAGAGTTACAGCCATTTCTTATCTGTGTGAACTTAGATAGGTACACTCCAGTCTGGGGATAAAAATGCTTCATAGGGTTGTTGAAGTGATTAAATGAGAAAACATGTGCCAAATGCTTTCCCCAGCACCTGGGGTACTCATCCAACCACTCCTGGCTGTGGTTTCCTGAGGAGGATTTCACTCCTCCAGGAGCAGCCCTGCCTGTCTCTAGGGTGGTGCTTGGATGGTCAGGTGTGGTGTGAAGGGCTCCTTGCTGGTCTGGAGGCATCTGCCTGCATCTACCTCCACTTTGGTGTCTGCTTGCTGTACTAGTGTTCATAAGCCCTTGTGGATCTAGGCCTGGGGAGTCTCTTCCCTGGGCAGAGCTGGCTACACGCTGATGATGTTTTCTATTGGGATTCTTGTTATAGATAACAAATAGGTGTAGCAACCCTCTTTTTTGTAAGTATATTCTTTCCTTGCAGAGCACAGTGCAATTACTGAGTTTCAGCTTCTTTGTCCAGTTATTATCCAGTTACGCTTCCCTTGGGCCGCCTTGAGTAGACATTGTGTTGGGTGTTTGGACAATTTCTAAGCTTATTTATTTATTTTTATTAATAGACTTTATTTTTTTTAAAGCAGTTTCAGGTTCAGAACTGAAGCAGAAAACGCAGAAAGTTTGCACATAGCCTTTCCCACCCAAGCATATATACTCCCCTGCCCTCAACATCCCTCATCAGTGTAGCATATTTGGTACAATCGATGATCCCTAAGCTTATTTTAATGGTTGATTGATCTGATCACTTAAACATCTCTCTCTCCCCAGTCATGGTATTCAAGCTAGAAGTAAAGAATGCTGGCTTTGATACCTCTGTCTGGGTTTGGATTCTGGCTTCCCTACCCTCAGAAAGTGAATTCCCTTTTTTGAACCCTCAGTTACTTAATATAGAGTGATCATAATGGGACTTCTCTTACTGGCTTTTTTGTTACGTTCAAGTGAGATAAGTCTTACCATTTACCTGAATTATCACAACTAGGAAATGTTTAGGAAAAGTAGAGTGATGATTTTGCATATTTGAGATAAATGGAATGGTAAAGTTCAGGAAAATAATTATATATATCTACTTACACTGACAAGATATGCATTGGATGCTGCAGCTTGGTCTGGGAAGGAAGATGGTTTACTGGGGAGAACAAGGGACAGACATTCTTAAAAACCAAGTGTCAACGTATCTTCTAAGAAAAGCCATTCAATTTTGAGAAATTTGTCAGGATGCTTGGGAAATAAGAGTATATCCTATCATGTAGGTGATGAGATACGTCAGTGTGACAGTTTGCAGATAGATTTCTCTCTTTGCTACTGCCATACTCTATGACAGCAATGACAAAATTTGAAGTAGTGGAGAATCAACAAGCAAACACAGAGAACTTGATAAAAATTATAAACCAGGAAAAAAGTGTTTCAAAGAATTCAGGTCTCCCCAAGTTTTGTTCTCAGAAGAATTGATTTCCAAGAAGGCTAGGAAGAAAGCACTTTTCCTCATGGGAAAATACTACAATGGGATTCTGTTTTGAGGAAATCTTGTATGCAGAGTTGGCAGATGGAGCACATATCCTTATCTCTGTATGTGTGAATATACATAGCACAAAATGACCTTTTAAGGTAATCTTCAAGGATCCTTCAAATAGGACCTCTGCTGCAATCAAAGGTCCATTTTCCTTTTGTCTAAGGGGTAGCCAGTAAAGTGGAGCCCAGAAACTGAATACTGAAGTTTAGAAATGATGAAAAATTGAAGATCGGTCAAAACTAAGAATAATACTGTTTAATGCTATAATAGAAACCCAAAGGAAAGTGAGGAGACAGATTATAGAACAAAATGAGGCCAGCTTATGTTTTAATATGATTTAATGTAGAAAACTCTAAGCAGTAGAAATTCTTTAAAGAAGTCCCTTGACAAGTGGAGTAGGTAGATTATTTGAGAGACCCCTTGGGACCATTAATGGCAGGAAGTTGGCCCAGCTGTGAACCTGGTGAATTCTGTCTTGTGACTTGTAGCACCAAAGAAGTTCCTTCTGGGAAGTCAGGGAACTTTTGTGCAAATCTGATGAAACAATACTTTGGGATTTTAAATATGGTGATGACTCTGGTGAGCTGTGTGTGCCTCATTCAGGCTGATTGGTATAGGACCACCCCCTACCCACTACTCCCTCACTGCCCCCACTCCAGCACTGAAGCAGAGGCCCCTAGAACTTACATTTGACTGGCACATATTTTCTGGTTGATAAATACAGACAAGTTTGAGTCAGATGGTGCTTCTTATCACTTGTGGCTTTGCCCTACGAGATAATAAAGTTTTGTAAGAAACGTGTAGTGTTTCATAAGTGACTTTAGGGTCTGAAGTGAGAGACCCCTTCTGGAGGTAGGGTCTGGATGAATTTGTGTGCAAGAGATCTCCAAGAGACTCCTCCTTCAGGACCCCTGGTCATGTGTGCACTGGGGGCCAGCCCTCCACAGCACTAGGCTGCAGCTGCCCACTCCCCCAGCTGTTCTTGACTTTTAGGAATGATAACAGGCTCTCCTGAGGGGACTTCGATTCTCAGAAACAGTCAGCTGTATCTCACTTTTAACCACTGGTGAGAAGAGGATTATAGGATACCTTCCATCCTCCCATAGCCTAAAAGGAGCATTGCCTTTATCCGTGAAATAGCTGTCACATTTGTAATTGAGTTTGAATCCTTCAGGATCTAGCAAACACCCAAGAACACTTTCCAAGGCTGGCTGGGATTCCTTACTATGTTTATGAGCAGGTGTGGCTCAAGAGGTCACTGTGGGAATATCAGCTCTCCTCACAGCTGATGTTAAACCCTCCTTCATCGCTCTTGAAGTTTCTCCTTGGGACGGAAGCTAGAGCTCAATGCTATTTTCATAGTATGGGGTGGCTAGGTAGAGAGGGCTCACTCGGTCTTCCTTGACAACAAAAAAGACTACCTCCAATTTGTATGTCAACACAAAGTTCTATTACAATAGAGGGGCCACGGTATTAGTTTGCTAGGGCTGTGGTAACAAAATATCACAAACTGGATAGATTAAACAGCAGGAATTAATTTTCTCACAGTTCTGGAAGCTGGAAGTCCAAGTTTAAGGTGTCAACAAGTTTGGTTTCTCCTGACGCCTCTCTCCTTGGCTTCCAGGTGGCAGTCTTCTTGCTGTGTCCTCATGTGGATTTTTCTCTGTGTGCATGGATCCCTGATGTCTCTTTTGTGTTCAAATTTCCTCTTTTTATAGGACACCAGTCAGATTGGATTACGGCCCAATCTAATGGCTTCAGTTTAATGTAATCACTTCTTTAAATGCCCTATCTCTGAGTATAGTCACTTTCTGAGTTACTGGGTTTAGGGCTTCAATATATGAATTTTGAGGAATATATTTCAACCCATTACTGCCACTTTATCTTCTTTTACTCTCAACGTGATGAGTCAGGCTCATGCTTTGAAACTGGAACAGAACCAGGCCCATTCTAAGTCAGTCTGAGGAGAAAAGAGTTGCCAGATGAGGTGTGAGGGGTTGACTATTAGGATTTGGAGGGGAAAGTGGCAAGAACCAGTTGAAATTGCCCAGTCTTGGGAATACCCTTTCATCTTAATCTTTAAAAGAAAAACAGCAATCTAAATCAAATGCTAGTTTTTATGTGTCTTGAAACTGTTTAATAGAACACCTTGCTTTGTAGTCTGCCTATGTCCCAGGTGTAGCTGCACTGCCTGGCATTGCCTGGGGCACCTTCTGACATTGAGCATCTGCCTTTGGCAATTTACACTTTGTTGGCAGCTGAGCTGTCTGTCAGCAACTCCCAAAGTCCAGACAAGAACATATATCTTAATTACAGTGGAGAACACACGGAGGGGCACACAGGCCAGGGCAGTGGATCCCAAAAGACATATTTTTTAGGAAAATATCTGTGTAATCTGTTTTGCTGACCTTGAATGCTTCGTCTTTGAAAAAGAAAACAGAATAATGATACATTTTTCTTTTTCAATTTATTATCTGGCCCTCATCACCCCCTGCCTCTCATGGTATTTTGTTTGACAACTGAAAGCCAGGGGGTTGCATTAAAATTCTTGCACTTTTTGTTTAATTGGTAGCTGGGGTGTGATTTTAGTAAAAGGGGCATGGTGATTGTCCTGGATGTTCATGTGGTGTCGTTCATATTACTCCCAGGGTTTAAATCTATCTAACAGCAGGGGAAAGTGATACTTAATTGGATATTTTGCAATCTTGGAAGCAACAACTGCTCTTTTCTTTAGAAGCTGTATATTTAATTCAGAGTTGAACCAGCTCAACTCCAGCATTGCATCTGCCTATTAACTTCACAGGCAGTTAAATAAAGGAATATAAAACCCTGTGACTAACTGTGCTCATAGCAGCTGAAAACCAGATAAGACAATCGCAAAATCTAATCCTTTCAGCACGTTGTGTGTGCTAACTATGTTTTCAATAATAAGTAAGAATGCAATATTTCCCTTTGCCCATAGCTTCTTGCTGATCCTCACTTGCTGTGAAAAAGCTCATATTTATTAATTGGAAAGAACCTGGAGAAGATAATTTTGGAAGGTCTTCATTGAAGGAATCATCAGAGGGAAGTTGAGAGAGTAGGCTCCAGAAGAGGCAAACAAGAGAGAGTAGAATTCCTGACCCACATTAATGGCAACTGTGGGCCAAGGATGCCTGTAGGCCAATGCTTCTGACCATGAGAATTCCTCGAGGGGCTTTTAACTAACACTGATGTCAGCCCTACTCCAGACTGACTAAATCAGAATCTCCTGGAAACTGGACATTTGTATTTGTTAAAATCTCCCCAGGTGATCCTCACATACAGCCTAAGTTTGTGAGCTTCTGCTATAGAAAGGTAACAGTGGCTGTGTGAAGGGTTTGGGGCATCTGTTAGGAGCACAGGTCTTTAAAACCATGAGTGTTGGGGATCTTGCCAAGGTGAGTACCCAAGAACCCTCAGAGCCCAACTGTATGGGTTCCCAGAACATTATCATCAATTTGAAACTTCATGCTCTGAAGTGCAGTTCATGCCTTACCTCCTTACATCCCTGGCTGCACCTCTTTTTTTTTTCAACTGAATCATTATTGACAAGAAAGAATTATAATCTGGTGGTCTGTGAGCATTTGTGTCATGATGGAGTTGCATGAAGGTGGATACTTACCTATGACCCTCAATTTTCTTATGTATAAAATGTAAATAATAATACATGTAAGTATGCTTTTTGAAGCAGGTTGTGAATGACAACTGCCTCCTCCCCCTACCTTACAGACATTTTCATCGCTGGTTAACTGTAGGTATCAACTGATACATGAAGTATTGTTCATTTGGAGGTTGTCATTATTCTAGGAGGGTCAAGCTATAATCTTTACATAGAAGAATCCCTCTGCTGCTTCTGGAGATCCTAAGATCACACTGGGATTGTCCAGGATGTGTAAAGAAATACATAAAAGCTAAAAGTCCATCCCAGTCATCATAGACCTGAGAAAGTCAGAGTTAGGATGGGGACAGAATGATGACTTTGGAAATATAATAATAGGATAGTAATAAAGGATTTGCCAGGGAACTCTATTAAGGACACCAATGTATACCCGCTTGGATTACTGTAACTAGAAACTGGTAAACATAATTCGTCCTCTGGAGGTGTGAGCAGCACAATTATCTGAATGTGGATTCAATTGTCTAGCAAGACTGAAAGAATAGGGTATGGAGGACAATTTGGTTTTGATAGAGAAACAGGGGAAAAAAAAGGTAAAATGAGGGAGTGCCTGGTATCTAGCCTTGCTTAAAAAATGGTGTTAGATGAATTAAGAACTGTGTTTGTGTTCCCAAGTTACTGAGTTACTCTTTTTTGAAGTTGAGCTCAAATAAGAGCAATTAAATAATAGAATATTCACAAATAACCAGGAAAAAGTGTTTACAGCTTATGTTACATCATAGTCTTTGCTCATTAAAACATATTGGTTGGACTTAAAAAAAATTGGTTTGGTGTGTTCCAAGATAGGTAGCCTTCACACTATGTGGAAAGGTAGAGCCCCTTAAAATACTTAATGGGTCTTCTTTTCTTCCTTTCCTTACCTCCCTATTTCCTGCCTTCTTCCCCTCCTACCTCCTTGAGGTACCATAGTGGTTAAATAAACCAGGAAAAAAAGCAAGCATCTACTACTCTGTATTAAGTGTCTTACTGCTAAGAGCTGAGCAAAATCCCCCTCTCAGATGGTCCTCTGAGATTTATAGGACACCCAGGAAAGGTGCGGTCTCCAAGGATCTTCCATTAAAAACCAACTTCTTGCTTGTCATCCAGATTTCTTTATTTATTTTAAATGAACTAGGTCCAAGGAAATAGAGCCACAGGGCTGGCCAATTTTTTCCTAGTAGAGTGGCAGCCAAGGAAAGCTGGAATGTATTAATCATAAATGAGTCAATTAATTACAGCTCTTCCCCTGGGGGGTCAGCACTGGCAACTGTAGGCCCCGAGTTATTTAGGGAATCAGACACCAGAAGATGCCCTTTATAGAGCCAATTATGTGGAAATAAATGACTCTTTCAGATGACAATATGCTATTCTCTTGAAACACACAGGGAGGGGTGTCTTTTTGTCTCTGAACAGTCTGCATGTAGTGTTCTATGATAATTAAACCATTCGTGGAAAAGCAAGGGTTTCTTCTGGCTCTGGTTCTTTGGATATAAGGATATTGCATGCTTAGAAAACATGGGGGTATGTTTTGCTGAGTGATGTGTTGACATTTGAGTAGGTTTCAGAGAGGTGTGACAGAAACTCCCAGCAGCTTCAGGAGAGGCCTGGAAGGCAGGCAAGGGGTGTAAATCACTCCCTGAGCTTTTACTCACCCCATGAGAATAGCAGGGTGGAAGGCCTAACAAATGGATTTCAGAATTCGCACTGCTCCACTGTAAATGCTCATGGCATGAAATGGCCACTGCTGTGCCGGGAAGCAAGCAGTTTCATGAGCTGGTGGCAACGAGTCCTTGAGGAGGGTCAAGGGAGGAAGCAGATGTCGGAGGGAGCGTGATTCGCTGTCCTCCATCGCAGGTCAGCCCCTTCCTCTCAGATTCTCCGTGTCTCTCAGCCTCAGTCCTACTTGAGACCTAACCAACGTGGGGAGCAGGAGTGAGTCAGAGTGCTCATTGCAGTGTGGTTTATAATAGTGAAGAGCTGGAACTATTCAACATCCCTCCAAAGAGGAGCAGCTGAAGGACAAGGAGCCTTCTCAGCAATAAGTATCTACAGCAACTAGAAAGGAATCGGATGGAGCTCTGGTTCCTAGCATGGAGAATCTTCTAGGCATATTGTTAAGGGGAAAAAAAGAAAGTTGTAGAATAAGGCATGTGATCTAATGCATTTATGTAAAACAGCCACAAACAGAACTATGTATTTCCGTGTGTGTGTGTGTGTATACACATGGTCCAGTTTGTAACATGTGAGGTTGCCTTTTTGAAGGTCAAAATTGGTTGGACATTGGTAGTTTCATGTAGTTCAACTCCAGGTTTGTCAGCATGACACTATGGTCATTTTGGGCCAGGTAACTCTTTGTTGTGGGGGCTGTCCTGTGCGTTACTAGGTGTTTAGCAGCATCTACTGTCCTCTACTCACTGGATGCTAGTATTAGTTCCCAATTGTGACAGCCAGAAATATCTCCAGATATTGTCAAATGTCCCCGGGGAGGAAAATCCTTTCCCTGCCTTGAGAACCACTTATTTGACTTAATATATGTAAATGGAAAAATGTACACCAAACTGATTTGTTGTAACTTACTTCTGGGGAGGGTGCTAAAAATAGAGTGTTGCAGCTTTATCTTAGTGTTATTTTACAATGAGATTACATTCATGTGTTGCCTATGTAATGAAAAAAATCAGACTGTGATTGTGTTTAAATTATTGAAAAGTAATGGGAGGGGCCCTTTGGGCCTCATAGGAAGCAAAAGGAAGGAGCAGGAGGTAGTTTTCTGCCCCCTGCTAGCTTCAGGCTTGCTTATAGTCCTGTGCTTTGCATTGGAGTTTTGGTAAAGACATTAATTGGCTCTGTCTGAATGCTTTCCTTTCTTTGGGGTGAAGGAGGGGTGCTTAGGACCTGTGTTGCTTTAGAGAACCAAGAAGACAGAATGAGGAGCTTCTAAAGCCCGGGGTAAGAATAGAGGAGTGAGAAAAGTTACCAAATGCACAGATCTTCCCAGGTTCCAACAAGCCAGGGCAGGCGGGAGGATGACTCAAACCAAGTGAGTCAGGGGTGGGTATTGATATTGAGGCAAGAAGGGAATATGAGGCCAAGGAGGGGGAGATAAGCATGTTTAAATCAGAAGGGAACAATGTCTCACTGTGTGTGTGTGTGTGTGTGTGTGTTTGTGTTGGTGCATGAGTGGTCACCTAGAACCAATGTCTGGGACAGTAGTTCTTATACTTGGCCCCACATCAGAATCACCTGGGAAAAGTTAGGAGAAAGATTTCTAGGCTTCACTTGTGACTCAGAATCACTGAATAAAGGACTAAGAAATCTGTAATTTTCAATAGGGACTGCACTTTGGCAGACACTGCTCTAGGGTTGATTTGTAGAAAGGATGGTCCAAATAAAAAGGCTGGGGGAAAATAATACATGAATCATAGTATTTCCTAGTGGGCTCCGTATTCTGCTTTCTTAGTCCCCCCAGATGGCTCCAAACACCAGGATCGAGGTGATAACAATCTGAGTGGAATATTGGGTTGTGTCTTTAGTCAGTTCAGGTTGCTGAACAAAAATACTATAGACTGGATGGCTTAAAGAGCAAACATTTATTTCTCACAGTTCTGGAGGCTGGGAAGTCCAAGATGAATGTGCTGGCTTCCTGGTTCAAAGAAGGCTGTGACTTCACATGGCAGAAGGGGAGAGAGAGCTCTCTGGGCCTCTTTTTAAGGGCACTATCCCATTCATGAGGTCTCTACCTTCATGACCTAGTCACTTCCCAAAAGCCCCACCTCCAGATACCACTAGGTGTTAGGATTTCAACATATGAATTTTGGGGAGACACAAACATTTCAGCCATAACAGTCTGGTTGTGAGGTGAGGAGGATCTTCATAAATTTCATTTTAAAAAGTTTGGAAACGGGCCAAATTTATATTACCAATCCATAATGAGCCACTTTTCTTGTTCCAAACTGGTGTTTCATAATATTGGGAGAAGAACACCTTGACTCATCTGACAGCTGTTTATTGAGCACCTCTGACTATGGTGAGGGTATGAGAATCAAAGATGGATGAGATAGTCTCCACCCAGAAGGGGACTGGAGATTCTCTGAGGAGACAAGGGTGCATGCATCTCCCTGTGCACAGGGCAGGGTCACACTAGGGTTGGGAAGGAGACAGAAGCAGAAGTATAGTTAATTTACAATGTTGTGTTAGCTTCTGGTGTACAGCATAGTGATTCAGTTATACATGTATACATATTCTTTTTCATTATAGGCTATTATAAGATATTGAATATAGTTTCCAGTGCTATACAGTAAATCCTTGTTATCTGCTTTATATATATAGTAGTTTGTGTCGGCTAATCCTAAACACCTAATTTATCCTCCCCCTATCCTGACTCCTTTGGTAACCATCAGTTTGCTTTTTATGTCTGTGAGTCTGTTTCTGTTTTGTAAATAAGTACATTTGTATCTTATTTTAGATTCTACACATAAATGATATCATATGATATTTGTCTTTCTCTGTCTGACTTACTTCACTTGGTATGATAATCTCTAGGTTCATCCATGTTGCTGTAAATGGCATAACTTCATTCTTTTCTATGGCCGAGTTACATTGTATATATTCCATTGTGTACACACACACACACACACACACACACACACACACGTGTATATATATGCTACTTTTTTATCTAATCATCTGTCCATGGATATTTAGGTTGCTTCCATGTCTTGGCTACTGTAAATAGTGCTTCTAAGAACACTGGGGTGCATGTATCTTTTCGAATTAGAGTTTTCCCTGGCTATATGCCAGGAGTGGGATTGCTGGATTATGTGGTAACTCTATTTTTAGTTTTTCAAGGAATCCCCATACTATTTTCCATAGTGGCTGCACCAAATTACATTCCCACCAACAGTGCAGGAGGGTTCCCTTTTCTCCACACCCTTTCCATCATTTATCATTTGTGGACTTTTTAATGGTGGCCATTCTGACTGGTGTGAGGTGATAACTCGTAGCTTTGATTTTCATTTCTCTCATAATTATCAATATGAGCATCTTTTCATGTGCCTATTGGCTGTCTGTATGTTTTCCGTGAGAAATATCCATTTAGGTCTTCTGCTCATTTTTTGATTGGGTTGTTGGTTTTTTGTTATTGAGTTGTATGAGTTATTGAGTTTGTATTGAGTTATTTGTGTATTCTGGAAATTAAGCCCTTGTCAGTTGCATCATTTGCAAATATTTTCTCCCATTTTTATAGGTTGTCTTTTCATTTTATGGTTTCCTTGGCTGTGCAGAAGCTTGTAAGTTTCATTAGGTTCCATTTATTTATTTTTGCTGTTAGTTCTATTATCTTGGGAGACTGAGCCAGGAAAACATTGCTACAATTTATGTCAGAGAATATTTTGTCTATGTTCTCTTCTAGGAGACTTGTGGTGTTCTGTCTGATGTGTAAGTATTTAAGCCATTTTGAGTTTATTTTTGTGTATGATGTGAGCGAGTGTTCTAACTTCATTGATTTGCATGCAGCTGTCTAGCTTTCCCAACACCACTTGCCAAAGAGACTGTCTTTCCTCCATTGTATATTCTTGCCTCCTTTATTGAAGACTAATTGACCGTAGGTGTGTGGTTTTATTTCTGGGCTCTCTATTCTGTTCCATTGATCCATATGTCTATTTTTGTGCCAATACTATACTGTTTTGATTGTTATAGTTTTGTAGTATTGTCTGAAGTCTGGGAGGATTATACCTCCAGCTTTGTTCTTTTTCCTCAGGATTGCTTTGGCAATTTTGGGTCTTTTGTGATTCCATATAAATTCTGCATACCTTTTTATAGGAAGCAGGACTTGTTTCTACCCAGCCTATCAAAGTGCATCTACATCCACAGCCTCTATGGTCCTTGGGTAAAAAAAAAAAAGATTAAGAAAATGGGAGACTCTTAACCACTGGCTTCAAAATCAATCTCAAGCTCCAAGAATTAAGCAGTATCTTGGGCCAAGCCCTCTTTAGAGACAAAGCTTTTGCAAAGATCTGGTGACTTTCAGCAAAAGGACAACTTCCCAGTCCCTACCTACAGTTTTCATACTACTCCAACATGTAGTTATAATCAGTTATGTCCACAAGAAAGACGTAAAAGGAAGGGAAGCGAAAAACTCCATGATGTTGTTTCTGTTAATTTATATTCAGTCCATGATATCATAAATGTAAGGGACTATAAATGCTGTAAAATAGCACAGATATCCTAGGTCATGACCTTGCTAAAAAGTTCTTGGTTCCCAGCTCAGCAGATCAGACTATATCTGACATAAAGTGAGATGCTATTAACTTTCATGGCTCTTTGGGGACCACATGTTCATTAGAAACAAAGAGAGAAGAGGAAAGACCAGACCTTGATTGGGAGGCAACATCAAGTAACGGCTGATAGTCTTAGCTTCGGAATCACAGTGACCCAGATTTGAGTCCTGGCTTCTCCATTCTCTATTTGTGTGCTTTTGAGTGAACTATTTACCCTCTCTGAAACTTGGTATCTTTATCTGTAAGATGGGAGGCTTCACAGGGATGTTATAAGAATTAAGTGAATTAATGTATGTAAAGTACTTAGTTCAGCATTTGAATATAGGCATATGACAATTGTTCAATAATTAGCAATTTTTGTTCAATTTTACAGTAAATATCAGTCTTTCAAACTTAAGTACATTTTCTCCCAAATTGGAGTTGAATATACTATGATTACTGTCCCTCAGATCTCAGCCAATCAGCACCACATGTCCACTCAGGCCCAAAGTGGAGTGAGTAGCTCAGACAGGAATGGGATGCATTAACCTTGCCTCAGCAGCAGCCTGGGGGAAAACCTAGCCATGAGACTCTTGCAGCTTTGGAGACTAGCAGTACAAAGAAGGCTATCCTCCATGCTGAGAGTGTGTTAAATTTGAATGTTTCTATGATAAAAAAAATTACCAGCCGTAGTTTTTGAGCACTTGGTCCAAGTTGAATGAGTCATTGTTTAGTTCTCAAGGAATTTAAGACCTAGCTCAGGAGGTAAGAGCAGTACACATGAAAAAGAAATTTGATAATATGTTAGAATATAAAATTGCCAAGTGATTGGTGCAGCTGATGAATGAAGAAGAGTAAGGTCCCTGTGTTGCAATTTGGCCAAGGAGCTTGTGTGTCTTTGATTCAGGGTGGATTTATTTGGAGACACACAAGTGGGGACATTCTAGGCAGTAGGAGGTAGAGTGTATAGGAAAGCATAAAGGAATCTGAGTAGCCTGATTTGATTAAATAATGGGGCTAGTGAAAAATAAGGATTTATAGATAGACTGCAATTTGATTTTGAAGAACAGTGAAGTTCTAGGGTAAAGAATTTGGAGTTTATTCCATGGCTAATGGGAAACCATTAAAGGTTTTCAAAACAGAAGTGTAATTGAAGAAAGGCTATATTAGAAAGATGTGCAAGATAGCTCAGAGCAAGTAAATCACTTACACAAGTGATTACAGCCATCTAAGTATAACATAATACAGGGTGAAATGTGCACACACAAACACACACATGCATAGAGGGATGGTGACCTTAGCAAGTGTGAATTTGGAAGAGTTTATAACATCATCATTTACAATCTGTGCCAGATTTGGGAAACACGGTGCCAAAGTTTAGATCTAATAATTGAAACAGCAGTCCTCTAGAGATTGTTCTTGGAAAAATGGAACCACAGCTTTTGGAATACTTCTTTTGACAATTAAATAATACTTTAAAATGAGACAGATAAAATTATTTAAATGAAATTGTGTGAGGAAATTATAGTTCCCCTAGTTAAGTGCAACACAGATACAAAGAAAAATGAGAGTAGAGGCATAGGACTAGGTCCATCAGTTCAGATATTAATAACACATCAACGTGATTCATAATTAGATGTTAAGTAAATAGTAGAGAGGATTATTCAGCCAAATTCAATTTAGAAAAATTGTCTCTCAAGAATTGCTGAAGGAGTATGTATCTAATTTTAACATCTATAAAAAGATTTATGAGACAAAGAGTTTGCTATTTATAGAAATGAACCCTAGCTTTAAAAAAAAACCTTTAAGACTGGGATTTCAAAATTGTAGACTAGATAAACAAGATTATACTGTATAGCACAGGGAAATATATACAAGATCTTATGGTAGCTCATGGAGAAAAAAATGTGACAATGAATATATATATGTTCATGTATAACTGGAAAATTGTGCTCTACACTGGAATTTGATACATTGTAAAATGATTATAAATCAATAAAAATGTTAAAAAAACCTTTAAAATGAATTATTTTTTAATTGAAATATAGTTGATTTATAATACTTTGGTTCCAGGTGTACAACATAGTGATTCAATATTTTTATAGACTCTAATCCATTTAAAGTTATAAAATATTGGCTATATTCCCTGTGCTGTACAATATATCATTGTAGCTTATTTATTTTCTACATAGTAGTTTGTTCGTCTTTGTCCCCTGCCCCTACCTTGTCCTTCCCTTATTCCCTTTCCCCACTGGTAACCAATAGTTTGTTCCCTATATCTGTAAGTCTGTTTCTGGTTTTTTTTTTTATATATACATTTGTTTGTTTCATTTTTTTTAGACTTTACATAAAAGTGATAAGATACAGTATTTGTCTTTCTCTGTCTGACTTATTTCACTAAGTGTAATATCCTCTAGTTTCATCCATGTTGTTAGCAAATGGCAAAATTTCATTCCTTTATATGGCTGAGTAATATTCCATTGCATATCTCTACCACATCTTATTAATCTAATCACCTGTTGATGGGAACTTGGGAAGCATTCATGTTTGGCTATTGTAAATAGTGCTGCTAGGAACATTGAGGTGCGTGTATCTTTTCCAATTAGTGTTTTCATTTTTTTTCCCAGTATATACCCAGGAATGGAATTGCTGGATCATATGGTAGATCTGTTTTTATTTTTTTGAGGAACTTCACCTGGAGGGCTGATTAAACTGCAGATTGCTGGGCCCATCCCAAGAATTTTTGGTTAGGGATGAAAATTTGCATTTCTCACAAGTTCTCAGGTATTACTGCTGCTGCTGGCCTAGGGGGTCGTATTTTGTCTAGTGCAGTTGCTGGCAGACATTAAGTACACAATAAATTGTGTTTGGGTACATGAATTCATGAATGAAAGTGAGGAATATTACTTTTTATATGCTACTAAGAGACTGTGAAAGAGAAAAATGGAGATCACTTATCTGCCCCTTCTGCTTTCCTGGAGTGATGAAGATAAAATGAGGTTATTTACTGAAAGCACTTTGAAAGCTACTGCACCCTTGGCTAGTCCTGTCAATGTCTGTTCTGTAGTCCTGAGGCTTGTTGGGGGAGCAGGTTCAGGGCTTCCTTAATGTGGGAGCAGAAGAGACAAACTTTGACTTTCTCTACTTGCTATTTGGGTGCAAAGATAGTCAAACTCTATACTTCCTATTCCAAAGAGAGCTGCAAATGCTGACTTCCTTTTATTTTTCACAGGCACAGGTCTTTAAGTTCAGTCTAGTCCTTTTAAGAGGAGAACTGACTTCTCATATATTTTTCTAGTCTATCAAAATTAATCATAAATTAATAAAACCACAAACTAAGGAAAATCAGTAGTTGGTTGAAAAAAACTTAACCTATTTGTTTAAAAGGCAAGATGAATTTTAAAATTACATTCATTCAATCATGTGTTCCATACAGTTTTCCATGAAAACTTCTGATTAATTTCATGGGAAAATAGAAATATGGTCTGTTTCAAAGTTATTAAATATATATTGATTACTATAACTGTAATACTGTTGTGTTAACAATTCATTTGCAACACATGGTTCTTTAAAAACAAAATGTTTCCTTGAGTCTGTATTGAGCCATCAGAGCACTCATACTTGTTCTCTGAATCACTTGAATATTGAGCTGGTTGAAAATGGATTAGCTTCAAAGGAAATGTTGGTGTCGCGATATCATGTACACATACACACCATATGCGGAGAGAGCTTTATTAAGTTACATAGTCTTGTATAGCAAAGAAGAATGATAAGGGAGATGGTTAATAGGCAGTGTCTGGCTCAAGGTCAGAAGACTCTTTATGTTTTGGTAAATCATATTTGTGTTGGAATGTATGAGAAATAGCTGCTTAACAATATTCTTCTTGGACTCAGGCAGCTGTACCTGTCTTAGGTTGCCCCCCTCTGGGGATCTTACCCGTCATTGGCTAACCAGCCTTCTCACCTGTGAGCCTGCAGCTTCTTATAACTTGTTCATCATTCCAGCCCAAGGCTCGTTCCTTTGTTCCCACAGTTGGGGGGCTACAGGAAAAAGCGTGGAGTCAGTGGGAAACCTAGTAACGGAGTTGTGGAGAAAGAAGCCATGAAGTCATTGGTTAGTTCTTGACATGAACTGGTAGTTGGGCTTTTGGTAGAAAAAGGGAAGAAATTAATGAAAAAAAAAAAGGCTCAAAGATTCAAGATAAAGAACATCATCTTGACTGAAGCCTGGAAGGGTGAACTCAGAATCTCAAATGGAAAAATGGAAGGGAGAGTCTTAGAATGAAGAAGGGGCTCCTCCTCTTCTGAGTCAGGAGGAAGTGAGGGTGGGCAAGGAGGATGGAGACAGTTTTACCTTGTAAAAGTTTGGAGACCTCATCTTAACCTCATTTTATGAAGGAGGAAACCAAAGTCCAAAGAGGTAAAGTGACCTGTCCAAGGTCACCTCACACAAGGTCCATCCCAGGTCTAGTCCCAGGTCACAGTTCTCCCTCTTCATCACTCTTTTTTTTATGAATCTGACTAAAAGTTGATCAATTTTGTTTATCTTTTCAAAGAACCAGCTTTTAGTTTCATTGATCTTTTCCATTGGTTTTTAGTCTCTATTTCGTTTATTTCTGTTCTGATCTTTATGATTTATTTCCTTCTACTAACTTTGGGTTTTGTTTATTCTTCTTTTTCTAGTTCCCTTAGGTGTAAGGTTAGGCTGCTTACTTGAGATTTCTCTTGTTTCCCGAGGTAAGCTTGTATTGCTGTAAACTTCCCTCTTAGTCCTGCTTTTGCTGCATCCCATAGATTTTGGATTATCATGCTCCTCAGATAACATTGTTTTAAAAAATTAAGGATAGTCAGTAATAATGTGTCAGTTTCTGGGGTACAGCATAATGTTTCAGTCATATATTTATTTTCATGTTCTTTTTCATTGTAGGTTATTACAAGTATTAAATATAGTTACTTGTGCTATACAAAAGAAATTTATTTTTTATCTATTTTATATATAGTAGTTAGTATTTGCACATTTCGGACTCCCAATTTATCCCTTCCCACTTCCTTCCCCCTCCAGGTAACTATAAGTTTGTTTGCTATGTCTGTGAGTCTGTTTCTGTTTTGTAGATAAGTTTATTAGTGTCTTCTTTTTTTTAATATTCCAAATATGAGTGATATCATATGGTATTTTTCTTTCTCTTTCTGGCTTACTTCACTTAGAATGATGATCTCCAGATCCATCCATGTTGCTGCAAATGGCATTATTTTTTATTCTTTTTTATGGCTGAGTAGTATTCCATTGTATAAATATACCAGTTTCTTTATCCACTCATCTGTCAATGGATATGTAGATTGCTTCCATGTCTTGGCTATTGTATATAGTGCTGCTATGAACATTGGGGTGCATGTATTATCTTTTTGAATTTGAGTTCCCTCTGGATATATGCTCAGGAGTGGGATTGCTGGAGCACATTATAAGTCTATTTTTAGTTTCCTGAGGAATCTCCATGCTGTTTTCCATAATGGCTACACCAAACTGCATTCTCACCAACAGTGAAAAAGGGTTCCCTTTCCTCCATACCCTCTCATTTACATTTTTAATCCCCTTCTCTTTCTCTTCCCTCCTGGAACCCCTATAACGAGCATTTGGAACACAGTATTATTACAGAGATCTCTTAAATTGCTTTCATTTAAAAATTGTTTTGCTTTCTGCTGTTCTTATTGGGTGAGTTCCATTATTCTGTCTTCCAGATCACTTATGCATTCTTCTTTATCACTTAGTCTGCTATTCAATCCTTCTAGTGTATTTTTTTATTTCAGTTATTGAATTATTCATTTCTAATTGGGTCTTTAAAAAATATTTTCTAGCTTAACAAAAAATGTTCAGTGTCTAGATTAATTCTTTCCCCTAATTCAGTTGACATTTTTATTACCAATGTTTTGAATTCTTTAGTAAATTGTTTATTTCTGTTTCATTATTTTTTCAGGGGTCTTCTCTTGCTTTTTCAATTGAGAGTAGTACCTCTGCCTTTTCATTTTACTCAAGTTTCTCTGCCTTTACAAATTTAGGTGAAACAGTTGGGGAGCATTCCTATACAGTCTGCATGTGTCCAGTGCTTTTGGTGGGAGAGTTGGATTTGACGTCATGTCTTCCCTTAAGTGTGCTAGCAGTTAACACCTTGGTTGGGAGTGGGCCTGGAGATGGAGGGGTTAGAGCCTGCATGGGGTACGAGGTGGGACTTCCTTTCTGCTCAGTGTTCATCACTGCCCTGTCAGGGGTGGAACATGATCCCCTGTTGGTGGAGCAGAAGCCCTGAGGGTCAGGTTCTAGCTGGCTTTGTTTCCTTTAAGTGTGTGTTTTTCCTTCTCCTCACACTGGAAGATTTGCCCCAGAGGAGGGGAGTGCTGAAGTGAGTAGGGCCTGTGTGCAGACAGAGGTTCGATGTGCTGCCTTTGTGGGCATCTGTGGCTCTACTCAGATGCAGCTTTGGGTGCACCTCCCTTGTATCTCACAGCCCATCACTGTCCCTGCCTCTGGTGTACTTGCCCTTTGTGAAACTGCTCTGCAGGGCTAACAGGGACCTGTGTGGACTCTGGGTGTGTGCTGGGAGATTAGTTGTGGTAGAGCAGACTCGAGACTTGGCCCTGGGACCAGCTCACCTCTGTATCCCATGGTTAAGTCTTTTCCCCAGTCATGGCCACTCCAGACCCAGTGCTGTGCTGTGGAATCGATCGAATGGGGCTGGAGCGTTTGCTTGACTGGGGCTGGGGTGTACAGCAAGGCGGTTGCTAGAAATCTAGCGGCTTCTACAGTAGACCTCCCTTTGCCCTGCCTCAGGGGCTAGCCAGCATGCCATCACTCCTCACAAGCACAGTCCAGGCTTCCCCAGCCCTGCTGTTTGTCCCAGCGTCCCTCCAACCAGCCAAGGTGGCTTGTCTCCTCTGCCTAGGACCCCAGGGCAGAGGTGCCCAATTTGTGGATCAACTCACTCACTCCCCAGAGTGAGTGTCCACCTGTGTAACCTCTCTTTTCCTCTGAGTTCTTTCCTAGGGCACATGTCCCAACCAGATTGCTTTTCTTCCCTCCCTGCTTGATTACATGCGTATCTTTCTTAGCCTTTGTTGTGCATAAATCCTTCTGCCAGTTTCCAGTTAGTTTTCAGCAAAAATTGCTTCACATGTAGATGTATTTTGATGTATTCATGGAGGGAGGTGAGCTCTACATGTTCTTACTCCACTGTCTTGATCTCCCTTTGGATGGAATATGATTTTGATACATTTCCTTGCTTGTCAAATGAGGGGATTGAATGGGGGTTGTATGATCTTGGGCAAGTCATTTCACTGCTAAAAATATGTTTCCTTATCTGTAGAGTAGTAGGGAGGGGCCAAATGATCTGTATGCTGTTTCTGACTTCTGGACCCCTTCCTTGTTCCTTTTGAGGCACTTAACTTGTAATTACTTTATTAGTTTTCTTCCTTTATTTAATTTTTGGATTATCATATTCACTTGAATATATATTCTGTGAAAGTAGAGACCCTGACTCTTTTGTCCACTGTTCAATCTAGCTAATGTTTAGCACATAGTAGGTGCTCAATAATGATTTCATGAATAACAAATATGTTTTTTGGTCCAATGAAGAGGAGCTATAAGCTTTGTGGAGGTTGGTGAGTTTATGACTCTTATTTTATATACATGGTCTTGATATCTTCTGATACACATGGTACTGCTTAGCGGTGATATTAACTTGATAGTTTCAAAAACTACCCAGTCCTCAGTCCATGAAGATGCACTATGATTTAGTGGTACATTTGTATGAGGTCCATTTTGAAGATAAGGAAATTGAAGTATATTGTCCTGGCCTGGGTGTACTTCACTGGGCACATGCGTGTCAGAGCACTTGGCCTCTGCATCTGCCTCTAACCACTAATACTCAAGGATATCACATTCTGCTTTTATATCTGGCGTTTGATATATGTATGAGCACTTGAGCTTGTGCCGTTGCTTGGTCTGTAAAAGGGAAAATGAAATATAAATACATTGACTTTGACCTTTTGAGATCATCAATTAAGCCCAAACAGGTTTGCAAAAGAAGCTTTTAGTTTCCTAAAGATATTAAGATTGCTTAAAGCACTAAAACAGCAAAGGCCCAGACCAATTACATCTCATTTTATGAGCCCTGACAAGGATATATATTTGATTCTTGTTGTTTGTCCTCACAGAGTCCTTCTTTTCTCATAAATTAAGACCAATCAGTCACAGGAACATGAAATTCCATTTATATTCTCAAATGACTAATGGCTTGGCTTTTGGACTTTTAGTTCAAGTTCTGATGAAATAGAATAGTAGCTATGTATAATTAGCAAATGGACCCTTTCAGGTCTGGCCACGTGCATGTCCATAGGGGCTGAACCTGAGCCCCAGCCACCACTTTATTTTTCGAAGGAGCTAATAATAAGCATGGCCATGACTGGGGAGAGACTGAAAGGCTGCTCCTGACTTCCTGAGATCCCCCCCAAACTGGCAGTGTAAGAGTCTCTGATTCAGAGTGACGGCTGTGGGACTTTGCTGGCCTATAGTTTGTAGAATATGCTTTTTCCAAAGGAGAAAAAATGACTATTGATGTTCTGTTTGATGTCTTCAAATGTATATCCTTCTTTTCAATATCCCCTTATTCCAATGTCAACCTTTGGGTAATGAGTTTCTTAATATAATTTTGTAGGTTGGTTCCAAACTTGGAGTATTCCAGATATACTTTTTGAGCTCAGAGTGGAAAAACAAAATATTTGGTAAGATGGAAAGACAAATTGGGTGGAGGGCCATTTAAGGTTAACATTAGAAAATAATCATCTGGAAGTAAACCCATACTTTTTTGTTGTTGAGTGTTCAAGGCAATAGAATTGCATTTTTGTTGTTGTTGTTGTTAAATACACTCAGTAATAATAGCTTTCTAAATTGTCAGTCTAAGAACCTCCAATCCCAGCTCTATTTCTTCTCTCTCTCAGCAGGAAACTTTCTTTAGAATGGGAACAGAAAGCTCCTGTGTCACAGGGCTGCAAACTGACTAAACAGAGCTGGCCAGTGACGGGTGGTAGAAAAGATTTAAAGCATTCTTCTTTGTGCTTTATCACCCAGCATCTACAACTTCTTCGATTCTAAATATTCTCTTTCTGCATGTTTGTGAGGGATAGGTCGAGCTAATGCATCATATTTATTGAACACCTTCTAGGCATAAAACAATTTGTGGGAGAGGGAGATGACACAAGGAAGCACTCTAGAAATGATCAATATTGTTGAGAGAAATCAACATCTCAGCCTGTCAGCAGTGGACAGCCAGTGAGGGTTTTCTAAAGTGGAATACGTGATGAACTTTGCATTTCAAAAAGGTCATTTTGGAATAGAGGTGAGTTCAGAAATGTGAAAATTATATCAAAGGCAAGAATTAATGGTGATTTGGATTAACTCAGCAGCAGAAGGGGTGGGTAGTGGAGCAGCCTGCTGAGACACTTTTCGGATAGACTCAACAGATGTGGTGATTCTCTGAAAGTAAAGGTAAAAGAGACAAGTCAGTTGAGCTTCCTAGCCATAGACCCATACTCTGAGATGATAAGCGTGGAGAGTGGAGCCAGTTTAGGAGAGGGGATTTTGATTTTGATGTGACTCTGGAGTACCTAAGCTATATCTACTAGGCAGATGGAAATAACTGTCTAGAGCATAGAAGAAAGTTGAAAGTGGTAGAGAAAGATTTAGGAGTCATCAGAGTAGAGGTTGGATCAATGAAACCGTGTTCATATCTGTCATCACCAGAGTGTCTTCCCAAGATGGTGGCCCTGCTCATAATTTTTTTCTCCTTGTCACTAGTTACTTCTCTCTGTAGAGTTTCTAAAAAAGAGGAAACAGAGAAACAAATAAGCCCCAACAATTAACAGCAGAATCTTGAGTTGTGATTATTATCTGTGCTTGTTGACAATGAAACTGATTCAGCCAGTGCAGCCCCTGGCTGGAAAGGACATTGCAAAGTACAAATTACATTGGAATCTACTCTAGATTAAGGCCAGCTATGTGGAATAATTGCTCTGTAAAAATGTTGCTACTTTGACTGGAGTCTCTATTCTTCCAGGAGGCTAGTCCATTGGGAGCTCAATTGGTGAGAACAACTTCTGTCCTTCTGCTTGGGGCTATGTTGTCCTTCTTATGAATGCAAACAGGTGCTGAGATTCAATGCTAATGTACTTGTGGGCCATTTGAGCATAGGGTGTTAAAGCATTTCTACATGCATCAACTTTCTGGAAATGAAAATAGTATCAAATTTTAAGCAACCCACAAAACTGGGCCACAGTTGAAAGTGAAAATACTCAATTATGTTTTCAAAAGAAAATAAAAGATTGCTTTGGGGTCTGTTAAGAGTTTGAGGTCTGCAGACCTGTTTTGTGTGATTCATATGATGCAAGGTTATCTTAAAGTAGACTTGACAAAAGCATCTTGCAGTCCTGACAATATACAGTGCCCTGAAGCTTGCTATGCAGGCTTGAGAAAGACTGCTCCACTTGAGAAAGACCTTAGATGAATGTATAGGACTATGGACTATGCATCCATCAAGATCACAAGCATTGTTTGAGATTTAAATTGCTGCCTGGAAAGATTTATTGATGCCAGGCAAAATACCACCTGAAGTTCCTGAAGTTGTTCTCCAGTAGTACTGAATGAGACGCTTAGGAAGGCCTCCCAAATGACACTGCTCTCCTCAAGAAAATGATATCTCTATGTATTGTAGAAATATAAGGGCACTTCTAATTCAAAAGCTGTAACTGTATGCAGGTTACAATGCCGGAGGGTACTGGAAATGGATCTATAGGTCAGGATGCATGGAGCACACTTGGTAGATTACTGGAGCCATCTCTTTAAGACCCTGGGTGAAGCTGACTTGGTTCTAGGGAAGGGAGTCTGAGGAGCAAATTCCAGGGTTGTTTCTCTGAGGGACCCAGCAGGGCTGCCTCGAAGGCAACTGTTCTAAGACTGCAGACAGCAGAGTACTGTGTGACTGCCATACCCTGGAAGCTGTAGGGCTCCCTTGAAAGGTTAAGGAGGAAATAGGAGACCTGGATCAATCTTTATAGAATAGACAGTGTCCTATTTAGAAGAGCCATCACAGCACCCTGTCCTAACCTTTTCATTAACCAGAGAGATGAAGTGACTTGCCTGACACTGTCTAGACAGTGGCAGACCTGAGGCTGGAAATGTAAGTGGCTCCTTTGTAAGCCAAGGCTGTCTTGTCCTCCTAAACTTGGTTACGGCAAGAGGGTAGAAAGAAATGAGTATAGGATTAAAATTGGGAAACTTGCATAAGATTCTAACTCAGTCACTTCTAGCTAGAGCTTTGGGATGAAGGTGGGCCCTGTTTGATTTTCCGGATTGGTACTTCATAGACTCTCCAAATGGGGACAAAGAGCTAATTTTGGAGGTGCCATTTGCTGAATCTCTCTCAAATCACTTCTTATCATTGGCATTATAAAAAGGTATTACAAGTAGCATTACACTGTGATGATCATACTGCTTGCTGCCAAATAGCTTCCCAGAGTGTGGTGGGGATGAGTGATAGGATCTGCTTGGAGCCTTCTGTTGGGGGTATACTGCTCTCACTGGGAGAACAAAACAACTAAATAGTTGTTCTCATTCAGTCAGTCATGACACAATTTTGGGAGGGGGGGTAATTAACCATAGGAAATGCTCAGAAAGATTCAGGAAAGAAAAATCTCTTTTCCTCTTTCACATTGAGTTTATTTGGAATAGCTGGAGAGAGTGCATAATTATGAAAATCAGGGCATTTTAATGTACTGGGTCCTTTGGGGACCCTCCAGAATGCCTTTGAACATTATATCAATGGTTTTGTGTTTTCTGACTCCAAATGATCTGCTTTCACTCTCCAAGCAGGCTTTGTGCTAAGTTGCCCTTTGTTGCAGGGGCTGAATGCTTGTTTCTAAATGATATGATTTTCCCTCACCTTACCCATGCTGATCGTTGCTACGCTTGCATAAAAACACCTGTGCCAAGTTCAAATGTAATACTTACTAACCTACTTTTGAAAGCCCATTAATTATCTGCGGATGCAGCACAGACACAGAATCCTTTAAAAGCCTAGAGTTTTGTGCTCTACTTGTCACGAGACAGCTGTCCAGATTTGTGCTGCTTATGATGGGGCTGGTAACGATTGTGAGTCTGTTGTATCATTCCACAATAGGAGAGAGGCTGTCTGTCAGGACACAAAGACCTGTGTTGAATTGTACCTGGACTTTTATGAATTCGCGTTACTAGAGTCTGAGTAGTTCTACTCATGTTCTAGAAGCCATGTTTTCATCTGGCCTAAAATAACAAGCCCTCAATTGCCATGATTTTTTAGCTTTTAAGTTTTGAGGTGTTTTATGGTGATCCTTATTTAAGATTTATTT
This sequence comes from Vicugna pacos, assembly GCF_048564905.1. Taxonomy (NCBI): domain Eukaryota; kingdom Metazoa; phylum Chordata; class Mammalia; order Artiodactyla; family Camelidae; genus Vicugna; species Vicugna pacos. The sequence goes on along the minus strand of NC_132993.1, from coordinate 45,756,129 downwards.
AGAATTTATAGCAGCAAAGAAGGAAGGAAACTAACAGTCATTGAGTGTCTGCCATTTGCTAGTCCACAGTTGGTAAATACAAGGCGTACTTCCTACCACTGTCTTTAATTTGTCCATTGTTAATCAGTCATAGCGCTCTTTCACTGAATCAGGATGAGACCTCACAATCCTCAGTGTAGCACTTCAGGAAACCACTATCAGTTGATCTGAATTGGACGTAAGATGAAACCCTTTTGTTATTCCAGTGCTAGGCATTTAGTATTTGTTATTTCATTTTATCCTTGCAACAAGGATTCAGGCAGTCTATATTATTCCATACAGTTGTACAAATTGAAGCAAAATGTATTTAAGAAAGTTGCCTAACCACATTTAGCTAATCTAAATCTAAGTTTCTTAGGGATAAATTCTATGCTGTCTGCCCTACCCTATACCAGTTCTCATCTAAAGACATGGTTTATGTGGTTTCTGGATCGAAACACATTATCAAATAAAGGCATCTCCTAACTTTTGAGGAAGTTTTGTTTCAAAGGTTCAGGTAAAGTAGTAATGATAATAATCAGCATCTTCACAGCACTTGGCTCTGTTTTCCTTGGGACCCTGGGAACAGACAATAGCAGAAGAAATCAAACACAATGTAGTCTTTAGTTCCTTAGCTTGTCTGTTCATTCATTCCCAAATATTTACTGAGTACTTAGCACTGTGACAGGCATTAGGTAGATAGGGGTGAACTAAATACACATGATCTGTACTTTCATAGAACTTACAGGCTAGTAGGACAAATTGACATTAAAAAAAAAACCCAAATAAATGTAATTACAAACTGTGATGCATTCCAAGAAGAAAAAGTACAGAGACCTCTGGTAGTTCATAACAAAGAGAAACTTAAATTTCATGGGCTGATTCATGATTGCATCTCTTTGGCAAACACACTTAAGCCAATCATCAAAGGACCAGCAAGAATTAGCAAGAAGGAAAGTAGGGGACAAGCATTTAGGAAGAGGCAACAGCATGTGGGAAGGGCTAGAGTTGGCAACGAGTTTGGCTTGATCAAGAGGATCTTGTTTGTTTCTCTAGGAATCTTGTCCTCACTTTTCTAGTTTTTGGTAGGGGAGAAAGTGATAAATCTACTCAGAAATATTTTCACAGGTGCTAGTAAATAACAGCAAAGGTGGCCATGCTTAGAAAACACACATGACTTTAAAGAACTAACATTCATAGCCTGCAGGGCTATTCTATAAAATGACTTCTTAGGAATATGATTAGGTAACCCAAACTGGGGAAGACGTCTTAAGCCAGACTATAGTCCCCATTTTGCCCCTTTGCAAATGACAGGGCACTCTGCTCCAAATTTGCAAGAGCTGATTCTGTACAGTGGTTCAGCAAAAACAGACAGAAAAAGTAACTAACCTTGGCTATCCTCAGCCTCCTCTCTCTGTTCATTCTACTTTGTGTACCGAATTGATCAAGCAAACAAACCCTCTCTAGTCCTCCAGCTTAAAGACCAAGGGGGCTGAATGGTGCTCAAATTAACGGAGAGGAAAGCCAGCCAGACCTGCCTTTTTGGGGGCAGCTGCTAATAACAGAACTGCTTTTAAGTAAATATGAATTAAAAAGGGAAAACATAATATATATGCCAGACATTTGAAAAAAGGTAGGTAACAGCATGATTTTGAGGAAGATTCATGCCATTAAACAGTGAAAGCAGAGGGAGCAACTTGGAAGCATCTCATAGGCAATGAAATATGGTGATTAAATAAGAGGTAAATTAAATAAATAAAAGATTACCACCCCCCCCCCCCAATTTGGAAATAACTTAAAGAAGCAGAGCCATTTGTAGAATTTAAAATAGCACCAAAAGCAACAGAAAAAGCAGAATTGACCTTCTAGAAAACTAAATCCTCATACAATGATTATACTGTCTAACTTAGTAGTTTATGTCCAGGGACATTTTGTCATCCAGATGCTGCCAATTAAGGAATGGTGCTCGGGACAGTCCTAGGTATGTGGAGCTGGGTGTGAGTGAGAGATAACCCTCTCCTAAGATGGAAACATCCCGAACCTCAGAGACTCTGAGCTCTGAAAGTGCAGGATTGTCCAATCTATGTGTATTAGCAAGCATCACATGATGAATATTATGTAAATAACCATGTAAGTAATGTGGATTTTATTTAGTTGAAAATTTTACTTAGATAACCCATATGCAATTGTAAAAAATAATACAGAGACTTTGTGTACTGTTTCCCCCACTGGTGACATCTTATAAAACTCAACCAAATATTGACTTTGATAAAATCCACTGATCCTATTCAGATTTGTCCAGTTTTACCTATTGATAATGTGGATTTAAAGGCACTGTGACCAGCACATAAAAATGAGGCTCACTTATTTGGACTGGTTCCAGATCTAACTACTTCCACTAAGTTGATCATCAAACAATCCTGTCAATATATCGATCCATGATTGTGAAAGTGCTTAGGAAAGCGTCGGTTTGGAGAAGGCACTTCACTTATGTCAGCTCAATCTCAATCTGAAATTCCCCCTTGGGGAGGCATGATAAATGTGTTTGATAAAAGTTGTCAGCAAAGATGCCTTGAGCCTCAACACTGTACACATTGTTCAAAACACTGTGGAACCAGTATGTTCTACTCAATATTCAAAGCGTAACATGGGATGGAAAACAGGGGAGCATAATTTTTCCTTTCTTCAGAGGAATGACTAGCTGTTTACTGTGGCCCGAAGCAGAGTGTAAACACTGATCTAAGAATAATGACCCTCACCTTTGAGTGGCATTAAATTATTGTAATCAAAGGGCACAACAAGAACAGAGTGGTCAGTTGCTTAGTTATATTGTATAAACATGGTTAAGTGGCAACTTGAGAAACAATGCAGGTATCAGGAGACAAGCTCTTTCCAATGTTCTGATACAGTCAGCCAAGAAGAGAGATGGAAATTTAATGTTTGGAAATGGCCTTTATTCAGCTGCTCAGTATGACTTGTTCTAAACACTGAAAGGAAGGGAACATTGAAAATAAACTTCCAACACGGAAAATCACAAATATGCTGGGGAACTCATGGGCTCTGGATATAGGAAGGCATTGTTAGTAATCAAGCCCTTGATTCATGTTCTTGTGGGTTGATTCATTAGTTTCCAAGGTGCATCTCTGTTTTAAGATGCCACTCTTGAGTATCGTGCATATTGAGTATGTGCTGTTTCTCAGTTTTGGATTTGTGGTTGGCCAAAAACCTAGCCAAATTTAACAGAAAACCTTTAAAGAATAGTTAATTTTATCTCTCTAAAGTGGTGTTCCTCAACCCGTTTAATTCACGTGCCCTTGCGATAATTGTAACAACCTCACTTCCCACTGCATCTAACTGAATCTGATATGAACCAGCTCCCCCTTTTTCTCTTTCCCTACCAGGCAAAAAGATTCTACTTGCAGTTTGTTCTATGAAAAGAGTAAATTTTTCATTTTTAGACCAAAAATTACTTTATAATATCACATGTGTTATTTGACCCAATTCCAAAGATTATGGTTTAGACTCTTGACTTTTGGGTTTTGTTGTAGTGAACACAAGCACTGGCAGGCCACTCCAAGGAAAACTTACAAGATGCTTCTACTTTCCTTGTTTGGCTAAGCTAAAAGGTAATATATCAATTCATATCATCTCAGTGCTTTTCCCAGGGATCTTTCTCTGATCAATGGGCAGCACCCTGACAACAAAGTTTAATGTAATACCTTACTGTGCCCATTACTTTGATGTCATGGGAAATATGACAAAAATGCAACCTACCACTTTTATTCGTCTCCATAAATATTCTCCCTGGGTGGCACTAACACAAAACAAAAACTGCAATATGAGCTTCAGTTCTATATTCTGTGAGTAGACTCAGGATTAGAGCTGGAAGTTGGCCTTAGAAATCATCTAGTTGAGTTTCTTCATTTGACTGACAAGGAAACTAAGGCAATAATAAAATTAGAACCCATTTTCTTCTTGATTGTCAGTCTAACAATATTTCCAATATATCAAGTATTTCCATGTATAAATTTTATGCTTCATCTTGTTTAATAAACATACAAGATTTAAATAGATACATAAAATTTCAAAACATGACCATAAACGTGCTGTCACAAGAACTCTATGAGGTAGACACTATCATTTTCCTCATTTGAAAGATAAGAAAATGAGGCTTAGTTGATTTATGAGACTTGTCTAAGATTCAGTTCTTCAGGAAATAAGTGATGGCGCTGAGACTGCATTTAGGTTTTTGACCCTAAAACTATACTACCTCCACTGTACTATGTAGTTATAGAAAAACCAAGTGGATTATTTCAGGCATCTTTGAACATGGTGTAGGTGTATGTTTTCATTTGCAAACCACTAGCATCTGTAAAAGAAGTAAGCAGCTCTTCCACATGACTTTGTACGCAGTTCTACCTCATAGTCTCATGACAAATTGCAACACTGCAGTAGAATCAGTGCTGTTCAGTGGTTTGAAGGTCAGTGCTGTTACTTAGTAGGTCTGTGATTTGGAGCAAGTTCTTTAACCCTCAGTTTCCTCGTTTGACCAAGTGGACCATTAATGTCCAGCGCACAGGGTTTTTATAAGGATAAATGAGATAAGTTTAAAGGCTCAGCACAGTGCCTGCCATGCAGTAGAACCCAACAAATGGGATTTATTTCTGGTGTCTAGAGGAGGGAAGGAAAGGGCAGTACTTCCGGAGGTTATAGGCTGGAATTGTGCTTTGGGGCAAACTTTTTCTTGAGGCTATGAATTCTTAGTTACTAATTCTTCTGGTAAAAGGCCCAAGGGCAACCATCATAAGAAAGTAAAGAGGATTTGTAACCATTAAATCAACAGAATAAACCTTGATTATCCACTAAAAGGCAGGAAAGAAGGTATAGTAAATGGAAAATATGAAGAAAGTGTATTAAGGGATGTATAGTAAGTGGAAATCACGATGTAAGATGGGAGAAGTAAGTCATAGTAGGATGGTAGTTAAAATAAGTACAAAGGAATAAATTCACTGTGATAGGCTGAAAAATAGCCCCCATGAAGATATCCACATCCTAAGCTTAGAACCTGTGAATTTTACCCTGCATGGAAAAAAAATGTTTTTTGCAAATGTGGTTAAGTTAAGGATTTTCCAGATGGGGAGATTGTCCTGGATTATTTTGGTGAGCCCTCAATGCAATCATAAGTGCCCTTAGAAGAGAGGTAGAGGGAGATTCGATACAGAGAGAAGAGGAGAAGGCAGTGTGACCAGGAGGCAGAAGTTGGAGTGGTATGGCTATAAGCCAAGGGATGTCAGCAGCCACCAGAAGCTGGATGAGGCAAGAAACAGATTCTCCCCTAGAGCCTCTAGGGAGAGTGTGGTCCTTCCACACCTTGATTTTGGTTCAGTGAAGTTGGTTTTAGACTTCTGGCCTCCTGAACTGCAAGAGAATAAATTATTGTTGTGTTAAACCACCAAGTTTTTGGTAATGTGTTCTACCAACCACAGGAAACTAAAACACTTACAAATTAGAAAGATGAGTATCTCAGCAAAAAATTAAAAAATTTGAATTTACAACCGAATTTTCAAATTTGAGAATATAAGAGACATGATAAAATCCAAAGAATCAATGTTGTGCAGCCCATGTTTGTTGGTTATAATGCAACACAAATAGAAACTAGTAACACAAATACGGCTAAAATATTTCCTTTACCTGGAAACTAAATAACCCTTAGGTTAAAAAGGAATTATATGAAAAATTACAGAATAGTTAGAACTGAAGGACAATCAAAATACTGCAGGTCAGCATTTGTAGAACATGACTAAAGGAGTATTTGCCGAGTAATCTATAATTCTAAAGCCTTTTATCAGGAAGAAAAACATTAACTAATCTAAGCTAATAATTCAAGATTTTTTTTAAAAAGAGTGAAACTCCCAAACCAAGAAGGAAGCTAGGGTAAAAATTATGAACAAGAAAACCACAAGAAAAATGAGATGATCAACAAAATCAAAACCTGTCTCTTTGGAAGAATTACTGAGTGAATGGATATGGCAGCTTTGATTAAAGAAAACAGACAGCAAAGTTGAGATGCAGGATGTACAAGGAAAAATAACTATAGAGAGAACAGGCAGTAGAAAATAATAAAAGAGAATTATGGACAACAAATCAATAGGGAAAGGATGGATTGTTTAATAAATCATGTTAGGAAACTTGGTTTATATATGGAAAAAATAAAACTGGATCTCTGCTAACACCGTGTGTTTGGACTCCATATTTCTCTAATTTCATATAAAGATAAAACTGTGAAGATAATATAGGTTATATTTTTATAAATTAGAGATGGGAGAAGGACTTCTTAAACTCCTAGAATGTAATTCATAAGGCAAAACATGCATAGATTTGATTATGTTAAAAAACAAGGATTTCTGTTTTAAGGAAGAAACTATGTTAACAAATGACAGATTTGAAGAAGATGCTTGCAATGTCTAAAACTGACAAGAAACTAATAACTAAAATAAACCATTTTATAAATTAACATGAAAAGACAGTAACGTCAATGGAAAAATGGGCAAAGGTCATAAATGTGAACTGCAAATGGCTGAAAAGTTTACAAAGAGATACTCAAACTTACTAGTGTTTAGGGAAATGCAAATGAGAATACAATGAAATACTTCTTTACTTGTATTAGATTGGCAATAACTAGAAATTTGGATAAGGTTAAATGTGGGTAGGAATATGGAGCTATGGAACTCTTATACACTGCTGGTGGTTGTACAAACCAGTAGACTTATTTAAGAGTGCAATCAGGCAGAAATGAGCCAAGTCAAGTACATGTATCTTCTATGACCCAGTAGTGCTATTTCTGGTTAGGTATCATTCTAGGAAGTGGTAGGTGACCTAGGTGTCTCTCAGTGGTGTAATGGTAAAGTAAAATGTGGGTGATGCACAATATCTGTACCAAATGATACTGCTGGCCCGAAGAGTTATTTAGAAGTTTTCTCAACTACTGAACTGAAGAGTTATTTAGAAGACTCAGAATTTCTTTCACTTAGGCATAACATGCTGTGCTTCACTTCGATTTTGCACATCTCTGTTATGCACTGTGCTTGTTTCTGCACATGCCTTTTATCTTCTACTAGATGACAGAACCTTGAGGGCAGACTCCAGTTTTCATTTGTTCCAGAATCCCCAGAGGATCAGCTAGCCCAGTCAGTATAGTGGGTACTCTGCAAATATCTATTGATTTGAAAGGCATGGCTCTAATTTTTCATCTTTTGATGTCTTTCATAACTATGAACTGGGGTAAAGGGAGTGATTTTTTGTTTGTTTTGTTTTTTTAATGAGAGTTTCGAAGAGAGAACTGTGGGAGCATTTCTGGTATGTAAGAGAAGCTGATGGGAGAGGAGAGGAGAGTTCAGGAAGGATTGCTGAGGGCTATGCATTCTCTCCAATTAAAAAGCAAACTCTTTTCTCCAGCAACCTTTGTCTTTACCCTCTAAGATGGGTAAAGTTATAGTTTGTAAATGTAACTTAGTTTGCTAGAGTGGTGTGTAAAATGACTGAATTGGTTTTGAGAGGGATCTGTGGGGCTATGCTATGAACTAAATCACATGAAAAAGTTCATTGACTTTTTGACATCCATAACAGCTTTTAAAGAAAACTTACGTCCAGCCTCTTGGTAGTGTTCTAGATAAGTTGCTGGATACAGACTTAACAGAAAAGTTATTGTACCATAGTTTTCCATCACTCCCAAAAGAAATTTCTGCTCTAGATAGATGAGATGAGACTTTTTTTTTTCCTATGGAACTTCTAGTATAGTTCCCAGTGAGTTACAGGACCTGTGCTGCTGTTGGTAGCAGGGAAAAGTTATTCTTTCTGCCTTCTAATTGGCCTAGTCACATGGTGTGAAGAGAATTAAAGTCATGGAGTTAAGAGCTGAGTTTTATTCCTGTAACATAATACACATGTTGTGTTTAGGGAATCACTGTTTTATCCCTAGATGGTTTACTCATTATAGAAAGGATGGGTGATACAGGAACCCTATGATTGTCATCAGATGAACATATAATGTAGGTTTCAATCTCTCTTTATAGGATGATGACACCTGGCCTGGCTATGCCCAGACCTGACATTGGCTGTGCACAGGGTTGTTTCTTGACTGGTTTGCCTCCTTCCCTGATTTAACCTCCTTGAGCGCAGGAACAGAGTTTTGTTTGGGATTATATCCTCAGTGTTTAATGCCATACCTGGCAAATAATAGGCACTTGATAATTATTTGATAAGTAAATGAAAAATTTGAGGACTTGATGTGGTAATATATGAGAAAACTGCTTTGGGGGTGTCAGGTATTTTAATTAAGATCTTTGTTTAACTTCCATGAATTCTAAATTTTGCTCTAGGTTTTTATGACTAAACCTTCCCAGCTTTCCCAGAGGAATCAATGGCTCTTACAAGATTATGTATAAATTTCACATTCAGAAAATTTTGAACTTTTATCAGGGGCCTAAGTTCTCTCACTATTAAAAAAAATACTGTTAAGGTCAGAATACAGGTTCTGAAGTTAACAGATGACTAGCCCTTGGGAAAGAGCCCCATAAATCCAATAAACTTTAAGGCCTGAATTATACTAAGCATTGAGACTACAACCATAAATGGGATGTATTTTTGACCTTAAGGTACTAGGATCTGATGTTATGGGTTGGATTTGGATGTGTCTCCCCCAGATTCATATGTTGATGTTATAATCCTCAGTACCTCAGAATGTGGACTTCCTTGGAAATAAGGTCTTTATAGAGGTAATTAAGATGAGGTCGTGAGGGTAGGCCCTAACCCATTATGACTAGTGTTCTTATATAAAGGGGAACTGTGTAGACAGACACACAGAAGGAAGACCATGTGAAGACACAAGGAGAAGATAGCCATTTATGCCAAGGAGAGAGACCTGGGACAGATCCTTGTCGCACAGCCCTTAGAAAACTTGATTTTGGACTTCCAGCCTCCAGAACTGTGAGACAATATATTTCTTGTTTTTAAGCCACCCAGTCTGTGATACTTTATTACAGGAGCCCTAAGAAACTAGTACACTGGGTAAAGGGGCTGGTCCTGTAAAGATCCTAGGAAACAAGACTTTAGGTGTCCCACTGTCAGGGAGTAGAGATTCTAATGGGTGGACATAGACAGTTGGCATTTAAAATTAAAAATTAAAAATGCCCTTTGTGATGCATTCATATAGATGTAAAAACAAATATGTAACAGGGAAAGCAAGGCTTTCTATAGATTAGACTATTTTAGAGGAGAAGAGATAGTTGAATAGGTTGGTAGGGGGGACCATATAATTACAGCTGATCCTTCTTATTTCCAGATTTATTGTTTGTGAATTTGCCCATTCACTAAAATTTATGTGTAACATCAAAATTGACACTCACAAGTGTTTTTGCGATCATTTGCAGATGTGCTCAGAGTGGTGGAAAATTTGAATTGCCCGACATGCATGTGTGTTCCTAGCTGAGGCTGAATGAGGCCATGCTCTTCTTTCTGGCTTCAGCTCTCATCCTGCAAACCAATGTCCTTTTCATGGTTTGTTTAGTGCCACATTTTTGCACCTTTGTGCCTTTTTGTTGGTAATTTCGCTGTTTAAAATGACCCCCAAGTGTCTGAGGTGCTATCTGGTTTTCCTAAGCTCAAGGAAGCTTGGTATGCCTTATAGAGAAAATATGTGTTTTGTTCGGCTGTGTTCAGGCAGTTATAGTGCTGTTGGCCATGAATTTAGTGTTAATGAATCAACAATGTGTATTAAATAATAAGTCTTTAAACAGGAACACACAAAACAAGGTTTTTGATGAAAATGTGACCAGAGGCTCACAGAAACTTAATACTATATTTCCTCTAGGAGCAACACTTCAGTTTCTGCTAATTTGGGGTTTGTAGTGACTTCATAGAATATAATTATCACAAATAATGAAAGTTAACTGTAAATGTAAGTTATTTTCAAACAGTTTATGAATGCCTATTACTCTACTAGAAAAAACTAATTAAATAAAATTAGGTCATGTAAGGACCAATGATGTGGGTGTGTATGATTAATTCAACACTGTGCACCTGAAAATATGTCAGCAAAGAGTAATTTTTAAAACTAAACAAACATAAGATAATTTTATATAATTGTAATTGCCACTAAGGAAACAAGATAGTGGGGCAGACTAGCAGGTGGTGAGGGTGGGAAGATGAGAAAAAGGGTCAGTGACAGATTTTCTGAAAGTGAACATTTGCTCTGAGAATGGAATAGTGAGAAGGAGCCTGGAGAGGACGGAAACAGTGAGTTTAAAGGCCCTGGGCAGAGAGTGAATTTGGCATGTTGGAGGAGCAGATGGAAGGCCAGTGTGGTTGGAGCACGTTACCAGTGGGATGGGCACATGTATGAGATGAAGCTGAGGATTTAAGAAAGTCATGGTAAGGCGCTTGCTAATAAAGCAATGTCCAGGATATTTCTATGTATTTGTGACAAGTTCTCTTCTGGTAGATGTGAATGCATTTTATGTATGTGAGCAAGTGGTTCCTCTCTTGTTTCTTTGCTTTGTTGGTTTTCATAGCTATTTTTCTGTCCTTATTTTGTTTGGATGATTTAAGACTACAACAATGTCAAGACATGGTGGCTTAGCAGAGCTGTCTGGGAAAAATGCATGTGATTGTGAACTTCTGTGGAGTTGAAGGAGGAATAGGAAAGTTCTCAGCTGGCTGATGCCCTCGGAGGAAGCAGAGTGCACCGTGACATCATTCGGTCTGCATCACTGACTCTTTAGATGTCTCTGCTGCCCTTATAACTTAATGTTCTGGGCAGTCCAGGTTCCAATTTATCAGAAAGGACGATAAATTGCTAATGACTGCTGGCCTCTCCCTATTCTTAAGTTATCTGCTAATACAAAGGGACAGATTCACTCAATTTGGAAAATGTTAATAAGATGCCAAAAATGTGTTCAGGAAGAATAAAAGGAAAGCTTTTTCAAATGGCTGTATCATCTTTTCCCGAATTGAATTCCAACTGTTCCTGTTTGTACAGGTGAATTAAAAGACTATCAAAACCTTAAATGTTTCTATTAACCTAATTAAACAGAGTCTGAACAGAGAAGCGGTAAAGATGAAAGGCGTTCATGCTTTGTCAAATGAACTTCCACAACAAAAGATAATGAACAATTGCTCCCCCTCCTCTGAAAATCAGTTCTAATACTTTCATTTGACTATTTGGCTAATACTGATTTTCTAGGATTCTAGGAAGCTCCTTTAAGTAAGATTAGCTTATTTTTTTAATAAATGGGAATGAATTATAGTATTTGCAGTATCTAGATTTCTGGTGTTGCTGCTGTTTCTCTGCCCACCCTACCCCTGCTACCCCAAATTTGTGAGTCATGTCACTACTTACTGAGATCCTTCTGTGATGAGGTAGGGAAAACTGGATGGCAGGACCAAAATCAGTTCTTTTTTGAAAACTGTGAGTGTTTCACGCTGTTGCAAAAAGGTTGCTTGACATAATTTCCCAAGCTGAAGTTTGGAGGGTTACAAATATTTCAATAATTTGCCTTATGTCCAAGTAGTAGTGAACTATTGTCATAGAAAAAGTCTCCCAGACATTGGATGTTGAAGTAAAGTCCCAGTAAGAAGGATGTTGAAGATATTATATTGTTTTATGACCTTTGTATGAGAATGTATGAGGTAAATATCTTTTAGAATTTTTTACAAGGAAAACACCCTCCCATCCTGAAAAACTTATACTATTTTTTGTAAAGATTTATTTATGTATTTATCTAGTGCTCTTTTGTATTAGGAAATGAGTCATTTGTAAGCCACCTTGTTCTCTTTTTTGCCTTTCCTGCTAGTACTGTGGGTAATGCTCAACAGAGTTGTTTGGCAATAGCTTATATATTTAATATATTAATCTATCTCCTTTTCTACACAATTTTTTGCATGATGATTATTATTGTAAACTTTCCTTAACATTGTTTTTGAAAGTAGAGCAGATACAAGTAAAATAAATAAATAAATACATACAGAGTGTTCAGGTCCATGTCCTCAGGAGAGAATTTTCTACTAGGGTTGTATTTTTTTCTAACGTATTTCACTTCGGTAGTGATTTGTTATATATGTTATATTTTCTTTCTCCGAGTTCTCTTGTTTGTAGCATGTTTCCTTCTTAATGGTGGGTGTCTATATAACATTGGTGTCTGCATTTCTAAGTAGATTATTTGATATAGACGTCAGTCACAAGAACTTTAAAAATATCCTCATTCCTCTTGATTTCTTACTGTAAATACAGCAGGGAGTATTACGGATATTTTAGTGGGCATGCCAGATATCAGGCAAGGTTTTGGCATGTTGAATCAAGCAGTTGGGCCATGGTAAAGCTTACTTCTCCCGATAGCCATGTAAATAACACCTGGGTTAAACCATGCAATGCCTTCCATAAATGACGTAAAGAGTTGCTTTTCTGTGCATTGATTTTTTTAAAAATGGAGATGTTGTATAGTATCAGACAGTATAGTTCTGATTGCCCAAGTGTTCGATGAGTCAAGTAGAAACCCTTCTCCATCAAAATACAGGAAGTGAATTTAGAATGGAGCTAAATGCTTAATGGCAGCTGCTTAACCCACTGATGACTCATTGGCTGAATTGCGATTTTATAATTTTAATGTTGATAATTGGTGAGATAAACTTACAATTTGTGATAATCCAACCAGTGGCTGTTCAGCTGCCTCAAGCATTTGGGTGAGCATAGCAGAGACTTGCAATTACTTTCTCACTAAGAGATCAGGTTTCTCCCTGGATGGCTCCCTGCCTCCCTCATTCTGATAAAATATGTTCTAGCCTGTGCATGATGAGATAAGATAAAGTTCTGGCACATTTTCCTTGCTGTTGATTGAGCTGGAGGTTATGGTCGCTCTCTTTGGATTTATGCACTTTACGCTTGCAAACCAAAAGTACCTGTCCTTGATATACTCAGGTCTGCCTTGAGGTTTCAGCTTGTCTCTCTCTGTATGTGTATATACGTATCTGTGTAATATGCGTGTGTCTCCCTTCCCTTCACACTTCCTCTCCCATGCCTTCCTTACACCTTCCTGGGCTCCTCCAGGTAACTCTTTCTGGATCTTCTTATAGATCTTTCTGTCCCTCTGTCTCATTTCTTAGGATTTTTGTGTTCAGTCAAAAAATGGAGTTCTCTAAAATATCTCCCTCTGTCAGAAGGTGAGGAGGGGTGGATGTAAAAATTCATAATTTAATTAAATTCTTTATCTTGAATAGTCTTCCATTATTATTACTTTTTTGTTTAACATTTTTTATCTCCCATTATTTTTTGAACATTCTGAAAGGCTTTAGCTTCCCACTCTGTAAGATAAATCTTTTAAAACCATCTTTTTCTATTCAACAAGTTACCTGTTATTCACAAAAAGCTCAGAGAAAAACGTAAAACCATGTGTTCATTCTTTTCCTCTCTGTCTCTGACTCCACTTTTCCCCCAAGCTCCCTGTCTTTCAAATATGTGTGTCTCTTTTTCACACTCTCTCTTCCTCTCCTTCGCCCCTTCTCTCTATTTCATCTTTCTCTCTTTTTAAATGATGAAAATTGCAAGCTTTCCTTTCTTGACAGTTGATTAAAGGACTGTGCACCTGCTCAGGTAGAATAAATGGGGGAAATGCTGAAGCAAGTATTTATGCTAACTAATACAGTCTCCTTTCTTGCCTTCAAAAGCAAGCTGGCAACTCAGAAAAGCTGCCTCTCAAGTAAGCATATGGAAAACTTTTACATTCATGTTCTCTCTGATGTCAGAAGAGGTCCTTGCAGCTCAGCTCCATGAGGCTTGTTGGGGCACAGGTGCTGTTTCTTCAGAGATGAATGGATGCTTAGCTCAGAGGCAAAGGGATAAATTGTCTCTTCTTTGTAAGAAAGAAAGGAGAAAAGCAGAGAACAGGGCAAAGACAAGAAGGTTTTAATAATAAATATCTTAGAAATCCCTTCCTTCACCCCAAGATCTTATAAGCTCCAGGGTTTCTAGGTCAGATTTAAATACACTTTAAAAATAGAGTACCAAATGCTCTTTAAGTTTGCATTCTCATTTTCAAAGCCCTCTCCAGCTCCGCTTCTCATGTCTTTCCCTTTTCTGATGGAAAGAGGCTGTTCTGCTATTACAACTAGTGAATTAGTAGGTAAATCTCACTGAATAAGCATGCCCTTTCTTTAAAGAACAAGTTACTTGAAAGGAGGACAAAGAGCTATCTCTTCCCCCTCTGTTCTTCCCTCCCCATTACCATCCACTTCTTTCCAGCCCTTCTCTTTCCCTTGCCCTCATGGATGATCCAGAAAGTTTCATTATTACAGCTGGTTACTATGTCTCAAGTTCACTGATTCTCCTCTCTATTTCTTTTTTCTGTCTTGTGATTTTTTTTCTTTTTGGTAGAAGAACTGGGTTGGTTCATCTTGTAGAGTTCTCACAATCTGGATTTTGCTGATTTCCTCTATGGAGTGGGGTTTAATATATTCCTTATTCCTTGTGTTTCCTGTAAACCAGTAATAGGTTTGATTGATCAGATTCAGCACTGAATTTTGGGGGATAATACTATGCCACAGGTGGTGTTGTGGAAGAAGTTATATCAAGATGTGTGGTCTCTCTATTTTGAGGTTAGAAGTCATTGATGATTATTGCCTAGATTCTATTCTTTAGTGGTTGCAAATGATAATGTTTAATTCAATCATTTCTCTAATATATATTAGCTGGAGGACTTCTATAAAAAGACTTCTTGTTGAGTATTTGTTAAGGTAATTTCATCCTATAATAGGATAGGCAGGATGAATCCTTGTTTCTTTCTCCTGGGTTATAACTTTTGAAAGTAATGACTTGGTTTTCTAGCAGCTTTGTAGGTGACCATCTTAAGCAGGTTTCTGGAAAAACCAGACTCAGAAACAGGAATTCAAAGGCACAGGAAATGCAGAAATAAGACAGAGGTAGAAGGCAGCCCAAACAGAGCATTATACAGTCAGCTCGCAGAGTGAGCAACTGGTGTTAAGCCTGCCTGGGAAACTGTGAGGGCAAGAATGCTTTCATGTCATCCCTCTTGAGGGAGCTAGGTGAATGGATGTGTTATACGCTGGCTCTTCTGTCCTGATATGGGCTCTAGAAACCAGACAAAGCTAAAGAAGTGTCTGTTCTGGCACTTAGAAGTGGAGCCACTATGCCTTGATGTAGTAAGGGTGAAGGGATGTGGATGAGACACTGACAGAGACGACTACAGTCCATGGCTATCCCTTTTCAGTGCTCCACTGTAAGTTTAGCCTGCCCTGTCACTGAGTCTTCAAGATTACGGACAACTGAAAAAATGGAAACAACTGAG
This sequence comes from Vicugna pacos, assembly GCF_048564905.1. Taxonomy (NCBI): domain Eukaryota; kingdom Metazoa; phylum Chordata; class Mammalia; order Artiodactyla; family Camelidae; genus Vicugna; species Vicugna pacos. Next base: position 45,740,758 of record NC_132993.1, on the reverse strand, counting down.
AATAGGACAATCTACATTCTTACTGCTCTTGGAAGAAGCTGACACTGTTAATGGCAGAGCAGAAAAATAAAAAGGATGGAGGTGTTTGATGGCACTGTTGAATTAACCAACCCAGCAGTCTGCCTAACCTCTGAACTACCAAGTATGTAAGACAATAAACTACTTTCCTGTTTAACCATTTTTGAGTTGAGCCTTCTGTAAATTGCATTCAAAAGCATGCTATCTATTATAAACCTGATTTTACAGATGAAAAACCTGAGTCACTGAGAGGTTAAAGGAATTTGCCAAAGGTTGATAAGGACAGTAAGTGACTCAGTTGGCTGGTGCTTGAGCCTGAGTGTGTCTAATTCTAAAAACTTACTTACATAATCACTATGTTCTTTATAGCAAGATGTGAATCTCTAAGAGAAAGATAAGACTTCCCCAAAGGAATTTCCTCAATTTTTCCTCTATACAAGGAACAAAATCATTGGTTCTAGTCATGTGAAGGCAGCCATGAGTTACCAGCTAAGAATTCTGAAATCTCCTTTATTGATGGGCCAGTATGCACAGCACCCCTCTGGGGGTTCTGAATAAGATTTGCATGGAGAATGCAGCTTGGACCCAAAGCCAAATTGTGGTTCCCAACTCTTACCTCTCCAGAAGTCTGGAACGAGGGACTTGCCAGTGGGAAGGGCTCACTTGGTAGAATAAACCCTTGTCTGGCACATGGTCTCATAAATGCACCGGGCAAAACAGGGGCCAAGACAGTGGGAGGGAAAGATCTGACCTCTCCTTTTTTTTAAAAAAATTGAAGTATAGTCGGTTTACAATGTTGTGTCAATTTTTGATGTACATCATGTTTCAGTCATACATATACATACACATACTCATTTTCATATTCTTTTCCATTATAGATTACTACAAGATATTGAATATATCTCCCTGTGCTATATGGTAGAAACTTGTTGTTTATCTACTTTGTATATAGTAGTTAGTATCTGCAAATCTTGAACTCCCAATTTATCCCTTCCTACACTCTTACCCCCGGTAACCATAAGTTTGTTTTCTATGTTTTTACTATATCCTTAATTCCCTTTACTGTATCCTAAATACACTTATGTCTTTAGCCATGCAGTTCAATATAACTAGCCATGGATGATTAAATGAACTTAATTGCCAGCCAGCCTAAACATAGCTCAAATAACACAGTGTCTGCAGTTATGCCAGTGTCTCAGATTTGAATATGCATTCTCTTTCATTCTCAAAGTTCAAAAAGACTTCAAAATTAAAATCTTTGGCTTGTTAATTGAAGTTCAACAATGAATGCCCCAATGCCTGCTTTCCTATTTTGCTCTCTCTATGGTAAGAGGAGCCTCCTTCTGCAAAGCCTGGCTTACCTCTGCAACCCTGATACCCTGGGCACACACAAGAACGCCCATCTTCTTCAAAGCTGACTTACTGCTGCGCAGTCAGTAGGACTCACAGGGTTCTCATGGCACCAGCCCCAAGTTCATGTTGAGGAAACATGTACACATGAGTTGAATCTTTTTTTTCTGCCAACAAGCGCTTCTCTCCTTTCATGCTGGCTTAGTTTCTTCTTCACAGGGGCCTCTTGGGGCTCTCCATTATTTAAATAAATCTCTCCATTTTCCTTCCCTAAGTCAGGTAATTCCACCAGGAGATATCCTCAGATAGACCCAGCCTCTAGTGGAGACCAAGACTCAATCTGTCATAATCCTGCCAGGCTGCACGCGATCATATCTCTTTCCTTCCCTACACAGAATCCCCTACGTATCTCAGGCACATTTTCTCACACAGTGCAGGCTGTGTCTACCTCCAGATCTTGAGATCCACTTACTAATTCCTGCAGTAATGCTCACTAATTTTCCTGGTCTTCCCCTCTCAAATCAGAGCAAATGTTCTGTATATCTCCTGTAAGTGTCCCAATCATCCAAGGATAGTTTCCCCATTGTCCTTGTTAATTTGCCACCTGACGCTTGGAGAGGGTGGTCCTGGAGAGTCTCCTGAGCCCTGGTGTCCCCAGACCATCATTTCCTCACCTTCTGTGGTCTCCAGATTTCCCTCTGTTGGATCACCTTGGCCCCATTGCCCCCTCTGATCTGATATTAACTAAAATGTCCTACTCATCCCTGAGTGCAGCTTTTCAAGCAGTTAGGTCTGAATATAGTTTTTTTTTTCCTCCACTCTTTGAAATCTGTTTTGAGATCTCTAGCCTTGTGGTCTCTTAACTTTTTCTGACTTTTCTCCTAAGGCAAGCTTTTGTCCCTGGAGTTTAATTAGTATATCTTTTTATTTTTTTTCTTTTCCCTTTCCTTTTCCTTTTCCTTTCCCACAGCCAGTGTTCTGCCTAAAAGACCAAAACTTGTTTCTTAAGCTGATCCAATTCTCCCTTGATTCCCTGAGTAAACTTAATTTGTAAAGACAGCATGTTCCTGCTAAAGTCTTTTAATTCCTTTCTAAGACTCTGAGTTTAAAATAAATTACATGGACTTTTTTTTATGACTTTCATTCTAAGAAGATGATTTATTTCCTCTATGATAAACCACTCCACCCCTCTCGTGCTAGCTGCCCATTTCCACTATATTTGCTCATTGATAAAATCTGCCACTTCTTGTAGACTTCCTGTCCTAGACTTTCAGGACCTAAAATAGAGGAATATAATTTGAGGCAGCTGGTCTAGTGCTTCCTATGATGCCCAGCACTAAGGGTTTAAAGATCAGATTCACACGTTAATGTTCTGTGGCTCATGGGGAAATGTGGGTGCTCTTTGTAGTTTATAGTAGTTCTGGCTAAGACACATTTAAAAGAAAGAAAATATGCTCTATTCACAGAAATTATTCCATATACCTATAGCTAAAAAGCCTGTATATTAAAGCTTTTCTGTTTGGGGTGAGCCTTCCCTGGAATGAAGAGACTTTGTTCCAGGGATATACCTGCTCAGCGAAGAGCCATGTCCAGTTGCTGTCCAGACACAGACCAAAAGTCCATGTGCTCTTCTACCGGCTGCTGTGGCCCTACATGGGGCCGGGTATCTCAAAAGCTGGCCCTTGGATTTGCTCATAAGGCTTCCTCCGTATGTTGGGTGCTGGGGTTGCCAGTCACAGGCTTCCTCCTCTCCGAGGTTGACCAACTGAGATCAGACACATGGAACCAAATTAGGAACAAACTGCAGCATCAGCTTTAGTCCTGGTGTGGCAGGCCCCTTCAAGTTCATAGCTGATGTGCCATTTCCCACTTGACATGGTACAGATGCAAACCTTTGCAGCTACCCAGTGAGAAAGAGAAAAGCAGCTCCTGGAACCTGGAAGCCAGCCTGGTATTGCCAGTTAGGGCTTGGTGTTCTGCTAAATGTGAACAACGTCACAACATTAACATCAAAGCAAGGCCACTCTGGTCAAGATGAGTCAAGACAGAAACAAGACCACTCTACAACCATGTCTGACTCCTGGAAAAACATGAACGTTGGCCAAACCACAAAATATCAACCGTCAGCTCTTCTGGCTAGTGTGAGTGACTGCTGTTCTTTAGCAAGTACAACTTTAGCCTTGGTCTAGTCTTCCCTCTTTCCAGATAGCATTTATTAAGATACCCAAAGATAGAATTACCTCACCCCTGCTTCCTGCAGAAGCCAATTCAGAGCAAAACTCTGCTTCCATAAACCCTCCCCCAAATCACCAAACACAAGCCAAAACCCTGCAAGTTCTTTATAACCTTCTGTTACTGAGAGGCACACACCATTCCATACCACATGTAGACACATCTCTCCTGGAAGCCTCCATCTAGACTAGTTCTCTTAGCCTGCTGTACAGGACTTTCCATTGATACCCCCCACCCCCCACCACTATGTTAGCTCATCTGCATCTCAAATATTGTCTCCTTTTTTCTTGATTTAGCCCTTCATTTTGGTGGAGCATATCTCTCATTACACTGCTAGTTGTCTAAACAACACCCATGATCCTCTTCTTACCATCTAATGACATCCTTACATTATTAGGCTTAGCAAATAACAAAGCTGTATTTCCCAGGCTTCCTTATGGACAGGAGTGGTCAATGATATATAAATTTAGTGTGATTTCGGAGATAGCTCTTTTGTCCTCTGTGCTTTCTTCTTCTTTTTTCTGCCGGAATATGGATTTGATGGCTGGTGCTCTGATAGCTATGTAGTGACCATGGGAATGAATGTACTAATAATAGCAATCAGAAAGATAGAATGAACTATGTCCCTGATGATTTCTTGGAATCACATGCTGGCTTGAACTCCCTACCTCTAGACTTATTTTAATTAGAGAAACAAAGAAACCTTTATATGTTGAAGCTGACTGCAATTGTCTCTGTAACTATACAATTCCTAACCGATAAAATTGCTTCCTGAGAAAGGATGGATTGAGGTAACATTTTAAAGATTTTGTGTGTCTGAATTGATTTTATTTCTTCATACAAATTGACCGATAGTTTGAATAGGTATAGAATCATAGAAATCACTCTCCATAAGACTTTTGAAGGTGTTGAGGTGTTGTTTCATTGCCTCTGGACACTTCCTGTTGGGAAGCCCAATGCCATTCTGATTGTTGATTCTTCTTAGGAGGATCTTTCTTTTAAAGTTGGTATTCTGAAACTTCACAGTGATGTGCATTAAAAAGGATCTCTTTTCATTGATTGTGTTGGGAACTGATGGGTCCTTTTATACCAGAAGTTCATGTTCTTTAGTTCACTTCTTGTATTATTTATGTAATAATAATTTTGTTGTTTTCTCTATTTTCTCTTTCTGGAACTATTAGTCAGATTTGATCATGGGAATAATTCTCTAATTTTTAATCTTTTCTTTCTAACTTTGTTTTTCTTTGTCTTTTGGTTCTATTTTCTTTTTAGAAAATTTAATTGAAGTATAGTTGATTTACAATGTTTCAGGTATACAGCAAAGTGATTTAGTTTAATATATATATATATATATATATATATATATTCTTTTTCAGATTCTTGTCCATTATAGATTATTACAAGATATTGAATATAGTTCTTTGTACTATATAGTAGGTCTTTGTTGTATTACTTTATATATAGTAGTGCAAATCTGTTAATCCCAAATTCCTAATTTATCTCACTCCCCACCCGGCCTTTCCCCTTTGGTAACCATAAGTTTGTTTTCTATGTCTGAGTCTATTTCTGGTTTGTAAATAAATTTATTTGTATCATTTTTTTAGATTCCACATACAAACAACACCATATGACATTTGTCTTTGTCTGATTTAGTTTACTTAGTAAGATAATCTCTAGGTTCATCCATGTTACTGCAAATGGCATTTTTTAACTCTTTTTATGGCTGAGTAATATTCCATTGTATAAATATACCACATCATCTTATCCATTCATCTGTCAATTGATATTTAGTTTGTTTCCATGTCTTGGCTATTGTAAATAATGTTGCTGTGAACATCAAAGTGCATGTATCTTTTTGAATTAGAGTTTTTGTCTTTTCTGGATATATGCCCAGGAGTGAAATTGCTGGATCATATGGTAACTCTGTTCTAGTTTTTTAAGGAACATCTGAACTGTTTTCCATAGTGGCTGCACCAATTTACATTCCCACTAACAGTGTAGGAGGATTCCCTTTTCTCTACACCCTCTTCTGCATTTATTATTTGTAGACTTTTTGATGATGCCCATTCTGACCAGTGTGAGGGGATACCTTATTGTAGTTTTGATTTGCATTGCTCTAATAATTAGCAACACTGAGCATCTTTTCATGTGCCTGTTGCCATCTGTATGTCTTCATTGGAGAATTTTCTGTTTAGATCTTCTGCCCAGTTTTTGATTTAGGTGGTTTGGTGTTTTGTTTTGTTTTGATACTTCTGGTTCTGTTTCCTGAGAGATTTCCTTGACTTCATCTTCCAGCTCTTCTTTCGAATTTTTAAAATTTCAGGTGTTTTTTTTTTTTCCCAAGGCTCTTTCTTGCTCTTGGATTTTCTCTTGTCTTTTCTTTACCCTCCCCTCCCCTTTTCTTCCTTTCCCCACCCCTTCCCTACCTTCTTCCCTTCTGTCCATATACTGAATCTTGTCTTAGGGATGCAATATCTTCTCTTACTACTGAGAGTATTAAAATAGTCTATTATTTACTTTTATATTTTGCTATTGCCTACAGAATCTTTGTTTCCTTTGAGTTTCTTTCTTCTCTTTGTGTGTTTGATTCTTGGTCTTTCATGTTAGGCTCTCCTCAAATATCTAAGGATGTTTTTGATGTTTTCATACTTAAGAGGAGCAAGGTGCTAAAAAGTTGACTGAAAGCTGTGTGTATGTGTACTTGTCATTTGATAGAGTTCATGGTAGAATGATTGACCATCTCTTTGGGAAATCCAAATACTCAGCACTTGTGGATCATTTTTATGGGTCATACAGGGTATTGGAAGAGGCCATCTCAGAACATGCCACTTTAGCAAAAGGATTATTTTGAGCTGAAGGCAATTGGGAAGAAGCAGGTGCAAGGGAAGCTCTCTTCCCTCCCCTCTGGTTGCCTAAAAGCAGGACATAAATTTGTAAAGATGTCTCCCTTTCCTATATTAAGAGGGTGATTCTTAGTCACCAGGAGATAACTTTAGACTCTTATCAATCCATAGATGGGCACCAAGAGGAATCTACATAACAAGTTACTAGATAGCTCTTATCTTCCATTAGTTTCCCCCAGATATTTACCTTCCCACAGTTTGCCATTCCTAAAAGCCTAAACCTCTTTTCCTTGTCTTGTCACTTCTCCACAAATCTATTGTTCTTTGTTAAAATGCTATATGAACCTCAAGTTGGACCACCTTTTTGAATGACTCACCACTGACTTCTCCCATGTGTATGCATGATGCAAATGTTAACAAATTCTGTTTTTCTCTTGCTAGTATGTGTCTTTCTGTCAGTTTATTTTGCAGGCCCAGCCACTGAATCTAAGAGAGTAGAGGAATTTTTCCCTCCCCTAAGGTCATTTTTCTAGTACCATTTGGTTTCTCCAGAGAAGAATCTATCAGTGTTCTTTTGCCTGGCTGTCCTGTTTAGCTAAGTATTTTTGAAGCTGACTTGGGGACTGGTGGCCTTCTGGTTCGGTAGGTAGACTTCCATTTATCCACTTAGCTTCAGTTTTTGGTAGGTGCCTCTGCCCTTCCTGGTGCATTGAGGTCTATAGACACTCTGATTCCATTTTTATCCCAAAATAAAGCTCCAACGTTCTTCAGTGGAAGGGGGAAGATGGGTGGTCTGGCTGGTGGACTGAGGAGGGAGCTGGGATTAACCTTCTGCCGATGACTTTCAGCACCTCTCCCTTCCCCTCTACCTTTATCAGCCTCCCACCTTGTTCCCACCCTCTGCGGCTCTGAGGGTCTCCAATGTGTGAGTCTTTCTGAAGGTCTGCAGTGTGACATGGTTTGTTTCTCACTTTCATCTCTCTTTCTCACTTGGTATTTACTGTCTTGTCTCTTCTAATTCCTTGATCTATATTCCAGCTTCTCGATTTTGTGGACATTCTCTTGCCCACTCTTCCCACATTATCTTTGTCTCTTTCCCATGTACTCATTTTAGTGTGCTTTAACAAGAATACGTTTGTATTTTCAACTTTTAAGTTAAACAGAAGATCCCTAGATGTACAAACAAAGAAACTGAGGTCAAAATGTGACGTTAACTCTACTCAAGTTCACTCAGTTCCTGGCAGAGTTAGAGTAGAACTCTGAAGTTTTGAGTTAACTTCTGAGGTGAGAGTTACTGGTAAATGGGTTCAACCAGTCATCTTTCATAATAGAAATTGAGAGGCTAAATCTTTAAAAAAATTTCTTTTAAAGAATTCTTTTTAAAATTTTATTTTTAAAACTAAAGTCTGTTTTGGGTTTTCCTAAACTTCTTTGGTCTACAGGGGCATGAGAGGGTCTCACTGGTCCAGTTATAGACTCTTGGTAACTCTGGTAGAAAACTCCCATCTACCAAGATTCCTAACGTGCAAATGTGTCCTGACCTATCTCTCAGCCCTCTATGCCCTGCAGAATAATACAGTTTGAGACATTGTGGGCTGTAGTTGTAGCAAAAGTACTTTGGAGGGAGGGAAGAAGAGAGGAAGGGGGCTGGCATGCTCCAGGAAATTAGAGAATGTCTGAACAGTGAAGCGACAAGATGGTAATCACCAGCAGGCTGGCTAATTGAGACCTGGCTTACTAGGATGACAGCAGAGGGGGAATGAAGATTAACAGGAGAGAAAAAAAAAAAGATCTAATTGGAAGCTGCATTAACTTTTGAAGAGACAAAATGGCTGAGAGGCAGGGTGGCTCTGTTCACATAGGCAGGCTCATAATGGAAACGAAATAGAAGATTAATCCACTGTGGATTCTCTACGCTTGGGCTGATTTAATATCCAAAAACCTTCTCTGAGCCTGCCTTCCCTTTCCTCCCTCTCAGGGTCATTTTTTAACTGGGAGAGAAGCATTTATGTTGAAAGAAGCTTGTGGAGCTGAAAAGGGATGATAACTTAATGGTGCCAGAGAGACGGCTGTGCATTACTGCCAGGTAACAGAGGCTCAGAGCTGCTCGAGCCTTCCTAGGACCTTGGGGCAGACATCCTCTTGGGCTGTAAAAGAGTGGCTGCCTGCTAGTTATAGCTGAGCCAGGGTCATAGTATCTGAAACAGGTTCACAAGGAATTTGTCAAAGCTACTTTGCAGGGGCTACAAGTAGAAACGTAGGGATTTTAAACATAGGAGGAAGCCACAGAGACAAAAGCATTTAGACCAGAAAAGGAGCTTACTTGCAAAGAGATTTTGCAAGGGAGTCCATGCTTTTAAAGGCTTTCTCCAAATAAAATACATAACAGTTGTTTAGAGAAAAGAAATAAGTTACTAAGACTATTGTAGTACATTCACAGTGGGAAAACAGCAGTTGTCTCACTTGATTATCATGCACTCAAATGTGATCCTATATCTGGAGACATCAGGACTTCTGAAGTCAGAATAAAGTTTTTTACTGCAATATTTCAAGGAGTCATAACCTAATGGCTCAAGGTCTCACTTATAGGCATACCTCAGAGATATTGCAGGTTTGGTTCCACCACCACAGTAAAATGAATATGGCAATAAAGTGAGTCACATGATGGTTTCCTGGTACATATGAAAGTTATGTTTACACTACACTGTAGTCTATTAAGTATGCAATAGCATTACATCTAAAAAATAATATATATACCTTAATTAAATATTTTGTTTCTGAAATGTGCTAACCATCATCTGAGCCTTCAGCAAATTATAATCTTTTTGCTGGTGGAGGGTCTTGCCTTGATTTTGGGCTGCTGATTGATCAGGGTGGTGGTTGCTGAAAGCTGGGGTGGTTGTGGCAATTTCTTAAAATAAGACAGCAGTAAAGTTTGCTGCATCGATTAACTCTCCTTTCATGAACAAATTCTCTGTAGCATGCAGTGCTGGTCTATAGCATTTTACCTACAGTAGAACTTTCAAAATTGGAGTTGATTCTCTCAAACCCTGCAGCTGCTTTGTCACCTAAGTTTATGTAATATTTTAAGAACTTTGTTATCATTTCAACAATCTTCACAGCAGCTTCACCAGGAGTGGATTCTAACTTAAGAAACCACCTTCCTTCTCATCCATAAGAAGTAACTCCACATCTTTTATCATGAGATTGCAGCAATTCAGTCACATCTTCAGGCTCCACGTGTAATTCTAGTTCTCTTTCTGTTTCTACCACATCTGCAGTTACTTCCTCCACGGAAGTCTTGAGCCCCTCATAGTCATCCATGAGGGCTGGAATCAATTTCTTCCAAACTCTTGTCAATGTTGATATTTGGACCTCTTCCCATGAATCACAAATGTTCTTAATCACATCTAGAATAGTGTGAATCTTTTCCTGAAGGTCTTCAATTTACTTTACCCACTATCTGTGGCATAGGAATCACTATCTATGGCAGCTACAGTTTTATGAAATGCATTTCTTAATGAGACTTGAAAGTTGAAATTACTCCTTGATCCACAGCTTGCAGAATGGATGTTGTGTTAGCAGGCATGAGAACAACATGAATCTCATTGTCCATCTCCATCAGAGTTCTTGGGTGACCAGGTGCATTGTCAATGAGCAGTAATATCTTGAAACAAATTTGTTTTCTCTGAACAATAGGTCTCAACAGTAGACTGAAAATATTCAGCTACTGTAAATAGCTGTGCTGTTATCCAGACTTTGTTGTTCCATTTATAGAGCACAGGCAGGGTAGATTTAGCATAATTTTTTAGGGTCATAGGATTTTCAGAATGGTAAATGAACATTGGCTTAGAGTCATCAGCTGCATTAGCTTTTAACAAGAGGGTCAGCTTGTTCTTTGGAGCCAGGCATTGACTTCTCCTCTCTAGCTATGAAAGTTCTAGATGTCATCTTTTTCCAACATAAGGCTGTTTTGTCTACATTGTAAATCTGTTGTTAGGTGTAGGCACCTTCATTAATGGTCTCAACTACATCTTCCTGATAACCAGCTGCAGCTTCTACATCAGCACTTGCTGCTTCACTTTGCAGTTTTATTTTATGGAGATGATTTCTTTCCTTAAACCTCGTGAACCAACCTCTGCTAGATTTGAACTTTTCTTCTGCAGCTTCCTCACCTCTCTCAGCCTTCACAGAATTGACGAGAGTTAGGGCATTGCTCTGGATTAGGCTTTGGCTCAAAGGAATGTGGTGGTGGCTGGTTTCATCGTCTATCCAGACCACTAAAACTTTCTTCATGTCAGCAGGAAGGCTGTTTTGTTTTCTTTATTCATGTGTTCACTGGAGTAGCACTTTTAATTTCCTTCAAGAACTTTTCCTTTGCATTCACAACTTGCTTACTGCCACAAGAGGCCTAGCTTTTGGCCTGTGTTGGCTTTCAACATGCTTTCCTCACTAAACATAATCATTCCTAGCTTCTGGTTTAAAATAAGAGACATATGACTCTGCCTTTCACTTGAACACTTAGAAGCCATTGTAGGGTTATCGACTGGCCTAATTTCAATATTGCTGTGTCTCAGGGAATAGGGAGGCCTGAGGGGAGGGAGCGAGAAGGGGGAATGGCTAGTCGTTGGAGCAGTCAGAACACACACATTTACCAAGTTTGCTGTCTTATATGGGCGTGGCTCATGCTGCCCCAAAAGAACAATAACATCAAAGATCACTGATCACAAGTGAGCATAACAAATATAATAATAATGAAAAAGCTCGAAATAGTGTGAGAATTACCTAAATGTGACACAGAGACGTGAAGTGAGCAAGTGCTGCTGGAAAAATGGCACCAATAGATTCTCTCAATGCAGGATTGCCACAAACCTTCAATGTGTTTAAAAAAAAAAAACCACAATATCTTTGAAATGCAGTAAAGCAAAGTGTAATAAAACAAGGTATGTCTGTGTTTTGAGAATCAGAGCTAAAAAGGTAATCTGTGTAATCCTGGTTTTGTTTCTTCTTTAGTTGTTGTTATTATTGTTCTCAGGTTTAAAATACTTTCTGGCCAGGGGGATGGGGAGAGATGGTTTGCAGTTACAAATGAGGCAGAGCAAGGTGGCAGTTTTGCCTTCTGACCCTCCTAGTATTTATTTCTCCTCCAAAGGTGCTGATTTGATCACATATGTTTCCTTAGCAATTTTATGATTCCCATCATTAATTTGATGTTTTCTTTTATTTGGCTGTTTATGTTACAAACATAGATGTAACAAGGGATATTGGTTAATGTACAAGTACCTCCTTATGATACAGTTAATAAAACTAGAGTCATGGGATATTAAGGCTTGGGAGCTAGTTTCTGTCTGAAAGTTTTATAAAGCTATCAGGACTGGATCTTTATCCTTTTTATATGCTGGAAGTGTTTTTATTGCCTTTATTAATTTGTCTACTGAAACCAAAAACCATCCAATTCTCTTCTCCCAGATTTCACTTGCAATGTCTTATAGGGTCTTCCTACAATTGCTCACTGTTTCTGGCCAGCCAGGGTGTGAAATTCTTTACCATCAATAAAGCTAGGATTTCATAAGCTACAGAAAGGGTGTAAAGCCAATTTTTTTGGTTAAAAATTTATAGGCATCATTTTCACATATGATGTATATAGTTCTTGCTCCTTAATCGTAGGCTTATGATAGCCAATTAAATGAGATTTATTTTTCTATGTGACATTTCTAGCATGGTCAATATTATAAATTCAGTTTTTCCAATTATGTTTAGTAGAAAGGAGGGCATGTTCTTACTAAAAATACGTAAATAATATGGTCTTAGAAAGTAAAAAAATAGTAAAGCTCTTTGCATAATATTTAATCATTGTTATCCTCATTTTGAGTTATTTTGTAGAAAAGACTGATCAATTATGTCACTTTTTTCAGAATCATAAATCTTAGATTTTTCTGATTATTTATCAGCTTATAATCTTATTAAGATCATTCATAGATTTTTTTCCCCCCAGAGTTATGAGAGTTTGGTTTAAACAAGATACCATTTGAAGAGTATTTCATTCTAATTTAGTATATGTAGATGTATATACATATGTATATATGTATAGCTTATTAAATTGATGTTTAGAGACAGATGGAGAAATAAAAATGCCCATTAAAAATATGCTATTAATCACACCTGAGTCAGTCTTATTTGTTATTAGATAGTTAATTCTTATTTTGCTAATCTCAGGTTAGAAGCCTACTTTCATGAATTTATCTGCTTCTGGACTTAGAGTCCAGACTTCGGCCTTTGGTACAGACTGACAGATGTCTGTTGGTGATGTGTCAGCTTACCCTAGAAAGCCTACCCCCATCAGCCTATTACTTTAATATTCTAGCTAAGAGAACATGGACTTACTGAGGCTCTTGTGATGCTTCTTCCTGAAGACTCAAATTTCTGATCTGTAGTTTGTAGCAGGACACTTAAGGCTACTTTGAGGAAAAAGAAAAAACACCTGTCAGTGATACAGCCGATAACAACAGTATCGGAAAGAGGGATGGTGAAGTCTTCTCTTGGTGTATATCACATTATGGAATTTATAAAGAATTAGTCAATGATCATCCCTACAGTAAAAATATCTTGCAGACATGGTGGGCACTGACAAATTTTCAGGACATTTTAAGTCACACCATAATGTGAGTCTTATTATTGTTCCTAATTAGTAAGGATATTTAAACCTAGAAACAAAATTTTAATTTTTGGAAAAAACGCATTTGTTGGGAGTTACTGTGCCAGTCTTTGTACTGACCATCAGTATATTTCTGTCTGAAAGGTGTTCAACTCTAAAATATTTTCATATTAATAACATTTTGCTTGTGTATAATTAACCTAGGAAGGTTGAGCTTCCCTTCTGATGTGCTGGCTCTTGTATTATTGTGGGCTTTGATGAATAGTGTGAAGTATGTAAATATGTGGAGGCTTTCCAACATATCCAGTTATTTCCAGGAATTCTTCTTTTAGAAGGAGGAAACAAATCATTGATATTATCCAATCTGGAAAATCCCAAAGGCTAGTGTAGATTGTAAGGATGAGTTATTTTTGAGTGTGGGGCCTAAGTTGGGGCGTGAAAGTCAATATCCAAAGCGAATGACAGAGGAAGTAAGGTATGAGCTTAATTAAGTCATAAGTGACTAAAGGCAAGAAGTGATTAGTCTCAGACAAGAAAGAAAATAACCACAGCACACTGTAACTATAATTATTAGAAATCCTAGTTTTTTCAAAAGTTGACTTTTGCTAAAATTGATTCAAGAACAGATAAAGCACAGAGAGTTAAGAGGCTGCTGAGTATAGAGAGGTATAGAATGATCTTTACTGTTTCTTGTAAAGAGCAAACTGTTACTCAAAGATCAATCTGCCATTTTTGCAGGAAGAATACTAAATTCTAGTTTTGCTCTTTTTGTATACCACCCATGTAACATTTTTCTTTAAAGAATTCACGGCCATTTATCTGTCTCTGGGATCCACGAACTGGGGCCCATGGGTCAAATCTGGTCATATCCATTTGTTTACTTGTCCTTGGTTTCTTTTGGGGATCCAACAGGAGTTGAATGGTCCCAACAGAGACCTGTGGCCCACACTACGCTATTTATTTACTGTATAGCCCTTAATAGAAAAAGTTTATCAATCCAAAATTAAGTCAATTATGTTAAACATTTTAATACTTCTTACAAACATGTTATTTGCAGATATTATAAAACTAAGGAAAATATAATTCATTTTCCCTCTGATCTTTTACAACTCATTATACACCCTCAAAATTTGATGTTTACTTTTTCACATTCTTGAATGATCAAATTTTAGGACAAAATTAATCTTTTTTCTGTATAAGCCAACGGGCAAATCACATCCACTGGTTATAAATGTATTCATCTTGTTTTGTAATGATTATACCTAGCATTGTCTCTATCTCTTATATTGATTTCAACATTTAACAGAAGTAATTGACTTCCCTCTACAGGTACAGAGGCTTCTGGGAAGCAGGTAGCTGAGAATAGTTCATCAACACAAGGACCTTGCAAACCAGCAGAGCTCCAGTTTGGGCTGCTGTGCCTCACGTGCACACATGGTATACATTTGCCTGTGATCGCCTACATCCATTTCATCCTTCTTAAGGTAAGAAAAGTAAAACATGTGTGCCAGTATGCCCCACAAGGTATCTGCACAGCCTTGTTCACCTATTAACTGATAACTCCTTTCTTACATATAAAAAGACGTATGCATACACACACACACACATATCTAAACAATGCTTGGTATTCATTCACTTTATGAATTTTAATTTTTAAAGGATTGTTCAAGTAGCCAGAAATTTCTCAATTTAATATTAGTCAAAGTTCTCAAAGTTAAATGAGGATCTTGGAAATTATGCTTGTTTGTCTTTTTTTCAGTAAAGAAAACCCCAGTTCCTGTTACTATTATGAATTTACCAGAGAGATGACATTTAAAATTTTTGGTACAGAGTTATAAGAATTAATTCTTTCTAATAAAGACATGGCTTATTCTGATTCAATTTAGACTTTATGATTTTTATTTTCTATAATTCTAAATATTCTTTTGGAAATGGTGATTTCCTTGGAAATTTGATTTCTGTAAAATTATTTTAGGAGATTTAGATAGCTTAAATAGTTAGACTTTTCATGGGAAAATAAAACCAAGGATTGTATAAAGTAGAGTATTATGTTAACCTTTTCATGCTGTGATAAAACTGAGAAAAGTTTATTTTGTCAAAGATTCACCTTGAATAGAAATACTGTCTGAACGTATATATATTTACATATATATACATATTTTAAAACTCTTTAACTTTTGTCGAAAGTACTGAAGTTCTATTAGAAATTTTTTTCCTTTACAACTTGTATTTCTGTGCTTCTTACCTTGGCACTCAGCAACCAAGGGCAATAATTTATTTTAAAGCTCAACTCTTCCCCCACCACGTATTTTTTTTCCCCTGAGATACTGTTTCAGTAACTATCTGAAGTGTTCTCAAAGGACTAGCACATTTAAAACATTAGAAGTTCAAATAATTGTTTATTTTCTGGAAATTCTTTATTCTTTTATTTTAAATGTGTGTATGTGCTTATTAATCTTAAGCCGATCAAAATGGGAGGGCTCCTAAATTTTAGAGAATTTCTGTTCTAATTTATTAATTTCCACTGGGAGTAGACAAAATATCCCAACATGTTTGCTCAGAAAATACTTCATGCTTACATGATTGAAGAATCTTATTAACTCCTGTGCAAACTAGAGTTTTTAGCTGGATTTCTCTTTATTTTATTGAATACTGTTCTCTGTGGTTCCTGTTCTGTCAGATTGTGAGTGAAGCTAAGGGCTGAACTCTAAGGTTTGTTTTTCTTTATATCTTTACTTGGCTCATTTGGGTATTTCTGTGTAATTATCTATATTCTTTCGAGTGAGGAGAGAAAAAGCTGTATACTTGGAACTCTTATTTTCTCTGGAGGTTCTAAAGCACTAGACAGGTCAGGAGTGGTCCTGCCCTGCCCATTCCAACCCAGGTTCTGGCTCATTCACACAGTTGTTATCAAAATTGTACAAACTACACAAAGCTCTTTAAGGAGTCAGAGCTCTCTGTTTTCAAAGCCACACAAAACCAGTTTCATTAATTTAAATCTGTGTGCATTTTTCTTCCCCCGTGGTAGACCTGTCTGAAGTATATACCCTATAGTTTGCACACAGTACAGATTTTATGTCCAATTAATTTCCTAGGGGTGTGTGTGTGTGTGTGTGAGTGTGTGTGTGTGTATGAGGGGTGGGGGGAGAGAGAGAGAAAGAACTATTACCAGACACAGATATAGAAAGGATTATAGTTATTCATAAACCATTAAAAAAAGGCAAATTATCCTACCTTTGTGAAGCAAGGAAAAGACTCTATTCATTTATACACACAGACAGAGAAAGAACAAGCAAGGCAGCCTGTCTCACAACTACCGCATGGGTCCCCCAAACTGACTGGTAGCTTGCAGCCGGGTAACAGGATGCCTAGGGATACACAGCGGATCTCAAAGCCACCAAGCTGGCTGATTCATAGGTTACTCTCCATTCTAGTGGGAACAATATTTTTTTCTTCTTAAGTGATTTTAATTTATAATGGTGCACAAACAAGATAAACCACAAGGAGATAGCCAGGAGATGTCAGAATCCTCAAGACAAACAAATAAACACAAAGAGGCAAGATTTCTTGTCATCTTCCATTGAGCAGACAGGATGTCTATCATTTGTCACTCGCAAGAGACCAGATTTTTGGACCCTATAATCAAAGCCAGACTTTCAATGAAATCATAAGAAATGGCTGCCAATGCAAAACTCTTCCAAAAACAAAACATCAAGAAAGAAACAGAGAAACAAAAACAGAATGAGTGAGACTAAAAGCAGTAGTGTGGCACAAGATTCTCCCCAAGAGCTGGAAAAGACTTGGAACCCATATGGATTTCACGAGTGGTGCATCTATTCTGCAGCACGGTTTATTTGGTACTCATGAAATGACACCCCAGGGCTTCTCAGTGAAACCTCCAAATCATTTGTACATTGTACATATCTTTATGGTATTTTAAATTCCCCATGCATTATCCATGGTCATACTTTTAAAATCCCAGCCTAGCATGTTCCTGCCATAGGGAACAGTTTTCAACTCACTGCTTCAAGAACATTCCCCAGAACAGTGGTTTCCAACTTGGGGATGGGGAGAAGAATTATTGTAAAGGATCCATCAACACATATATATACTACATGTTGGCTGTGAACTCAGTAAATTACAGGCCTCACACATGAATTAAACAATATTTTATGCTGCTGTGATGAACAAAATACAAATTAACTTAGAAACTTAACTGAATTCATAGATCCATTTTTGGTCATTATATATTTTGCCACTCAGTGGATACTAAAAGTTGATCACTTGGCAGGAGTGAAGGAGGCAAACAGTGCTATGAATATATTTCACTAGAAGATCTTCATGCATGCATTGAGAGATAGTAATTGTGGGTGGGTGGGCTATCATACATTAACCTCTATTTCTTTTCTTGTCACGATAAAAGTTGGGACAGGAACTCATCTATTCTCTATTGGAGTGGCTCCCCTTGAAAACATGGGGGTTGATGGAGAGCTTTGATTTTCTTGGGTGCAGTTTCTTGTGAGGAAAGCTAGGATCTTGAAGAAAAGTAGCCCTTGTTCTTAGTCTTGAAGATGGGGAAGCTAGCTCCAATTCCATGTTCATCAGGCCTGCTCTGTTCTGGGAGGGGTTGTAAGCTGAAAGTATGGTCTCTGGAGTTTTAATCATCCACAGAAGCTCAACCCAGATTGGGTACAAGGACCCTGTGATTAGGTTGGGGGTGGGATTTGCCTTTCTTTAAGGACCTGTTGTGAAAAGTCTCTCTCTCTGCTCAGGAAATACACTGGTAGTGTTTTGAACACTTAGTTTAAGGAAGGGAAATAGAAAACAAAGAAGAGTCGAAAAACTCATCAGGAGATGACAGCTTGAGAAGATAGAGTGAAATTAATTGTGCTGAATAAATAATGAGAGAACAGATTACTAACTTATGAAGATTCATGCTAATGTTCATGTGAAGGAAATTGAAATGCACAGGGGATATTTGCAAATAACAACACTTCCAGTCTTGCTTTCATAATTCATCTTCATGGCCCTTTCAGGGAATTCTGTATTTATAACTCACTCTTGGAGCCTAAGATGTCTTCATTCCTATTGCATCATTTTCACTTACTTTGCAACTCAGATTTTTCCTACCCTTCTCACTAGCACTCTTCTCATAGTCAGGGATCCACTCTTGAAGAGTTCCCTGTGATCTCAGCATGTTTTTCCTTCTGAGTTTTCTATCAGACTTTATCTATAATGCATTCCATATGTCAGCAATGTTTCCTGAATTACCCAAGTTGGAGTTGAATCCAAGTGGACACTTAATTTCTTTGATCTAAGGGAAAGGGAAAAATTTTCTGAAATCTTGACTAATTTACTTTGTGTATCCACTGTAAGAAAATAGTTTTTACATGTGAAAACCTTTGAAATCCAGAGAAAGCATGGTTGAAGTATGGACAGTTGGCTCAAATTAAACTGAGAAATGATGTGCAAACATTTAAATGCATTCAGTATTACAGCTAATGAAGCAGTTGATTGCTGTGCAATATGTTTTTTTTAAACTGTTAAAAACTTTAATTTGTTTAACAGTTTTATGTTGTGGTTGGCTTTCTTTGAGTATATAAATTATAGATAT
Organism: Vicugna pacos; assembly: GCF_048564905.1. Taxonomy (NCBI): domain Eukaryota; kingdom Metazoa; phylum Chordata; class Mammalia; order Artiodactyla; family Camelidae; genus Vicugna; species Vicugna pacos. The sequence continues at coordinate 45,722,046 of NC_132993.1, read as the reverse complement.
TTACATTTAGACCATATGATTTTTAAAAATTTTAATAGACTTTATTGTTTTAGAGAAGTTTCAGGTTCACAACAGAACTGAGCAGAAAATACAGAGTTCCCACATAGCCCTCCCCACCCACACATATATACTTCCCTACCTTCAGCATCCCTCATCAGCGTGGCATATTTGTTACAATCGATGAACCAACATGAGCACATTATTGTCAACCAAAGTCCATAGTTTACATTAGGGTTCACTCTTGATGCTGTACATTCTACGGGCTTTGACAAATACATAATGACATGTATCCACTATAGTATCATACACAATAATTTCATTGCTCTAAAAATCCCTTGTGCTCCATCTACTCATTCCTCCCTCCCTCCTTCTCCCCAAACCCTTGGAAACCACGATCTTTTTATTGTTTCTGTAGCTGTGCCTTTTCCAGAATGTCATTTGGTTGAAATCATACAGTTTGTAACCTTTCAGACTGGCTTCTTTCATTTAGTAATATGTCTTTTAAGTTTCTTCTGTGTCTTTCACGGCTTGATAGATCTTTTTTTTTTAACTGCACATAGATTTTTAAATTTACATATATGTACTGTTCATTGTTTCTAAGAACATGTAGAGCTTTAGCTTTTTAAACTTACACAGTTATAAAAGGAATAAAGCCAACCACAAAATAAGAAGTAACTCAAAAAGATACATACACCCTGCAACATTATTTATAATTGCCAAGACATGGAAGCATCCTAAGTGTGTATCAATGGTTGAACAGATAACGAAGATGCAGAATACAACTCACCCATAAAAAGAAGGATATTTTGCCATTTGCAGCCCTTCATTCACTTTTTTTTTTCCACTTCAAAAATCAGAATTTTATAACTGGCAGAGACATTTCCATTATATCAAAAACAACAAAATACCTAGAAATAAACTTAACCAAGAAGGTTACCTGTACTCTGAAAACCAAAATGACACAAAGAAATGGAAAGATTTCTTGTGCCCTTGGATTGGAAGAATCAACACTATCAAAATGGCCACACTACCCAAAGCAATCCACAGATCCAGTGCAACTCCCATCAAAATATTCATGACATTCCTCACAGAACTAGAACAAACAATTCCAAAATTTATAAGGAACCACAAAAAGACCCTGAACACTCAAAGCAATCTTTTGTAGGTCTCTTTTTTCCTTTTTCTTCTTTTTGTTCTCTTTTCTTATGGTTTGATGGCTAGAGAAGGTCCTTTAACATTTGCTGTAAAGCTGGTTTGGTGGTGCTGAAATCTTTTAGCTTTTGTTTACCTGTGAAGCTTTTGATTTCTCCATCAAGTCTGAATGAAAGCCTTGCTGGATAGAGTATTCTTGGTTGTAAGTTTCCCCCTTGGATCACTTTAAATACATCGTGTCACTCTCTTCTGGCCTGTAGAATTTCTGCTGAAAAAATCAGCTGATAATCTTATGGGAGTTCCCTCGTATGTTATTTGTTGCTTTTCTCTTGCTGGTTTTAATATTTTCTCCTTATCTTTAATTGTTGTCAATTTGATGACTATGTGCCTTATTGTGTTCCTCTTTGGACTGATTCTGTGTGGTACTCTCTGCGCTTCCAAGACTTGAGTGACTGTTTCCTTTCCCAAGTTGGGGAAATTTTCTCTCCAAAAATTTTCTCAAATTCTTTCTCTCTCTCTTCTCTTTCTGGGACCCCTATAATGTGAATATTAGAGTGCTTCATCTTGTCCCAGAGTTATCTTAAAGTATCCTCATTCCTTTTTATTCTTTTTTCTTTTTCCTGTTCTAAAGTAGTGATTTCCACTAATCTGTCTTCTAGCTCACTGATCCATTCTTCTTCCTCATTTAGTCTATTCTTGTATATTGTTCCTTCTAGTGTATTGTTCATTTCAGTGATTTTTATTCTTCAGGTCTGTTTGGGTATTCTTTATATTTTCCAGCTCTTTGCTAAAAACTTCACTCTGTGCATCTATACTCCTCTTGAGTTTTGTGAACATTTTGGCCATCATTACTTTAAACTCTTTCTCAGATAAATTACCTTTCTCCTCATCACTTATTTCTTCTTCTGGGATTTTATCTTGTTCCTTGGCCTGGGAGATATTCCTTTGCCGCCTCATATCGTCTATCTTTCTATGTGTTTATGGATTCCTTCCACAGGTTTTGGGATTATTGTTTTCTTATTTCCAGTATCTGCCCCTGGTGGGTGAGGCTGGACTAGAGGCTTATGCAGGTTTCCTGGCAGGAGGAGCCAGTACCTGCCCACTGCGGGGTGAATCTTGGTCCTTGACCTCTGGTGGGTAGGGCTGTGTCTAGAGGCCTTTGTGGCTCAGGAGGTCTGCTGATGGGTGGGGCTGTGTTCCCACCCTGTATGTTGTTTGGCCTGAGGCTTCCCTACAGGCTGTTGGGTGGGGCTGGGTCTTGGTGCTAATGATCCAATCAAGATGTCAGCCTCCTGGAAAGCTCATGTAGATTAATACTCCCAGAACACCTGCCACCAGCTTTTATGTCCCCTGAGTGAGCGGCAGCCGTCCCCCACGTCCCCAGGAGACTCTCCAAATCCAACAGGCAAGTCTGGCCCAGGATCCTATGAAATCACTGCCTCTGCCCTTGGACCTGGTGCATGTGAGTTTCCGCGTACATTTCTCAAGTGAATAGAGTCTCCATTTCTCCCAGTCTCTTGAGGCTCCCAGAGCCAAGCCCCACTGGCCTTCAAAACCAGATGCCCTGGGGTCTTCTTCTCTTCTCAATGCTGGGACCCGAGCTGGGGAGCCTGATGTGGGGCTTAGAGCTCTCACTCCTGTGGGAGGGCCTCTGCGACTTAACAGATCTTCAGCTTGTGGGTCGCCCACCCTGGGGGAATGGGGCCTAGTTGTATGGCGAGCATGCCCCTCCTACCATCCTGTTGTGGTTCCCTCTTTATGTTTCCAGTTGCAGAAGATCTTTTTTGTTAGGTTACAGTCTTTTTTTGATAGTTATTTAGCATTCAGTTGTGGTTTCGTTGTATTCGCAAGGAGGCAAGCTCATGGTGCTACCACTCCGCCATCTTGACTGGAATTCTTTTGGACCATATGATTTTATAGACCTGATTTATTTTCCTTACTATTATATTAATAAAATGTTTTCATTTAACATACAATTTAATTTAAATAGAAGTCTGTAAGTGAAGAAAAATAGGCCTCTGTTGTTTGATATTTAAAATTGAAAGTTACTTTTCAGATTTTTTGTGTGAGAATGAGGGGTGGGAGATACAGATGGGAGTAGAGGAGAAGGTTATTTTTTACTTTTTATTTTAAAATAATTATATATTCACAAGAAGAGACAAAGAAATATACAGGGAGGTTCTTTGTATCCCCTAATTTTGTATAATTATAGCACAATATCAATACCAGGAAATTCACATTGGTACAATATATAGAGCTTATTCTGATTTCACCAGTTATACAAACATTAATTTGTGTGTGTGTACATGCGTGTGTGTGTGTCTCTGTGCAATTTCACTATATGTATAGCTTCTTGTAACCACCAGTACAATCAAGATTCTTGACTGTCTTATTGCTACAAGACTCTTCTGTGATATCTCTTTATAGCTATCCTCACTCCCTCTGTCCTGAATCCCTAACCCCTGGCAACCACTCATTTGTTCTCCATTGCTGTAATTATGTTATTTCATGAATGTTATATTGCTGGAATCATGCAGCATGTATCCTTTTGTGATTGGCTTTTTTCACTCACAATTTCATTGACTTTCATCCAAGTTGCTGTGTGTATTAATAGTTGTTCCTGTTTATTACTGGAGTAGTATTACAGGGTATGTATGTACCACAGTTTACTTAACCATTCACCCTTTGAAGGACATTAGGGTAGTTTGCAGGTTTTGGATATTATGAATAAAGCTGCTATGAACCTTCATGTACAAGTTTTTGTGTGAAAAATAAGTTTTGATTTTGCTAGATTATATACTAATATACTAAGTACAATTTCTGAATTGTATGGTAAGTCTATTTTTAGGTTTGAAAAGAAGTTGCCCAACTATTTTCCAGAATGGCTATACCATTTTACATCCCCACCAGCAATGTATGAATTATTCCATTTCTCTACATCCTTGCCAGTATTTAATGTTATCCTTTTTTTAAGTCATTCTGATATGTGTGTGATGATATGTCATCGTGATTTTAACTCTCTGATGGTTAATGATGTTGAACGTCTTTTTATCTGTCATGTCATGTGTTTTATCTGTCGTATGTATATCCTCTTTGGTGAAATGTTTGTGCATATCTTTTGCTTGTTTTCTAATTGGATTGTTTCTCTACTGTTGAGTTTTGAGAGTTCTTTATGTCCTGTAAATATTAGTACTTTGTTGGCTATGTGGTCGCAAATATTATTTTCCAGTTTGTACCTTGTATTTTTGTCCTCTCAGCGGGGTCTTTTGCAGAGCCAAAGATTTAAATTCATTGAAATCAGTTTATCAATTTTTCCTTTTATGGACCATTGATCTTCTTTTTCCTGGAATAATTATAGCCTGAAAGAGCTTGAAGGGACTTGCTATAGTTTCTCCAGAATACTGTTTTGTGAAATTTTAGTAATTTTTAAACTTTTTTTCTGAAATATTATGGATTCATAAGAAGTTGTCAAGATATTACACAGAAGTCACATGTACCCTTTATCCAGTGTCCTCTATTGGTTACAGCTTATACAACTTTAGCACAATAACATAACTAGGAAATGGACATTGGTACAATGTGTATGTGTTTCCATGTCAACTCATCATGTGTAGATTTATGTAACTATCACCCTAATAAGATATAGAACCATCCTATCACCACCAAGATCTCCCAGGTGCTACTCCTTCATGGTCATACCCACCTCCTACCTCTCCATGCCTAACCAGTGGCAACCACCAAATTGTTCTCCATCTGTGTAATTTTGTCATTTCAAGAATGTTTTAAAATTAGAATTATACAGTTTATGAACTTTTGATATGGGCTTTTTTTTTCACTCAACATTGTGCCATTAAGATCCATGCAAGTTTTTGCATATATCAATAATTCATTTCTTTTTATTGTTAAGTAGTATTTCATGATATGTATGTATGCCATTGTAGGGCATTTTGGCTGTTTCCAGTTTTTGACTATTATAAATAAAACTGCTAAGGACAATCAAGCAGTGCAGATTTTTGTGTGGACATAAGTTTTCATTCTGTGAAATAAATACCAAGGTGTGTGATTGCTGGATGACATGATAAGTGTATGTTTAGATTTTGAAGAAACTGTCAACCTATTTTCCAGGGTGGCTATAGCATTTTACATTCCTCCCAGCAGTGTATGAGGGATCCAGTTTCTCTGCAAGCATTTTATAGTTTCACTCTTTTTTTAATAACAGCTTTATTGAGATATAATTCACATTACTACCCTTTTAAAGTATACAATTCAGTGGGTTTTAATATATTCATAGGGTTGTGCAACCATCACCACTACTTAATTCCAGAGCATTTCATCACTCAAAAAGAAACCCCTACCCATTAGTAGTGACTCCCTATCCTTTATCCCTTCCCAGCCCAGGGCAAGCAATAATACTTCTGTTGGATGAATTTTCCTATTTTGAACATTTTATGTAAATGGAATCATAGACTATGGCATTTAGTGTCTGGTTTCCTTTACTTGGCAGAATGTAAGGTCCATTAATATTGTAGTATGTATCAGTACTTCATTCCCTTTTAAAGCTGAGTAACATTCCATTGTATATATATATATTACATTTTGTTTATCCATTTATCTGTTGATAGATACTTGGGTTGTTTTTACTTTTTTGCAATCATGAGTGATGCTGCTATGAATATTCTTGTGGAAGTTTTTATGTGGATATATGTTTTCATGACTGTTTGGTATATACCTAGGAGTGGAATTGATGGGTCATATGGTACCTCTGTGTTTAGCATTTTGAGCAACTGCCAAACTGTTTTCCAAAGTAGCTCTACTGCTTATACATTTTCACAGCAATGTTGAAGGTTCCAGTTTTTCTACATTTCTGTCAGCATTTGCTATTGTCTAGTTTTATTTTGTTTTGGATTCTAGCAATCCAAGAGGGTGTGAAGTGATACTTCATTGTGGTTTTGATTTGGTAGCCCTAGTGACTGATGACTAACGATGTTGAGCAGTTTTTCATGTTTATGTTGCTCATTAGTGTATCTTCTTTGGAGAAATGTCAATTAAAATCATTTGTATATTTTATAATTGGGTTATATGTATTTTTATTGTTGATTTGTAAGAGTTCTTGATATATTCTGAATGTAAGTTCCTTGTCAGATATATTTGCAGATATTTTCTCCCCATTCTGTAGATTGTCTTTTCTCTCAGAATAAACTCTATAGGTTATACTAATGTTGATAGTGTACTTTGAAGCACAAAAATTTTAAATTTTGATGAAGTCTAATTTGTCTATTTTTCTTCTGTTGTTAGTGCTTTTGGTATCATGTCTAAGAAACTATTGCCTAATCCTAGGTCATAAAGATTTATTCTTGTTTTCTTCTAAGAGTTTTATAGTTTCAGCTCTTATGTTAGGTCTATTATTCATTTTGAGTTAATTTTTAGTGTATGGTGTGATGTTAGGGTCCAACTTCATTCTTTTTTATGTTGATATCTAGTTGTTTCAGTATCACTTGCCAAAATGACATTCCCCATTGAATTTTCTTGGCATCCTTGTCAAAAATCAATTGGCCATAGAAGAATGAGTTTATTTATGGATTCTTAATTCTATTCCATTGATCTACATCTCTTTCCTTATGCCAGTACCACACTGTCTTGATTACTGTATACTTACAGTAAGTTATCAAATCAGGAAGTGTGTCTTACAGTTTGTTCTCTCTTTTTGATTGTTTTGGTTATTCTGGGTACCTTGCATTTCTATATGAATTTTATGGTCAACTTGTCAATTTCTGCCAAGAAGAAGTGTAGCTGGGATTTTGATAAGATTTCCTTGAATCTTTAGATCAATTAAGAATATCAAGTCTTCTGATTCATAAACATTGGACATCTTTCCATTTATTTAGGTCTTCTTTAATTTTTTCAATGATATTTTATAGTTTTCAGTGTGCAAGTATTTAATTCTTATGTTAAATTTATTTCTAAACATGTCTTTTTTTGTGCTATAGTAAATGAAATTGTTTCCCTAATTTAATTTTTGATTTGTTAATTGCTAACGTACAGAAATACAATTGACTTTTGTATATTGGTCTTGTACCCTGAACTTGTTTTATAGTTTTTGACTGGATTCCTTAGGATTTTCTATATAAGACTATGTCAAGGAAGGCCTCACTGATAAGGTGGCATTTGAGCAGAGTATTTAAAGTGGGGCTAAGATGGGGAAAGAGCAAAGAACTTGAGATGGGACATATTTTATAGGTCTTCAAGGCATAGTGAAGAGACTGGTGTGGATAATGGTGAAGACTTTGGATTTTAGCCTGGGGAGGATGGGAATCTGTTGGGTGGTTATGAGCAAGGTAGTGGCATGAAATGATCCTCTCAGCCTTAAACTTGCTCCTATTCCAACCACAACTGTAGTAACAATTTCCACCTCAAATTTTACCACAAGTGCTTCAGCACAGGCTTGTACTACATACCTAGTGTTCTGCTCCTCTGAACCTTTTTATGGGATGCCCTGTCAGACTCACCTACGTGCAACCCAGTGGTGGGGGTGGGTGGGTACACAATGAGCCCTTGATCACGGTGGGGACAGAAGCCAGTGCTTCTTCCCCTTTTGTCTCCAGAGTGTATGGCTTTGAGACATATTCTCATTGCTTCTCACAAGGTCCCCAGAGACAACTCATCAGTTGCTCGAGTTATGCTTTCTTGTGTTGACTATACCTCCTTACCTGTTTCATTGCCCATCCACCACTCTGCTTCCTGTGATCACATTCTCAAATAAAATGTACACACAGAAGATTTTTGTCTCATACTTTGCCCTAAGGGACTCAGGCAGAGATACATAGATTTTAGAGTCTTTCTGTCTGCTGAACTGGGGCTGGGGGAGTAGCAATAAGAAAGCAGGAAGTGCAAATCTTTAGGGAGAGATGATTGCCTAGAGAGGTCTGTGCATGCATGCGGAGGGCATGGTTGGATTGTAGACATTTTAGAGTAGAGCCAACAGAATGTGCTAATGGATTGGATATAGGGTGTAAAAGAGTGGAGTCAGGATGACCCTAAGTGCCTGGATGAGCCATGAAGGCATGTAGCTGCCAATGCCATTGGTAGGGACTGTTTTGGGGAACTTGGTTCAGGACAATTAGCCTTGAGAACGCAATCAGGCCTTCAAATGAAGATTCCTTATATTACAAATAATGAAGACAAATAAACGAAATGGACACCAAGGAAGGTGAAAAAAAATCACCTGTTCCAGGTCATACCAGTAAGAAACCAAAATAAAAACAAGAAGAAAGAAAAGAAGAAGGCAAAATAAAAACCCATGTCTATGCATTATATCAATATATATCCCAAATATCTCATCTCCTCTTTCATCTGATCTTAATCTGTTTCCAGAAATTTTGTGGGGGAGAAGTCTTTTGGAACAAATCTATGCTCTGGATTTGAAATGGTCTTAGGGACATGACTGTAGAAGAAATGAAGTCTGAGTAGTTCAAGTGTGTAGTAATCTTGGCTGTCATTTTATGTCCTCCTGAACATCCTTTGATTGTACGACTTACTTCTCAGAACAGCTGAGAAGTGGTGGCTCAGAATCCTTGTTACCACTTGAGGAGAGAGAAGGGAGGCTCAGAAAGGCTGAGTGGTTTGTCTGAAGCTTCATGATTAATTCAGGTTTCTACCTAAATGAGGATTTATGCCTTGGAGCTCTCCAGTGCTGGTTGCTCCACATCCTGTCCTGCCTGCACCAATGTCCCAATGGAGCCAAAGCCATTTCCAGGGAAAGCTCTTCTTGCCTGGTTTCTCATACTGCCTCCTTAACAGACTTCTGAGGAGGCCCTGTGTGAGCCAGCATGGAGCCCCAGGACCCTGGGCTGCCTTACTGAGAGGGGTAGTGTTCACAGGTGGGCATTTCTAAACTGTGATCCTTCCATCTAATGTCTTAAAAAAAACTCGCAGCTGATGGGGCAAAAGATCCTTTCATTACTGTGACATGAAGTGAATGAATGAGTCACTCACTGGCCCAAGGCCAAGTCTAGTGTCAGGTGCATGAAAGCTGTGAAGAGAAAATAATGCATTTTCCTCTCCAGGGAGTAGAAAATGCTCCTCTCTTTCATCTGTATCAGAGTTATCAACTTAGTAATTGTCTGATCTTATAAAACTTAGCTTAATTTTAGTGAAAAATTTTTTTCTTTTTTACTTTTGGTACAATAATGCATTTTTAAATTTTGTTATGTATAGGGTTAGGTGTTTTTGTTCAGTACCTTGCATATATGAATTTTTGTCCTATATACATTACAAAATGCTTATATGATATGAATCGCCTCACATAGATTTAATGTTGATAAATGGTCAACAAGTGTAAGAATGAATTGTCTTACCAGTCAAGGAGGACTGAGACCCTGAGACCATCCTGAAAAATCATAAGAATGAGTTTGGCTTCACAGATATGGTAAAATTCTAAATAGAAGGAACCATATGAAGTACAGAGAATGGAAGAGGAAAAAGGTATTTAAAAAGTTTCTCTATTCAAAGCATGAAGAACTAAATAGCACCTTGGTAACTCCACCAAACACAAGAAGTAAACACCAGGCTTTTCATGCTCAGTGAACATGCACACCCTGGTTCAGAAAACCTTGAGGTTTCAAAATCAACAATGATTATTGCGTCCTTGCTTGTCACCAAGTGGGGCTCTGTTCCAGCACCAGTACCTTTCCATGATGTGGGGCTTGGTTTTGTCTTGTTAGTAAAATAAGACGATCAGTATTAATTGTTGGCAAAACTTGTGGAGAGGTGGACAGACTCATGGGTTCTTCTGTAAATGTCTTAGAGCAATACATACCTCAGGTATGGATGTTAATATTGGTCTGAAAGGTGGCCCCGTTGCTTCCCCTGGGTATGGTGAGAAACAAAATTTTGTCTGTCTGTGGACTGAGAGCAGGACAAACTTCTCCTTCAGTTTCACAGTGGCTGCCCTACTGGGCCCATGATTAAGAAGTTTTTCACCATTTCAGGGAGTCATTGAAGCTAAAGAGAAAATTAAGGCAAATGAAGCTAAAGCTAGAAAAGAGGTCAGCACAAAATACAAATGTAAATAAGGAGTTATTGCTACCTTCATTTTGCAGTCACAGTGCTCAGGTTTAATTTGGTCAAGCAGTTTCTTCACTGGAGTTTGGGCTTGCCTGGTGGGTTTGGGAGCTCAGAAGAGAAGTGATCATGGAGAACCAGGATGTCGAGCTGCATCTCATATGTGATCCAGCAACCCGGCCATGCTTACTTGGGTGAACCTGGTCCCTAGCCAGCAAGGATAGAACTCTGAGGTCTTCAGGTCTCTGAGAGGGATTCATGTTATGAATCCTACAAAAAGAATAGGAGGTCGTGGCTCTTAAGATTAGAAGCAAGTAAAATACAACATGTCCAGTTATATTTGCATTTCAGACCAGGCAATGTTTGGGACATACTTGTACTAAAAAACTTTGTTGTTTAGTAACTGTTTATTATTTAGTAACTGTTTGTTGTTTTGTAACTGTTTGTCTATCTAAAATTCAAATTTAACTGGGCATTGTATTTTTATTTGGTAAATTTGGCAGGTCTGGATTAGACCAACTTACAAAAAATGACAGCAAGAAAAATTACCTGCTTAGAAATAATAAAATCAAATGGCCAGAGATGTTATATATTGGTGGGAATGCTATTATGTATTATGGGTCAATAGGAGAAATCACAGGTTAGTTCACCTTTTTATCAGTGAATAAATAGCAAGCATTACTAAAAATAATACAAACCCACCTCTTTATTTGGTTGTTCATATTGTAAAACAATTTTTTCTTCTCCTAAATTTTGGCATTCCAGTAATCATTGGTTTGAGATTTTTGTAGGTAAATATGGATTTGAAACGACTCTGCTTCCTTTGAAATGAGCCAAGAGAGGGTACATTTACAGGCATTCTGTGTCTAAAATAACCCGTCAGTGAGTGAAGAGGATGGGAAAGGGGTGGGATTGAAGTCATGCCTTGTCTGGTATAGGTTTGCAACGGGGAGTCAGACCGTTCCTTCACCCCTCATCCATGTTCCTCATCATCCATTGTCCTTTGGTTAAATGCATATTATAACTAAGTGTTTATAACTTTGACCAGTGTTGATAGTCTTCTGGTTCTCAATTCTGTCACCCTCTCTATCCTACCACCATGTCATAACAAGGGAGAAGTATTACTCTTTATATTTTATAGACTGGGGACTTAAAACATGTTGAATTAACACCCTTGTGGCTCATCTTTCTTCTTTGTCTACTCATTACATGTTGGTTCTTTCTAGGACTTTATCATTGACCCCCTTCTCAAATTATATTCTTTTCCTGAGTGATTGATTGCATCTACTCTTATAGTTTCTGATGATGACTTCCAGATTTCCAACTGTCAAATGCACTCTTATTAAGCACCTACTAGTAGGCCAGGTGCTGAAGTCTTAAAGGTGAGTAAGACGCACCAGCTCCCTCTAGCTGCCAGTGTGCCAACTGCCTATTAGACATCTCTCCTTAGGTGTTCAGTAGGCATATGAAAGTCAGCTTAACCAAAACAAACCCATCATCCTTCTCTGCAATTTTTTTCTCCATTATCAACCTAGTTATCAAAATCTAGAAGTAATCCTTGACTTCTCCCTCTACCAAAGCACACAATCAATTTGATAATTCTTTCCAGAATTCTGGCAACATAAGGCAATGATTAGAAGTTTGGAGCAAGACTGCCCAAGTTTGAGTCCTGGCTCTGCAACTTTACCATCTGTGTGACTCTCTGTCTCTGTTTCCTCACCTGAAGATTAGGAATGATAATGGTGTCTGACACAAAGTGTTGTTCTGAGATTTAAATGACTCAGCCCATTTAGACGCCTTTGAACAGTGCCAGGCACACAGGAAACACTTGATAAACATCATGTATTATCAAAATATTATTATGCATCTTCTCTTGGCCATCACCACTGCCTTAGTTTGGACCATCATCCTCTCTCACCTACATTATTGCAATCACCTTCTACATGTTTTCCTATCACCAGGTTTTCTGCTTTCTATCTATGTGTCACACTAACACCAGAATTCATTTTTTAAAATGAAAATTTAACTATTTAGTTACATCCTTTGGTGACTTCTTAGTAGCTTCAGAATAAAGCCTGAATTTCTTAGTGTGATTTATAAGGCTGTTTATGACCTGATTTCTGCTCACCTCTCCATTTTCACCATCTACTTTGCATGTTCTACTGTAACTGCTTTGAATCTTCCCCATTCTCATCCCCCCAGGTCACTTGGCAACCTTTAACTCATTCTTCCAAATTCATCTTAGGCTTCATATTTCTAAGAGCCTTTTGTGACCCTGCAGGTTGGATTATGTCATGCTAGTGAAGCTGTCCATGCATCAGTAGCATCTAATGCAATGCTTAGCATGTAGTGAGCACTCAACACCAGCTTGCTGGACAAACTGTCACCCAGCATGTCATTGGGAGACCAAGTGTGGGGGTCATGGTTCCTGGGATTACACATGGGGGGACCATGTTATCTGCTTAGTCCCTCTCATAATGGACCTGTCTGTCTTTTCAGATCCCCATGGGCAGGAAGGAGTCAGAGAGCTCCAGAAGAGGCAGGAAATTTGGAGCATATGCTCCAACATAAGTCAACAGTCTTATAATAACGAAGGCAGGGATCACTTGTTGAGCCCTTCCCAAATAACAGCAAAGTGCTTTGTGTACATTCTCATGTGTCCTGGGAGCAGCCCTATGCAGTAGATACTATTGTTATATCCATTTTACATTCAGAGAGCTGAGGCCTGAAATCACACTTCATGGTTGGCAGAGATGGAGTTTGGACTCAGGACTTGACTATAGCAAATCCTGTGATCTTGATTCCAACTCTGTTCAGGACTCCCTCCCCGTCTGCCCTCCAGTGGCACCTCCTGGCTGTCTCGATTATTTACTCAGAGAAGACAATGTAGGGGACTTTGTGGGGCCCCCATTATGGTGTCTGGGGCCCAGTGCCATTTGGGATAGGGTGCATGATGGAAATGCCCACAAAACTCAGACATGTGTCCCTGTTTTGTCAAGCTACTTGTGAAAGAAAATGTTTACATCCACTGCTAAAGCAATGTAGTAGTGGAGGTAAGGTTGGGAGGCTGAGATTGGCTGAAATATGGACTGAAGTGAGTGGGTTAGAAAGGGTGCAAATCAGCAAAATCAGGAAGAAAGAGTGGCAGTGCTCTGATGCTTTGAGTAAGTAATCTATTTTCTTATTTCTCTCTGCTCTTTCACCTTCTCCTCCCGCATTCAAACAAGGGCTGGTACTGTGTTCTCTGAGCTCAGGGGAGGCAGGTGGCAGGGCAGAAAGCAGAAATCCTGGTTTTGGTTTTCAAGAGCCTAAGCCCCAAAGAGAGGAAAAGATTCGGTGCATAGATGATGTATCTTGGTCAGAAACACAAAGGAAGGATTTCCTGCCTTCAGAAGGCCATTCTTCCAGCCCAGAGTAGAGGAGTCTGGGTGTTCCAGAGGAGATCCGTGCCTCTCTTCCTGGCAATGCACTGACCAAGAGATGCCTGCATGGTTTATCCAAGCAGACCTAGAAAAAAGATTCAAGGTCTCAGGGACAATGTAGAAGAAGCAGAGGTTCATACATGAAGGTGCCATGCTGTAAAGTATGACCCGATGTCATACTAGTCCCTTGGTGCCCCAGAAGCAGCCTTCTCTCTGGATGTTAAGATGAAGGATGCCAAAAAAAAAGGCTGATATTTAATTTCCTGCCAGCCCCCAAATGGGTGCTCAAATAGAAATTAAACAAACATTTGGGTTGTCGGCAGCAGCTCTGGTGGGCAGTACCTTGTTCCTAGTTGCAGACACCCCAGATGTCCTTTATGCCAGTTGCTCATCCATTCCAGGCGGGCAGCTTTGTGAGAGGTCTCACTCCAGTAGAGGTGCTGATACCCTGCAGGGGCAGGGGGTTCCTGGCATCAGGCTTAGAATGTGCCTGTGAACCTTGTAGCTGGTGGGCTTTTCGAATAACCATTGAGGCTACAGGACCAAGACCTCAATGCTTTTTGTCCCTCTAATAGCCGTGAGAAGTGGCACACAAAGAATAGGTGCCAACAAACAGGAGTGGATGAATGAGGAAGCAGGAGATGAGTTTGTGACAGAGGGAAAAAGAAGAACTGGATGGCAGAGAGAGACAAGAGAGGAGAAGGGCTTGAAATCAGTTTGGGGGCTCCAGAAACCTGGTTGGTAGTTCTGGTGCTGTGAGCTGTCCTTGGCAGAGACATGCTTGCCTCTCCCTGGACCGTGAGGTTCAGTGAGTTGTGTAAGTAGGGCTGAGCACTTTGCATCTCTCTGCAGAGGCTCAGAGTAGGGGAGGGAAATAAAGAGAATGTTCAGCCTAACCAGGTGTTGACTCAAGCTAATTCTGCTGAAACATTTCCTTCAGAAGGAGTGAAAACTGGAAAGTTAACATCTATAGCTTTCCCTTAAAAGGATCATCTTTAAACAAATACGTTGCAAAGATTCACTTGAGACAGGATTCCATCCTATCTCAGGCTCAAGTGGATTACAGAATCTTCAAGGCAGATAAGACTTTCAAAGTCATCTGTCCTTCCCTCACTTAATGGTGTGCTGAGGTCCAGAGAGAGGTAACTTGTTTAGCCTCCTTCATCTTGTCAGGGGCAGAGCTAGGTCTAGAACTGAGATCCCCCCCAGGATCCCAGTATCTGATGATTCAACTGAAGGGACTGTCACGAGGTCATTTTTTATAAAGGTGTGGGCAAAGTTAAGGAAACTCACAAAGGAGGCACCCAGAAACTAGTGACAGGAGGAAGTAATTTCCTCCCTTAGGTCTGAAGTAGCAAAGGGACAACCTGTCTTAAAGAAATCCACTGAGAGCAGGAGCTTGGGGAAGCTGCTCCCTGACCTTAGTTTTGCAGGGACACAGCCACTGCCAGAACTGTGGTATCTGTAGTACCAGTGCAGGGAGGAAAGGAGGAAGAAATTCTCCAGTGTCTCTTTCTTGTACTCTCATCTCCTGCCACTGCCTCCCATTGGGAAAACTCAGGTAGGTGTCAGCCTACAGGAAGTCTAGGTGATAATTGTCCAGAGAGCCTAGCCTCTTGGAACTTGGAATAGGGCAGAGAAGGCAGAGAATGGATCTGGGGGTGGGAAAATGTGAAGAAGAGTCCAAAGCCCAGATATCCTGATTTCCCACTTGATACTCTTCCTTATATCATTTTCTCCCAGATTCTGGAAATTGGGTGAAGTGGCTTGAATTTAATGGTCTACCCTAAAGGGGATGAAGTTTGAGCTCTTTCCCTTAGGAGTAGAGATTTTCTAGTCTTTCTTCCTCTTCTTCTTCCTCTTCCTCTTCTTCTCCTCCTCCTTCTTTTTTTTTTTTTGCAGTTGTTGTCACAGTGTGTAATGTATTATTAATAGTTGTAGTCAATTACTTTCATGATACCTATTAAATGAGGCTCTTAAAGCTCATTACTACCCAGCTTTCTCTACATTACTCTTCCCTTTTCTACAGCCCTGCTGCTCATGTATACCTGTAATTCTCTTCAGTCATACAGAGTGAATTTGATGCAGTTAAATGCCAAGAATCAAAAGCTAATTTGATCAGAATTGATTTAC
Organism: Vicugna pacos; assembly: GCF_048564905.1. Taxonomy (NCBI): domain Eukaryota; kingdom Metazoa; phylum Chordata; class Mammalia; order Artiodactyla; family Camelidae; genus Vicugna; species Vicugna pacos. Next base: position 45,706,279 of record NC_132993.1, on the reverse strand, counting down.
CATTTTAAAAAGTGGGGATAGATTTAGGTTTATGGAAACTTACTTGGGTTTTACCTGAAAACCTAGCATGGCAGAAACTGTCACTATCTCCCAGTATCAACAGATCCTCAACAGATCAGAAGTGTCCTCTCTGTCTTTTGGTATTACAACTCCCTCCCTGGGCATTAGCAGTGCTCATGGGTACCCCAATTGAGTGGAAATGATATGTACAACTTCTGGGACATGTTCTTCAAAGGAACCTGCATCCTGTCTTTCTCTTGTCTTTTGGAAAGTTGCGGTGGCTGGAACAGTCACTGTGACACACAGATGGAAGTGTGAGTGGAGGACGGCTGAGCCACTCCACAGTGTGGATAGCTGAGAGTACTCAGGGAGCAGAGCTGCCATAGCCCTGGACTGTCCAACTGCTTCTGGTCTCTTAGAGAAATAAACTTTGGCTGTATTTAAGCCACTGAATTTTCTAATCTTTTTGTTATAGTAGCTTAACCTAGAAATCTAACTAAACTATATCCAGTTTAAAAAAAATTGTGGAAAGATCAAATTCATCTTTTTAGAACATAGATGAATGTGACAGGGTGGCAGGTCAGCAGACTTTATTGTTTAGCAACTTTTCATAATTTTTTTTTCAATCTGAATAATCTGAATACCCTTTAGTGAAAAACATGTTCATTTCCCCACAATCCCTACCAAGCTTTATTTTCTTGTATCTATTAGATTCACACATTTGTATTATCCTCCTGGCTCCTGTGGACATTTGAGTTTGTTTCTCTTGGGAACTATCCAAACAATTTTTTTGCAAGTTTAAAACTCATTTATTATCAACATATAATAATAATCAGGGTTTCTTTAACCTTCTACAGCCTGGATATGATAACGTAGATCAGATCACAACTCTACTGACATTCGCTGGGGCCTGAAAAATAACTATTAGAAGTGCTGTGCTACTGAGACTATCTTATTGTTGGATGAAACATGCCAGATGTAGCTTACTCCTGTTCCTGGGGGGAGCAAATAAGAAAATAAATTGAGTGGGGCTCACCAAGGGGGATGAAGATAAAATGCGCCACAGCCCAGGAAGCAGAAGAGCCTCGGGATTACTCTTCATCTGACACAACATTTAATGGGATGGTGGTTAATGAAGCTTGAGAACTCAGATATTTCAGCCCCTTAAACCAGCATCAAGTGAAACAAAAAAGTCAATTTTATAACTGAAAAAGAAGTGAATTTTTCTTCAAAGCTTGCATTCATCTTCCCTTCTTGTCACAGTGTTTTAGGAAGAACTGTGGAAGTGAGGACGAACTTAGAAGCCCTTGGGAGCCCTGGGCAGAGAGTGGCCTTCAGGGCCCAGGGGGTCCAGTGGTTTCGTTGTGGGAGATTACGTGAGTGGGGACAGAGCTGAGCGTCTCAGATGGCTGATTTGGAATTGAGGCTAGAAATTGTGAAGGTGGAAGCTAAAAGTCAAAATGAGTATGAGTCAATGCAGAACATAAAAGCCCATAAAATTCTCAAGTAGAGTTAAGCAAGACAATTGAGGCAAGTCTCTGTGGAAATCCAACTAAGAAAGCGGCAATCAGCATCAAAATACCAAAGCAGCGAAGCAAAGCTGTGTGGGATATCTGTCTGCCTTGCTTTGTTGAGACTAACATACCTACAGAGGGGACCAGTCCAGACTGGAGTGGATGGGAAAGGGCTGAAGGTTTAAAGTGGTCTAAAACAGTGTTTCTCAAAATTTATTCTAGAATCACGTTTGTTCAAAATGCAGATTTGGGGGCCCCAATGTAAAATGAATGAATTAAAATATACTGTAGCTAAGAGAACATTTTAATATTTAGTTCTTTAAATAAATTTTATGGAGTTCACAGGTATTTTGAGAGTTAGTAACAAGTAGTTGAGAAGAGGTTGACCAGAGAGCACCAGAGAGCACCTGCTCTGAGGTTCTAGGATGTTGTCTGTCTTTATCGGGCTCCTAATATGTTCCAGGCACTGTACTTGGTATTGGAGATACAGTGATGAGCATGAACATGACAGTGAAGGGACCAGAAAAATAAACAAAGAATTTGAATAGAATATGGTACGGGCCTCTATAGTAGAAGTAGGTAAAAGATGCTGTGGGGCCCTGACTTAGGATTCGGGGAAAATTTTACAGAGCAGTTAACATTTGAGCAGGGTATAAAATATAAGCAAGAATTTTCCAAATAAATAAGAGCCATTCCCAGTATATACTAGGTGGAGGAAGAAGGTGTAAGGTATATCTACAAGGGAGCAGCTGGGGACAGTCAGCCCAGCTCTTGAAAATTGTTTCACAGTGACATGTAGAATAATGGATGTGTTCTTACTGTCTCAGGGCTACCTGAAGGTATGTCAGTCTTTCAAAGTGTTTGTGGGGTCTCTGGTAGCAGAGGTTCTTTGTGGCCATGCTTGCTTCTTCTCTGAAAGAGGATACAATGATGAAATGAGGCAGATGGGTCCTGTCATCCCAGAGTTTTTCAGTCTAGTACAGGGAAAGTAAATAAATATGCAGACTTTTTAGGAAGCAGTAAGGGCTATGAAGAAAATAAAGCAGGGATTTCTCTTTCTGAGACTATGGTCAGCTAGATTATTTGGACAGATCCTCCCACTGAAAAACCTTCTTGAAAGTATGGAAGAGCTGACAAGATGGTAAAACCAAGGGAAAGCGAGGACCAGGAGAGGCAAGTGGAACGATGGAACTGCTGATTCTGGCAAACTTGAACTTGGGCAGGTAAACAGACTTGGAAGCTCACACCCTCCCAGGTGGAGATTCTAAGAGGAGGCTCCAAAGAGCTGCAGCCTCAGGACAGGGTTGAACCAGACTTCCTAGTGCTGATTGCTGCTTGTCCTCTCTGAGGCTTGGTTTTTATTCAGTCTTCTGCCTGAATATCCAGTCTCCTGCCAGTAAATACATTTCTTTATTTTTCTAGTTGGTCACCATCAGTTCCCTTGCTTTCAATCAAAGATTCCCAATCAGCACATTCTATTTTATATTTTTTCCTTTTATTTTGGAATCACTTGGAACTTACAGAAATCTTGCAAGAACATTTTTTCGCCTGAGCTATTTGCAGATATGTTGCAGATCTGATACCACTACCTTAGAATACTTTAGCACGTATTTACTACATACTAGAGCATCCTCTCACATAGCCATAATATAACCGTCCAAATCAGGAAATGAACATTTATTCATTACTACTCTCTAATCATCAGACCCCATTCAGGTTTCACCGATTATCCCAATAATGTCCTTCATAGCAAAGAGTCCAGTTTGAGATCTTGTTATTTACTGTCATGTCTCTTTAATCTCCTTCAGTCTGGAACAGTTTCCTAGTCTTTCCTTGACTGCATGACTTGACATTTTGGAAGATTATAGGACAATTATATTGCAGAATGTCCCTCGAAGTGGGTTTGTGTGATGTTTCCTCCTTATTAGATTCAGATTATGCATTTGGAGAGGGGGGTGTGAGCAGGAATATCATAGAAATAATGTTGTGTTCTCAATGCATCCCATCAGGTGGTACATGATTGTGATTTAACCCATTACTGGTGATGTTACCTTTGATCATTTGATGGTATTTGCCAGGTTTCTCCACTATAAAGTTACTGTCTTTTCTCTTTGTTGTTAATAAGAATTTTGTGAGGATGTACTTTGAGATTATGCAAGTATTCTGCTTCTCATCAAACTTTTATCCACTAGTTTAAACATCTATTGCTGTTTTTTGGCTCAGTTATTACTATGATAATTGTCATATAGTGATTTTCTAATTCTATCATTACTTCTACATTTATCAGTTAGCATTATATCATAAGAAATAGCTTTCTTTTCTTCCCATGTGTTTATTTATTTATATAGATTTCTATTGTATTCAGTAGGTTATAATCTACTGATATTATTTATTTTGATGCCAAAGTTGTCCCAGATTTGGCCAGTGAGACCCCCTTCGAGCTAGATCCTATGTTGCTTTGACATGTATCCATTATTCTTTGAATTCTCCTTTACTCTCTGAAATAATATGATGGTCCAGACCAATCTTGAACTTTCCCTGCACCAGGTCTTCTCATAGCTAAACACACACACACACACACACACACACACACACACACACACACAGAGGCTTATTTCTATTATCTCTTTATATTGAGACCTATGAGTTCATGCTGATATTTCCAATTTCAATCTAACTGCACATTTGTAACTCCCTTATCCAAGAACAAGAAACTTGGTTTCAACTATCTTTCACATATTTGATAATTGGATGAACCCTCCCTGTACGTAACCAATTTCCTAAGGTCATCACTTTCTCCCACCCCTGCCCCAAGTAAGTGCTGTCCTGACCTTTCTCAGGCTCTGACACCCAACTCTGGACTGCCACAGCCCTCGTCCCACGTTGACTCCCTCCTTACCCTGCTCAGGCTTCAGTGCTCCACATCAGTCATGTCATTACCCTCCAATCTGTGTTGGAGCCCTCATCATCCCACTGGGGCTCTGGCGCATGTCTTTGGCCACGACAGAATCCTGCCCTCAACTCAGGTGTCTGCCTTGCTTTGTCAACATAATAGCTTTGGATAGTATTTTAAAAGGCAGGAATGTAGCCAAGGAAGGCAGGAATGTAGGAAGGCAGGCAGTAAGCTGATATGCTATAGTTGGAGATACTGAGTTATCTAGGGATTAGTATAGGAAAAGTCGGTAAAATTACATGGTGAAGAAGGAGTGAATATTTATTTAATGAAGACTTGGAAGAAGTCAAGGATGATGGAGGCAGACCTCAGATCTGTGCAGGGGGCATCAGAGGAGAGGGGAGCTGAGTGGTGTGCAAGGGAGGGGAAGGAGGACTGAAGTAGAAGCGCTGACATGAGGTTATTATGGACAGAGCTAAATCTACATTGTTGAGGGAAGAATTGAGAAACATGCAGTAAGTAGGATGAATACAAATTATCCATAAGTTTTAAAAAATAAAATAGCCAGGTTATTCTGGGTCCTTGGGAATGAGGAAGTTCCCCAGAAGCAGGATGTAGGAACTGTGTGAGTCATAAGACCCATCATTGTGCAAATTTCTACTGCAAAGCAGAATGAATTTATAAAGGTCCCATTGAAGCTCCCATTGAAGAAAAGTAAGCAAAAAAGTTTTTAGTGAGTGAGGAATAGCTCATGGAAATTAGTAATACAGTGCCCCCTGTTACTAATTTAAGGTATGTAAAGTGTCATTTGTATTTCTTTGATTTAGTGGACTTCTAAAAAAATACTTTATTTTTTAGAGTATTTTTATTTTTATTTATTGTTTAATTAATTTTTTAATAAAGTACAGTCTGTTACAATGTGTCAATTTCTGGTGTACAGCACAATGTCCCAGTCATGCATATACATACATATATTTATTTTCATATTTTAGAGTACTTTTAGATTCACAGCAAAATTGAGCAGAAGATACAGAGATTTCCCATATATCTTCTGCCCCACCACACGCATGGCTTCTTCCATCCTAACATCCCTCCTCCAGGTACAGTTGTTACTATTGAAGAACTTACATTGACACATCATTATCACCCAAAGTCTATAGTTTACATTAGGATTCACTCTGGTCTTGTACATTCTGTGGGTTTACTGGGCAGCCATCTTTCCTTGTTTCCTTCCCTCTGCCTAATTAGTGTAGTTCTCATTGTTATCTCAAATAGTTCTTGGTTGCCTTTTTAGATTCAAAAAATGTCGTTACTCCAAAGAGGTCAAGGCATAATCCCTACAAATTTTGAACTAACCTTGCATACCTATAAACCGGCAGCAGAAATGACCAGCAAGAGGACGGGGATGGTGGGCACTGGGCAGGGAGTGAGGGGAGATGGGAGAAGGAGTGTGTGCATGCAGTGTGGCTGGGAGAGAATGTTCCAGAACATGGGAACTGATGTGTGATGGAGGATGTGTTGTTGCAGCCACTGCATGCCCTTTTTAAGAATGAGTTGGCTTTTACTTCATAAAACAATGCTGACCTTGGTGCACTAAAAACTAATGATTATGATCATAATAGCAGCAATACGCTTTATGTACATTGCATACCAATTAAAATGCTTGTGCAGTCACATCTTACTTCCTTTCTTAGACTCTCCTTTCCCCCCTCTTAAATACCTGAGGAGGGGGAAAAAGCAATTTTCCTGACAAATGAAGAAGCCAAGGAAGATTAAAAGCTAAGCAGGATGTAGTATCTCTGAATTCCCTTCTGACCTTTATGTGGCAGCAACCACTTTGTGCATGTTTTGGATTTTGTGTTTTTCTCCTTTCCTTAACTTCATATCAGGATCCCACAGCTGGACACAGTCCATGAGCTTATCATATTAATGCTACCCTGATAGATGCCCACTACGTTATATACTCTAATTCCATCAACTGGCACTTGGATTGTTTCCAGTTTTCATTATCTCTGAATAGCCCTGCTATGAACTTCCTCATACAACTCACCTTTGGTCATCTTTTAGGTTAATTCCTTAGGATGTATCCCTCAAGTGAAATTGTAAAGTATCATATATAAACATCTTCTAATCCTTTTTCTCATATTGCCGATTTTCTCTCCATACTGAAGAAACTTGTAATATCAACAGTAATGATTGTATTTTTCTATAGAATTATGGGAATGTTACAATTATTATTTCTATTTATTTAAATAGGTGTATAATGTTACCCCAGGCTTTTAAAATCTGCATTTCTTGAATTGTTGCTGAGGCAGTGAATTTTTTACAGTTTGTACATTTTAGCATGTATTTCCCTTTTCCAATTATAAAATAAGATCTTATATATTTGTACCAATTACTTATATGTGTTGAATGCTAAGCTTTAGTTATGTTTATCACATTTCCCTCATTCTGTTGCATTCCTACTTATTTAATAGATTTTTTTTACCATATTTTGTTCTCATTTTTATATTTATGAAAATATCTTTGCAACTTCAGTATTTTCAGTATTTAGTTTCATCTCTTTACAGAGATTCCGTATGCTTTCTCCAATTTTATTTTAGCTTTTAATTGTTGAAGTCTTTCAACCCAGTTTATTTCAGTACATTGGGAGTAACAGTGGATCTGTATTACTTTTTTTTTTTTTCCAACAAAATGGAAGGGACTTACTTACTGTGTCCTTTCTCTGTGCCTGGCTCTGTGCTAGGCATTGGAGATACTAAATAAAGGTAATATCTTAAGGGCAGGAACTGCCCTTAGATCTCTTACAGTCTGTGGGTCACACAGGTGAGTGTGTCCAACTACACAACAGTGTGTACAGTGTTAGGATATTAATAGGTAGAGGCTATGGAAGAACACCAAGCAGAGTCTTGGAGAGTCAATGAAAGACTCCTGCAGGAAAGGCATGTCTAACCTCAGACCTGAAGACCAAGTAGGAGCTGGCCAGGGGATCAAGAAAACAGGGAGCAGGACTGTTCCAGACAAAGCCTAAGCCAGCAAGACCTGGTGCTTCTACAAGGAAATAAGAAAAGAGATCAAGGGCTGAGCATGTTTCTTGTACTGAAAGTACTTTGAAAAGGAAGCAGAAGTAACCTTGTACTCATCTACGGTTGCTGACTGCCAACATAATTTAGGTTTTCAGCACTGCTACATTTTGCTGCTGTAGATAAATAAAGCCCTGGGTTCCTGGTGCATGAAGCCAGCCTTGGGTGGAAATAAGGCCCTGGAGAAGTGAGGTTCCACTTCGAGTGCAACAAACTCAAAGGGAGCAAGAAAAGAACGGATGTTTGGAGCCCTGTCTTGACTTTCTGGCCTCTCCCAAATAAGCCACTGAAGTTAGAGGATCTGGCCATGGCCCAAGAGGAGTTGCAGCCACTGTGTGTCTCTTGCCATTTCCACCCCAGAGAGAAGGCCTGGACCCAGGGGTGGACAGATGATTGGTACCAATATTTCCTAAGAGGCTCTGAGAAATAGGCGTCTTTGTTAAGAACCTGCTGTTAAAAGTACTTAAGTCAATTGGCTCCAAGTGAAGGGGTTGGGAAGGAATCAGGATATTTGGAATAGAGCTTTTGCAAACTGCAAGAATTTGAGTATACACTGTAAGGTGAGGGGAAAGGGTATGTGTACTGTTTAGGAGCATTCCTTCCTCTTTTTAAAAATGTTCATGGAGCTAGGCACATTTTAATGCCTAAAAAATCAAGTTTTATTGCACTATAATGGGAAAATATGGCAGGCTAAAATTTTGACTTTTAGTTTTTTTTAAATATGCATTGTATGTCAGAATATTTTAGGGGAGGAAACATTCTTCCATCTACCCTCCTAGATTCTCTGCTGGGACCCTACAAATTAGACTGACAAAAGACAGATTAATAAGAGAAAAACAAACAGAAGTTTATTAACATATGCAGAGTGCAAATAGGATAAACTTAGTGATGAGTAACTCAAAGGAGTGTTTAGAACTTCAGGCTTCTTCACAAAGGACAATAAATTTGTAGAGAAGTGATAAGACAAAAAGAATTTGGGTTTTTAAGGGTGGGCTAACTTTGGAAAGGAAACTAATGGAAGATAAAGGTTGTTGCAATAAAGTTTGTTATGTAGATTCCTCTGCTGCTATCTTTGAGCTGATAAGAGTTTAAAGTTGTCTTCAATAATTAGAATTGCCCTTTCTTCCTAGTAGAGAGAGGGAAGGCAGAGAGTTTTTCTTGTGTCTGCTTTTTAATTACCTTCAGACCCCAATAATCCTTATGTCAAAGTGGAATATTTGGGGTGGTATATTCTGATCTCCTGTAATATGATCTATATTTTTGGTGAAAGTTCCAAGGATAAGAAAAGTTCCCTATCCACATCCGAATCTTTTGAAAACAGGGGTCTCCAAATCCTGCCTCCTTGCACGAACGCATACTACTTCCCTGTTAGTGCTAAGAGTCCCTTAGTGCTTATGAGAGTCTGGGGCTGAGGGATGTATAGTCTGACTCAATCCTACTCTGTTTTTCTGATTGTAAATATGTAGAAGCTTATCTTGGAGAGTTGTGTCTAAATAGCATGAGCTGAGTGAAGACCTGGCTCCTACAGTGGCCCCAGGGTTAAAGCACTCAGTTTCCAATGTCTCAGGAGAGGGAGGTTGCAGAAGTTTGCACCATACTGAATGAGTATCCTAGCTGGTCTAGAAACACTGGGGAGAGGGGTGTTAGGTCTCTTCAATGGCGAGACTCAGGGGTGGAGTGAAGTCTTTGGCTAAGCAGAAGGTGGTGCCCATCTATGTAGGTAAAGCTGTCTAATGAGGGCTCAGACCACACTAGAGAAGGCTGGTTCTCTCTTTCTATGGCTGGTCCTGGGGTACCTCCAGCATGTCTTTGAGAAGAAGTGAGTTTCCAGAGTCACACTTATTTGTGGGCACTCAAGTCCTGGAAGGCTGGGTACTTTGTGCTCTCCTGCTGGTGACAAGAGTCTTTAGGTTGCACACACAGCCACTTGGTGAGGCCAGGACAGAAAGTAGAGGTTCTGGTCAAGATATGACCTCAGCATTATACCCCTTCTTGCCTCCCTTGTGACCATACCTCTCCCAAGGTGGAGGCTCCTTTCCTGTGTCCCTAAGGCAGGCTCCCTTTAGGGGTACTCAGGTGATTTTTTTTGTTGTTGTTTTTGGCTGGGATGTAGCTGGCAACTTCTCCACTAAACACAGGTTTCATGCACACAAGTGTGCCTCTGGTAGGATCTCCACCATCTCTCATTGAACCTCTCGAGAAAGAAACCATTTCAGCAAGAAAGGGCATAGAAAAAGGAGGGTAGGCAGTAAAATTAAAGGCTAGAGAGAAGTCAAAGAATATGGTAACTGAGGAATTCTGTCCATATCATGTCACTGGCGACCTGGGAGAGCACCATTTCAGTAAGTTGGAAGAACAGAAGCTGTACTGCAGGGGGTTTTGAAAGTAACAAGAAGATGGAGACAGCACTTACATCGTTAGACGGTAGGGATTTAGCAGTAAAGAGAAATATATCAGTTATGGACACTGGGTGGTTAACTCTGTTTGATTTATTTTATCTCTGTTTATAGCCTATTTAGTATAAACCCATGGTATTGTACACACTACTATTAGAATTGCCTGTTTCCCTTGGAAATATGCTGACTGGGCCAAGTCCTGCAAACGTTTCAGTAATGGCCTCAGCGGCTCAGCAAATTGTATATTGCACAATGCCAGGGACACCATTCACATGATTTTAATGGTGTCCCTGAGAGTTGTGCAGTGTATAACCCACATGACCACACACAGCAGCCCTGCTTCAAGCACTGTTTTGAGGCAAAGAAGTGTATATGTGCTACATTGTTTGACTCTGAACATACTCCTTTTTGTCTACTGGGGTTGGGGAAATGATGCATTTGTCTTCTCTCATTTATGGCCAGGGTATAACTATGATTAAGAAAGAAATAATGACAAAAAGTAAATCTTATCCTGACAGTAATAGTAGCCATCTAGAGGAGAACATATGGTGATTGGCTGAATATGGGATAATAAACACACATAATTGGCTGAATATGGGATAATAAACACATAGAGAGAAATTCAATAGAAATTCAAGGTTGCAAATGTAATGATTATCCATTGGATGGCAGTACATAGTTGTTTGTTTTTTTTAAGCAATATTCTTTGCTTCGCAGGAGTAAACAAGGCTGAACACATAAAACATCTTGCAAAATTACAATCTAGTGGAAGCATTAAGCAGGCTTGAATTTAACAGCATTAAAGCCATGCAGGAAAATGTAAAAATTGTTTGTAGAAAATTCATCTTGATGTGTATTAACATCCTGATGTATGTTAAGTACAAAAGTTAAGCCAATGAGAGTATATAGAAAATCAGTGAATGAAAAATGACCCAAACTTCTCATCTTACAGAAGAAATCAAGTCACAACAAATAATTTGCTGAAAGTTATACAACTAGTTCATATCAAAACTGGAAATAGAAGAGTATATTCAGATTCTATACTAGGTGCAACCACTGGCAGTTATTTACAAAATCATATTTTTACACATAAAAAGGCATCTAATTAAGGGAATTTAAATGAATTGTTTTACAAACTAAATCCGTATGTCCACTTCAAGCAAATATGACATGAAAATTACAGATGTACATACTGTATAAATTAGAAGACAACTGGTTTTGTAAGGTGATTAGTCTTCCAGTTATGAAAGATACCTATTAGATTCTTTTAAATAGCAAACCCACTCTCTCCCCTTTTCCCATATCCTTTTCTATAAATGCCATCTGACTGACAAAAATGCAGTCAGCACGTACATTTAAAAAAAGGAATGCATTGTACAAAGCAAGGTTTATCTGTAGGTTATCATCTAATCTGTAAAGTTTTAAAACACATTTTCATAGACCATAAAGAGCAGCATAGCACTAATAAAGATCTATTAGTTTTCCTGAATACCTGCACCATCTTAAAGACTAGCACGTAGGAGCTGGCCAGTACCAGGCTCCTAATTACGATCTCAGCTGTAGTGAGGTCTCAATACATTTTTCCACGTCTATTTGCTGAACCTCTTGCATCTGAGTTTTTCCTGAGTAATAAATGTGTAGAATATGGACTTTTTTTTTTTTGCATGTGGCCTTGATCTGAGTATTACAGACACAATTGTATTAGAATAAGTTCCCTTGTCTAAAGTTTCATGTCAGGATTCAGCCCCTATTCAAGGGAGCCCTGTTTGGCTGTCTAGGGAGATGCTTGTGGGGATTGATGGAAATGGCCTCAAAAGATTTTGAATCCCATTGGTATTCAGTGTGTTCTGATAATGAAATTTTGCTGAGATTTCCTTTGGTATTGAGGGATTGATGAACAGAGAGGAATTTTATCAAGGAATTAATTTCTGCTGACCTTACAGGATTGTTGGGAGAATCCAGTGAGGTGATGGGAGTAAATGGTAAAATGCCACACAAAAATGCCACATAACCAGATTAAGCTTTAGCCTCGTGGTGAGTAAGCAGAAGCTTTAGTAGGGAAATATCAGAAGGCTTGGAGAGTCATTGCAAGTGGCAGTGAAATGACTTTAACCCCTTTTGTTTTGACTTTTCAGAAGGACAGGAAAGTACTATTTATGATGCTCAGCCTGGGGGCTGATGGTAGTGGGATGGGAGAGGCAGGGGGATTTTTCCAATTAGAGGATTAAGCCTCAAAGAGGAATAAAAAGGGTGGTTCAAAAAAATTCTTTCCTTTTCTGTTTGAGTTGCCTATCAGTCTATAGGAGCGGACTGCCTTTCTCACCTGTTTCTTCTTTCCCTTCTTCAATCACATCAGTTTCTTCCTCTTTTTTTGTTTTTGCTATATATCCAATATTTTATTGTGAATCTCTAGTAGCCCTCAGGGCTAGAACTTGTAGGGGTGATTCCAAGTCTGAGAACTGACTCCTGGACCTAAGCCCCTATAACCGTGGAGGGGCTACTGTGCCTGCTGTGTCTCCTCTCACTTGCAGTTTTCACCCAATTTCCCAGGAAGGGGAGGAAAGAAGGAATGGCTTTGTGGGACATGTGAGTCATTTAAAATTTTCACCATCTCTCCTCTTTCAGTACCTTTAAAAAAAAGATACCATTGTTTCTGAACTCCTCTCAGTTCTCTCTCTGATGGGCCATCCGTCACCTGTGACATTTTGTTTTCCTCTCCGTGGGGCTGGAGGTGGCGAGGCCCTGCATTCTCAAGGAGGAGGGATGAGGTGAGTGTTCCCTTCGGTCTGGCCTGGGGCTGGAGTGTTAGCAGGACACGTGTTATAAGTGTACCCAGGATTTGTTTTTAATCAGGTGTGGTAAGACACGCAGACACAGAAATGATTGTCGAGGGAACAAAGTTTACTCACAGTTCTCTAGAAATAGGATGCATGGCATGCCACACGGGGCCACAGGTAGATGCACTGGGGTTAGGAGGTAGAAAGAATCAGGGGGAAACTGGGCCAAGAGCCTTTATTATGGTTCAAGGGTGTTCGGAAGGAGAATAAGTTTTATAGAATAAAAAGAGGAAACATTGAGATAGCGTCTGATTAGCAGGTGTTCTATTAAAGTGGGATTTTTGAAAGCTAGAGGGAACTTTCAATTTGGTCTTTAGGTACATTTGACAGTCGTGGTTGACTGCATGGGGGCAAGTGAGCAGTTAGGGGACATTTCAAAACAGAAGGTTTGTTCAGCGTTGGGGCAGAGGGTTTCCTGCGGCCAGCCATTTCAACAAGTGGGGGCCAGTGGGGTGCTTTTTGTGGGTAAGGATGTTCATGAGAAGCTGACTGCCATGAGAGTTTTTTTTCTTCACAGAATCACAGGGAGGAAATTATTTGCATCTCATGTCTGGACATTGTAGGCAAACCATATAAAAATTCATCTTCCTATGGCTCTATCTCCTTAGGGGCAGTTAGGATCCAATTTTTTGTTTCACATTCACAAATCTACTTTTGTTCTTCTTACTGAGAGCACAAAGGCTTAACTCTAGTCAGATGTTTGAACCTGGGGTTCTACCCACAATTGGAAAAAAATGTTTAGAAGTACAGATTTTTCTTCAAATGAAAACAAAACTATGTGAAGTGACACTCACCTAATGGCAGCAAAACAGCACTTTTTTTTTTTTAATCTGGGGCATTAAATCACCATTCTTTTGGATGGACCTGTGTTAAATTACATGTCATCTAAGTCATATAAATTATCCCCAAAGATGGATGAGCCACTTCTGGCCTTCTAAGTACTAGTAGCCATCCCTGCTGTTAGGAAAGCACTGAATTGCCTTTTGATAGAAATTGTGTGATACTTTCTATCTTCAAGTTATCCACTTAATTGACATTGCTGGCTCAGAACTGGAAGAGCGTTTAAGGACTTCACAGATAAGAAATGCTCTAAATAGGTCTTTGTAGCATGCAGAACACCTTGCGTGTTTCCCAAACCTCTTTTCTTTCTGTGGCTTCCAGGAAAACTAGGCTTTTACAAAGTAACATTTGTCCTTGCTAATACTAACTTTATAAGACAAAATAATTTTTTGAGTCTATTCGTTTATAGATACTGATGTTGTCACTGAAGATACCTCCTCAAAGAACTTAACAACTTCCCTCCCCACCCTAGTCTCCAGCATCGCTTATCCCATTCTCCTGACTACCACCACCACACTGGTTGCTAGTGGAGGAATCTGGGATCAGAAAGTAGGGCAGGAGTTTCTAAAGTGGGAAGAAAGAAAGGATTCTGAACAATCCTTCCTCTTTTGAAATAGCCCCTAACTGCTCACTTGCCCCCTTGCAGCCAGTCAAGACTGTCAAGTGTACCTGAAGACCAGATTGAAAGACCATTCTCCCAAGTAATGAGGACTTAAAAAAAACTCTCGTAAGACTGGGGCAAAGATAAGTGACTTAGGTTTATATTTTGGGGGAGGATAAAATGGATCAGTAGGTGAATGAGAGAATAGGTCAAGGGCAGGGAAGGGACATGTAGGAACCCAGTCTGAGAAAAAGGCCACCCTCAAGTAAGTAACTGTCCCCAGTATATGAGCAGCTCTGTCCACGAGCAATCTGGTGCTAGATCATACTGAGATCACCAAAGGCAGTGTCCCCACCCCTTCTCCTGGAGGGTTAGATTAGGATCTTGGGGCTTTAGAAAATGAGGAGGGTGAGGGGTCATGTATTATTTTAAGTCTGCGACAGCTCTTGAGAAGCCTTCCTTTCTTCCCTCAGCAATCATTACTTCAGCATCTGTGATGTGCCACGCGCAGTGCTGGCCTAACACCTCATTCTAGACGGGAAAACTGAGCCTCAGAGACACTCAGTGAATGACCAATTAGACATGAACAGGGCAAGAACTAGATGCCAGGTCCCCAGGTCCCTGTGTCAGGACCCTTGTTGTCATACCCTAAGGCCTGCCTTAATAAAACCACCTTGTAAACTTAGTCATTCGCATCTTTTCTCTCCTTTGAGCCCAGAGGATCCCAGCTGAGTGTGGAGTGTCTTATCCTTGGTAGCCAAGTAACTTTCCATTTCTAAACCCAGTGGGCCGTCCCCAAATGAAAATCTCTTCTTTAATTAAAAAGTTTTCCTTAGAATGAGCATAGCTCTGTGGCCATTTCTCATAACATTAGTCACCGGTCAAGTTCAGGAAATGCATCCGTGATATCTTGTAAGTTGTTGCACACAGCTTCTGGTTCTGTATGCCACCCTCAGTCAGGGCTGTGCTCTGGACCATCTGTGCATGTTAGTAACTGCAAATTCTGACCTGGGCAGTATTCCACTTGTTCAAAACAACGGTGAGTGCACTTGGAGGGTAATGGGATTCTTTGATAGAGAGGCAGGAAATAGTTCAGCCAAATAGCAGGAAAAGTATGGTAATAATTTCACATTTGAACGTCCCAAGGCCGTTTCTGTTGCAGCGTGTCAGGGAAGCCTCTGGGCATGCAGAAATGCTGCCGAGTTCTTCAGAAATTATGCCCATGAAATCTTTGAGCCTTTTGATAATATATTATTATAAAGGATTTATGTTGTATTTCTTCTTTTGGAAGGAAAAATAAACAAAACAAGACTATGACATAAAAAAGGCAAGTATTTTCTTTTTTATAGAAAACAGTCAAAACGAAAATGTGTACACACCCAGAACGCCCAGTGACCAGGGCTTACTGATTAAGAGGAGAGATCTTACCCACAGCGGAGCCCATATTCCGAGCCACACCGCCAGGCTCCGGTCTCACTCTGCCACTTACTAGTGTGTGAACACGGGCAAGGTATTTAAGCAGTCTGGGCCTCAGTTTCCTCATTTGTAAAGTGGGCTTACTAATAGCACTGACTTCATACGTAAAACAGTCCTGAGGATTAAATGTCAATATGTGAAAAGTGGAACAGTGCCTGGTGCATAGTAAATGTTGCCTTTTGATATTATTATCTATAACTGCAATAGTGTATGAACTTTTTCCTTCTCTCTCTCTGTCTATTTTGTTTGCTGGCTCATTTTACAAAGAGAACATAATGTGAATAGTAATACAGTGAACCTTTAGAAATAGCATTTAACAAGCATCAGGTCAGTATTTGCACACAAAGGCCAAATTTTCTTGTGCTGCTCACAGCTTCCTCACATACAGCCCTGCACTGATGCAGCTGAACAAGTAGGTCCCCATGGTCATGCCATGTTGTCCAGGGTACCAGGTACCATCCCCCATCCTTCTGGACCTCTAATAATTCGGTCTTCTATTTTGTGGCTGCTTCCCTGGATTATTTCAAAATATTTCAAACAGCACATATGTCTAATAAGAAGGAAAGGGCTAATTAGACCAGAGCCCCTACCATAGGAATACAAAAAACCATAAGAGAATACTATGCCAATTATATGGCAATAAATTGGACAACCTAGAAGAAATGGGCAAGCTTCTAGAAACATACAGTCCACCAAAACTGAATCAAGAAGAAATAGATAATTTGAACAGACAAATCACTAGAAGTAAAATAGAATCAATAATAAAAAACCTCCCTGCAAACAAAAGCCCGGAACCAGATGGCTTCACTGGGGAGTTCTATCAAACATACAAAGAAGAACTCATACCAATCCTTCTCAAACTCTTCCAAAAGATTGAAGAGGAGGGAACACTCTTAAACTCATTCTTTGAAGTCAGCGTCACCCTGATACCAAAACCAGACAGACACTACCGAAAAAGAAAATTACAGGCCAATGTCACTGATGAACATAAATGCAAAAATTCTGAACAAAGTATTAGCAAACAGAATCCAACAACACATAAAAAAGATCTCACACTATGATCAAATTGGATTCATTCCAGAGACACAAGGATGGCTTAACATATGCAAATCAATCAATGTGATATACCTTGTCAACAACAATACAGAAGGACAAAAATCACATGATCATCTCAACAGATGCAGAAAAAGCATCTGATAAAATTCAACACCGATTAACGAGAAAAACTCTTAACAAAGTGGGTATAGGGAGAACATATCTCAACACAATGGACCAGAGACATTATGGAAACTTGATGCCTTGCTCTGTGAATGGCATCTTGACTTCCCTCTCCACATCCACCTCTGAGTCTCTCCTGTGCATGTCCATGTCCATGGCTGCTAGCACGTCGTTTTCAGTCGTCCCAGCGGCTCTTCTTAGAGAATCTGGGCATCTTTCATCCCAGATTGTGGTCAGATACTCCACCACCCTTTCATACGGTGCACTTCTGGGATATAAATCATGAGACTTTGAGATATAAATTGGTTAATCTTAGGGAGCTTCCAGTCATGTTGAGAAGATGGGAAAGGTGATAAAACAGCCAGTTGTTAAAATGTCGGTAGCTTGAAATAGTGGGAGTATTTACATTATGGAACTTGGCAAACACAGAGGTCTCCCCACCCCGTTTTCTGGCATTTCTGGCATATATTACAAATAAGAGAGAACTTGATGCCGGAAACAAACCAGAGGTGTGTTCTTGCCGCTGTCTTCTTGAAAGATCGGCTCACTTCCATAGAGTTCAAGCTTGTCCACTTCCTAAAACAACAAGGACAACAACAGCTTTCGATAGGGAGATTTAAACTAAACAAAACAGGATTTTTCTGAGACAAATACTTACCTTTGTTGCCCTACTAACCAAGCTTCCCAGGAGACTCCAGCCAGATGAATGAGAACAACAGGGAGGTGGAATCCCCAGGACCCATGAAGAAGGGAATGTTCATTAAAGAACTCAGTGAGGGAGTGGCTACAAGCCACTATCATTCAGCAGGTTTACCTAGAGACTTTTCCTGGCACATCGTTGGTGATGATCCCTCCCAGAAGGCCTGGGGCAGCCTCAAGGATCCTGCTCCCAAGCCTGAGATCCTGTTTCTCTCTCAGCTGAGCAATGTATATGTGGCTTTGCTTTCCCCCTTCAGGATGTCTCCTGGAGAGGGAGAGCTGGGAGCTGCTTCATTTAGCGTTAGCTTCTCACTGACCCATGTATCACTCTGCAGGCTGGGGTCATGGTGCAGAAGAGCTAAGTGGATGTCAGATCCAGTGCTGGGGGCCTGGGGATGGAGTGGAATGTTACTCCTGACTCAAAGCAGCTGCTTTGGCTCATGTTGTGCCAGCTTGTTCTCCCAAGCCAGAGACGCTGGCCAAGCCTGCCACTGCGAAGAGACCCAGGCTTGTGGACTCAGCCCTTGAAAGGTCACCCTCGGCTACACGTTAGAATCCCTTGGGGCAGCTTTTAAATCCTGATGTCTAAGACACAGTTTAGACCAATTAAATCAGAGTCTCTGGAGGTGGTGCTCAGCCATCAGGGGTTTTGAAATCTCCCCAGGATTGAGAACGACTGCTCTGAAGAGTGAGGGCAAATACCCAGCATGGAGCCAGCTAGTGGTTCTCATTCTAGAGTGGAAGCTCCTCAAGGAAATACGAGCGGGTGTTTGGGTTATTACAGCAACCAGGGCTGCTGCTGGCATTTGGCGGGGGGTATGAGTCAGGGACGTTAAAAACCTCCTGAACTTTGTAGAACAGTTCTTCACAATGATAAATGCCAACTCTCTGAGGCATGCGCGTGCGCACGCGTATGTGTGTTGAACGTGAGAGACAGTGAGTACACTCAGTCCCATCCTTTGTGTGGCTGGAAATAGCCTGGTCAGCTCTGATTTGACATATTGGTAATGAAGAAGCAAGATGTAGAGATTTTCCCTGAAAAATCAGTAAGCTGCTTGCAGAGGCCTCTCCACAGTGATTTGTCTAGAGTGAGAATGCTGGGTGTGTGTGTGTGTGTGTAAGGCCAATGTCAAAATTCTTTATTACTTTTCCCCAGAATTTTCTTGAATATTAATACAAATCAAGCTTGGGCTGGGAGCTGAGGGGCTAGTGGGTGGTTAGATGTGTGGAGGAAGAGGTATTTGTGGAAATGGCATTGGCCAGGATTGACTAAGAGGGCAAGGACCTCTTAATTTGGCAGATTCCACACAGTCCACTTGGTGCCCCAAATGAAAACAGATGACACCAACTGACCATCACCATGCTGACTATGAGACACATATGTGATCTGATATTACAGGCAGGGAGTCAGCAAAACCATAAAGGTGTTTTGTCCAAATTTCATCGACCACTTGCCCTGCCTGCATGGATCTGCTGGTGTTTCTATGCTATTTCCAGCATCTCTCCTTACTGTACAACCTCATCTTGCATATTACAGCTCACATACCTCACCATTGCTTGTTTTCACCACAGCTAGCACACTGGGGGAGAGCACAGCAAAAGGATGGAGCATTGAGTTAGACCAAGAACTGAAGGTCCTCTCTGAATGTGTTTCCAAGCTCTGCCCTATGGACTGAGATCACTGAGTCCTGGGGTTTCGGAGTCCTCTTCAGGAGAAGAATCTGTTCTTGCTGAAATCATTATTAGCTGGATTTCCAAGAGTGTTTATGAGCCATCTGCCTAACTAAGGTCACGAAATGCAAAGGTCACTAGGTGTGGGAATCTGTGACATGAAAGTGAAGGACCAGACTAAGGGTCTCAGTTCTGACTACATTAGAATCAGCTGAGAAAGCTTTAAAAGAAAAATACCAGTGTTGGCTGGACTATTTGAATCAGATTTTCTGGCAGGGGTTCAAGTATTTCTAAACTCTCCAGGTATGGTATATATCCTCTAGGGTGTCCCATAAGGACCGGTGAGATACTAATCAACTCCATCAGCCCTTTGTCTTCCACAGGAGACAGCTTAGATGTTTACAAGGTGATTAAAATCAGGTTGCATCATTATGTGAGGACTGGACAGAGACCAGCTGTCTACTTTGATCCTTTAAGTGAAAGAAAAACCATTTTTTCTTCTAAGGGAAAGACATTTGCACTAGTTTATAGGGGATAGTCTGAGCTCACCCAAGTAAACATAACTAGAGTTAAATTGCAAGTTTTTTAGGGACAACATAGAATATTAGATTATTGAAAAATGGAAAATATCTAAGCCAAACATAGCATCTGTATCTCAAACTCCTCTAGTTCTTCTGTATCATCTATACATTCATCTCATCTAGATTGAAATGCTCTTTTCTGTTGGAATCAGCTCTGTATATACTTGTCATGTGGGTAGTGTCATGCTTCTTTTTGATTGTCTGAAAAAGATCTCCCTGGGGCATCAAAGAACATCACTTGGTTTCAGATGGTTGAGCCAAGGTTCCAGAAGGTTGAGGGTTTCAAAAGCAATTTTTGGCCATTCGCCACCTAGTCATATTATTCGTGATTCGATGGACTTTCAGCTTTCTTCTTTCTAAAACTGAAGATTTCTATTTCTTTTGTGGCTAAAGAGCTGATGCAAACAACTGTATTGTCCAAAAAGTTCCCCAGCTGAGGGGGCAAATGGGATCTGAAATCCAGACCTCTCTGAGCTGGCCAAATTGGGCACTGGAGGGTGGGGTTATGTTTGAATTCTCGTTCACCCATATGAGCTATAGGGCCGAGTTCCTGCTATAGCTTGTCCTAACATGATAGTCAAAATGGAAAATTTCTCTTTAAAAATGATCGACTACAAGTCAAAGAATATTTAAACATTTATCTTGCTGAAATAACTTTCTACGCTCAGGATGGAGTCACTCCTGCCCCAGGGGTGCCACATCAGCAAACTGAAACTTAGATTCCATTTCCCCGTAAATGCTCAACTTGACGAGAAATATAATATAGTATATTATACTATGTAATATTATATCCAGTCAGCCAATCTCCAAATGCCAAGCCAACGCTAGGGTCTATGATTATTTCCTTGTTCCTTCTTATCCTAAACAAGTTTGGCTTTGTGACTCTAGCCAATGGGATATTTAATATTTTCCTCATCCTTGTTCTTTATTCTTTACCCTGTAAAAGCTTTCTGCTTTCTGCCCCATTTTGCAGTTCTCTGAATGGAGACTGTCTGGTTCATGAAATATTAAGTAAAGTTTGTTTGTATCACCTAAATTGCCTCCTATGGTAATTTTTAACAACCTATTTAAAGAGTACCTAGTCTTTAAGGCAATCCCTCCAAATCTCTCTCTCTGCCTATGTTAGAAATACAGCACAGGAAGTCATGTCAATATGCTTAATTTTCCATTGAAACAATATTTCTTAGTTGACGTTTCATGTTAAAAACTATCATCTTATCTTTGCTAATGCCCATATATACTTGAGTGAATTTCACTTTTATCTCAGCCCATATAATTTAGCCAAGAAAAACTGTGATCCTATAATGATTAGCTACAAATTATATCTAAGAAGCTATATAGTATCCAAAGCAACAAGCTAGTATTTAGAAAATGATTGGGTATTATAATGTTTAAAAAATTGGCTTGCTTACTTCTAAAATAGTCCCCCTCCTAAAAAGTAATGTTAGGAAAGGTAACATTTAATAGCTGTTGTGAAGACATTGCTTTAAAAAGTACGGTTCTCTGAATTGATTCCTTTTTCAAAGGAAAGTAAATAAATATATGGATTGACCCCAATGCTAAAAAAGTCCTCTCTTCTCATCTTGTTTCCTAATAGACGTAAAGCCAAGGATGATGTTACTCCATGTCTCAATCCTTGGCTTTTTTTTTTTTTTTTTTGAGATAGGTTTATTGAGGTATAGTTTCATATAGTAAAATTAAATCTTTTTAGAGATAGTTTAGTATGTTTTGGCAAACTCAGGTCTCCCATTCCTAGATAGTTACCCAAAAGAAATGAAAATTATGTCCCCATGAAAACTTGTACATGAATATTTATAGAAGCTTTACTCATAATCACCAGAAACTGGAAATGTCCCAAAAGTCCTTTAACTGGTGAATGGATAAACAACCTGTTCCTTCCAGGGTGACTGTGTGATCTTGCATTCCCATCAGCAATGAAGGAGAGTTCCAGTGGGCCATATCTTCATTAACACTTAATACTATCATTAAAACAATTTTTAAGCTCTTTTAATAGGTGGATAGAAGTAGTTTATTGTGGTTTTAATTTACTTTCCTTTAATGACTAATGATATGAGCATCTTTTCATATGCATATTTGGCACTTGTGTATCTTTGGTTGATAACTTTTATTCTAATGTAAAAAACTGAATTGCTT
The DNA here is from genome assembly GCF_048564905.1 of Vicugna pacos. Classification (NCBI taxonomy): domain Eukaryota; kingdom Metazoa; phylum Chordata; class Mammalia; order Artiodactyla; family Camelidae; genus Vicugna; species Vicugna pacos. Next base: position 45,684,316 of record NC_132993.1, on the reverse strand, counting down.
TCTTATTGTTATGTTTTGAGAGTTGTTTACATATTCTGGATACAACTTCTTTATCAGCCATGTGATTTTCAAATATTTCCCCTAAGTGTAAGGCTTGTATTTTCATTCTCCTAACAGTATCTTCCACAAAGCTCAAGATTTTAATTTTGATAAATTTCACATATTTTTATTTTATATATATCCTTTGTCAATAGTGTATTATCTTGATTATTGTAGCTTTATAGTAAGTCTTGAAATTGAGCAGTGTGACTCCTTTAACTTTGTTGTGCATTTTAATAATTGTTTTGACTGGTCCAGTTTATTTTGTCTTTCCATATAAACTTCAGAATTGACTTGTTGATATCTGTAAGAAATCTTCTTGGTTGACATTGTCTTAAATCAACTAGAGAGAAATGTCTTCTTAACAATATTTACTCCTTTAATACATGAACATATGAGATGTTTCCATTTATTTAGATCTTTGATTTCTTTCTAAGTGTCTTTCACCACTGTTCTCAGCATATAGATCCTGCATGTATTTTGATTTATATCTGAGTGCTTCCTTTTTCTGTGTACTATTATAAGTGGTATTTAAAAAACAGACCAAATTCCAAATGTTCACTGCTGATATATGAAATATGATTGATTGTTGTGTATTGATTTGCATCCCTACTGATCTCATTCATATGTTCTAGAGCTTTTTGGAAGATTAGTAGATTAGTTCTAGGATATTTTTCTGTAGATTATTTGGGATTTTCTACAAAGATGTACAATTTATCTGTGAATAGAGATAGTTTTATTTCTTCTTTCCTGTTCTATATACTTTTTATTTCTTTTTTTCCCTTATTGCATCTGAGCGAGGACTACATGCAATATTGAATGGGAGTAGTGAGGATGAACATCTCTATCTTGTCCCAACTAGAAAGAAAGCATTCAATCTTTCACCATTAAGTATGATGTTAAACTGTGATTTTGCTGAGAATTTTTGTCGTGAATGGATATTGAATTTTGTCAAATAATTTTTCTGTACCAATTGATCTGATCATTTGGCTTTTCTTCTTTAGTCTGTTAACCCTAAGATTCTTTTTGGAGAAATAATCGTGGTTGATGCCAAAGAGGTGTGAGGTGGGCGAGGGCCTGCAACTGGTTTACAACATGACTACCATGAAATATGGGAGTGAGACTCAGACCAAATCCTGCCACTTGTACAGTTATTTACAAAATGAACATGTATTGGCTAGCACTCACCAGTTAACTTCCTGTTCTGTGAGGTCAGTAAAATCCTAGATCTCTCAGAAAACCAGAATCCTCCTGTCTTAACCCATTAGGACTGCTCTAATGAAATACCACAGGCAGCAGGTGGCTTATAAACAACAGAATTTTATTGTTTACAGTTCTGGAGGGTGGAAGTCTGAGACCAGGGTGCCAGCATGGTCGATTTCTGGTGAGAGACCTCTTCCAGTTTGCAGACTGCTGACTTCTGTTGTGTCCTCACATGGTGGAAGCGGCTAAGAGCTCTGTGGCTCTTTTATAGGAACACTAATCCTAGTCATGATCTAAGGACCTCTCTAAGGCCCCAGCTCCTAATACTATCACATTGGGCATTAGTATTTCAACATATGCATTTTGAGGGGACACAAACATTCAGATCATAGCACCTCCTAATCAATGGCTGGACACAAGACCATTTAGGGATCAGAACTCAGGCACCATTTAAAGGTGCAGGTGATAGCATTAACTAGATTTTCATACCCTGTTCAAGCAATAAAGGTATGTGTCTCTAAAGAATTTCAACCAATCCATATATTTTATTTTATTTTTAGTATTCTTATTGAGATATAATTGACTTATTGAGATATAATTGACTTACATTGTGTTAGTTTCAGGTGTACAACATAATGATTAGGTATTTGTATTTATTGTGAAATGATCACCATAATAAGTCTAGTTAACATCCATCATGACACATGGTTACAGAGTTTTTTCTTTCTTGTGATGAGAACTTTTAAGATTTACTCTCTTAGCAACTTTCAAATATGCAATACAGTATTATTAACTGGAAATTTGTACCTTTTGACTTCCTTTCCTTATTTCAGTCACCTCCAGCCTCTGGCAGCCACCAATATGTTCTCGGTTATCTGTGAGCTTTTTTTTCCTCCCTTTTTTCAGATTCTTCATATAAGTGAGATCATATGCTATTTGTCATTCTCTGTCTGACTTCGTTCACTTTGCATAATGCCCTTCCATCCATATTATCACAGATGGCAGGATTTCTTTTTTATGGCTGAATAAAATTTCATACTATGTTATATACCACAACTTCTTTAACCATTCATTCAACTAGTGGACAATTATGTTGTTTCCAGCTCTTGGCTGTTGTAAATAGTACTGTAATGAATATGGGGGTGCATATATTGTTCCAAGTTAGCGTTTTCTTTTTCTTCAGATAAATACTCAGGTGAAATTGCTGGATTGTATACTAGTACTATTTTTAATTTTTTGAAAATCCTCCATATGCTGTTTTCCATAGTGGCTGCACCAATTTACATTCCCACCAACAGTGTACAAGGGTTCCCTTTTCTTCACATCCTCACCAACACTTCTTATTCCTTGTATTTTGATAAAAGTCTTTTTAACAGGTGTGAGGTGATAGTTTATTGTGGTTTTGATTTGCATTTCCCTGATGATTAGTGTTTTTAACATCTCTGCATATACCTGCTAGCCATCACTATGTCTTCTTTGCAAAAATGTCTATTCAGATGACCTGCTCATTTTTAAAATCAGATTTTTTGTGATGTTGAGCTGTATGAGTTATTTATTTATTTTGGATATTAACTCTTTATCAGATATGCAGTTTCCAATTATTATTTCCCATTCAATAGGCTGCCTTTTCATTGTGTCAATGATTTCCTTTGCTGTACAGAAGGGATTTAGTTTGATGTAGTCCCCACTTCTTATATTTGCCTATGTTAAAGTGACAAATCCATATATTTTAAATACTTTTAATTTTTACCAGTGAAAGCCCATTTCTAACATTTATCATGCTAATTAGTATCATTGTTTTCATAATCAAAAGACCATTTCTGATGTTCATTTTTTTCTAGTTAACAGGACCTCAGGTATTGATTGCTTTTGGATTGCTGCAGCACATTCAGTAGTCTACCCAGAGAGTGGCATTTCTGATATCTGCTAGCTGGCCACTGGAGAACCTGGATCCTCTATTAGGGCAGCTGGCTACTTCAGAGTCAGAGCTTAAACTAGTTAGCAATTCCATAGTGTTACACTATTTATGCTGAGAAGTATTTTAGAGTAACACCATGAGGAATACCAAAGGTACAGCAAAGGTCCCCTTTGTTGAATATTTTACTACTGAGTTGTTTGTTTAGTACCAGTCTTCCCCACCCTCCATGCCCCATCCCCATTTTCCTAAAAGTTGCTTCTGCTGCCATCTGCCTCCATCCTCATGATAATTGGTATGACCTTGCCCTCTCAGGACACAGCTAATTAGTTCAGGGATGGGAAGTATCCAAGTGTGGCCAAATGGCTTCCCTTTCCATGAAATTAGAGGTTGAGACAAGAGGAGAGGTGGCTTTTTTTTTTTCCTTTTGGCCTCTCTGACCCCATTCAGTGGGCCTGGGAGCTGAGGGGGTGTTTCCTGCTTTGTGTGTGGCATGGATGAGCAGCAGTGTAGAGAGAAGAGCAAAACACAGAAAAAGCAGAAAGATACTTACAGAGTGGAGGGCTCTCAGGCCTCCCAAAGTTCTTTGATTCCTGATTTTGGTGGCCGTGAGAATGTGCTCCCCAGTTCTCCTGCTGTGGGAAGCCAGATTTTTCTGTTGGCTCTAGTTGTTGACCCTCTGTATCTACTGACACATTAGCTTCTTAGCTCCAAAGCCTCCTTTCCACAGGCTGCTCCCTGACAACGACCATGCACAGCAGGACTGAAATGCAGGCTCATTCCTGCAAGATACAGAACTCTTCAACTAGAGACATTGATTCAAAGACTTAGCCAGCCCAAGATGTTCCTGGAGCTGCACTGCTGTCAAAGCCTCTTCCTGCCCAACCCTACTTCCTTCCCTCTCCTTCCCGTGTGTCAGATGTGGATCATGGTCCAAATGCTCTTCCTGTCTTCTCCAGCTCCTTCCCCTACTCCTCTTACCAGGCATTCCCTCCATTAGACTCTTGTGCAACTAATCCCACAATGGCATCTACTTCTTGGAGGACCTAAACTAACACACTGGTTCTAGTCTTTTACTGAGGCCTGATTATATTCCACCTCTTGGGTTTTATGAGCCACTTGTGTAGTCTACTAATATTAAATTTGTACTTTTAATCCTTAACCTATGTGATAGTTAATTTTATGTGCCCACTTGACTGGTCATGGGGTGCCCAGATTAAACATCATTTCTAGATGTGTCTGTGAAGATGTTTCCTGATGAGATTAGCATTCGAATCAGTGGACTCAATAAAGTGGATTGTCCTCCCCAATGTGGGTGGTCATTTTCCAATTTGTTAAGGGCCTGAATAGAACAAAAGTTGGAGGAAAGAAGAATTTGCCTCCATTTTTGATTGCCTCATTGCTTCAGCTGAGATATCTTAGCTCATCATCTCCTGCCCTTGGACTGGAACTTGTACCATTGGCTCCCCTCATTCTCAGGCCTTCAGACTTGGGCTGAATTACACCGCCATCTTTCCTGGATCTCCAACCTGTAGACAGCAGATTGTGGAACTTCTCAGCCTTCACAACTGCAAGAACCAGTTTTTCATAATAAATTCTATGTATGTATGTATGTATGTATGTATGTATGTATGTATGTATGTATCTATCCATCTATGCATATATCTCCCATGGGTTCCGCTTCTCTGGAGAATTCTGACTAATAAAACCCACATCAGAGGTTTATTATTATTTGCAACGAAAGGAACAAGTAGACTTTTGCCAAGCTCAATAGAAACATTTTCTCACTTAATTCTTGAATTAACCCTGAGAGGTGTATATTATTATCACCATTTTTCAGATAAGGAATAAGTTGTAGAGATTGAGTAGTTTGCCCAGGATCACACAGTGGAAAGACTGCTTGATCCCACAACTGTCAGACTCCAAAGCCAATAGTCTGAGCCACTCTATCTCATTGGATACTACATGCTGAGTTAGTTCAAAAGTCGTAACTATCCAACTTAATATTTAAACGTTGCTTCCTAAACCAAACATACAAATGAGTCCCTTACACATAAATCTGTATTTCTTGGGATATTTTGTTGGACCCAGAAACTCATTGCCATGTCCCTTTTGCCTCTTATTCAACATTTAGAGACTCCCACATCCCTTCATCCTCTACACTGAAAGCATGTGCCATTTGGGAGCTAGAAGATAATTGTCTTCAGTCGTACTACAGATAAGGAAAGGGAAAGCTTCAGATTTAATGGGTGCCGTCTCTCTGCCTTCTCTACAAACAGACCTCATTTATGTTGGTGTCAAATTTAGAGGAGGCAGAACAAATTGTATCTTGTGAGGGAACAGATATAATACAAAATGCAGAAGGGATTATAAAGAGACTTTTATGTGTTTTGCAGTTCTTCGAGTCAGGACAGATTTGTTGGTTTTATACAATTTTTTAAAAATAGAGATTAAAAAAAAATGTAACCCCAGTAAACAGTTTGACAGATTACTGAGAAATGCTATGCTCTTGAGCCATTGAAGCAAGATTTTCCATTCCCTTTAAACAGCCCAAATTGGGTGATAGAAAATGTGAAGCGACATCTGAGAACAAAATAACAGAATTAATACAACTATGAAAATGGAAAGCAGTCAAAACCGAGCTGTTCCTTTCTTGGGAGAATTGCCCCAGGCCAAATGCAGGCTGCCTACCTGGGAGGTAATGCCCTACTCCTGTCCTGCTTCTTAGTACACAGCCAAGAGCTGACTGCCATGGGGGACAGAAGGCTGGTCCCCTCACCCCCGTGGGGACTGGCTCTGTGGTGCATATTGTGTTCCAGAGCTCTCTGTGGGATCAGGCTGAAGTCAGACTCCTGCTGAGATCACACACTTGCTTAGCTCCTTTCTCTGCCTCATCCTGCTCATCTCATTGTCCATTGGGAAGCCCTCTCCCAATAAATCACATCTACAGGAATGCTTGTCTAAAATCAGATCTATAGGAATGCTTGTCTAAAATCACAGCTGTAGGAATGTTTGTCTCAGGCTCTGGTTCTAGAACATCTACTCTAAGACAGTGGCTTAGAGGAGTTTTACTTTGGAAGAGCTAGAATGCAGCCAGCATCCTGCATACTTTCTTGGACCTTTGGGAATGTCGGAGAACAAGTTTGTGGGTGGTGGGAGATCTTAAGGGAAAAGGGGAGAGAAAACAAGGTTGAAGGCTGAAATGACTGATTAAAACTTTGCAGTATAGTTGATTAGTTTCTTAAGAACATATGACCATGAATTACTTTTCCAGTGTGTCCTTAACCTGAAGGATGAGATATTTTAAGGTATATTGCAACAAATACTCTTCTTGGATCTTGAGTCCACCTTTCCCATGCTTCCTGATATGGCCTTATGTTTTAAACATTTTTAAAAAGAGTTTCTTGAACTTACTTCCAGTCAGATTCAGTAGGGGCTTTTAGATACTCAATGGAGATTTTGCATTTCTCTATCAGCTGGCATTGATTATTTTTCCACAGGATAATTAGAGTGCTGGCATCTGTAAAATTATTTGCTATAACACCTAAAGGAGGATCTAAGATTAGTTATTTCCTTTGTTCAGAACAGTCTGAGAGCTACCATATAAGAAGAGCATGTCCTGAGCTCAGGGGATGGGCATGAAGTTCTTTAGGTAGCAGTAGAGTGGTTCAAAATGTGGGCTCTGTAGTCAGGTTCCCCTTACAGGGTATGTAATGATTAAATGAGATGATACTTTTAGAGAACTTAGCCCAAGAATGGCATGAAGTAAATGTACAGTAAGTGTCACCCATCTTGAGGATAGTTCCTGAGCCTCTCCAGCATTGATTCCATGGGCCTGCTCTTTTTTGAGACTTAATTTCTGCTTCATTCACTTTTGAATTGTTGTATTATTATTAGCACGTGTGTATACTACTTTTTTCCTAAAATAGAACATTTTATTTAAAAAATTACATATGCAAAAGCAAGTATTAAACAGCTTTTAAAAGAAACAGCATATATAACATTTGTTATACTTTATTTTAATGGCTATTAATAGTTTCTATAACTTGCATGATCATAAGAATCACTTAGGATGTTTATGAATATGCAGATTCAAGGGCCTATCCTCTGTAGATTTCAGCTGAGTAAACCTGGGAGTAGCTCAGGCATCTGCATTTAGAACCATCACTAGTCTTCCATTCCCCTACAACAGGGTATTAGTTTTGTGTTGTATATGCAATTGAGAACACTATGTCCTTTTTATTCCCCTCTCTAAGCACATTGAAGAAAAGAATTCTTCAACCTATATTTTATCTATTCCCACTTTTCAAAGATAGCTACTCCACTAAACTTTAACAGATGTTTCTTTTTTTTTTTCCAGACATGGATATGTTCAACATCCATTTAAGGATTTTGCTTTGATGGTACATCTAACTTGCTCTAGATCTATTTACTTTCAGCATTGTGTAGACCCATAATAGTGGCCTGTGTGAAAGGGGAGCATGGATAAAATTTATTGAGGACTAATTATTTATTTGCCAAAAGCTATTATTGATACTTTTCAAATGTCATTCCATTTAATTCTGTAGCCCTTTAGATTTTAGTATATTTGTTTCATGGATGAGGAAAATGAGGCTCAGAGGTTACACAGTTTTACATAATTTACCTATAATCCATGGGCCCTCTCTTTTTTGCCTCTTCTCTTTGCTCTGTCTAGCTGCTGGCACTTTAGGGGTCTCAGCATAACCTCTGCTTCTGAGAATGATCCAGATTCTCTCTGTTGACTCCCAAACTCTTCACTCTTGGTTCTTAGATGACTGACTCCATAGGACCCCATCTCAGCTTTTGGCCCCACTTATTTGGTGACACCCCCCCCATCCCTCTCTTACCCCTGGCCTCTGCTTTGGCAGCATGTGTCTGGCCCTCCTATACAGCAATTCCTGTTAATTAATAATTACAATGATCTTGAGTGAGAAAAATTTCCTCCCCATTAATGTGCTAAGGACTTACATGGCTTACCCCAACAGCTTTACTTATCTTCCTCCCCCCGAGTTGTAGGGAGTACAACTGTCTCCTTCTGCTTTAGGCATGGAAAAGCAAGGACTTGGAAAGAAAGAGGACTATTCTGGTCCTCCTTACCCCACCTTAAGCCTTGGATGCCAAGACAGGGTCCATATTATCAAGTGATAAATGTGCATTAGAACTTACATTTGGTGTTAACTTATTGGACTTAATCACTATTTTTAGTCCCATTTGATTAAAGAATCATGTGCTCTGCTAGAAATGCTGAGTGCATCACTGATGAAGACATGAAGAGAAAACTTATGGGAGACAAATTTCTTATACTTTATACTTTTCAGAAGTGCAGCCTATCATGACAACATGTCAGTGCTTTGTGACTTCAGGAGACTTGTGTTTGGGGAGTGGGAGACTGTGGTGGCAGACTCTACCTGACCTTTATGCCTGGAACCCTGCACTTCACATTCCTGATCTTTGAATTTCTCCAAATTGCTACCTCAGGATCCACACCGAGACCGACCTCCTCCTACTCCAGTTCCCCATCATCCTGCTTTGCATGAGATGTGGGGATCTTGGCCCAAAGTAGCTTTATCTTAAGCACTCAGCACTACCTGAAAGGGAGCTAGCCTTGGAGTGTAAGACATTTAGAAACTTGGAAGAAATCTAGTAGCTTCCTTGTGTTCTTTATGAAAAATAATCAAATAATGTTGGATAATTGCTTACTCTCACTCATTGTTTCTCTGAAAGATGAAGGGCTGGATTCTAGCTCAGGCTTCTCCGTATAGTTGCTGGACTGTGGACACGGCACAGCACCTAGTTAAGTCTTTGGTTCTGCTTCCTTAGAACGGGGACTGTAACTACCTGATGGAGTTGCTATGAGGATGAGCGGGCCTGGCACATGGAGATCATCTGGTAAATAGTAGACATTATCATTACCAACTGCAGAGATTAGTTATAATATCACAGCTGGAATGGGATCTTTATTATCTAAAACGTTGAGATTTTCATGAAAGAAAACAAAGGTACCAGATGCTGCATTACCTTTCCTACAACTACCCGTGAGGAAAAGATATTATGATATGAAATCAATATACAGGCAGGGGAATAAAGATTTAATGTCTAAATGGGCTTTACTCATGTTTATAGGTTACAACAGATATAAATATATTGCTCACCCTTGTTTCTTATGAACCCAGAATTTATTTCTATAAGTCCCTTTGAGACAGAGGATGAAAAAGAGGAGAGAGAGATTGGGGTTGAAGCTGGTTTAACTTTAGGTATGTTTAATTCATGTTTGTGAATTATTATTACAATAAATGCTGATTTGATTCATAACCAAGTGGGGCTATTTATGTTTGAATGAAAAGCACATACATTTGCTCACACAAAGCTCCATAGTGAACTAAAAAAAAATCAGTTTTTATTGTTTAAACAATTGTGCATTAATCAAAGTCTCAAAATGGGGATTCTGAGAATTGTGAGCATAAACTGGGAATGTTAATGTGCTAGATTTTTTTTTTAATGTGGTGTCATAGGATGGGTTAGGGCTTGATAGAGGTGAACAGGCTCAAAAATATTTTCCAATGGCCTGGAGCTGCTCACTTAAGCTTTATAATTTTCCATGGGTGATTCTACAGCATGCAGAAGGATGAGTTCTTGATTTCTTCACAGCTCACAGAGGATGAGAGATGAACAGTGCCCAAAGCAGCAGCAGCTGTGTTTGTGGGCACTATTTCACTTGTAGGTTTGAGAAATAAACACTGCCACATGAACAGAGCCAACAGGTGTCTCTGGAACTTACCACAGTTTGAAGCTCTAGGGGAATTAAAGAGAGGCCGCACAAATTCTGAGTTCCCACTGGCTTGGTGTTTTCTCCACAAGGCCAGTTTTCAGGGAATGGCCATGACCTGTATGCATTTTATCCTTGTAGGTATTATAAGACCTCCATAGGCAGAGAGCACCTTAAGGTAACTATTTTCCCTGATTTCTATGAAGAATATTTGTAAATTGGGAAAATTTAAAAAGTTGAAAACAATAAAATTATCTCTTCAAATCTCCTCCAAAGATGACCACTGTAGCATCATGATATGAATAAATACATATGTAATGTACTTAGGACAGTGCCTAGAATGTAATAAGTTAATACATAACTGCTGCAATTTTTTGTGTATATAGATATATATAATTTTTCTATTTTTTCTTTTTTAAATTTACATGCATGCATCTGTTGATTAAGTAAATATTCAACACATATTCACTCAGCACCAGGAACTTTGAATGGGCTAGAAAGAGGAGAGAACTCTGTATTAGAGTTGACAAGACACAATCATTGCTCTTAAGTTGGTCACAATTCTAGACAAAGAAATAGATAGCCAGTGGGTGTTTCTGTGTGATAGGGAGGTGACCTGGTGGGTGCAATGTGGAGACTGGCAGGGGCTCCTTAACCTCACTGAGGGTTTTCTGGAGAAACTCATCCCCATCCTCAGACCTGAAGTATGAACCAGAGCTATTCAGTCAATGGAGTAGAAATGAGAAGTTTCCCACAGAGAAGACAGAATACGTTAAGTTCCTAAAGCACAAGCAAACACAGCATCTCCTTGAAACTAAATGGAATTCTGAGTGTGCAGTTGGGATTAGAAGAGATGGTGGGAGTGTGGGAGGGTGGAGTAGGATTAGGGTGAGACCCGGGAGGAGTCAGCAGGAATAGCGAGCTGGGAGGCTGGAGGAGTCAACAGGGCTGACATCACAAAGAGCTTCACAGGAAGCGTTGTGAGACCGCTTAGATTTCATCCCCAGGGTAATGAGGAGCCACTGAATCAAGATTTGTGCTTTAAGAATATAAAAAAACAATGAAAAATAGGTTGCCAAATAATAAATAAAATATTTCAATTTAAAAAACAAAAATAATAAATAAGATAATTAGAAGAGGATGAGCAGAAAAAGTCTACATTGAAAGTTTTAAGCATCTTTTATTTTTTGGATAAAGAATAAGTTATGAAATTTAAAAAGTGAATAATAGTGAGACCACAGCATATTAAGAGCTGGGAAGTATGGCACTTTAAAGTGATATTTCATGCAAAATTTGCAGCTACAGAAGTATTTACTAGAAATAAGTAAAAACGGAGAGTGTGTTCTGTAGGGTAGGAAGAAAAGTCCTTTTTACTGCTGAAATTAAGAGTTGTTTCATAGAAATAAACATTTGAATACAAATTTATTGTTTGTAAATAATACTTAGAGTTTAGCTATAATACATTTCTAGGTGTGTTCTTTACTGACCTTCACATTCATCTCTGATGTTTAGGGCATGAGTAAAGAGAGAAGGAAGGCTGTGAGGTTTGGATCATCTTCAGGGGATGAAGGAGGGAAAAGAGCATTTATCAAATACCCATCATGTCCCAGGTGATACCATTAACTGGTATCTTACCTGTGAGGATATTATTACCCTGTCTCACAGAAGTTAAGAGAGAGTTTCAGCTGCCATCAGGATTACATGCTGGGACGTGGTGGGTTGGCATTTGAACCCAGTGCTGTGTTCTTTCCCTTGCTCCTCCTCCTGGCCTCTTAGCAACAACCAGGTGATGTTTTTCCCTAGATACCCCATTCTGAGGCAAGAAAATCTAAGATGATACAACTTTCCTGCAGTCAGTAATCCCTACAGCTGCCTTCTGCTCTGGTTAGTAATCTCGGGGCACCTAAAGCCTGAGGCCAGTTGAGACCTAGAGTCCTTTTCTCTGGGACAGCACAAGGAGCACCTTTCAAGGAAAAGATGAGCCTGGTGTGAAGAAAATCACAGAGATTTTTAGAGAGCTCCAGCCGTTTCCCTAGAGCTGCTTTTACTTTCTGACGGCTGATTTATCCAGGTGCGTGGCCCCGGGCCGGTAACCCTCTAAGTCAGCCCGGCCATTTGTTATCTCGCGGGCACTCTGGTGGATCCCGGTGCTGATAGCCGTAGGAACCGATCATTCTGCCGCAGGGCTTGGGGCGCAGCGGAAGCATCTGTGTGGACCACATGAGCCTTCTCAGCTTATAGGATGTGTGGTAACTTGGAGCCATTTGCTTTTTAAAGGGGCTATTTGCATTATCAGCAAAGAATATGGAAAATGGCTCAATTTCAGCTGATTACCCACTGAAGTGCCTGAGAGCTGCTCTGTAATTTTCATCGCTGCTTGCTGGGCTCTTCAGCAAAGTTTGCAGGCGAATTTAATGGAACGCATTCAGCCCTGCTGAATGGCAGACAGAGAAGGCAACAGCTTCCTGTTGTCTTTGTTTGGAAGCATCTGTTACCATAACATAGTAAACAGTTTTTGAAGCCATTCTGGGAACAGCCATCTGTGAGACACCTCTCCAGCGTAGGCTTAGGGCCCAGACATTGGTTTACCCACAGCCTCACCCAGAAAGAATTATCTCTGCTATCCAAGGCCAATGAGATTGGCTGTAACAAGGATTTCTAGGAAATGGCTCCTGGCAATCTAGATGGAGAAACTCTCCTAACATTAGTTAGAGGCAAATAATTAAACTCTAGCCCTGTGGCACAATCATACGATGGTGCACTTGTTAACCACTAAAAAGTGTTGTAGATCCCACTTCTCACACTTTATGGTGCTTATGACTCACTTGGGATCTTGTTAAAATGAAGATTGATTGAATAGGTCAGTGAACCCTGGGTTCTGCAAGTCCGACAAGATCCTGGGCGATGCCAATGCTGTTGCTTCTTAGACCACACTGGAGTAGCAAAGCCAGAGAAAATTTGTAATTGCATGGAAGGTGTTCATGGTTCCAGTAACATTTTTTTTTGTCTCCATCTCCAGTGCCTCTGGATAAGAATGCTGTCAGGTCCCTCGTTTTTCTGCTCACTTTAGGTTATAGGTAGTCCCACAATTACATTAAGTCGCAAATCTAGTTTTCAACATAGTGAAAAAACAAAGCATCAATCTTTTGTGACTGTCACAGGATTCTGACTTAGCTTTAAATGTTCTTACCTCCCTGAGCTGGGATCTGGAGTTGGGAAAGGCAGGCTGCCAAAACAGCCAGCCTTCCTCCGTTCTGGATTCCTGGTGGGAGACAGACACTTTGGGTCTGGTGTCCATTTCTTTGGTGCCTCAGATGAAACTGAGACAGGAAGAGCTCCACCCTAACAACCTGTCCAGAGGGACAAACATAACTTTTTCAGTAGTTGCTTCTGGAGAGTGGAGCTGATGACAGAGTGTCAGGGGAATGGACTTTCACTTTTCATTTTATAATCTCGTGTAAAGTATCTATGTGTGTGTCTGTGTGTATATATATGCGTATACACAATGCACATGTATATGTATAACATATGTGCTTACACATGTGCACATAAACATGTATACACATAGACATTTGTAACTTGCCACAAACACGTGCCATTTTTGTAAGTTAAAAAAAGACATAATTATTTAAGAAAAATAGGGAGGAATAATCTAAATTCATTCATCTCTTTCTAACTGTATTTAAGCTACATAACAAAAAGCCATAATTAAAATGGAGATTTTTTTCATTGTTGCAAAAATAGTTAATTAAGAACTTCGTTTTTCCTACAAAAACTATATTCAAATTTAAACAAAACTGAAGGGAAAAAATATCACTCTGAAAATAAGCCCTCCAGGTTCTGTCTCCTTGAGCTATGTACTGGAGGCAAGAAGATTCTTTGAAGTCTCTGGCTTTGGGGAGTGAACTCGTATCAGTTTCCAGCTTATACTGGTGCTGAATTAAATGGAATACTGCAACCATCACTCTGATATGCAGGATGGCACAGAGGCCTGCTCTGTTCCATTCCTGCAGGTGCGTTTGATGAGCTGACCCTTGGTTAACGGTCTTTCGGACTAACTGTCATGTCTCAGGGGTCTGCTTCGTTCGAGCTGTCTCATCATTGCCTCATAAACCATTAAGTGAATAGTTCATTGTGAAAGCCCACACTTGAAATGCTCACCTGTCAGCAGCAAAATTCTTCTTCATACCTTTTACTTCAACTTTCTCTTGTGTGAGGAACTTGTAGAAACCCAGCCCTCTGGTTGGTCTTGAGTTGTCTCCAGGTACATAGAGATCAGCTGAAACTAGTGAATCTGAATTAATGGCTAGAAATACTCCAAGTTTCTGTGCCACCCTTCAGTGTGCGAGGAGGTTATGCCTGTAACCTCTGAGAACAAGCCCAAGGAAGGGCAGCCCTTGGGAAGGTGCAGAGAGGACAGAATGCTGTGGATGGAACGCGTGGGCCCAGCACCTGCCAGGAGACCTCCCAGTGAAATCCTGCATCTTCCAGATGCTTGCTTTGTGTCTCGGAATGGTGCACACTCCGAGAACCTAAACATGGAGAGTTGAAAATACAGTGGAAGTCTAGGGAGTTCCAAGTTCAAACACATATCCTACTTCATAGACATTAAGGAAGCAAGAATTTTATAGAAATTAAGAAATTCAACTATATAAGCCTTTTGAATGTGTGTGTATATTATACATATGCTTTTATCTTAAAAATCCATATTTTTCACCAAGATGTATAAGGCCTGACCCTGCTTCCCTTTCTGCATCACTGCTTACCTGCAGCTCCAGCTGGTACTCCATGCTCCAGGCCTTTTGAACTTCACTCTGTTCTTCTAGGGAACTTCTTCCAGGTCTCTGGGCCCATCTTATATGCTCTGTCTCTTGCCCTCTTCCGTCAAGCATGTCCCCTGGCCACCTTCCACGCTTCCCTTCTGTCTCCCTAGACTTTTTACTTAGTTTTGGAGACTTGGGGGCCTCCAGCTGCCCTCTCTGTGCTCTGTGAGCTGCCTTGCCTAGCACAGCCCTCAGCACCTGGCATCCCCGCAGCCACACCCAGGGAAGGGTGGTGAGCCCAGCAGTCCTACTCTGAGCTGTGCCCACAATATCTGGTGCAGCCTCACACTTGGAAGATAAGTGCTCAAAGCTGTTTATCAACTCATCAAAGAGAAAAGAACATGGAAAATGAATAAACTTTTCTGAAGTAGTAAGGCAGGATGATGGGTGATTTATTTCTTCACTTGTTCGTATTATCAAAGAAATGTAAAAAAATTAATTTAAAAACTATAATTATACCATATTAACAAAATAATCATCTTCTTATTCCCTCTAAGATTTTGTCCATGTACTTGTTTTATGTACATGTTACATGTTTTGTTCTGTTTTTAAATTAATATTATTACTTGGGATAATAGTATATAAGCAAATTCCATTTTTCTACATAGTTCTTCATACTTGTGCTTTTGTTGGTTGTGTAATGTACCGAGTTGATGTATTATACTTTTTCTGTCCTCTTAGTTTTGTGATTGTATCAGGTATAGTGAATTCTCTATATTCAGTGAGGAGCAGGCATTAAAGCTTTCTCGTTTTCTTCCAATCACCACCTCCCTTTCCTGTCCTTCTTGGGGCCATCCCACAGCTTCAGAGTCACTTCTCGTTATTAAAAAGTTCTGTCTTGTTTAGTTTGAAACCCAGTCTCATTTCTTCTCCCTTTCCTCTCAGGCTAGATCATGACCTTCAGGACCTATAGTCTGGAGGAGATATGTTTTGTTTTTTCACTCTTTCTCCCCTGCCAGGGGTGTTGGGTGGGGAGGAGGGACTTGGAAAGAGGGCGTAAGCGGCCCTATATACTCTTACCTGCCGATGATGGACAGCAGTCCTGATGTCTTTGCTGGTTACTTTTGTTGGCTGCTGGGGCTCTGCTGATGTAGTTTCTTTGTGTCATGTGATTTTCCTGAGTGTATGTTCAGCCTCACTCTGGGCTCTCTGTCACCTTCTTAGAAAGGAACAGTGGCATCCCTTTCAAGCCATCCACTGGCTCAGGAACTCCTATCTCAGTGGGGCATCCTCTCATTTAGCCACTGGGCACCACAGTAGCTGCCTCTCTCTACCCCTCAGGACCTTCACACAGAGCCACTTTTATCTTCCATACCACAGGAGACTGTGAGGTGGAAGTTCATCTTTTACAAGCACGTCATACCGTGACCCTTTCTCAGTGTTGTATGAGCTGCTCCAGCATGTTCCCACTTTCAGAACTCTCCAGCCAAGTTGCCAGCCCCAAAGTGGCCTGCAGATACCACAACTTGGCAACCAACCAGTTGGTGGGTAGACACCAGTCTCCTCTTGCGTCCAGGCACCTTCAATCTCTATGAGTTATTTTTCGGAGTGGGAAAGAGGAGAGGGCCAACCTTCTCACCATGAATGCTTACTCCCAATGCCCCCTTCTCATTCCCCTCCCTGGGTGATCAGCTGTGGCCTAGGGTGGTGGGGGTCATGGCTGGGGTAGCATCACTTAGCATCTAGCCCTAATTGTCTTCTGCTCATTTAAAAATGTTAGGGAATGGACATGTTCATTGTCTTGATTGTAGTGATGGTTTCATGGATGTATACATATATCAAAACTTATTAAATTTTACACTTTATGTGCATTTTATTGTATGTGAGTCGTACCTCAATAAAGCCATTCAAAAATATTAGGGCAACTCACTCACCGTTTGTCCTCTGAACAGTTACCAACAATACTGTAAATAATACTGCATGACCATCATGATGCATGTAGGTTTTTTCTTTTGATGCTTCCTTAAGATAAATTCATAGGAGTTGGATTACTCCCATGGCTGAAAGAAAATAACCATTTTTATAGCTCTCAGTACATATTGCTACATTGTTTTTCAAAAAAATTGTGCCAACTTCCAATTTAGTAGCAAGTATGAACATACTAGTTTAATAGTAGCTTTGAGTGTTTTTTTTAACGTTCCTAGATGTGAGATAGTACATTATTTTTCATTTCTTAGATTAATATAAAGGACCACACATATGTGTACATTTGGCCAATTTGTTTCTCCTCTAAGAGAACTGCCTGTTCTTATTCTTTATCTATTTACCTACTGAGGTTTTAATGTTCTTTTACTTTGATTTCTATGAATGTTGTCATGAAGTTGTGTATGAAATTAAAAAAATGTTTGTACCGAAAGTGGTGTTTATTCCCATAGTTAGAATTTGAGAACAAACTGACCAGGATAAGTGAGAGTTGATTCTGATTGTGGAGGTCTGTCAACTGCCTCCTCTGGTTTCTGGAATAAGGGCACACTCCCTCTGTAAATGCAAGTAAAGCTGATTTTTCCAGGCAGTCCTGTCACCACTAGTCACACAGTCTCGCTGGTTGTTGACATTTCTGCTCTCTCGGTTTTCTGGAGCTGATCTTACTAGAGTGGCATGTTTCCTTTCAGGGCGGTGATTTTTGAACTGGGAGAGTAGTAGAAATAGGAAATGGGAGGGAGTAGTGATGCCGGAATGTGTAGTTAAAATACATGTATGGGAAGAATTCAACCTCCCTGTGAAGGCAGTCATAAAGTTTTATTTAAAGTATTTTGAAATTTCAAACAGTGTAAAAGATTTATGTACACAAACAGTGTACAGAAGGTTTTTTATAAATATCAACACAGTGCCTATAAAAGATTGAGAAGCCTAGCTCTTCTTTTCAAGATGGTGGTATGAGTTCATGTTTTAAACTGCTTCACAATGAAGGTACATTTAAAAACGCACACACACACACACGCACACACATACTCCAGACACATTCTATGCTCAAAAACAAAAACAAAAACCAAGCTAAATGTCTATATAGACAAAAATCAAAATGCAAGCATCCAGCCATAAGTGGGGCTGAAGTGACAAGCCTGCTGGATTCTGAATCCATAAATGTCCAGAGTGGGCCTGAACTTGGGTTTCTATTGGATAGACAAGACCAAGAGCATCCCTTGTGCATTTCTTATTTTGTTTATCTGCGTCCTCTCTCTTTTCCCTTGTGCCAATGGATGGATGGCATTCAGTCTCACAGACTAATACCAGGCTCAAAGATGGGACTTCTCACTCATGGAAGAACCACTGACTGGGCTACAGCTTCTATATATTTAATTTAACACTGACAATTTAAAAGATGATTTTTGTTTGTTTAAAAGAGTAAATACAAATAAAGCTGTGCAGCTGTGGTGGCTAGAGGAAGCAGAGAAGGCAATGGAGACAGAATCTAAGCCAGGACATCTGCTGATTCAATTGCTAAATCTGTGATATTGCTCCAAAATGAAAGCCCTCAGCTGCTTACATAAAGCCTGTTCTCATGTGGAAGAACCAGGAGCCGGGTGGAGGCACAGCAAAACCACTAGAAATAAGGAAGTGAATGAAAAGAGAATGAGAAAATGCTATTCTTTTATTGAAAATAACAAACATAAAACAGGTCTAAGAAAGCTGGTCAGTGAATCAAGAATCAAGAGACTTAATTATTGAAAAGATAAAAATAATTGAATGTCCTTAAAATAAACATTATAGTTTTTCAGGGATAATGGAAGGAATAACCATGAAAGTTTTGTGAAATAAAGATAGGCAACAATGGATCAAGAACAAATAGATTTAAAAAAAACTTATTTAAAACACCTAGAAATAAAAAAATAATAATTGAGATTGAAAACACAATAAATTGAGTAAACTCTAGATTGGTAGCAATCAAAGAAAATTACTGAATTTGGAAATAGTACCAAGGAATTTACCTACAATAAAGGGCAGATAAATAGAGAAAAAATATTAAGGAAATGCTTGATTAATAGAAGATGGATTGAGAGGTTCCACATTTTCCATCCAAAATGCATCACAATATATCCCTGTTGAGAGAACTACTGGAGGATGTGCTTCACTAAGAAAAAAAGGAACCCCAAATAAACGGAAATGGAGTGTAAGAAACATTAATGAGCAAAGAAGGAGATAAAAATATATTGGTAAATCAAATTAAATACTGACACTTTAAGATAACACTTTTGTTTGCTTAAAAGTGAGTTTGGAATACAATTTATGGTAATGCAAGGAGGATGAAAGGGATGGACTATAATGACTGATGCACACAAAATCATTGCCTTGTTTGGAAAGATGAGGATACTGAGTTACTTTAGACTTTGGTAGATAATGTATAGTTTGATATTTATGTTAAAAGTAATTACCAAAATAAAAGAAATGCAGTCTGTAGCTTCCAAACCATTAGAAAAGAAAAAAGGGAACAAAGACGACTTTATCAATCTAAGAAAAGGAATGAAAAGGGGAAAAAAAGCAAAAGAAAAAAAGAGGGAGAGGAAATGATACACAGAAGACACAGCACAAAAGAGTAGAAGTTAATCCAAATATATCAGTGATCACAAAAATTGTTAATGGATTAAACTCAAGCTCTCTAAAGAAAGACAGTCAGATATGATTAAAACAAACATACTTTTCTAAATAAAAGACACAAATAAAACAAACTTACATAGAACAATTGAAAATAAAAAAGATTTAATAGGCAAATACTAACAAGTGGAAGACTGGTAGCAACATTAATATCAAAGTAACATTAAAGGCCGAAGCATAAATAGTGATATAGAAACACACTCTATAATGATGCAAGAAACTATTTTCCAAGAAGATACAAAAATTATGAATTTGTATAAACTTAACATAGCTTCAAAATTTATAAAGAAAAATGAACAGAGTTATAAGAATATGTGGACAAATTTATAATTATAGAGGGAGACAAATGCAACTGTGCCAAAAATAAAGCAAACAGACAAAAATTTAGCAAGAATACATAAAATTTAAACAACACAATTAAAAAGCTTTACTGATAAATATTTAAAACCTTGAATTTGATTTTTCTTCTCAATCATATATAAAACATGCATTTATTGAAACAAGTCTCAATAAATTTAAATTTAAAAAGATATGTCATAGAAAGTATGATTTCTGACAGTATGAAATTAAATTAGAAATCAATAATAGAAAAATCTCTAAATATTTGAAAACAAAGTAGCATACTTCTAAATAATCTGTGGGCCAAAGAAGAAATCTAAGGGAATGCTAGAAACTATTTTTAAATGAATGAAAATGAAAATACAATAAATCAAATTTGTGGGATAACACTGAAACCATACTTAGAGGAAAATTTAAACTTCTTTATTAGAAAAAAAGAAAGGTCTCAAATCAATCTTAAGACACTAAAAGAGAGGAGCAAGTTAGACCTAAAGTAAGTAGAAGAAAATAAATAACAAAGAGGAGGAAAAACATAATAAAGTAGAAAACAGATAAGCGATGAAACTGAAAGCTGTTTCGTTCAGAAGATCAACAAATTTGATAACTCTAGCTATACCAGTCATGGAGAGAAGACACAAATTACTAATATTGGGAATAAACGAGGTGACACAGTGCCAGATTCTACTACAGATATTAAAAGGATAATATGGGAAAGTTATGAACAATTTTATAACAATTAATTTGATAATTTAGATGAAAAGGATAAATTTCATTAAAGTAAACTTCCTCAGTGAGAAATAAATTCAATAGCTTATATCTATTAAGGAAATTGAATTTGTAGTGAAAAAGCTTCACACAAAGAAAATTCTAGTCACAATGGCTTTACTGGTGAATTCTGCCAAATATTTAAGAGAGAAAAAAATACCAATTACATACAAATTCTTTCAGGAAATTTAAAAATAGAAAACACTCCCAAATAAGTCTACTATAAGTCTAGCATTACCATGATATCAAACCCAGGTGAAGACATTGCTATATAGTAATGTAATGAATATAGAAGCAAAAATTCTCAACAAAATTTAGCAATTAGAATAACAATCTATGAAAACTGTAATAGAAATGAACAATATGAAATTCAAATTTAAAATATTACCATTTATGGTAACATCAAAAACTACCAAACACTTAGAAATCTTTCAAAAGATATATTAAGATATGTATAATGAAAACTAGAAAATATTGCTGAGTGAAATTAAAGTAGAACTAAATAGAAGGAGAGATACTCTGTTCATAAGTCAGAAGGACTCACTATTATTAAGGTGTCAGTTATCCCTAAATTGATCCATAGAGTCAATGCAATCCCAGTAAAAGCTAGCATCCTTTTAAAAAAACATTAAAAAATTTGTATAAATTAAGAAAATACAAACAACACCATAGTAAAGTTGACAATTAATCAAATTTATAATCATTTATATCATTATTCATAATTTTATATTTGCAAATTTGCATACTTGCTAACATTTATTTGTAACCTCACAAATCAATATGTGCAGTACTTTCATGGTCATCCAAGGAAATACACAGAGCAGCAAAAAATTTGATTCTCTAGAGGATGTGTTCTCAGCTGATGTCCAACAAGGTGATGCTTTGCCTTCTTGTTTCAGTTCTCATACCGTCAGTAAGTGTCCCTTTTATATCTATTTAATGACTTTTTTTGCATTTGTTGTGCTTTTTGTTCCTAATTTCATTTTTAAATTGGTTCCAAGCGTAGTATGAACTGCTGTCTAGTGTTCCTAAGTGCAGGAAAGTGCTTTGGAAGGTCTTTATGGTATGAAAATCTCAGCCATGAGATATAGTGTTGTTGGTTACCAGTTCAGTATTAATGAATCAACAATATATATTTAATAAGGTGTCTTTAAACAGAAACACACACAATACGAATTACGTATTGATTGGTGGTAAAAATGTGACCAGAGGCTCACAGGAATCTAACCCTGTATTTCCCTTGGTAAGAATGAATGGTTCAGTATATGATAATTCAGTGTTTGCAGTATCTTTATGGTTTTAACTACCATAAATAATAAGAATCAGTGTGTGTGTGTGTGTGTGTGTGTGTGTGTTTGCGTGCGTGCACGCACGCATGCCTGTGCACACATATGCATATAAAATATACTTATAAAAATCTGGAAAGGCAAATAAACAGAAATACTTCATGCTTATCAGAGTGGCAAACACTTTATACTCTGACAAACTGTTTTCAAGGTGTGAGGAAGCAGGAAATTTCATACACTTCAGTGATAGTTTAATTTGGTAAAAACACTTCAGAGAGCAGTTTGACAAAATTAAATCAAGTTGAAAACTTCCATTTCCTTTGGCTCAGCAATTCTACTTCTGGATACAGAGCTCAGAAAAACTCATATGTATGGTACTAGTTTTAGTAATTTTGGTAGACTAACATCTGTTTTAATTGGGATATGGTAAGGAACTCACTAGATAATCTTGGCTCTTAAACTCATTGGTGTTCTCTAACATCACATTGAAGTCAAGGTGTAGCAATGCTCCTGAGGAATAATCTTGTGGATGCTTCTACATACATATGTGTAAGACCATGTTATTAACACGGTACAGCAGCTCTGATGATGTCATTGTTTCAGTTTCAAGGCCCTTTGTATGCTAAATTTTTCACATGAGTCCTTTCTAATACTTCTAATGCTGGATCTTCCTTTGGGAGAGTCTTGGGGCTAACATATGTATTAGATTATCTTGGTTTAGAGAAAGGTAGATTTAAAGCACTACTTTTAAGTTAGCATGTATATTCTTTAAAAATATAATACAAACTAATATGCAAAATATAAAGAATAATGATAAAAAGCACATCCATACTTTTGCCCTAGCTTAAGAAGTAGGAAATTAGCAATACCTGTGAAGCCCTCTGAGTGCCATCCCTCCTCTATGCCCTGTCTCCCAGAACCCTGGGGATAATGGCTGTTCAGATATTTGTAGGAAGACTTTAAACTATTGATTTAACTACTTTAATAGGCATAGGATTTTTCAGGTATTCTTTTTTCTTCTTGGGTCAAATTTAGTAAGGTGTTTTAAGAATTTGCCCATTTAATCTGTTTTCAATCTTATTAGTAAAAAGGTGTTTATAATTTTCTCTCGTAAACTTTACAGTATCGGTAGCATTCCTCCGTTTCTTCTATTCTGTCATTTTCTTCTTAATCTGTATTATCTAGGGGTTGTTTATTTTATTAGTCTTTTCAAAAGTACTAGTTTGACTTCATTTCTCTGTGTTACCTTTTTTCCAGTTCAGTAACTTCTGTCCTTATCTTTATTATTCTACTCTTTCCTTTTCTCTAGTTTTCTCTTTTCAAAATGTTTCCTAAGTTGGATACTGAGCTCTTTAATTTTCAGCCTTCTATCTTTTATAACATAAACATTTAATACCATAATTTACCTTCTAAATGATGTTTTAGTGGCTCTCACAAATTTTGACATGTAGAAGTTTTATTTTATCATAATTTCCTTTTTTATGTGTTCTTTGACCTAAAAGTTGTTCAGAAATATGCTTTCACATTTCCAAACACATGAGCTTTTGTAGATATCTTTCAATTATTGATTTCCAATTTAAGGTGATCCTAATGATGCTAATACTTTGAAACTTCTTGAGACTTGCTTTATGGACTTTTATGAGGGAAATTTTTATAAATGTCTCACTGTTTGAAAAGAATGTGAATTCTTCTATTGTTGAGTGTAAAGTCTGAAATATGTTCCACAAAACAAGTGTTAATTATGTGGATAAATCTTGAATATACTTATTGAATTTTTGTGTGCATAATTTATCAGTTATTGTGAGAGGTACATGAGAATTCCTCAGTGTATTGGTTGCTTTGTCAATTTTTATTTATACATATGAAATTTCAATTTCTGAACAATGAAGCTGTAGTTTTTCTAAAATAGTATACTTTTTTAAAGAGAAGTTTTTGGTTTACAGAATATTGAGCAGATAATACAGAGAGTTCTCATATGCCTTCTTTCTCCCTTTCTTTTGCTCACAGTTTCCCATATTATTAATATCTTATCCATCCTTGTTCTTATTCATTAATATCATATGTAGTTTACTTTAGAGTTCACTCTTTGTCTATGGATTCTATAGGCTTTGCAAGTTTGTAATGCCATGTATCTACTATTAAGGTATATACAATAGCTTCACTGCCCCCCAAGTCCCCTGTGCTACACCTATTCATTCCCTCTCCCCAGAGTCCTAGCAACCATTGATTTTTTTTCTGTCTATAGTTTTGCCTTTTCTAGAATGTCATATAGTTGGAATTATACAGTATGTAGCCATATCTGTGTGTTTGTGTGTATGTACACACTTACCAAATATGACAATGTTTGTATTTTAACTGATGTATATTTATTGCTATTAAGTCATAATTTAATTCCATTTGATCAGAGGACATACTTTATATGACTTTAATCCTTTTAAATTTATTGATAATGGTTTTATAGTCTATCTTGATAATGTTTTTATATACTGGAAAAGAAATTACATTGTTTGAGGTGGAGTGTTCTATAAATGTCAGTTAAGTATTGAAATCTCTAAATATTATTGTGTATCTTTCTGTTTCCCATTGTAGTTCTATCAGTTTTGCTCCACACATTTTAAAGCTCCATTATTAGTTACATAAATGTTAAAAATTATTTCCTCCAATGAATTGATCTCTTTATGATGATGAGATGACCAACCTTGTAATATTTTTTGCTCTGAAATCTACTTTATGTTATATTAATAGTCACTCCAGATTTATTTGATTAGTATTAGTTTGGCACATTTTTTTCATCCTTTTACTTTTAACCTTTTTATGTCTTTTTTTAATTGAAACATAGTTGATGTACGATATTATATGTTATAAGTGTATAATTTACTGAGTCACAATTTTTAAAGTTTGTACTCCATTTATGGTTACTATAAAATATTGTCTATATTCTCCATGTTGAACAATATATCCTTATAGCTTATTTTATGCCTAATAGTTTGTACCTCTTAATCCCCTACCTCCTATATTGCCCCTCCCCCCACTGGTAACCACTAGTTTGTTCTCCATGTCTGAGTCTGTTTCTTTCCTTTTTTTTTTTTTTTAATATTTACTAGTTTGTTATATTTTTTAGATTCCACATAAAAGTGATATCATACAATATTTGTCTTTCTCTATTTATGTCATAGAGTACACTTTGGTGAATTTGCTTGCAATACAGTCTTGCTTTGTCATCCTATCTGACAACCTGTGTCTTTTAATTGGGGTATTCCAACCATTTACATTTAATGTAATTATTAATATAGTTAGATTTAAACTTACTACCTTGCTATTTGTTCCAATTTGTCCCATCTGTCTTTCCCCTCTTTCTGGCTCTTTTGGAATTGAGTATACTTTATTAATGATTCCCTTTTTTACTCCTTTGTTGGCTTATTAGTTATAACCCTTTGGTTGCTTTAGGGTTTATGCTACGTGTCATTAACTTATCTCAGTCAACCTTCAAATGATATTGTAACAATTCACATAAAGTATAAGAACTTCACAATCGTATGCCTATTTCTTCCTCTTTAGCTTTTGTGCTGTTATATACTTTATTTTTACATAAGACAAACTCCACAATACATTGCAATCAATTTTGTTTAAATAAACAATTGCCTTTAAAGAATTTTAAATGATAAGAAAAAGTAATATGAACCCACATACTATTTTTATTTTTTTGTCTGGATCCATGTTTCCATCTGGTGTCTCCCTTCTGTCTAAAAGACTTCCTTTAACATTTCTTATAGTGCAGGTCTGCTGGTGATAAAGTCTTTCAGATTTTGTATGTCTGAAAATGCTTTCACATTGCCTTTAATTTTAAAAGATATTCTTGGTAAGTACACACTTAAATGTTGGTATTTTTTCTTTTAGTATTTTTAAATGTTGCTCTAATATCTTTTCATTTATATTATTTCTGAAGAGAAATATACTGTCATCCTTATTTTTATTCCTCTGTTCATAATGTGCCTTTTAATCTCTGATTCTAAAATTTCTCTTTACCTCTGGTTTCGAACAATTTGATTATGATGTGCCTTGGTGGAATTTTCTTTATGTTTCTTATACTTGGGGTTCATTGACACCCTTGGATCTGAGGTTTTAGTTTTCATCAAACTTGCAAAATTTCCAAACATCATTTGTTTATATGTTTTTTTCTTAACTCTCCTCCTCCCGTATCTCTTCTAGGGACTCCAATTAAACTTATATTAGATTTCCTGAAATTGTCCCTCAGATCACCAGTGCTCTTCTCATTTCTTAAAAACAATCTTTTTTCCCCTCTGTTCAGCTTGAATAGTGTTTGTTGCTATGTCTTCAAGTTCACTAATCTTTTCTTTTGCAATGTTTCATCTGCTGTTGATTTAATCCAGTATATTTTTATCTCAGATATTATAGTTTTCATCACTAGAGGTTCTATTTGGGCTTTTCTTATATTTTCCATATCTCTAACATTTTTAACATGTTGTTGAGTACAGTTATAATAACTGCTTTGCTAGCATTGTCTACTAACTTTAACATCTGTTGTAGTTCTTAGTTCTTAGTTTGATAGATTTTTCTTTGTATTAAAGGTCATATTTCCTACTTCTTTGTGTGTCTGATCAATTTTGAGTGGATGTCAGATATTTTAATTTTTCCATTTTGGGGTACTATATATTTTTGCATTCCTATAATTATTGACTTTTGTTCTGGCATGCAGTTTAGTTACTTGGAAGCAGTTTAATCCTTTTGAGTCATGATTTTAAGATTTTTAAGTGGGATAGCATTTAGTCTATGATTTTGCCCCTGACTGAGACTCTATTCAGTGCCCTGTGAATTATGAGGTTTTCCAGTTTGGCTGGTGGGAACAGGCACTACTCTTGGCCCAGAGTAAGTCCTGAGTACTGTTCTAATCCATTATGGTAGTTTCCTGATATGCACACACTGATCAGTGTTCCCCTAAATACTCAAGGAGGATCTCTGTGCATCTCTTGCCTCCCTAGACTCTGTCCTGCAAAGTCTAGCTACCTGTTTACCCTGTCTCCCAACTCCTGGTAAATTCAGGGAGTCTGTCAGCTCTGCCTGTATTTCTCTATGTGCCACTGCCAGAAAGCTCTGAAGGCAGTGGTCTGGGGACGTCATATGGCTCACCTCATTGTGTCTCATCCCTCAGGGATCGTTCTCTCTCATTCCCAGCTACTCAGTGTCTTAAAAACCATTGTTTCTTTTATTTTACCTGGCATTTGGGTTATTTAAGATGGGAGGATAAATCTGGTCCCTATTATTCCATCTTTACTGGAGGTGGAACTGATTTCCTTTGGTTGATTAATGATATATTTGGAATTTTTTTCTTACTACTTTATGCTGTTTATCCTGAGTTACTGGGGTTTTTTTCCTATATATTTCCTCCCCCTTCTTATGACAATAATCAGATATTCCATTTATCAAATGCTTATGATGTGCCAGACCTTGGGCTATGTACTTTGCGTACATTTTCTCACTAATGTTCACAATGACCCAAGGAGATAGCTATAATTAATATGCTTCTTTTACAGATGAGGAAACTGAGTCACAGAGCTTTTAACGACTTCCCCTAAGGTTACATATTGGGATTTACATTCAAGTCTTTCTCTAAATCTGTGTTTTTTCTATACAGTACTGTCCTACCACCAGCTGAAAGCTAACAAGACTACATCCCAAGTATGCTAATTTATGAGTTCGTTAAAAAGCAGGGGTTTTTTAGGTTGAGTGATCAATAATTTGGTTGTCTCTCTGGCTTTACTTTCATTGTCTGTGGGGTTAATCTAAAGTAAACTCTGGCTTATGGATTTTTTTTTTATTAGTAGAGTATGTTATGATGTTAGTAACAATATGAAAACACTGTGAACATTAACTACAAGGTGTCTTTGGGAGAGAGTCTGTTGGTTTGGGGGAGAGTGGATTGTAATAATAACTCTATATCCAGTAGAAATTAACCCTCTGAATTCTAATTGTTCATTATTTGACTCCTTGAAGGCTTATCCTGACTGGTTGACAGTCTTTGCTCTGGAGCCTAGCACAAGCCCAGAAAATACTAGAGAGCAAATGAATAAACATGTTTCCAGGGGGCTGCACTCTTTCAATGCTAAGACTTTTCTGTCTGCAGGCTGTGCCCACCTCCTCTGTGCGTGAGGAGCAGTGGGGCTTGCACTCTAGGAATTCCCTTGGCCACTCCCTGCACTGCTCTTTGTAATCATTATAATTGTGGGGCAATTTAGCCTTTTAGGAGGCATCTTCTGTTGGTCCTGCTGTACCTACTAGTCAACCTGACCATGGTTGTAACAGGAATGTCTGACTTCATGCCATTGAACATTTATCTGGTGATCCTTAAATGTACCTAAGGCTGGTAATACTACAAAACAGTAACCCATTAAAGGTAAAGGCTGTGAAGTTCCTTTTGGAACAGTCAATACAGTGGCATGGTGTGTTATGCATCTCATTATTGAATTCTGAATGTGTTCAAATCTTTGAATTTTATCATATAATTCACCAAAACCACCTTTCAGAGCAAGGGAAAAATAGGTTCTGAAATCTCTCAAGTTTCTTAAGTCACTGCTGTGTATTATGTTGGGCAGGCATAGCCTTACAGACAAAGATGGAAACACGTAGCAAGCCTAAAGGCACAAGGCTGTGACCTGCTAGAGTCATCACGAAAACAATTGGAAGAAACAGGAAGTCTGTGACACATGGTGAAACATATGCCAGAAAATCAAACAGATATATTCCATTTATTCCAGTTTTATAAATGGCATGTTAGAGATTTGCTGTTGGGAATAGCCTTGGAATATCTCTCTCTGGAGAACTGGCAGGTTTTTGAGAAAGATTGTTATTAAGAACTTGAACATACAGGGGGTTTCCGTTAATACAGTCTTGATAGGGAAGAGCTGAGAAAGGCACTTTTGGACCACGCATCTCAAAGTTCATAAACCATAAAACAGAGCAAAGCAAATGGCACCCCTACTTCCCCTGCCAAAGGGCAGGAAAGGACCTTAACTCAGAAGAAGAAATTAAAATGGCCATGAACCTCCCTAGTAATCAAAGAAAGGCAAATTTAAAATACCATTTGTAGATTTGCATTGACAAATGCCCCTAAGCCTTGAGAGAGAGAAAGAGATAGAGAGAGAGAGAGAGAGGGCGCACACTGTCTTCCCTCCAGCTGGTCAGGGTATAGAGATCAATGCAGGCTTCTTAGAAAGCTGTCTGCAAGTAAGTGCCCAGAGCCTGACAGTTTAAGGCCTCTTCTATTTTAAACCTTTTCTGTGTGGAATGAAGGAAGGGGTGGGGGATGGTGGAGGAAAAAAAAGAGAGAGAGAAGAAAAATTACAGTGAGGAGACTTCTAAAAATCATTTTAAAATTACTTTTACTTTTAAATTACTTTTTAGATAATGAAAAATTATATAAAAAGTGGTTTTGGTAGCTTTTTGAGTCCAGAAAAGAAATAACTGCCTTACATTCCATACAACCCAAAATTAGACTGAAAAAAAAAAAAGAACTTGAACATACCATGCTTCCCACTGTAAGGAAAAGATAAGCATTAAGATTTGTAGACAGTGTATCCCTCTAGCAGCCAGGGACGTGAGTGAAGGAAAACGTACTTCTGCTTTCATTCGGTGTTTATGGAGGACCTAGCATGTGTCTCGACTTGTGCTAGGTGTTAGGACTGAGAGGGGGATTGAGGAGGATACACACATGACCTTCAGGTTTGAAGAGAGATGTGTAAAAATGTATATATGGTGATTGAGCAGTGTACAAAGCACATGGGTGCAGAAGTGGGCAATACAGCTTTGGAGAGTTAAGAAAGCTTTCCAGAGGAGGTAAGATTTGAACTGAGCTGCAAGAATGTTTAAACATTTTAGCATTTCTGAGGGGAGAGGGAAATCTGGGAAGAGACAGCAGCATATACAAAGAAAGGCACAAAGAGCTGAAAAGAACCCACAGCTCTGTGGATGGGGATGAGTAATCTGGTCAGTAGTGCTTAAGAATAACTGAAGGAAACACAAGAAAGAATATTAGGGTGAAGGCAGGGAGGAAATTGTCCGTTGTGCAAAGGAAATTGATGTTAGCTGTGGGTTTAAAGTTGAGGAATAACCAGATGAGATTTGTGTTTAGGAAGGTAACGCTGGAGGTAGCATGGAAGATAAATGGAAGTGAAAGAGGGGCTAGAAGGTAAGAAGGCATGCAGTGTTCAGGTATGCGCGGAACCATGGCCGGGCTCATGTTTTGAGGTCTTTGCTGCTATTTGATAATGCTGTTTGCCAGAGGACGTGGCCTTCATCCTCACTTGTCTGGCTCCATGACTGGAGGGTGCTCTGGTCTTCTACCTTCTGTGCTTTTGCCCAAACCAGGTAAAATCATGCTGCAGTTGAGGGTCAGGCAGGCATATATTTGAATCCTGCCTCTTTCTCATTTCAGCTATGTGACTTGAGGGAGATAATTGGCCTCTCTGGCCTAACTTGCCTCGTCTGTAAAATAAAATAACAGTACCTTTAATAAGTATTGGTGTTATGGAAATGACAGGCCAGCCAAGAAACAAGCACCACTCGGAGGGTTGGAGTACTCAGATTTATTACGCCGGCGGGCTCAGAGGGGCTTCTGCTCCGAAGCTCTGAGCACCTCCAAGACGTGCACATGAGGTTTTATAGGGTTAATTACAAGTATGGGGCTATTAGCCAATAAGGTTCAAACAACAAAAAGCAAGGAATCAGTACACTGGAGCTTATCAATTTGGAACAGATCACGTTACTGACACTTGTTGAGCTTGGATTTACGAGTTAACTTGTTAGTCCAGTAAACTGACACTAAACTTTAGATTTACAAGTTAGCCCGGCAGAACTTATATCAGTAAACCGACACTTATCACACTTAGATTTGTGACTGAGCTCGTTAGCCCAATAGACTGACACTAAACTTCAGATTTATGAGTTAGCCCAGCAGAACTCAGATCAGTAATCCGACACTTGTTGCACTTAGATTTGTGACTTAGCTTGTTAGCCCAGCTGGGCTTTTCCTTTACATTGGCTGCTCAAGTGCTGTAGGTCTGTTCATCCTTGTGGTCACCACAGGTCACACGAGTAAGGAAAGAAGTAATATTGGCTAAACTTGTGACTCCTTGAGGGGCAACCAAGTCTTACACATTTTCACAGACTCTGCTCAGTGTATGGGTGTTAATTGATTTGTTTTGATTCAAACAACGCCTTCATGTGAGGGATTGAATCTCTACTGCTCTGTATAGTCTGCCGTCTTTCATCATTCACTTTAGTGTGGTATGAGGAATTGCTTATATTGACTTTGCTGTGCATTGCTGTGTTGCATGATTAAATTTTGGAGCCAGAAGGGTGTGTAGATATCATCTGTTAAGTTTTCTCACTCATTTATTTTTTTCATTCATTCCACAAACAACGACTGTATATCTAAATGTGCCAGGTACTGCACTAAGCACAGACAGACATGAACTAGACCAGGGCCCTGTCCTCCAGGTGCCTAGAGCCTCTAACAGAAGTAAGCACAAGACTTATGATACAATGCACCGGGGAGAGGAGAAGAGAAAGTACAGCTGTAGTGGGCAGGATAAGGGTGCAGAGAGTTCACAAAGAGCTGACCCTTGAGCCAACTCTTGCAAAATGAGCCCATATTTACTAGGCCAGCACTAGGGGTGACGGAAGGTCAGAATCCCAGTTATTTTTGGTATAACAAAACCCCCAAATTTAGCTTGGTGCAATGTAATCTTTTTCTTATGATTCAGTGCACTGTTTGGGCTCAGGGGGGCAGTTCTTCTCTAGGTGGTATTGGTTGGAATCTCTAATGCTGGAAGCTCTGATGGGCCTGGAAGGTACAAGGGGGCTCCACTCACATGTCTGGTGCCTTAGGTGGGGTGGCTGGAATGACTACAATATAGTTGAATCTCTCTCTCTCTCTCTCTCTCTCAATCTCCTTCTCTCTCTCTCTCCCCGTGGGGTCTCTTGCCATTCAGTTGTCTAGTCTAAACTCCTTTACATGGTGGCTGGATCCCAGAGAGAAAAATGAAAACTGCAAGACCTCTCAAGGTCTAGACCCAGAAGTCACACAGCATCACTTCTGCCATTTTATATTGGTCTGTTGGCAAGTCATGAAATGGTTTTGGTTCAAGGAGAAGGAAACAGACTACAGCTTTAATGGGAGAAGTAGTATGCATGTATAGAGGTGGGAAGGACTGTTGGTGGCTATCTTTGCAAACAATCTACCTTAGTCAGCCTTGCAGACGGAACACTATTTGTAAAAGGGACCTCTATGCTCACAGTAGAGAGGACAAGGTCAAAGTCAGCTGCTGAGAATTTGGTGGGGGGGTGGTCAGTGGCCTGAGAACAGTGAGGGAAATGTATGAACGCGTGGAACAGGGACACAAAGAAGGACTACAGAGCCCTGCCACACCTGCAGCGGCAGCACTCCCCAAGGGCAGGGGTGGACAAGACTTGTGAAGAATTAGATCCAGAGAGAA
The DNA here is from genome assembly GCF_048564905.1 of Vicugna pacos. Lineage (NCBI taxonomy): Eukaryota > Metazoa > Chordata > Mammalia > Artiodactyla > Camelidae > Vicugna > Vicugna pacos. The sequence continues at coordinate 45,652,055 of NC_132993.1, read as the reverse complement.
AAAAAGGTTCTCTCAGGTCACTCAGTGAGAGAGTGCAGAAGCAGGAGTCAAATCCAAGCCTCCCACCACCAGAAATTTCTGGGCTTTCTGTGCAGTGTAAGAAATTTTCTCTGATACATTCTGATCTATAGACAGTTACTCTCCATTACTGCTGATTCACTGCTTAGATTACCTAAGATGGGAGAGAAGGTGAACACAAAGAAAGATGTAGATAGGAATTGTATCTTTCCGAATAAGTTCCAGAGAATTCAATTCAATTCAACAAACATTTATTGATCTTGCCCAAAGGGGCTCACAGTTTAGGAGGAGACAGGCATTACAAGAATTAACCTCAATACAGTATGACCAGATAGCAGCTGACCAATATACCGGGATGGGGCCAGGTCAGGAACTGACATTTGCTTCGTACTTACCATTGACAGGGACTGCGCCAGGAACTTTATACCTGGAGAGATACTTAAAGCAGGAAAATGAGTTAGGAGATCACTGTCCCAGACTAAAAAATTTGGGCGCATCTTAACCCAGAGAACTTGGACTTTTTGGCTTCTTTCTGAGGGGAAAGCAGTAGGGAGATACTAAAGTCTAAGACGTCAGACTATCCCTATTAGTACTTGTTTTTTGTGTGTGTGTTGCTTTTAGAAAAATTGCTTTGAGAGCAGTGGGGAAGATGGACTGGGTCAGGGAGATGCCCAAGTAGGAAACCAGCTGGGAGACCAGCATCCAAGATGAAAGGGTGTGAGTGCTTCTTGCCCTCACCGTGGATTTTAACCTTTTTATTAGCATCCTCCATACTGAACTGTAGGCAAACCACCTCATGGACAGTGGTTCACCCCAACAGTGATTCTCTGGAGTGGATTAAATCAAATCGGACTGTTTAAAGAATTGCTGGCTTTAGACAAAGCAGGACAAGAGAGTGAAATTTGTACAGAACCTTTTCGCCTCCCCTTCTAGTACCTACTCCTTAGTCCTGGCCTCCCTTCTGCCCTCCTCACAGCAGTTATCCTGTGTTCTTTTTCACCAAATTTTTACGGAGTGTGTGTTGTATGCCATACACTGCTAAACACTAGGGAAACAATGGTGAACAAGATACAGTTTTAGACAAAGCGGAATGGTTTTCCAGTTAGGAAGTTACAGGAGAAGACTTTTATTTGGGGAAAAACCTATCTAGTGCCCTCTGAATCATTGGGCATATCTTTTGGGAACATACTCTTACCTTCTCTCATGTGCATTTTTGTTTTTTGAAGGTTTGGTCTCATACAAAGAAAAATCCCTGAAATATATGAAAAACTGAATCTGTAGAATAAAATAATTTCCTTTTTTTTCTCCCTGGACAAATTGGTGGGGATTATTCAACATGGAGGCATATTATAAGTTATTAAATAATTATAGAAAATAGTGTGATTATAGTAAAGGATAGAGGAAGAACTCTTCAGACATCAAGCCTGAGAAAACATAATCACCTTAGACATAATCACATTATCAAGAGACAATGCAGCAATGTTTACAAAATTCTGAGGGAAAATACTCTATGACTCAAGAATACTTAATCTAGCCAAGTGTTTGTACGTATTTAAAGGCATCAGGCAGATATTCTCAAGCATACAAGAATTTAGAGAATTTAGCATTTCTGAATCTTTGAAAAATCTACTTGATGGTAAACTTCAGCCAACCAAGACATGAATCAAAACAAAAGTACCCAGAAATGGAAAAGGTCCATTATAGACAAGCAAGTGAACAACAAATTCATTTAAACTTAGAACCAAAACTACAAACCTGGAGCCTTGGAGTTATTCCCCAATCCTAAAAATTCTGATTATAGAATAGAATGTAAATATTAAAAATCTTAATGTATTAAAAAAATAAAATGATAATAATGAATGAAAATTAGGAGGTGGGAATAAGTTCTACTTACCTTTCATAGCAGAGAATTAGTTAATATTGTCTGAAACTGAAATATGAAGTTAAGTATAGATAAGACTCCAATCTTTAAATGTTTTCATAATCTTATTTTGTCAGCCCTAGGGAGTCTCTTGCAGAAGACTTACCTAAAGACCAGTAGTTTCTCTAGTTTCTTTTTGTTCCTTATTAGAATCAAGTAAAATATAATGTAACATGCTTCACTTCTAGCGATAATTGCGCCATTTTTTCCTGTCTTCTGCCAGTGTGTCATCCAGCTCCAGCCAGGTATATATGTGTGTTGGGAGGTATCTGGAATAATGTTCATCTAATATTAGTAATTTTTTTCTGAGTGGTGAAGATGATTTTATTATTTGTGCTTTTCTGTATCGATTGATTTTTAAATAACAAGCAAATAGTATTTTTTGTTGAAACAGTAATATCATTGCTAAAATTTTAAAAAAGAGAAAGAAAGAAGGAAAAAGCCCAAGATCTTTTGACAAGTTACCCTGAGGCCCATGGCAGACATGTGGTGGGGAATGAGAGCTCAAGCTTCAGTTTAAGTGTTGACTCTATCCCTCTGTAAATGGGGTAAATAATAGTACCTGCTTCTGGTGCCTGGTGGGAGGAGCAAATGAGAGAACACCTGTGAGGTACAGAGCACAGTATCTGGCCCACAAGGAATTTAATACACGTTAACTTAAGAAAGGATAAAATCATGCAATGGTAGAAGTAGAAGGAACTTTAGTGATTCACTCTTAACATTTTCGCCGTTAAAATACTGAAGACCTGAGAGATATGCTCAAGACACATGGCTAGTTATGGCCGAACCTTTGTCTTCTCTAGGCCAGGTCTTTGCATATCCCATGCTCTACACATCCTATGGGAATGAGAACAGAGACATGTATGATATACAACCACCAACTGCTTGGGCTGATACTCAAACTACTCTTCAGAGTTCTCAGAACCCACACCAATAGATACATCATAGGAGGGAGTGCCAATGTGCCTACTAGGCTAGGGAGAACACAGCTTGCAATTAAAAATTTGCCCCAGAAAACTCCAGAGTGCTTCATATGTGTGTGCCTTATTAACTGCAATTGGCCCTTTTATCCCCATCCAGCAGAGTTATTTTTGTCTTCTTATCTTCTGCCTTGAGATGATAAGCTGAGTAGCTGGCTCCCAATTGTTCAGTCAATTAAACTTTTCTGTTGCCGTTTTGCATCAGTCAACATGGGTGTCTAGATAGAACCTGCCACTCAATTTTTCCCAAGTTGTCGGGAAAAGCCTATTCCACCATTAATATTCACAACAGGGCAGGCGTCAAATTAGGAGACCTCCTTGCAGCAGTTTCACATGTCATTTATACAAATTAATGATAAGTAGTGATTCTTAGAATGGATGAGGTTTTGCAAATGGTGGGAAAGAGATGGGAAAAGTGAAAGAGCATTTCGTAAGCAATTTTAACTAAAAATATGACATCAAGAAACAGCCTCCCAGGGAGAGATGTGATTGAGTATCATTGTGAAATTTGTTGGGAGAAAAAAAAAACTGTCTAGAGTTGCCAGCTTCAAAGCCAGAGCAGTGATGTTATCATTTCCTGGTACATTCTCTGTTTGCTGGAGCAATTAGACAAGTATAAACTGGGCTGGGTTAACACAGTGTTCTGAGTAATAGACCCAGGCCATCCAGCTGCCTAATTTGATTAATGATATGCAAATGAAATTTACAGACTAGAGTCATCCGTTTTCTTCCTCCAGGCTGTCTGTCTTTTCCTAACCTCACTTCTTACGTTAGCTAAAAGGAAGAGAAACTATTATGAGCTTGAGTTAGGCAGCAAATTACTTTCTCTTATTCAATCTCAGCTTTCTGAGCTATGATTCAAGCCATCAAAAGTCTATCTCCAGCCTACAGAGAACTGACATATTCATTGTAGTGTGTCACTCCTCAAACTCTGCTGCCGTCATTTCAACTAACCTTAATTTAAAATACTGTCTGCATCAGCTAGAACCCCTAACAAATGGAGCGCCTCATCATCATACTAATTGAACGAAAAAATGTGCCATGATTTAAATACCTATTGCTTCATCATTTCCCCAGTCTTCAGCTCCCATTTTGTCAGGCATGAAGTTGGTGATTAAACCCAATGCATAATTATTAGCAACAGAGGAACCGTTGTCTCATCTTGCAGTTTCCTGACCAGGTGCAAGCTCTCCGCTCCTTACTGAGCATGTCTGTCAGTCTTATGAACAATCCCAGCAGAATAAGTGACTGATTTTCTCTTTATAATCACAGAGACGCTTTACTGTAAACTATCACACTAGACCTCTACTTCTGAATGGCATAATGAGCGTTTTCAGTATGGTGAGAAGTTCATGGATTGAAAAGGGGTGTCATGGTTGGAACTAGGGTGCTGACATCGTCTATCAACACACCTTCCACGGCCGTTTCCTGCCACATTGGCCTCTCTTGCTCCTGACAGTTGTGTAAAATGAGAAATGGATTACAAAGCAGGATGCAAGGAACCTGTTTACAAGTTCTGGCTTTGAATGGAAGTAAAAAAGAAACTTGCGTGGGCCTGCAGCTTTGGGAATAGGAGGGGACAGTGGTGGAGAGCGATTTACCAGAGAAGGAGTTCAGGGTGCGTTCAGGAGTTGGAGAAAGAACACTTTTTAAAAGCACATTTCAGAGACAAACAAAATGAGCTTGATTTACTTTGGATCTGAGTTATTTGAATTTTCAGTACACAAACAGCTGAATTCTGCCAAGTTATCAAAGAGACAAGATTACCTGTTTGAGTTTGATGAAAGACACACTCAAAGTACTTGTCTTCCTCTACCTACCGCTACAATTAAAAGTTGTAGCCAGTTCCTCTCCCTTCTCCAGAAGTAGAAGCCCTGGGTTTTGAAAGTCTCATATTTTGGAACTTAAAACTCAGGTACCTGCAGACTTGCTATAGACTCTGCTGGTACATTCCAAGTTCTGGGCTTTTGCCCAAAACAGGGGCGATATACTCCTTGAAGAATACTTTAACTTACATCTTCTTATAATCATTTATGTTGAAACTAAATTAAAAATGTGGAAATCTTCTAAAACCCATGTTGTAACTAGGCAGACTTTTCCTCTGCGTTTATGCTCTCTTTCTCAGACCCCTAAGCATATCCATAGATTTTGAGGCTAAATTCATGCTTCATTCCCAAGATGTATTTCTCTTCTTCCAAACTGCGAGATTTGCAGATAACTCTAATAGAGATGAAAGAGTCCTGATTTAACCACTCATTCAGCATATTTGTTAATCGTTTGTGGAAGGAGGGTTCATGACTTCAGAATTCCTTTCAGCTTTAAAAATTCTGTGAAGTGACTCTCTTAGTGCTTTGCAGAACAGATAATGCAAGATGCCTGCCCTGGATATGCTTAGAATCTGTTGGCTAATCACATACTGGGAAATATCGCCAGGATAAAGAATTCCTTTGGCACACAAAAATTAATTTTGACTTGGAAATAGCAAGACAATGGCTGGCAAATATCCAATAATACAGAGAAAGGATTCACTACAAGGTAGGCTTAAACCAAGGAGAATATATTGTCCTTTTGTGACAATGTACAACTTGTATGACCAGCAATACATAATCTCCTTTTATTCTAAATGAATGTACTTCTTGTTACGGGAAAATCAGTGTTGTCGAAGTAGATCTTGAACTCAGTAGAGTCTAGGATGCATGAGACTTCACTGTAGATTCTCAGAAATTATCGATGACAGTGATCAGTAAATATTGAATGAAGGAAGGAGAAGAATATGATTAAAACAGTGGCTCACTGAGTGTATATTTTAAACAGAGTACATTGTGAACATTTGCGCCTTGAAATGTGCTAAGGGGAACTGAGTCACAAATAGATGACTCTGGAGGTTTTCGAGTCAACTCTAACATGACATACATGAGCCTTGTTGATCTCTGCCTCCATTATAGTGGCATGAAAGCCATCCGTGATACACTACACCATGACAAATAATTTGATCCCTATTTACACTTTGAGGAGAAAGAAATGTTCTGGCCAGTTTCTGACGGTGAGGACCCTCTGAGGAACTACCACCCCAAATCCATCCATCAGCCATCAACAGTATGAGCCAGAGAGATGTGGGTAATTTTGCACTTGCCCTTTGGATTTGAGTCAGGTCCCTCATGGTAATGTTGTTTTTCCAGAAGGTTGCCACAAGAGGAGCTAGGGGCTGTGGCTCTGGTTTTCCCAAATGGGCAGTTCCCTCTTCTTCTTCCGGCAGCTTGGACCGCAGTGTCCCTGCAGGGTCCAGGCTTTGCCCACTGTCTTCTGTTCTCAGTTGGGTGGACCTGCTATGTCCCACCTCTAGCTCTGTCCTGCCCTCTTCAGGGCAGGGGGCAGTCAGACACTGCCCCCTAGATCTCTCCCTCTCTGGTGACCTCCAGAGGTCTCACAGTCTTGACTCACTGCATTTTTATTGTTTCCCTATTTTTCTGCTCTTCCCTTTCTCAGAATCATGGCATGACAGTGTGTGTGTGTGTGTGTATGTGTGTGTGTGTGTTTGTGTGTTTGTGTGTGTGTGTGTTTGTGTGCGTGTGTGTGTGTATTAGAAGATTTAGGTACAGCTAGCATGTAGGACACAAAAACAAGGAGAGACTGCAAAATAGCCTGAGACATACTGCAACAACAAAAGCTCAACTGTGAAAGAATGAGTGAATGTGCCCAGTGCTCATAGTCTATCAAGGCTCTGGCTGTTTATATTGAAGGGTGAATGAAAGGTTCTTTGAAAGAGCAAGGATTCATTACTTTACTTCTATTCCATGTAATAAATCTTTGTCAAAGAGACAAGCCTTGAAAGAGTGAAAGAGAGAGAAGAGGGAAGCAATCTCTTAGGCATAAGAGGTGTAGATAGAACAGTAAGGAATTTCCTGGCCCCACCTTTGGGTGGGAGGGGGTTCTTTTGCTGACATTCCCCAAGGACACAGAATTGAGAACTAGTACTGCCTTAGAGAGCAGCCCCCATCCAGACTCTCAGATCATACTGATACCTTACCAAACCAAGAAAGTTTTAGAGTAGACAAAACTGGTAATGATGGAAATTCGCTCATTCATTGAACAAGTATTAGCCCTATCTGTGCAAAGGCCCACCTCTAGGGTCTAGGAATATAGGAATGAAACAGTCTGTTTCATGCAACTAAGCAAATAGGCATAAATGATAATATTAGGTACTACTAAGTGCTAAGAACAAAAATTAAGTAAGGAGAGGAAAGTTACACGGGCATTGTTTTAAATAGCAAGGAAGCCTTCTCTGAGGAGGTGGCATTGGATTAGAGGCCAGAACAAAGTGAGAGAGCAAGCCATAGAAGGACTTGGAATGGAAGCAGGAGTGCTGAGCAGAGACCCTGAGGCAGGACTGTGCTTGTGCATTTAGAGAACTTCGGGGAGGCCAGTGTGGCTGGGGCAGAGTGAACCCGGGCGGGAGAGGAGAGAAGAGGCCTGGAGAGTGCCAGTGGCCGGTCCTGAAGGCTTTGGATTTTATTTTTAGTATGATGGGAGCCATTGGAAGATTTTGAGCAAAACAGAGATGTGATGTGATTTACTTTTGAAAAGGGTCAGCCTGGTTTCAGGTGATTAATAGACTATGAAGGGGCAGGAGTGTAAGCAAGGAGGCCTGGTAGTTAGCTCAGGAAAGAAATGACATATCACACATTGGCTCAACCAGATCCCATTCTCTATCTCTTCTCCCTTTTCTTGTTCTACTAGAAGAGATGGAAAGCCAAATGCTTGATTTCCTACAGGCCCTTGCTGCTGACAGTGACAATGTAGCATGGTTCTGGCCAATGAGATAGAAATGGTAGTCTACTGAGAAAGCTTCGGGGAAATATCTGTTTTCTTGGTGAGAAGGGTGACTGACATGGTTGTCAAAGATCTCCCCCCTTTTATCTTTCTTCTGTTCCCTTCTTCCTACCTGGGATGCATACAGATAATACCTGGAGGTACAGTTGCCAGTTTGAGACCATGAGGCAATAAGCCAAGAATGAAAGAACGGAAAACCGGAAAGAGCCTGTGTTCTTTATCACATCTTTAGGCCACTGCACCAGTCCTTGACAAAATACCTCTGGATATTCTTTACATGAGCTAATAACAACCCTCTGAAGACAGGGTTCAGCAAATTTTCTCTATAGGGCCGTAGTAAATATTTCAGGCGTGGTGGGCTAGATAGTTTTGGTCACAACTGCTCAACTCTGCCAGAGACAACATGTAAAAGAACAAGGATGGCTGCAGGCCAATGAAACTTCATTTATCAAATTGGATGGTAGGCCAGGTATGGCCAAAGGACCCTACTTTGCTGATCACTGGTGTAAGCTACTGCTGTTGAGCTTTCCATTACTTTTGACTTCAGCCATTCTTAGCTGACACACATAGGTCACGGTGGCACCTATGGAGGTGGCAAAAGGTGACTGAATTCAGAATATATTTGTTGTTAAGGAAGACACCAAGATTTGGGGCTTGAAAAACTAATTGAAAGGTTGTGCCATTTACTGAGATGAGGAATACTAGCGAGGATTCGGTTGAGGGAAGAGGGTGGAAAGGAAGAATTTTGGTTGGGACTTTGTTAGGTTTGAGATGCCTACTTGACATACAAATGGAGATATCACAGAGGAAAGACTGGGGCTGGAGATATAAAAGTAGAGTCATTACTGAGTAGCTGGAATTAAAGCCAGAGGGCAGGATGAAATCACCTAGGGAATGACTGCAGATAAGGAAGTTCAAGGATTGAGCTCTAATGTGTCCTAACATTTAGAGGTTAGGAAGAAGAGAATGATCCAGCAAGGGAGACTCAGAAGAAATAGTCAGATATTTAGGAGGAAAATGACAAGAGTACAATTTCCTAGAATCCAAGAGAAGAAAATGTGTTAAATTCTTTAGAGAGATTAAGATAAGGATTCAGAATGTACATTTGACTTGGCAACATGGAAGTCATTAAGGCTTTGATCAGATAGGTTTGTTTGTTATTTGTTTGTTGGAGACAAAAGCATAATTTGTGTCAGTTCAGTGGGAGGTCAGGAATTAGAGGCATTAATGTACAAACTTGTTTAAAGAATTTTCACATAAAGATGAGCAGAAAAATAGGCAATAGAAGAGAATAGCTAAAAGAGGACATAAGAGTTTTTTTTTTTTAAAGGTGAGATATTATGGCCTATTTCTACGGTGATGGAAATAATCCATTAGAGTTCCAGTCATGATGAACTAGGTGATTTGGACCTAGTCTCCCACTGAGAACAACTAGAAAATCTGGAAAAAAAAATTGTAAGTCTGCTTGAAAGCATTAAAGAGCTAAAAACGTAATGAAGAACTACAGGCCTAATATATAGGAAAAGACAGAAACCCTAGGAGTAATCCTTGCATTGGGAGCTGCTTCAACTCTGCTGACATGTGTTGATCCAGAGGGATGTCTGAGAGGTTAGGCAGGGCTTTTGAAAGCCTCATGGTACCAGGAGGACACGTGAGAGTTCAGTTGTGATACCACTCTCCACCCATCCTGCAACCTTTGGATTGAGACTCTGACGGTCTGTATCCTAGGAGTATGGGTGAAGTGGAAGTAAACCAGTGTTCACGTGCATTGTAGTCTACTTTTGAGTATATTAATTCCTGAGATGGATTAAGACGATGGATTGTTAATATCTACTGAAGACTGACAGAAGAGAATAAAAAATTTCACTAAGGGGAGATAAAATCATCCTAGGCTTCAAATAGTTTCTCAAACAATTTTTCAAATGGAAAGCCTGAAACACAATCAGAGAAAACCAGACACGTGAGGAGACAAAAGAAAATAAAGTGAAAACCAGAACAAGTAACAGATAATGGAAACAGACCTTCAGTAACCCTAAATATTGGAATTATCAAACACAAACTTTAAAGATAACGTACTTATGTTTAAGGGGGTAAAAGTCAAACTGGAGAACTGGGACTTATTTAAAAAGTAACAGCAGATTCAGAAAAGAACCAAGTAGAAATTCTAGAAGTCAAAGCATAATAACTAAAATGGAAAACTCAGTGAATGGGCTTAACAGAAGACTATACAGAACCAAAGAGAAAATAATTAAAATGGAACATATCAGAAGAAAATATCCAGAATGAAGCACAGAAAGGCAAAAGAATGGAAAAAGCAAAAGAGAGATTAGTATCATAGGAATTACGATGAGAATAACTAACATATGTATAACTGGAGTCTCAGAGGAAAGAACAGAAAGAATTGAACATAAGCAATATCTAGAGATACTAGGTAAACATTTTCTAAAAATCAGGAAATACATGAATACACAAATAACCTTGATCAAGTTTTTTTTAATGCACACCTGGATAACATAATGAAACTATAGGAAACTGAAGACAAATCTTTAAATCCAGCTAGGAAAATAAAAATGACAGATTATCTGCAAAGGAGCAACAATTATATAGCTGACATCTCAACAGAAGAAACGGAATCCAGAAAATATTGAAATGGTATTTTCAATGTATTGAAAGAAAATAATAGTCATCCTAGAATTCTACAGCCAGCAAAAATATCTGTTAAGAATAAAAGTGAAAGAAGGTATTTTCACAGGAAACTCAGAGGTGTCACCAGCAGACCCACAACAAAGCAAATGAAGGATGCTTTTCAGACACAAAGAAAATGATCTCAGACCATGATTAGAGATGCAGGGCAAAACAGAGTGCAAAAAGGTGGTGTTTTGTGAAACTTGATGAGTTACTCATAAAATTTATATGAAAATGCAAAAGGTCAGCAATAGCTGAGATGCTCTTGGATATGAACAAGATTAGAGGCCTAGCTCTAACTGACAAACTGCAAATAACTAATTATTAATGACAAAGTTACTTAGTTAACAGTTCAGTATTGATGAAAGGAGAAACAAATAAACCAAAAGGACAGAACAGAATGCCCAGAATCAGACCTATGCATATATAGACACATGATTTATGAAAATAGTGTCACTGACAGCAGTGGGATAGAATAGTCTTTTCAGTAATTGGTTGCTGGGACATTTAAATATCCATGTGAAACAAATAAAAAAAATCACACTGTACACAAACGAAAACAATTACAGGTACACTGTAGACCTAAGCACAAAAGACTAAATAATAAAACATCCATAAAGTAACATAGGAGAGAAGCTTCATGATATTGGAGAGGCAAGTATTTACTAAACACAGCCCCCAAAGCACTAACCATAAGGAAACAGATCAATAATTTTGACTACATTAAAATTAAGAATTTCTTAATCGTACAATTGAGAGTGAAAAATCAAGCCACTAAGAGCAAGAAGACATAGCCAATAAAGGGTTTATAGTTGGACTGTAGAAAGACTCCTTTAACTCAGTAAGAAGATAAACAACTTACTAAAAAAATGGGCAAGAGATTTGAACAGATGCTTCATTAAACAGGCTGTACAAATGGTCAATAATTATTAGAAAAAGTCTCAACCTTTTGAGTAACAAGGAAAATTAAATTAAATCATAGGGATACTGCTACATACCCATAGAAGAGATTAAAATTAGAGACTGCCAGTACTAATTATGGGAGGAATGTGGAATGACAAGAACTCTGATACATTGTCAGAGTGTAAATTGGTCCAGCATAACCACCTTTGAAAATAATTTGGCGGAACTGCAAAGCTGAACCTATGCATACCCTTTGATTCAGCAATTCCATTCTTAAATATATACCCCACAAAAAAGCATGCACAAGACTCTTCATACCATCAATAGAATAGTATATAAACAAATTATGGTAAATTTCTACAATAAAATACTGTAACATAATTAAAGTTAATGAAATACAACTACACACAAAAAATCTCACAAATACACTGTTGAGTGAAAAGGGGAGACACCAAAAAACATATATAGTGTTGACTTTATGGAAAGTCCTCTTAGAGAAGGGGGCAAGAAAAAATAAAACACAGTGTTTAGGAATGCAGGCATTTTTAGGCAGCAAAAATGCAAAGAAGAGCAAGGAAGTTATTACTTCCAGAACTAAGTGTCTTATGCTGGGTTCCCTGGAAATATACTCAGATGGAGTTTTGTATGCAGCAGATTTACTGGAGAGTGCTCTGAAGAAAAACACATGGAAAGACGTGGGAGAAGCAAGATTGGACAGAGGGAGCAGTTAAACTGCAATGCAATTACAGCAAAGACTTTAACTGATTTGCAGGAAACTCTGGAGCTGGATGGTCTTTAGAGTTATCCTCCATTGAAGTAAGGTGGCCAGGCTTTTGTACCCCCATGTAAATCAGTGAGTGAACACAAGCTTTCCCTGGGGAAGGGACATAGCTGGAGTGAGGCAACTCCCAAAAAAGATGATTTCTGGAGTAGGAGTACTTCTGGTAGCTGAAGAAAGGAGTGCCTCTGTCCTGAAGAAGGAATCTGGGTAGCATCACAGCATTCACTGCATCAGAATAGTGGTTACCTCTGGTGGGCAGCATGGGTTAATTCAGCATCTCAATGGTATGAAGAAGGACTAGGCTTCTTCCTTTCTCTCTGCTCTGCATCTCAGTGGGTTGGCTCTTGCTCGTAGCCTGGCTCATCTCATGGCACTAGGATGGCTGCTAACTATTCATGTAGACATCAACTTCTGAAAGGGATAAGGACAAGTCACTCTCTTATGAACTTTTTAGCAGTGAGGGGGACATTCTCAGGAGCCTCCACAGGCTTCACCTCATATTTCCCTGACCAGAATTTTGTCACATGCCTATTCCCAAACCAATCCAAGTGAAGGAGAATGGAATTACCCAGGATTGGCTTAAATTAATCAAGGTCCTTCCTCTGAAATGAGAGGAGTGGATGGGTGGGGAGGTTAAACCCAGGTTTCCCTGAAACATATGCCCAGCTGACACCTGAATGAAATCAACGTTTCTTTAGCAAGATAGAATGAGCAACCACTCATGATGGCCAAGTGATAAAACTGAAGATCCTAGACTCATGTCAGTTGGGTGCAAGATGAAAGAGAGCAGAAAAGTAGGGGTGGTGGGGCAGACACATCCATGTTTAGATCGGCCGCTGAGGCAGTCCTGAGTAGTATACGTCTCTGAGCTGGACTGGTTAATGCTAGGGTGATCAAACTCTTTCTTGACGTCGTGTCTCACCAAAACAGCAGATGCTTGATTTAAACACTATATGTAGAGCAACAGATTATTTCCACTATCCTCAGCATAACATCCTTTCCTGTACTGTTTATTCAATGCAATTTTGTACCAAATTTTTCCAGATCAATCTCCATGTTAATGTAGAATAAATATCTAATCTAGAAGTCAAATCTGTTCAGAGACCAGTGAAACATGTCCACTGTGTGCTATTAAGGTGCCACGCTGTCAAATTTGAAAGGATACTACCAGAGAAAATAATCTATAAACGCTGTTTTCCTGTTTTATTCTATTATGTTAGTAAAACTCTGTCGCCTATCATTTTCCTTTGTCTGTTTCTAAACACTGCTTTACTGATGTGGAGTTGAACTAATCAGTGACCTTTCCAGTACATCCTATATGCTCCCTGGAATAGAAAAGCAATTGAAGGACACCCTTATGGTCATTGTGTACAGATCTCTTTTTTCTCCCTCAGCTTCTTTCAAAACACATGCTTTATTATATCAAACATGCTGGTAAATACACTCTAAATAGTACTCTCTAAAACGTATCACTCTAATCTCACATAATGCTTGTGCAATGGTACAGCCCTGCCATTTTGATCATTCTGAACAAATACCACAGAAATTGATTTCTAAGAATTAACTTAATTCTCACTGTATTTGAGTTGCCTTCTAAGAATGCAGAATTAGGCAGCGTTCCTTACCAACAGAGCACAAATCTCAGGGAGAGTCAAAGTACTTAAAAATAGTATAAATCTTTTAGTCATATAGTGTTTTCTGAGAGATACAAATACTGTTTCAAGGGAAATCAGAACAGAAATATAAAAGAAAAAGGAATAAAAGAGTACCAAATTATTGGGGAGGCCATTTAGGCCATTTAGAGATAGATCTAGATAAATCCTGACCTATTCCCTACTAAGCAGATTTTTAAGAACTGCTTAGCAGAAGTTTTTTGTGACTAGTAAGATTTCATTTTCAAATTGACCAAAGGGCTTCCAATGTAGAGGACTGGTTCTTAGATTAGCATAAAGAGCCACTTTAAAATGATGGGGTCCTTTGGAACTAACAGCTTCCCCTGGAAACCATCAACAGATATACAAATGATCAGGGCAAGGGTGATACAAAGAAAATTTGAAATAGATCTCGCCAACTTTCTTTGGACTGGCAGGAAAACTGGAGTCTTGGGAACCTCTTTGACATCTGTAGGAAGTGTCACGTACTGTCATAAAAGTCACTTTTTAGTTGGGTTATACCTAAGCTCCCCTCACCAGCTCTCCTCAGAACCAGTATCTCTGTGGTCAGCCTACTTACCTAGACTTATGGACAAGATCATGGATAGAAAAATAGAGGTTTCATCCAATGCCATTCTTCTTTCCACATCCATGGGAGATTATACTGATTGTTAGCCCACTGCTCTCCCCCGCCTGACCTGGTCCTCAGTCAGAGACTTCAGGTGAATTCTTTGCTCCAAGACCTCAAATTGGCTCCAGGGAACTGGAAATTGACTCAAAGACTTTGCCTTATGGTTATGATTTCTGTCATCTTTATCATTATTAGTATTATAATAATAAGCAAGCTGTTATGGTTTACCTTTTGTGTTCTCTTTCCCACCCACTGTATGATGGTTATCTGAAACCCTTTATGGAATTCTCACACTGTATTTTTGAATTTGCTATTGATTTTACTTTAAATCATTAATAACCTTGTCCAGTGAAAAAATCTCTCTAATTTTCTTTTCCCCATTGGCCTCTATTTACCCTGCTTTTAGGTATCCATGCCTACTTACTATAACCTTTTCATATGTCCAGCCCACTGGGTGCTGTTCCTGTGGAGAAAGCTCCGTATCTCTCCCTTTGGTATCCCTTCTGGTCCTGCGGTTCTCCTTGTCTCCAAAGACCAAAACTTTTGGCTCAGAGGGATCCAGATTGCCTGGGAATAGCATGAAAGGCTTCCCTAATTTTGGTGGAAAGTGACTGGATACTTTTGCTGGGCATTCAGGCAGGCTAGGGCTAGAGGCATCATGGAAGAGGAAAAGGGTGTCTGTGGCCAACCTGCCATTTGCCTGTACACTATCCACTATGATCCGTCTTTCTTACTAACAAGCTTAATTTGCTTTGAGGCAGTAGTGTGCCCAGATATGATGCGTATCTTCTAAGACCACTTCTGCGGGTTCTAGGTCCTTGATGACGTCACTGAGCTGCAACACAAGCTCTGGCGTGGCAACCCCTGTTCTGCTTGTGAGAGGTGAGCAAGCCTCCAAATTACTGAGTCACCACAGCGCTAGGGTTTTTCTGTTGCTCAGGGTTGAATGCGATCCTAATAGAGCGGAGTTTCCCGATGACCTCAGCACTATTGATGTTTTGAATTGGATAATGTGTCCTGGGGGTTGAGAGGGGTGTTGAACGTTGTAGAAATATTGTGCAGCACCCCTAATCTCTGTCCACTCAATGTCAGTAGCACCCCCTAGTCATGACAACCACAAATGTCTCCAGATATTGCCAGATGGTCCCCAGGGGGACAAAACTGCACCCGTTTCTGGAGACAGAACCCCCAAAGGCACAGATATGAGTCTATCTATGTACTCAAGCAGTTTGCGTTCATGGTGCTTTTGTTCAAATATATCACTGAGTATTTGCTGTGCAGCATCTAGTTCATTTTTATAGCTTCAGTGTTTTATTTCTTCAATGTTTTTGGTTTTTCTGTGGCATTTACAAGCTAAGCACTGTCTTTCTGAATTGCTGTGTGTTTTCCCTTGTCAGTTACTGTTGCCTCTCTTTTATTTTTAGCATAACTTGTCTTTATTTTTTAAAAAAAGATTAGTTTTAGTCTCCCCTGATACCTCTCTGCTGATTATTTATATTTAATTTATTAGAAATTTGGAATTTAATTTTTAAACCATGAGGAGTTATATGTATTTTATAAATATTTAGTATTTATTTGTGAATGCCCCAAAAATCAACTACATAAACTGCATAGTATTTTATGGAAGGGAGCTCCACAGCTTGGTTAATTTCTTGATACAATTCCTGTTCCTGATTCTCTCTATTGTTAGTAGCAACAGACACAGTTATCATGTGATGTAAGCAGGAAGGAGAGGAAAAGGGGATCCTGAGGTTACCTGATTCTACCTGGGGGGCGGAGCACACAGGCGTGTGTCTTCACAGCAGATGGCACCTTTGGACAGAAGAAGCCCTGTGCCAGGTAGCCTGGTGAGCAGAGTACAGGCTTTGAGATGACTCAGCCCCACTGGGCCTCCGCCAGGTACCCAGGGCATTGGATGTCCAGCACAGTTGTACGTAGTGGCCTAGGGGGCACAGAACACAATTTGTTGAGATGACGGTCCTCGAAGGCCATTCTGGCTTTTGTTAACTCTGAGAAAGAGGTTCCAGAACACTGCTCCAGTCTGTTGCCCAACAAAAGTAGCACCTCTGGTTAGGATTAGTTTCTGTATGCTGGTTTCCAGAGTTCAGGAGGTTGGCATCCCAATTTAATACTTTTTAAAATTATAGACAGCCTCCAAATAAAGGGAGAAGTAGCCTGTCACTTCCACATGTCATCACTAGATTCCCCAGTTTTACAAAACATCTGAAAGTTTCTCTAAACTGTTCCTCAAGATTATTCTTGTCCTCTCCACTGTCTTTGCAACAGAGAACAGAAATTTCTTCTCAGTGCTAAGAGACCTCCTGGTTAATTTATACCAAACGGACGCACACTTTTGTTTCTTATGAAATTAATAAGTGATTTTCCATCTTTGGGCTTAGTTCTGATACCCAAAGTCCATGGTGAACAGAATGGCTGATAAAATGATATTTATTTGTTTAGAGTGCCATCTGAAAGCACAGTGATAATAGCCTTGGGAAACTGTAGCAGAGTAGTCTGTGAGCTTCTGGTTACATGTTCTTATTAAATAAAATGCAGTAGAAACGTCAGAATAATAATAAAGCCAAACAGTTTAAACTGTGTCATGTCCACCTTAGGCTAAGATGAAAAATCACATTGACAGGGCTGCTTTTGAAATATAGAAAGAAAAACTGGAAAGTTTATAGAAGTGAAAGTCTAGGACATCTTTATTTCAGAAACAAGAGATACATAGAAAAAGGTCTGTAATAACTCTGACTGCAGGGTAGGGAAGAACCCTGGGGAAGTGGCTCTTCTTTTGTGCCTAGGAATGGTCCTTTTACAAGGCACGGGGGACCTTCTAGGGCCTGCACTCCTCAGAAGGAGGATTACAAAGTGCTGTTTAAATTTTTGCTGTTCATTTCATAAACAAAGTTAAAAACATGCACTGGTCCAATCCGAGTCCAACTAGAATTTATCCCAGCTTGTGTAGGGAAGGTCTGGGGAGATGGTTAGAAGCTGGTGGGCATGAGAGCCCATGACTCAAGGCAAGGGTGGCCTGTGACACTGGACTTCAGGGGTTACTCACCCATAGAGGTTAAGGGTGTGACTAAGGGTGGCCTTAACCATGTTACTCAACCTCTGCCTCATAGGACTGAGGGTTAACAAGAACGGGTCGTGTACATGAAGCACTTAGCACCGAGCTTGGCACTCAGTGACCGAGAAGTAGAAGAGAAATTGAGAGACTCATTCTTTTGGGTTATTGAAACATCTACTGAATCAGAACAATTCAGGGAAAGGTCTAGAAATCTGCCTTTTTTAAAAAAGCCCCAGGTGAGGCTAATGCACCTGAGTTTTGAGAGCCATTGGTTACCAGATCCACTCCTACCTACAAGTGGCTCAGAACCCTCTTTTGGAATTCACTCTGAAGAGCAAATGACGAGTACTGCTGTGAAGTTTCCTAGTTCACTGAAGCAGGTCTGGAAATCTGGAATCTGGAAATGAAATCTGGAAACAAGACTTTCAAGCAGCTATGGTTTGGGGCGGTGAGTTGCCGCTTTGCCATCTTGTGGGACTGTGGGATGTGGACAAGGAAAGTGGACTTGGCAGGCTGGCTGCCCTACCCAGCCCTGCAGGTGTGATCAGGACAGGAAACACAGGTGGGGAGAGCAGGTAATTCCTCTATGATGCTGTAGAGCTGGATCTATACTCCAGTGGGACACAGGTGACATGGCTTCTCTGACAGGGGACATCCAGGGGCTGCCCTGGGGCCACCCCAGTAACCAGTTCATCCGCTTCTGGGCAGTTAGGCACTAGGTCAGGCAAAGGCTGGAACGTGGTCTTGCTTGGTTTAAGACGAGCCCTGGTGAAGGGAGAAGTGCTTCCTGGACTCGTCTCTCAAGGGAGATGGGGACACCGCTTCACGTACTCTCCTTCCTTGTCTAGCTATTTCCTTCCAGCCCCCTCCAGAAAGTCTTGTTTAAATTGTAACACAGCTATATTTCTCCTAAAAATACTAATATGACTATTTCTTTTTAAAAAGGCAATTCTATATGCTAGGCACTCTGCCAGGGACTTTACAAATTTTAGATCTTTTTGTTCTAACAACTCCCCTATCAGGTAAATATTATTCCTATTTAAGATACGGCAACTGAGGCTCAGGCATGTTAGGTGGGAGCTCATTCCTAAATGACAGGCAGGATTCCAGCCCAGGTTTCCAGCTCAGGTCTGTTTAGTTCCAAAGCTTGCACTCTTCCTTTTTTAATTTGACAATGCATCTAATTATACTTATTAATTGACCTGCACATTATTTGTCTCTATCATGCAGCAAAATAATGTGCATACGTGCACATGCACACACATATGTAAAATTAAATAACATGCTAGATTTTCTTCTTTGTGTTATTTACTTTTAACACTAGCCTTTATTCATGCTTATTCAAACAATCATCTGATTTATATGTTTTGAACCAAAAATCAGGATATATTCATCAACAAAGAAGTTTTACTTTTCTTTCTTATTTGTGAATGTATTTATCTGAAGAGACAATAGCAGGGAAGAATCTCTGAAACTGAGACTGTCCCAGAAAATCTAGGACAAATAAATGGTTACTGTAAACTGTCAATATAAAAAATATTAACAGGACTTTCGCCAGTCATCATTGCTGGTTGCTTAAAAACAGAGCAAAACACAATTTCTCTCTTCCTCTTTGTCATTTATTTAATTTTTTCTACAGAAAGGCATATATGTGTTTTCTTCCTTAGAAATAAAAGTCAGGAGAAAAGGGACAATTAACCATCAACAAGAACGAGTCAGGGTTGATAAAGACACAGAGAAGCCCAGAAGACAGACGGTCATTTCTGCAAGAATCCTCACCAGAAGGGCAGTGCATCTGCAGATGCATCAGGACAGCTAGGGTGATGAGCGGCGGGCACCGGACTAGGGGGAGCATAGCAGACACAGAAATCAAATACAGTTTCCTTATAAAGCAAAACAGTGAGGAAATTAATGGCTTATTGAAACAAAGCAGCAATCTGGTGACTGCTCTCAGGAAACCTCTCCCCCAAGCCCAGGGCAAACCAGAAAATCCAATAGGAAGTTTTTATCATTTAATGGCAGGAAAGGGCCATTAGCCTCCAATATGCCAAGAGGCACACCAAACAGAAATATTCCTTAGATTTGTAATTAACTCTTCAAAGTGCTAAGTCTGCTTTAAAAAACAAAAATGCCTCCTGACAGTTTAAGGGTGGGCACAGTGCTTTTTTAATGTACAGCTTATCAAGATTTACCAGGCACAGAGAAACTTTGCTGCCAATTAACATCCCAGGAAACTGCTTTAAGTGAAGGAAGGTGAAATGGGCAGTTTAATTACATGAGTGTATGTACCCTTATTTCTCTAATTTCTCAATTAATGGATCTACAAATAGCTTGGAGGAGAATAATTCAGTAGCCTAACATCCCAGCAGGAGACTCTGAACCTGTTAGTACTGATGTAAAAAATAACTGTAAGTTGTGTCTATTGCTTTCCAACTAGAAAATGATTCCCCTATACAAACGGAGCTTTAATTTTAAAAAACTGCTGGGACTAGGGCAGTATTTAAAGTGGTCTCCCTCCACTAGGGACTGTTTTTGGACGTGACTGCAATGCAAAGGAAATATAGGGTCCTGGGAAAACATGGACATACAGGGACCTATAGAATGACGAGATATGCATATGATAAAGAAGCAGACAAGGGCAATCACTGATTTTATCACACATTATGAAGATGAGAAATACTGATGCACTGACTCTTGGCTTCTTTGGAATTGAAGGCTCCAGCGCATTTCACTGGAGTGCAACCATTTACCTGATGATGAGAGATTGCTGTCAAGGTTTTAATTTAGTATTATTCTATTTTACTTTGTAACCCTATGTTCAAAGTTCTATACAGTCTTGAAGAAATGAATCTCATGATTCCATGCTTTTATTTCATTGGTAAATTGGAGATCGTTTTCTGTGGCAGTATGCTCGGCACAGCTGTTTTCTTCTTTTTAAAATAATTTCCCAATAGCCATGTCATATTTGCATGAATTGGTAATCCTGTCATTGAGTGTTGTGGTTGCTTTTAGTTAGAGCCAATACCCAGTATATTTAGCTTAGCAAGTACTTGTAAGGGCCTTTCATGGTGTGGAGAAAAGGGAACCCTGGTGCACTGTTGGTGGGAACATAAACTGGTAAATAAAACAGGTCAAATCATGAAAATTTATTAAGCTATAGTTGAAATAAAATATTATAAAAGAATTTGTAATTTATCTCAAATCCTTGTGCTTGAGGAAAATCTGGCTTACCTAGAAAGGTGGAGAGGGACTTCATGTCTTCTGGAAAAAGACCTCCTTAGCACATTGAAGGACTCCCATGGAGCTGTTCCTCCGTAGGTACAACCACAGGTCAAAACATCCAGCTTCCTTTTCCTTCATGTGTCTCTAGTAGATTTTGATCATTTGTTCTAAGATCTGAGAGCTTTTTCGCCTAACTCATAAATCAAAGAAAGGGAGAGGAGAATTATGGAGAAAGGAAGGGAATAAGAAAGGAGATAAAAGAGTAGGATGCCTTGAGATGGGATTGGTTAAGAGGGAAAATAGGAAAAAGAAAAGGGAAGTAACATGTACACTTGGCTGTCTGTAATGAGGAAGTCAGGGGGCCAAGCGGCTACAGAATGATGGGAGGAAGAGAAAGAGTTTCGGGAGATGATAGCTCATAGCGAAAAAAAAATGTGACTGTGATTATATGTATGTGCATGTATAACTGAAAAATTGTGCTCTACACTAGAATTTGACATAACATTGTAAAATGACTATAACTCAATAAGTAAATGTTAAAAAAAAAAAGTTTCGGGAGATGTAAGGGATATCCTGATGATATTGTAGAAGGATTTAACTCTGTGGCAGATTATAGTCTCCAGAGGGCTGTGAGAGTACCCACCAGCCCATATGCTCTTCTGCAACGTGACCTTGCAATTCTCCCACTGAGGAGCAGAGGATTAGGTCTCTTCTCCTTGAATCTGGATGGGTTTATGACTGACTTGTCACAAATAGGAGGCAGCCAAAGTGATGCTGCCTGACTTTTGAGACTAGGTCATACGAGGTGATGCAGCTTCCGCCCTGTCTGCTGGGATACCTGCTTTTAGAATCCAGCTTCCTTGAGGATGCCACACTCTGAGGAAGCCAAAGCCACATGGAGAAGCCATGTGTAGGCCATCCTGTTAACAGCCCCTGGCTAAGCAGCAGCAGACATGTGAGTGAAGAAGCCTCCGGATGAGTTTCCCCCAGACAGCTGAGCCTCCAGACATCAGGGAGCAGAAATGAGCCATTCCTGCTTTCCCTTTTCTGAACTCCTGACCCACAGAATTGTGGCTGTCATTTTATACCACTAAGTTTGGGTTCATTTGCAGCAAAAATAACTGGAACAAAGAGTAGTCATAGTTTTTATTGGAAACAATTGCCCCTCTTGCTATTCTAACACTATTTTCAAACATGGGCATCAGAGGAGCAACCTAAGTGTGCTCAAGCAAAACTTTCCAATCCTGGGGGAATCTGACTCACTATCATCTAATGGCAAAGCCCTTTGGGTACCTAGACTCCTCGACTCCTTAACAAAATAATGTCTTATCTACGTAAAGAAGGTATTTATGGGTAAGGTGAAAGGCCTAGACAATTTTCAAATGAGAAGGAACATGAGTCAGAGTTGGAGTTGGCAAAGGCTTAGAATCACCGCAGCCTACCAGCTTGTCAGCAGTTCTCAATTTCAAGTGCATCAATAGTCTGTGCTTGACCCCACAAATGGCCACTCACTGCCCCTACCTCAAGAGATCCTGTTTTGCTTTTGGTCATTTCTGACTGGTAAAACAGTATTCCTTGCATTGAGCCCAAACTGTCTGCTTTTTTTTCACACTTCGGACTTAATTTTACTCTCTAAGCCCACATCTGATCTCTTTTTCAAAAAATTCAGTGGGGAATAAATACATAGAGAATGTTAGAATCAAATTGTTTTGAGCAGACAGCATTTAAGTATTGTATACTTGGACTTTCTCTCCCTTATTCCCTCCCCACACAACCATTGTAACCATCATAAAATGTCCAGTCCAATGGCATTTAGAACATTCACAATGTTGTGCAACCATCACCTCTATCAACGTGGACTTTCAAACATACCCTTTCTCTCCAGCCTTCTTCATTAAGCATCCTATCTTTGAGAGTTCCTCTTTTCTCCCCAGAGAACACGGTGTTGAGCTTTCACTTCAGGACTCATTGATGGAGCTGGACCAATTTGATGGCAATACAGGAAAAAATACCTTGATCCTTACCTCACATTATACTCAAAAATTAGTTCCAGATGAAGTCAGCATAGTGGTTATCTTTCAGAAGTGCAATGTCTGAGAGAGGTCTTGAGAGGCACTGCTGGAGGCTAGCAATGTTTTATCTTGATTTCTGTTGTGGTTAATTAGGTATGTTTCCTTTGTAAATACACATCAAACTTACTCTTAAGATTTGTGCACTCTTCCATATATAGGGTGTATTTTAATATATTGTTAAAATCTGGATATTGGGCATATGTTTTAGTATATACTTCATGCTTCCCTTTATGTCTGAAAATCTCTATAAAAAATAATTATAGTGGGTCCGTATGTGCTAGGTGATATAAAGAAAACCAGGATGGGCACGTGATGGTTCACTGTGATGCCATGGATGGGTTGGGTAATGGGCACATCTGTCCTCTGCAACCTCTGGAGAGAAAAAAAATCACTCTTACTTGATTGATTTTGGAAACTCAACATCTGGTCATGTCACCCCTCATTTGTTAGGCTTTCCATTGCTTACATGAGAAAATTCAAAGCTCCTCAGCAAGAAATATTAAAGTGTTCATTTTCCAGTGCAGTCTTAGGTACTAGATGTATCTGCCCCCTTCGGAGTCATATTCCCCAACCCCCAATCCACTCCTCTCCCCCGATGGACCATGCATGGGGAAATGCTCCAAGGGAGTGCTATCACTGCATCTTTGCTGCCCGCTGTATGTAATAACCCTCCTCACCTCATTCAGCCTGTGGAGCTCCTCAGTTCACATCTCTTTTCCTTTAAAGTCTTGATGCACCCAAGCAGAGTGAAGCCTCCACTTCTTCACACTACCACTTTGCCTTATAGTTGCAATGGCCTGTGGGAGTTTATTAGTTTTATATGCAACATGCATTAGCAATACACTTAAATCTTTTAGGAAATAAAGCTATTTCTAATAAGGTTAAGGTCTTCTCTGACCACCTCTCCTAATCCACATTCCCTCCCATCCCGTGTGCCCAGAGGTAACCTCTACTCCGAGTTTGGTGTCTATCCCTGGGGACTTTCCCTCCACACACTATATTTAACAGATCTATCTGTGTCATTAAATGTAGAAGTAGACCCTTCCTGTTAACTCCTGCATAAAATTCCATGGTATGCATACACCACATTTTATTTAGCAGTAATTATATTGATGGGCATTCGGGTTGTTTCCAGTTTTTTTCTAGACCAACAATGCTGCCATAAGCATTGTATTTCTGCATCTTGGCACACATAGGTGAGCATTTCCCTAGATAGCACCTAGAAACTGGAATTACTAAGTCATAGGATATGCAGCAGGTTTTAAAATAATTCTTTCTCAACTAACTAGATTGTGAGCTGTTGTGAGCCTTAAGCTTAGCACAAGGTCTGTCATACGCATACCCTAAGACCTGGCAATCCTACTCACCGTAGTAGGGAGCTCAGTGAAGAGGGATCGGATCAACGAATGAATAGATGAATAAATTAGTGACTGACTTTCAAGGTAATTGATTTGGTTCAACAACGATTGATATAAGAGTTCCTGCCAGAAATGTGAAAACTAATACTGATCAACTGGAGGGAGAAAAAGTCCTTCTGAAATGATACCTTAAGTAAAGTGGGCATTAAATGCATATTAATAAGATGATTTCAAGGAGATGAAGAATGAGACTACAGCTTTTAGGGGGCAAGACCCAGGCCACAATACCTAACAGGCAATGATGACAGAACCTGGCCTTGGTGAAGACAGTGCATAAAGCAACATGCTGTGAGCAATGAGGCAGGTGCTTAATGTCCCTGGGTCTATACTGGTACCCGGAACGTCAGTCCTGTTCTTCGTGGCTCTAATGCTGGTCATGAGTTCCAAGAACAAGTGCACATGAACGGATGTTTTCTTAAATGTTCTGATTTTTTCCCTTTGCAGTTGCTCTGTAAACATTTAAAAATGTATTACCTAAGAGGATGCTGATGGAAGTAGCCTGCTCCTGATGTAGGAGCTGCCTCCAGTCAGGGAAGACAGCCCACAGGGCAAGGGTACAACGTGCTTCATGAGCACAGCCAGGTACACATTTGGTGTTTGCCAAATAAGACAGTCAGGATAACAGAAAGGCTCAGGTGTCCCTGGCCTGGGAGCTTTGGAGACTCAGGTGCAAAACTGAGTGTCCTTCACTAAGTTGGCATTATTGACATTTTGGCCAGATGATCTTTGTTTGATGGGGGTGGGGGAGCTGTCTTTTGCACTGTAGTATGTTTAGCAATATTCCTGGCCTTTGCTCAATGGATGCCAGTAACATCCCCGAGTTATGACAACACAAATGTCTCCAGACAATGCCAAGTGTCTCCTGGAGGCAAAATCACCTCCAGTTGGGAACCACTGTCTTAACTCTACTTTCCTGATTCCTTTCAAATCCTTTGATGATTCCTTTACAACTCTGACATTACTATTTTAATAGTGACCTAGTGTATCTCAGTTTACAAGGCCAGTTTTACAATAATTTTCTTAGCCATGTGCTGTATTGCATAGGGTTTCCCCATGAACCACCAACACCAATAACTGACAATGTTGGGAGATAAATGTGTACCTGGCTCTGTACTAAGTACTTTGTACTTATATCATTCAACCCACAAAACAGCTCATTGAGTAGGTACTATTACGTTCCTCATTTTACATTTGAGATACTAAGGCATGGAGAGGTTAAGCAACTTGACCCAGACTACACAGAACTTGTTAGTGGTGGGGTCAGGATGTGAACTGACCCAACTCCAGAAGCCTACTCCAGCTATCACAGGGCACTGCCTACTCTGTTGTCAGGATGATGGGGGAGATTCAGTAGCTATCTAGGATTGAGTGACATCTTAACTTCTGTGTCAGAAGCAATTTAAGCAGAGGGATTCCCTTTCTGTTCATTCAGAAAAATCTATTGAACACCTACTTGGATCCAGGCACTTTTCAGGTGCTGGGTTGCAAAGATGAGTACAATTTGGCTTTTTGTTTCACTGCTCAATGGGAGAGACAGATAAAAACAAGTCCTATTAATACCAGGTGCTAGGCACCAAAATGAAGATAGGTCCAAAGTAAGAACACTGAGACATAGAGATGATTAACCCTAAGACTTGATCTTAAGCATTAACTTTTAAGAATTTGCCTAAGTTCACATGGTGGATTTCAGGGCTAGAATGTGGGTGCCTGGCTTCCCAATCAGAGGCTCTATCAGTTAAAACAGATCTTCCTGCTTCTCACTACGAATCCCCACAATCAACTCCATCTCTGCCCAACCATATTCTTTCCCATAATTGAAAGTCTCCCTGGGTGTTATCTAACAACCAGGGTTGCATCATCTAGTTAGGAGTTATCACCACTGCAAGGTTCCCTTCAGTAAGGAGACAAACTTGAGCTGCAGGAAATCTGTAGCTTTTAGGCTTCCAGCAAGAGACATGGCCCATGCAAGGGGTTGAATTAAAGGGAGCCTAGTGAAGAGTTTGACGTCACCATCCCAAGCCTCAAGAGGTGAGGGGGAAGAACAGTGTTGCTGGAGCCTGGAGAGAGCTGGTCGGCCTAGAGAAAGAACCAGCAGTTTAGAGTGACTGCTGTGGGGGGATCATAGGAAGTTCCAGGTCTGGGGCAAGACACAGGGTGTGGGGGACCAAACACCCTGATCTCCCTCTCTTCCTACCCTCTGAGCTTCTCCTGGCCCCTCCTATTTGGCAAACCCAACCAAAAGCCAGAATGTGAGGGAGCCTTAGTGGCACCTTGTGTAGGTCCACCTCCAGCACAGAGGGTAGGGCAACAACAGGTGGAGAATGGATAGGATGTGCTGAAAATAGAGGATAACCAGCAGAAATAGGCACATATGGGGTGTGGAGGGCTGGGCACTGGCATTGGAGGAAAGGCCACCTGAGATATCTCCAGGTTGGGTCAAGAGTGAAGCACGGTTGAAGGTGAGAGTCCGGGGGTCACTGAGGACTAAAGTGAGTGAGGACACTCCAAGTAAGAAGAGGTCAGAGAAACAGTTTTCCTGAAGGCTACGCAATAGTCAGGATCTACTTTTCATGCTCAGAAACGCATTTCCTGGAAATCCTTCGAGCCTTGCTGGCTGAGCTGCCTCACGCTGGTGGCTGATAAGCTGGCTCCACATGGGATTCAAAGTCAGCGGCTTTTTCAAGTGGCCTGGAACGAAGCCGTCTGGATTAGCACCAAGCCAGAGCCAGCTGCTGCTGCTGCTGCTTTTTAAAAAGTAAGCCGCCAATCCTTGATGTGACTTGACAAAGTCATCCTAAGTGGACTGGTTCTCTCTGGGTGTGTTTTACTGTAGAATTTCTATTTCGTTTCTTGGCCACCGTCCCTCCCTGAACGCTGGTATTTGGAAACTCAGAAGCCAGGAATTGACTGTTGTTTTCTTTGCTTTCTGCTTTCTGTTTCCTAAGGGAATAGTACAGAATGTCTAGATGATTGAACGGAGGAGGGTCAGGAAGCAGGTGAAAATACTGCAAGTGAAAAACGAATCAGTTAATATATCAAGTTATGTCCTTATTCACAGGCTCTTATTAGAGGGGCTACAAAGAATCTCACTGGGAAAGCACCTGGTCCCAAGCCGTTGTCCAGACTTTATCCAGTCACATCCCACACTGCAGCTGGATCCCACTTCTCTCTCCCCCTGTCTGCACTCTGAGCCTTTGTTTATTATGGTGTCTGGTCTGCCCAGGATCTCCCTTCCCTCATCTCTCCTGTCAAACTCCCACCCATCCTTCAAGGGCCAGCTCAAGTGCCAGCTCAAGTGCCCCTTTACATAAGGCCTTTTTCAATCCCTACAGTCAATATATTGTGCCTCTCCAGTCCCACCCTGTCCTTTGGCCTTGTGTGCTGGTTATTTGTGTGCGTAACTTCTCTCTCCCATAGGGCATAACCTCCCTGAGACCGGATCCCATTCTGTGGATGGTCTTATCTCTGCTGAGGCTTTGATTCTCATGTGAGTGACCAGAGTTAGTGTCTGGGAAGCAGCACTCGGACACATCGGAGGAGTTGGATAAATTCCTCAACTTTACTCTTTATGGGGTCAGGGGGCAGGGAGAAAGTTCCTGCCTCCCTGGAGATCTGCCATGGGCTGAGCTCTAGTTGCCCACAGGGTACCGTACTTTGCTTCCTTCCCTGCCTGTCTCACTTCCTCATACCTACCCTGTTTCAAGTAAAGTGCTTCTATTCAAATCCTTAGCTCAAGACTGGCTTCTGGGGGAGCCTGAACCAAGACAAGGGCTGTTAACTAATTGGCTGCCTCAAAACTGCATTATTACTTTTTCTAAACAATTTTGGACACAAAAATGTTTTCTGAATTTGACTGTTAACTTAGGGACAGAGCAAAGCCAGTGAAAGGAAGTTGACATTAAAGGAAAAAAAAAACCTGTAGGTACTAGCTGATTTATAATAGGTAGTAGAAATGAGTGATAAAACCAGACATTTTCAGAGTTGGAAAGAACCTCGTCTACGATCATATCTGACTTCCTCATTTCACAGAAATGAGAGATGGAAGTCAGAGTTCCCGCAGCCTCACCTGGTGGAACTAGGTCTCATCTGGAGCCTCCCAGCCCCGCACCACCTGCTGCCCAGACCCCAGGCCACCCTCTGCTGTCAGCATTGCCTGCCTGAGCTCCACCCTCATGGCTCTGTGCGTCTCCTTTCCTCTGCCACCTGGAAATCTGGGCAGGTGCCAGGAGCCGATGCTACTTTGTTGTGTTGTGTCAGCTGGGATCAACTTGCTCTACTCTCATGAAGGACCTGGAACTTCAGGGAATGGACCAGGGTTTCAGAAAGTTGGTTGGAAGCCCGCAATAATCCTACCCAAGTGCCATGTGATCTCCAACTCCTGCACACCCTCCCTCCCCCCACATCCCAAAGAGCCTCCCATTTCTCTTCTTTGGGTTCACCGGCTGCCTCCCCCACCGACAGCTGTGTTATCCAGGCCCTGACCTCTACCCCATGCCCCACTTCCTCACCCCAATCCAGAAACTTCCAGGAGAAGATTGTGTTTCCTCTCTGTAGCAGAGCTCTCTTTAAGTAAGCTTATCTTTCTATCCCCTGAAGCTTTGATGAGCTATTTAACAACAATAATTTATCATTGTTTATGGACAGTTTCCTATACATTCCTCCACCCTAGGGTGTGAGCTTTTTACTCTTGTGTGAACTTGATCAGAACTTGAAGATGTTCCTCCCAGCTCACTTTCCTCCTCTCATACGAACATATTCCTAAATGATGCTGTCCCCTCTCACTCAGAGGAACAAAAAGTGTGCTAGAAAGCATTCACTGCTTGTTCTGGGGAACAGCTGGGACATTTGATGGCTAACACTTTTTTTAGCCCCAGAGGGAAGTTAATTATTTGATTTGATTTATTGAGTAGTTTTGTGTTTCACTTATACGCCAAGAAGAGAGAGATGACAAAAGTGGTTTAAGACTCGGAAAGAACTGCCTCTTAAAACAGGTTTCTCAGCCTCAGCACTGTTCATGCTTTGGGGAGGACAACGCTTTGCTGGGGGGCTGTCCTGTGCTCTGTGGAATGTTCAACAGCATCCCTGGCCTCTACTCACTAGATGCCAGTATCGCCCCCTACCCAGTCATGACAACCAAAAATGTCTTCAGATGTTGCCATATATCCCCTGGTTGAAAACTACTGCCTTAAGGGCATCTAATGTGGATTGTTCTGATGCTGCATCACCAAATGGCCTCTGTTCCATTTAGACTTTTCCCTAGTAGAACTGGCCCTTGGTTGAAGGATTGCCGTTTATTGATTATCAGACACTGTTCCTTAGCTGCATCTGAATCCCCCTAGAAATTGATACATTAGTGATACAGCATATAAATTTGTCCGTTGTTAGTATCTCTTAGGTGGGCCCCTCTTCCAGAGACTAATACACCTTAAGTCAATTTATTTTTAAAGTTTCTAAATCTGTAAAACTGATCATCAAAACCTGCACCAAGGAACTTAGGCTGAAAGACCACAGAATAATTTGATCTTACTTCCTGAGTAGGAAGAGTGGGTTTAGGGAAAGAGACAGGGAATGATTAGCACGTCTGTGTAAAAGGTTACATACATTCTACCCTGACTCAACATGACATGTGTTTTTATAAACTAGTTAGCTCGAGTGAGATTCCTAAACAGGAGCTTGATGGCACCATGACATGGAGGCTGCATTAATTTTGGGTGTTTTTCCCAGAACAGGGGAGCCAGAGAGGAGTGGGGCAGTAGCATTAAAACCATCAGCAGGAATGAAAGAACCCTCTGCTTGGCTGTGGGACTAGAAGAGCCCTTCAGCTGTATAATATCGTGCTTGAACAGAAATGCCTGTGGTCACAGGAAAAGAAGTCTATGTAAGAGGTACATCTACAACTATGTGCCTTCGCAAGCTAGCCAGCCGACAAATAATATCATTATTAAAACCTGTTTCTGTTTAATTAAAACCAGTGACATCCCTTGAAAATCTTTTTTTTTTGAGCTTTTAATCAGGTGAATACCCTCCCTTTTTTACCTTAAATTCTATGTTACTTCAAGTGATTTTTTTCCGTCTGAACTTGAACAGATCCCACAAACCATTGTCCTAAACAGGCTCATTAAGTTTTAAACAGATTGACCTCTGAGAGCAGGCCTCCTGATTTACAGCCTTTTGAGCATGTTCTGGTGTGTCCTGTGTGATGAAACCAGGGGGAGTTAGTATGGCCCCACTTCATCAGGTACAGCTTGAAAGAAAGACACATGGGGAGATTTATTTGGTGGTTAGAACAATCAGGTACTCAAGGGAGAGGGGCGCTGCTAATGATAATTTCCAATACTGGGGCACCTCGGTGCCAGACACAACACTTATGCAGGTTAGGAGTCATTATCCCCATTTTATAGGAAACAGAGGCTCAGAAGGAGTAAGTAACTTTCCCAAGGAATGCACACTCCAATTTCCAAGCTCTTAAAATTATGCTGACATTGGATGGTGGAAGCTATGTATGGGTATGTGCAATTGATGTGAGTAGGGATAAAGGCTGAAAAAAAGTCTAGCAGGGAACGTCCTGCCTGATGAATAGGCATGGTAGGCTCATCACGTGACGGTCCCAGTAAGCATGAATACTAGTGATTATAGACTTTTCTGCTTCTATCATTTAGGATCTGTGACACTGAAGTTATCTCTGGCTCTCAGCAAGTCATGCCTGGATGACAAGAAAAAGCTGAGCCATGCTACTACTTGAGCACGTGGTGCAGAAAGAGACTCATTGGCAAGGAAATCAGGGCTTCTCCGGGAAAGGTAAGCTCATGTCTCTTCCCACTACATATATACTATCATGTGGACAGCTCCTGGCATCACACTCATGTCAGTTTCACTAAGGATCATGTTTTCCAACATTATGATCCAGATGGTGGCAATCTGTGGCTGGGATGCTGCTGGGAGTTGACTGCAGGCAGAATAGAGAAGTTTCAGACAGGTCTGAAGAAGGGATTGTCATGTGTGTCAATATTTAAATAAATTCTTCCTGGTGCCTGAAACACTGCCCGGAGAGTGAACTTCTGATTAGCTGACATTTCTTTAACCAGAATTCGCTACAAACTGTCACTTCTGCACATCTGTTCCCAAAATGTGATTGATGGTTATGGTGAAGATGCTGTAGGATTTCAGGAGAGACTTATAAATCACCCAAGATTGTTTAAATGAGGTTGACAAACATTACAGGGCTTAATTCAGTTTTTTTCTGGGTTCAAATTCTTGAAAATTGGTATTCTAAGGATAAAGCGTGTACAGTGGTTCTCATAAACTACCTCAGTGGTAAAAAGTGTTGCAGGAGAGGGAAATGTCACGTCCTGGGACCTGCAGGAGTACTTAGGATGGACCGCCAAGTGAAGGTTCTTGACTTTGCACAGGAAAGAATTCAAGAGTGAGCCACAGCAAAGAGAAAGCAAGTTTATTTAGAGATACACATTCTGTGGGCAGAATGTAGACTGGCTCAAAAAGTGAGAGCAGCCCCAAAGCATGAGAGTCAAAGGTTTTTAAGGGTTAAGTAATTTCATAGGCTAACGAGCAGGAGGGGTATTCTTGCTGTTTTGGGGAAGGGTGGGGATTTGCCAGGAACTGGGCCACTACCCATTTTTTGGCTTTTGGCCTTGGAAACTGTCATGGTGTAAGGGGGAGTAATCTTTAGTATTACGATGAAGGTATAATGAACTAAATAAAGGTCAATGACCGGGCTATTCTCAAAGCCACCTTGGTTTCAGCTGGTTCGGGCCAGTCTTCATCGCATCCCAACAGCTGCACCGCTTCTTCATTTATCTAGCGTTTGGTTTGTGTACTGCTCTTTTCCCTCCTGTCACAAAAGGACCTCTCCAGTTGGTAGGTTTACTTTAATTTGCTTCTTCAAATGTTCAGAAACTAGTCCCAAAGTTCTTCTCTTATAATCACAACCATGACAGATCAAATTACAGAGCTGTAATACTGAAGGAAAAAATGTGGTGATTCCTGGAAGGAAAAGTAGGGGAATTCCCTGTTGTTCATCTTCACTAAGAAAGGGATGAAAACCAAGTACAACTGAGGGGCTGGAAGTATGCTCCCTGAATCATTGTGACAAAATGTAGAATTTAAGGGTCTGATGTTTGAACTGGGGCCTCCGCATCCATCTGAGTGATTTGCATTGTTTATATTCATTTCTGTATGAGTTAATGAAGAGAAACGTGACATGACTACAAAGATAGTTTTGCAGCTGGAATGATGGCTTCTTAGCAAATGCAAATACGGAGCAATAAAACACACAGGGTGGAGAGAGAATGGTAATGGTATCATTGTATCATTGACAAAGGAGAGTAAAGAGCAACAATCTGCAGCCTCAGGGTTTGGAAACAATCCAGGCTCATTCTCTTACTATTTTCCCTCTAAAACACTGAAAAATAAATGTGTGTAGTAAGATCAGCTACTTCAGTTCATTTGAGTCCACTTGCTGTTTTGAGGTCCAGCCAAATGGACTGGGGATTCAGCAAGGTGGGCCATAGGAATGTCCACAGAGGATCAGTTTTTTTTTCTTGTGCCATTTGAATTGGGGACCTGGACGGAACCTTTAGAGGCTCCAGTTGGGACTTTCAGTTTCCAGTGTACGGAGCTGGCAAGCCTCCACTCCGTCCTAACAAGGTAAAAAGCCAAACAGAGTGAAACAGCACAACTCTTCTTGGATCTGTAAGAGAAGGGAGGACACAGGGCAAATGGCTGCCCCCGAGAATGCAGAGACAGGAGAATAACTAGCACCCGAGAATGCAGACAGGAGAATAACTAGGAGTCACAGCTCCAGAGCAGAGACTTTGCAAGCAAAGATTGCCACGGGAACTAGGCCTGGGGCAGAAGGACCCTAACCATAATTGACAAATTGCTGGAGGCTCAGTGTGGACAAGTCTGAGCTGAATCCTGATGGACCCTGTCATATGAGGCCCCCACAATATTGTGAGATTTATCTCTAAGAGCTTGACCAGATTCCCTCAGCAAATGAGGGAGAAAAATCCCCTTGTGTCTCTGGCAGAGGAAGGGGAAAAAGAACCTTTGTGAGATACACCAGAGCCAAATGAAATATTTGCAGCCCATTAGTCTCTGAATTTTTTAAGCAACCCCTGGTGTACAAAACAGATTTGTTCTTCTGTCCACTTATATGTATAGAAATGCATTAGCAGGGGATCTTGAAAGTACAGTGAGTCACAGAAATCTGCATAAATAAGGAGACTCAAATTTTCTTTCTTAGGCCTAAAAGCAAGTATAAAAACTTTATACGGCAGAGATTCCCAACCTTGGCTGCCCGTTACAATCATCTGAGGAGCTTTTAAAAGCCCTGAACACAGGCCCAGACTAATAATATCAGAAGTTCAGAATGGAAGCCGGGTGGTTACAATGTACAGCTAAGGTTGAAGGCTGGTGCCCTCCAGGTATGACGTGCTTTTTGCTGATGGATTGAAGCTTTACGGGAATGGACCGCAGTATTAAAGAGCTTCCACGGAAGTCACTGAGGTGATACATTCTTTCAACTGCTGAAGACCCTTAAGACCACACCCTCCTGGGAACCTCAGAGAAAATACAGCCACAGATAGTTTGCAAGTGATCTCGAGATAGCCGAATGAATATATTTCTGGTTGCAGTGCATAGTTTCACATTTCTTGCCCAGTAGGAGCTCCATCCCTTTTTCTATGACTCTTCTCCAACGGGCCACCCATGGGTGAATTTTACGGTCCCAGACTGGAAGGCACTGAAGAACATCCTGAGAGATAGAGAGATGAGGCAGAATAAAACAGAAAGCACTATGATTCAAATAAACATTTGTGAAACAAAGAAACAGTCACTCTAGCAACTTCAGGGAAGGAGAGTGTGGAAAGTAATTAGTCATCAACATTTAATTTTTTTTTGTTTTTATATATTTTTATTGAAGTATAATCAGTCTAGAATGTTGTGTCAATTTCAGGTGTACAGCGAAATGCTTCAGTCATATAGGACATACATATATCCGTTTTCATATTGTTTTTCACCATAAGTTACTACAAGATGTTGAATATAGTTCCCGTGCTATGCAGTATAAATTTGTTGTTTGTCTATTTTATGTATATTAGTTAGTATTTGCAAATCTCGAACTCTCAATTTATCCCTAACATTTAATTTCAAATAGAGAGCCTTTCTCACTCACTGTTTTGCTGGAGGAAATTTATATCTCAAATACGCCAAAATAATTCAGGCCTGCCTTTATTATTGTGAATTTAAATAATAATAGCATTAGCATGTCACCTCTGATTTTCTCACTTTTACCGCTTCCCTGGAAGCCCATTTTGAGATTTATCAAATTCATGTCTATTTAAGTAACTGCTGTTATTACATTTTAATCATTGAATCTCAATGGTTTTGCTAAATTATGGGACTAGTTTAATTATACTAGAATTATCTGCTATAATTCTACACATAGAAAAAGGGAGACATAGAAAGCTTAACTTTTCTACCAAATTCTCACAACATTCTGATGAATAAAGTTATTACAGCAAAAATTGCATTCGTATAGAATTTCCTACACCATTGCAAAATGTTTTATATAAGGAAAAGAAGGATATTATCGATTTATTTTGAGAAAATACTGTGTGATGCAAGACAAGACTTTAAAAGAAGCAGAAAATACTCATCCATGGATGCTAAGGATGAAAATTTGATGAGAAACTGGATTTTTATCTAGTCTCAAAGTATCTTCCCACAAATTATTCATTAATTCCAAGGGGAAAAAACGCAGCAAAATTACAGTGGAAAAACCTGGCAGACGACACCTAAACTGAGTAATCAAAGATAATAACACCAGTAACGGAACAAACACAAATCTCATGCCCCCTGATATGACGTGTTCTGTGGTATTCTTACCCAAAATGCGTAGCTTAAATGTAATCATGAGGAATGTCAAGCAATCTCATATTAAGGGGCATTCTACAAAATAACTCACCAGTACTCACCACAACTGTCAAATGTGTGAAAGATTAAAGGAGTCTGAAAAGACGTGGACTGGATTTTTTCTTTTTGTAAAGGACATTAGTGGGGAAAAAATGTTGAGTTTATATATGTATTATAGATTAGAGAATAGTCTGGTATCAATGATAATTTCCCGACTTTATAATTTATACTATGGTTTTATAAAAGAATGTCTTTGGTTTTTAGAAAAATGCAGCTTGAAGTATTTAGGAGTAAACAGAAAGCATGTCTGTAACTTAGTTTTAAACATTCGTTGAAATATATATCTATATATTTTACATCTATATGTATACAGAGAGAACGATAAAGAAATTTTGGTAAAATATCAACATTTGGAGAATCTGGAAAAGGGTATTGAGACATTCTTTGTAATTGCTATTTTTTATGACTACAATTATTTCAAAATAAAAGTTAAAAAATAAAGGAGGCAGATGTCTCCTGCTTTAAGGGCAGAAAGATGGAAAAGCAGGAAGGAAACGTCTATAATCCTGAGCCATTGTTGCTGAAAAACCAGCCTCTGAACCCTGACAGCCAAATTGAGCAGAGTTTTGGGAGAATTAGAAAAGGACAGCTTTGCTTTGCCAGGCAAAGGTGTGTCACAGCAGGCTAATGTCCTAGGGACTGTGAATCCAAGAAACTGCAGAGGGTCTGTCCATTCTTCTGAGGCTATCAGCCTGTGACCACCTTCCTGGAACACAGCTTCTGGGTTAAAGGACAAACCATTCTGGGTAAAGAATGTATAGGGAGTGAAGGGTGTAATGGAGAGGTCAGGGGCTGTTTAACACAAAAACAGTTGAGCAAGTGAAGCAGAGATGGGGGTTTGTCAGAAAAAGAGAAAAACAAGTTGCAAGAATTTTAAGTCAGAATGAATCAGCAAAGGGCTTTAGCATCAGGGAAGCCATTTTGTTAGTTTCCCACTCTTTCACCATCTGGCACATCTGGGGAGTGTAGGAAGGTCTTGCTAAATTGGGAAGGATTTTGAGAGGAAAGCTCGACCAGTGCACAGTGGAAGCTCATGACTAAGTCTTTTGATTTAGAAACCAAGGCTCTGACAGTTTGTGCGACTCCCTGGACACTGTGGAAATTGGAACTCAAGTGGCTGCAGCCATTTTCATCCTCTACCTCCAACATTTTTAGTTAAATCAAAACATTTGGATTTCGTTCTAACACATTCTGTTTAGATTATGTCAGTTAAAATAATATGATTTTGACACTGTGAACTATATAAGGCCCTTGGACCTTTGGAAATAATGTTATTTGCTGTTGTTATTATTTTCAAACATCCATGTAAATCAATACAAAATTCAAAAAGTAAGAATGTTTTACCAGCCAGCCATGCTCTATAGAAATATACTCATAATGAAATGAATGAAATTACTGCTCTCTTCTGCATGTCTAGAATATATTTTTACCCATTTCTAGAGGTGAGCAGTTTATTTCTATACCCAACTTATTTTCTAGATACTTAGATAAGTTCTGGGTATAGAACTGACTCTAAAATCTGTTGAGAGATATTATCTCAAGTGTGCATTCCTTTCAATTGCCGTAGCTGGAACCTGTAGGGATCAGTTTCTGGATAAAATCTCCATCCAGCAGAAAAATGATTCAGGTGCTGCTAAATTGCTCATGGATTGCAGCACCTGCATGTTACCTAGACTATAGATCCATATCACTCTATCACATCTTTTTCATCTATTCACAGCTGGCAACATCACCCCAAGCTTTGTATGTAAGAGTCAAATTTATTTAGTTAATAACAAATATTTATTGTCTCCTATGTGCTTGGCATTATGCTATATTATATGAAGTGTGTTTATCTAAGAAAATCATTTAAAATGGAAAAGAAGTAATATCCTATT